>NC_139258.1:1444731-2644731 GCF_977018435.1 Lepisma saccharinum
AGGAACCTTTTTTCCTAATCAATTTAAATTCGGTCCAGGAACCTTTTTTCCTGGATCAATTTAAATTCCGTCCAGGAACCTTTATTCCAGGATCAATTTAAATTCGGTCCAGGAACCTTTTTTCCTAATCAATTTAAATTCGGTCCAGGAACCTTTATTCCAGGATCAATTTAAATTCGGTCCAGGAACCTTTTTTCCTAATCAATTTAAATTCGGTCCAGGAACCTTTTTTCCTAATCAATTTAAATTCGGTCCAGGAACCTTTTTTCCTAATCAATTTAAATTCGGTCCAGGAACCTTTTTTCCTAATCAATTTAAATTCCGTCCAGGAACCTTTATTCCAGGATCAATTTAAATTCGGTCCAGGAACCTTTTTTCCTAATCAATTTAAATTCGGTCCAGGAACCTTTATTCCAGGATCAATTTAAATTCGGTCCAGGAACCTTTTTTCCTAATCAATTTAAATTCGGTCCAGGAACCTTTTTTTCCTAATCAATTTAAATTCCGTCCAGGAACCTTTATTCCAGGATCAATTTAAATTCGGTCCAGGAACCTTTTTTCCTAATCAATTTAAATTCGGTCCAGGAACCTTTTTTCCTAATCAATTTAAATTCCGTCCAGGAACCTTTATTCCAGGATCAATTTAAATTCGGTCCAGGAACCTTTTTTCCTAATCAATTTAAATTCGGTCCAGGAACCTTTTTTCCTAATCAATTTAAATTCGGTCCAGGAACCTTTTTTCCTAATCAATTTAAATTCGGTCCAGGAACCTTTTTTCCTAATCAATTTAAATTCCGTCCAGGAACCTTTATTCCAGGATCAATTTAAATTCGGTCCAGGAACCTTTTTTCCTAATCAATTTAAATTCGGTCCAGGAACCTTTTTTCCTAATCAATTTAAATTCGGTCCAGGAACCTTTTTTCCTAATCAATTTAAATTCCGTCCAGGAACCTTTATTCCAGGATCAATTTAAATTCGGTCCAGGAACCTTTTTTCCTAATCAATTTAAATTCTGTCCAGGAACCTTTTTTCCTAATCAATTTAAATTCCGTCCAGGAACCTTTATTCCAGGATCAATTTAAATTCGGTCCAGGAACCTTTTTTCCTAATCAATTTAAATTCGGTCCAGGAACCTTTTTTCCTAATCAATTTAAATTCGGTCCAGGAACCTTTTTTCCTAATCAATTTAAATTCCGTCCAGGAACCTTTATTCCAGGATCAATTTAAATTCGGTCCAGGAACCTTTTTTCCTAATCAATTTAAATTCTGTCCAGGAACCTTTTTTCCTAATCAATTTAAATTCCGTCCAGGAACCTTTTTTCCTAATCAATTTAAATTCCGTCCAGGAACCTTTATTCCAGGATCAATTTAAATTCGGTCCAGGAACCTTTTTTCCTAATCAATTTAAATTCGGTCCAGGAACCTTTTTTCCTAATCAATTTAAATTCGGTCCAGGAACCTTTTTTCCTAATCAATTTAAATTCGGTCCAGGAACCTTTTTTCCTAATCAATTTAAATTCGGTCCAGGAACCTTTTTTCCTAATCAATTTAAATTCCGTCCAGGAACCTTTATTCCAGGATCAATTTAAATTCGGTCCAGGAACCTTTTTTCCTAATCAATTTAAATTCCGTCCAGGAACCTTTATTCCAGGATCAATTTAAATTCGGTCCAGGAACCTTTTTTCCTAATCAATTTAAATTCGGTCCAGGAACCTTTTTTCCTAATCAATTTAAATTCCGTCCACGAACCTTTATTCCAGGATCAATTTAAATTCGGTCCAGGAACCTTTTTTCCTAATCAATTTAAATTCGGTCCAGGAACCTTTTTTCCTAATCAATTTAAATTCGGTCCAGGAACCTTTATTCCAGGGTTAATTTAAATACCGTCCAGGAACCTTTTTCCCGAATCCGTTTAAATAGGGTCCAAGTTCAGTTTTCAAATTTAACAATACGCTACTTGGATCGAACAGGGACCTGATGATAAACAATTATCCACTTGTGAGCATGAAAGACTAATCCAGGTGCTGGCTGTCTCGAGAATCTAAGGTACGAGGTAGAAATGGTCGAAACGCAAACGCTGCAGTCACATTGCCCCTCTCCATGTAGCCCCATTCTCTCGTTCACGTTCCTTCACTTGGTTGTAGCAGCACTGCCCCAAGGAATATAGGCAATGCACTGCCCTGCCCTTCCCGGTTTTGGTAGCTGCTGGGAACACAGCAGCCTCACGTTACCTCATCGACAGCTCCTATTAGCTGCGTTTCCTGGATCAGATGCCAGAGCAACACGTGGCGGGTTTGTTTGAACTCAATCTGATGCCACACTAATATAGTCCATTACGTTATGTACAGTAACTCTTCGACAAGGGAGTTTTTGAACCTGACCCTCGAGAGAACAACAGTGTTTTGATTTATTCCCTGCGCTATGTTTTCTACAACCGCAGTGTGACATTTCAATGTAAAACGTACTCGTGGACTTTTTTAGGAAGCAACTTTCTTGGTCTACAATTTGTAAATAAATTCAATCCCAGACTGGGAGAGAAAATCAGGAAACGTAAATGAGTTCTAGACAGAGTATAAGCTTATATTTAATGCATTTTAATTCGGTCCAGGAACCTTTTTTCCGGAAGAATTTCAATTCGGTCCAGGAACCTTTTTTCAATGAAACAATATGTAACTTGGACCGAATTTAAATTGTGTAAGAACAAAGGTTCCAGTTCTGCAGCGGTACCCAATAAAACCCATTAGAATTTATGAGTTCCTGGACCTTTAACAACCCTGTAAAAATCTTTATGAGCTTTTAAGGTGGCCTCTGTGGTCATCGTAACATAGTGTAAAGAATATTTGAATTGTAGCTTTCCTGGTGACGTGATTCAAACAGGTGTTCTCGGGTTACCAGCCAGGTTAAATCGGCGTGAGCTTCCATCAATTCAAGTGCATACATTGCTCTCATCTTCAGGGAATATAATAAATAGAGACTTTGGATGGTGCTTAGCTTGGATGCCGTTTTCCTATTGGCTCTCTCTGGATCCTGTCTTCCTATTGGCTCTCTCTGGATCCTGTCTTCCTATTGGCTCTCTCTGGATCCTGTCTTCCTATTGGCTCTCTCTGGATCCTGTCTTCCTATTGGCTCTCTCTGGATCCTGTCTTCCTATTGGCTCTCTTTGGATCCTGTCTTCCAATTGGCTCTCTCTGGATTCTGCCTTCCTATTGGCTCTCTCTGGATCCTGGTGTTCTCATTAGCTGGTGTCTTGTTTTTACGGAGGAGTGGGTTCCAGGCGTGACTGAGCTGGAGTCCCACGTCCCTGTCGAGATTGGTGCTTTCCCGTGAAATGACTATGGTTCCTTTACCCATTGGTTACAGAAACTGCCACATTTGGCTTTTATCATCAGATAAATTTCTGTGTCCCTCGCTGATGCTGTGTTCCGCAACTGGGACCATCGGGTAAAGGAAGCCATAACCATTTCACAGGTACGCACCAATCTCAACAGGGATGTGGGTCTCCAGCTCAGTTACGCCTGAAACCAACTCCTCTGTAGAAACACGACATCAGCCAATGAGAACACCAGGATCCAGAGAGAGCCAATAGGAAGACAGCATCCAAAGTAAGCTCCATCAAAGTCATATATAACTGGTGTCCCACTTGAAAGGGAACCCTGAATTTGTTTTGTAAAAAAATGGAAATGATGAGTAAAGGAAACGAATTTGAACATGACCTATCTGTATTTGTGGGAAAAGAAATTACATCACAAAAGATGTTGGAAATGACCTCCACCAACTTGTAAACACAGTTGAACACGACGTTGCAAGTTTGTGAATGTAGCTGTCAGAACCTTGGGTGTGTCTGCATGGATTTCATGGCGGATGTTTTCCCGTAGCTCATTGAGGGTGCATGGTTTGTTCTTGAAGACCTTTCCTTTGAGGTTTCCCCATAGGGAAAAGTCAGGTGGGGTCAAATCTGGTGACCTTGGGGGCCATAATCCTTTGGAAATGACTCTTAGGAAAAAACTATTCCACCTCAGCCATGCTCACTCCGGAGGTGTGTGACGTTGCACCGTCTTGTTGGTACCATCCGAGTGTCAGTTCCTGATCGTGTAAGTGGTTCACAAACTCTCGGAAAAGGTCATTGTAAACTTCATTTGTCGCAGTAGATAAAAAAAATAGACCCAATTATGACAGTCACATCAAGCCACTTACTCCGCTTACGCTTCACTGAAACACGGCGACTCGCTGAACCTGCCTGTTGACCCACTTCTTCAGTCTTTACGATGTACAGTGTTGCTACGTCAACTTTCTCATGTACTGAACTGCAATCTGTCCAAATTTGATACCATTCGGTGAAATACTTACCCAATGACGTGACAATTTATGGGTCCCATTTTGAGTGGGTCACCGTGCTGCGATGCCAAGGGTCCCGGGTTCGAATCCCACTCAGGCTTGGTTGTTTGTGAATGTCAATTCATCTATTTCATCACTCATCTCCATCTTCGCAAATTAGCCAAGAGACACAAAATGCGAAGTAAAATAAACTAAATCAATCAATCAATCAAATCGAGTGGTCTACCCTACACTGGTCTCCATTTTTTACATTCCCTGAAGATGAGAGCAATGTATGCGCTTGAAACATTGGAAGCTAACACCGATTTAACCTAGCTGGTAAACCGAGAGCACTTGTTCGAAATGGTATAAAGAGTAGGTCCAAGGTGCATGGATGTGTCGTTGTTTTTGTCTCATCATCAGTTCATCATTCATCCTCATCATTTCAGTAACCCAGGAGGTAGAGAGTCAATGTAGAATGAGAGAGAGATTTTGCCATTTTTTGGTTGTTTTGGATCAAATTATTCCTATACAATACTGAACTTGTATTCTTTATGATCTACATGTATGCATATATGTAGGCTTATCATATTTTCTTGGGTCCAACCCAGGACATATTCGCGATCAACTCGTTACTGCTGAATTTCAGTTTTTTTTACAAAAATAAATTGAAATTACTTAAAAACCTTAACACTTTATTGGAACATAAAACTATAAATTTTACAAGAAGAATATTAACAGTAGTTAATAAGGAGTAGCATTAATAGCACTCCTATCTCAACTGTTTTCACGTGGTTTTCAATATCACCTCTTCCTTTATGCGCAAGAGAAAATACTCCCATTACAGTACAATGCACATGTTCACTGTCACTATCGTTACAGTTTCAAGAATTTGTATTTCTGCTGCAGGTTAACGTTCAATACACACTTCTTTTTGCCCTTTGCCAAATGCAAAGCCCTTGTATATAGTTATAATTATCAAAAACACGTGTAGACGAGTTATTTCACACGCATGCAAGAGCACCAAGATGCTCACGGAAGTACGGAAACAGAACCGCTTGGAAGTCGATATCTCGAAGAAAGAAAAGGTATAATTGATTGGTCCTTGCCGGTCATAAATTCTTGTAGTAAATATTCAATACCGGTAGCCATTTTCATGTTCAGATTCTCATAATCCCGGACATTTTGCAATCCAAGACATAACTCCGGACAGCACTAAAAAACCAGGACTGTCCGGGCTAATCCCGGACGAATGGTAAGCCTACATATATGGATATAAGTTATTTTTAGACACACTTCTTCTTGCTAAACTGACTTTAGCACTCAAAAATGTGATTTTTCTTCTTTGTCATTGCAGTGGACCCCGGCCATTCCAAGATGCTGTAGAGGATATAGCCGGGGCTGCAGGGCCAGCTGTAGTATCAAGGGAAACCAATGAGACAACACGACGGTCCCTGTTTAAGGAAGATGGCACCATTGACTATGATGGTATGTTAATCTTGTTTTGTTTCTGTTGGAGCAAATTTCTGAATAGCTATCCAACATTTATGCCATATAGTCATATCCGTGTGATAGTTTATCTAGTGGTAACGTTTTTGCTTATTTTTAACTCGTGTGCAACACTGAATGGTATTGCCATGATAGTGGTGAGCTTTGCCAGGATTTTTGGGATTGATGAAATGAGGTGTTGCGGATATTAAGAGCGAACTTGACAAGGGTCTTTTTTTAATCATATACAAGGTAACCAAAAAAGTTGTTGCCGTTTTTGACGTCTCGTTAATCATGCACTCACTGAGAGGAAACGAAATGACGCACGTGCCTGCCAAGCGATCGGGAGTTAGTCTGACCATCGACTGTCAGTAATACAGGCACGTTGCGCACACAGCAGTCATAGCTCGTCCAGTGTCGAAGAGAAAAGGAGGTATCGAAGAAGCTTGTTCGCGTGTGTTTGTTGTATGACTTTAAAGTGGGTCCGTCAGCTGTCGCCGCATTTGCCAGGCATTTGGGGAGAATGCCGTGAATGAACGCACTGCCAGGCATTGGTTCCAGAAATTCCGTTCGGGAGATGTGAGCCTTTTGGATAAACCTCGCAGTGGACGACCACATGTGTTGGATGACGAGGCCCTGAAAGCAGCCATCTAGGAGGACAGTGGTCTAACGTGTGATGAAGTTGCAGAAAGGTTCCATGTTTCCACTGAAACAGTCAGATGGCACCTGCATGGGATAGGGAAGTCATACAAGTTAAGCAAGTGGTTACCCCACACATTGTCGGCAGCCAACAAGGAACAACGAGTGACATCTCACTCGGCACCTGAACACACCCATATTTGATCGCTTGCTCACACTCACACTCCCAAGCATACCAGACATTGTTTGTCGCCACGTGACCCTGTTCCTCACACCTCAAGACCACCTCTGCACCCACGAAAGTTATGTTCTGTATGGTGGAATTGTCGGCAAGTGGTGCAGTTGCTGAGAGTAGTAGTCAGCAGTTGCAAAGGGTGCATTGCGGCAGAAGGAACCGGTTTTAGTGAATCGCAGGGGTGTGCTGTTCCTGCACGACAACGTCAAGCCACTTGTGGCAGAGAGGACCCGGGTGACCCTTCAGCAACTTGGCTGGGAGACACTGTGCCATCCACCATATTCACCGGACCGTGCACCAACAGATTACCACCTGTTTCATTCCCTCGACAACCACCTCCGTGGGAGATCCTTCGCAAATGAAGGAGACCTGCAGAATGCACTCACGAACTTCTTTCCATCCAAGCCTGCCGAGTTTTATCACCAAGGTATTTTGCAGCTGCAGGAACGTTGGCAAAAGGTGTTGGATGCTGATGGAGATTACTTCGAAACCTAAAGGTACATACCGTCCACTGTATTGCTCTTTGTTTATCACTGCTCTAGAACGGCAAGAACTTTTTGTGGTTACATTGTACATTGAAAACTGTAGGAACTTATGTAAAGTCTGACAGGAGTCTGCATCACCTCTAAGTAAGGTAAATTTAAAGTTTCCCATGAAGGCACATTTAGGGGATGTGGGGGTAGGTCGAGGTACCCATTGATTTGAGGCTGGGTGATCCCCATAACCACTTTATGCAGAAACAAGTCTGGAAGAATTCTGACATTAGATTACCCAACCTGGGAATCGAACTCAGGTCTCCTGGCTGGCAGTCAGGTGCCCTACCGACTAGCTCACCATTGCTAACTGCCTCACCTCTAATACTCTGAACTTTGTTTTACAATAGGATAGTGCACAAGCTTAAAGCCAACTTTACATGAAAGCATTTTCTTTAACATTTTTGCTATGTAAATGCTTCCAAAAATCTTAAAGCAAATTGTACTAGGTTGTATCAAAAAGTAAGGTGAATTTGTCTGTAAAACCCAGAGTTTTTTATGTAGCTAATTACATTTTTTGTATGTGTCAGATACCAAGGTGATGCAAGTCTGATGGCAATTACAGTCTTCAATTACAGTCAACCCATCTGGTACCTAGAACAATTCAAAAATGGTGCAACGACTTGAATTTTCGATTTATTGAAAAACGTGCATAGAATAAAATATGAAACTGTAGTATGTTTGATACATGGTATCACACTAAAATTGACATAGGAACCATTGTCTTCGTGGGCATATCGTGTGAGGTGTGTCAGGGAAATGCCCATTTGGTGGTGTTTTTGGTCCTCACTCAGAAGCCACTGAAGCCAAGTTGGTCATGGACGATACTCCTCACTGAACCATACGAGATGTTCAATGCATCAGCAATGTCATGCAACCTGACTCTTCTGTCTTCACGAATCATCGCATCCACGTCTCGCACATTGCTGTCAGTGATGGACGTTGCTGGTCTGCCACTTCTGTCATCATCTGTCACACTACTCCTACCACTTGCAAATGAGTTACACCACACATACACATAACTCTCTCTCCGTAGACCTCCAACAATTCTCGATGAATTTCAGATGGTTTCTTTCCCTTGACCCATAAAAAACTAATAACACTGCACACCTCTTCTTTGGAGTAATGTTCAAGTCTTTGCACCATCTTTGAATTGCTCTAGGTACCAGACGGGTTGACGTAGAAGACTGTAATTGCCGTCAGACTTGCATCACCTTGGTATCTGACACATGCAAAAAATTTAATTAGCTACACAAAAAACTCTGGGTTTTACAGACAAATTCACCTTACTTTTTGATAGAACCTAGTACTTTACATGAAAGCATTTTGTGTAACTTTTCTGCTAGCTTTTGCGATTACAATGTATAACATATACAGCATGAAATGCTCGTCGAGTTACATCATCTATACTGAGTGCACAGTGTTTACATGTGGAAAAATCTAAAATATTCTTCCATACATGTACAGTAAACGTTGTAAAGTATGTATTTAAACAGTGCCATTGTTTTGTATCTAATAATGTTTTATATGAAACATTATTCCTCTCGGTTCAATAGTTATCAGCTTTTAAAAATGTCAAGTGATACATTGTTTACATCATTTCTAGTCTGTGGTTTACATCTCACGTTGCCACATCTGCACTCGTGACCTAGCGGTCGTTTCTGATTGGTTATGCTACGGAAATAGGTCAGCTTCTATCCTTGAGAAATTCCATGGCATCTGAAATGCCATAAGATTTTTCACTTTACACGGTAGCATATTGGTCATGGCACAAATAATAACTAAAATCCTTTTGTTTAAAGCGGGCCTTAGAATAGGACAGATATTTGGAAAAATCCTGATTCCCGCAACTTGGATTTTGCAAGTTCGCCCATCATATCTGCAACGTCTGAAATGTCCATGCTCAAATGTTGGAATGAAAAGTGTCATCCAGTAGACGTTACTTCATAGCTGCATACTGAATATTACAGCATTGATCCATACTACTTCTTCTAAGACAATAGAACACACGCAGAAAAAGCAAATTGATTAGAAACGCAGAGCACCTAACAAAAAGTAAATCTACAAACCCATTGAAGAATCATGTAAAACTAGTAAAGGAAAATCCTGCTATTTTTTGCATGTAGTATTTTATTTTGCAAGATGGAATCCATCTGCTTTTCTAGATCTTATTAGGAGACATCTCTGCATTTCACATACAGTATCTATCATTTCATGAATTGCACAGATAACCTAAAGAGAAGAAAAAATTCATTCTTTACATTTGACAAAGATACTCTGTGTGTTCAAAAGTATCTGGACACACTGTGAAATGTGTGTTTATCATAGAGGGCGACACAGTACTTCCATCTACCGCATGGAACACATAGTCAGCGATCTTGGTAGTCTGCAGACAGCGCAAGACAGTAGTATGGGACGGTTTAAGAAACTCACGGACTTTCAAGGTGGTCATGTGCCACTTGTATAAGAAGGCTGTGCACGAGGTTTCCACCCTCCTAAAGATCGCTAGGTCCACTGTTTCCGATGTTATAGTGAAGGGATGTGTACAACCTAAAAGCGTGCAGGTCAAGCTCCCACGTTGACCTCCAGAGACCGTCGAGTGTTGAAGAGGGCTGCACAGCGTAATCGTCAATCATCCATTGCCACCATCACACAGGAAATCCGAACTGCATCAGGATTTACTCCAAGAACCATGACTGTTGGGCGCAAGGTGTGGCTACTTGGTTTCCATGGCCGTGCAGCTGCCCATTAGCCGAACATCACAGAGGCAAATACCAAACTCCGCCTCGCATGGTGCAAGGAGCATCGAAACTGGACAATAGAACAGTGGAAAACCGTTGTGTGGAGTGATGAATCACAGTACACAATGTGGTGATCCGATGGTAGGGTGTGGGTGTGGCGAATGACATCTACCAGCCTGTATAGTGCCGACAGTGAAATTCAGTGTGGTCATGTTTCTCCTGGAGGGGGCTTAGCCACCTTGTTGCTTTACGTGGCAATGTCACTGCACAAGCTTACGTTGACATTTTAACTGCTTTCATGCTGCGTACCATCGAAAACCAGTTTGGAGATGACTGTGTCAACATGACCGAGCACCCATCCATACTGCAGGGCTTGTGGGGGAGTGGTTTGACGACAACAAGGTCCCACTAATAGACTGGCCTGCGCAGAGTCCTGATTTGAATCCCATAGAACATCTCTGGGATGTTTTGGAATGCCGACTTTGTGCTAGACCACACCGACCCATATCAATACATCTTCTCATTTCGGCGCTCCGTGAGGAATGGTCTGCCATTCGCCAGGAAACCTTCCGCCACCTGATTGAAAGCATTCCTGCGAGAGTGAAGACTGTCATCAAGGATAAGGGTGGACCAACACCGTATTGACTGCCTGTGTTCCCAGTGGAGGGTGGCCCAAACTTGTACTTCATTTTCAGATGGGTGTCCGGATACTTCTGATTACATAGAGTATATACTAGGGGTGGGGCATAAGTCATGGCAACTATTTTATTTCGTGAGATTTCGGGACCAGCACGAAAATCCAAAATATACAAATGAAAGGGGGCAGTGTACGGTACTGTGGAATGTATGAACCATGCAGATCATGTGTACAAACAATGCAAAGATGATAATAGACCGCACGGCGAAGTTGGTTAGAAACCCTGCATGCTTCAGGGCAGCTTTGATAAGGCACCTGAATTGTCTCGTGCTGAACCAGGAAGTGAGCGATCTTTAATCCTCAAGGCCATTAAGCAATGAATGCCAGAAGAGGTTTGTGTGTGGGTTTTGGTGGGTGATGATAGGTGTATATCTTATTGTTTTCTGTTTTCGTTATTTTATTTTGCTTTTCTACCTCTGGAATTTGAATGACGAATAGATGAAGTGCCTGTTCATGAATTAAATCTAATTATCATCCATCTTCATAGTTTCGATTAATTATAAAAGTGACATAAAAGCAAAGCAAAATATGAACTTGAAAAATAAAATGCGAGTAGCAGATTCATCTTCAAACAGGTATTTGGGGAGAATTGTGTAGACAGATAGCATGCTCCCGAAAGTTGCCAATCCACGTGTAGCATGACCTTCGATACTGGAGTTGTGCTTTTCAGGAAAGTTTGCTTGACGCTCCTCAAGCATCTTATTAAGAATGCCTCGGTGTTCGCAGCATGAAAAATATTTTACCAGGTGTAGGATAGGGAAGAGAGCAAAACATTCTTAAAGATAGCATCGTGCCATATGTGTTTACAAGCTTTACAGGAATAAAAGAGGCACATTCTACAGTATGACACTATTCACCACAATGTCCACCAGCTCCTTATGGGATTATCTAGCATTTCTCTCCCAAAGAACAGCTATTTTGATACACGAACACTGTTCAAGTGCCAAGTCATGGCAGTGAATGAACAATGAATTACCACTGCCCTCTGTATGATAACTAGAGCTCGGAAGTTTTAAAAAAAAAAAAAAAAAAAAACTGAGAAAAGGAGGTATAAATGTGATCCAAATTAATTAATAACTTCAGTTTTATTTACATACTTAATGAATAAAAAAAATACAAAATTCTGGTGGTATGGAACACACAGTGCGAGAAAAACATATGAATGAAATGCATCTTCTTTCATTCCAAAAATGTTTTTCTCTCGTTTCAGGGATGGTTCAAATGTATTTCTTTCTTTCTTTTTTTTATTTCTTTACTACAGAAAGGATGTTTTAAGAGTTGATGAACTGATGATGATTCGAATTTAGAATGGGCAGTAAAAACATAGTCGAAAGAAGGTGAAGTTGCAAAAAAAAGCCGTTAAGACCTTAAAAAAGGGTAAAAAAGGACCAATAAGCCAAAAAACGCAAAAAGGACAAATAAAACCCACCTTTTTCTGGCCTACAATGACCCAAAATGAACATATATTATGTTGGGCCTCGTCTTCGGACACTAGGAAAGAAAAGGATTTTTCCTCAACTTCCGAGACCTAACGATAACCATTCATCACATAGTCATCTAGTGACGTAATAACATACGAAAGGTGCCACACTCTCTGGGCTATACAATCATATTGTCATACCATCGTTTAATTTTGAGAAAAATATATTTGCCATGACTTATTCCCCAGTCCTCGTATATATGTGTTAAAACATTGAACATATAAAGAAGAAGTGTCAAACCAGTTGGAATAGTTTTTGCATTTTGGTATGGACATAATTTACACTAAGGTTAAAGGGCAACATTGACAAACATGGCATAAAGTTGTAATTGTAAGTAGAAAACATTAGTACGATATACGTATTTTGTAATGTGGACATCAATCTTTTTCAAATAAATTTGTATTAACTGTGTTACAAGTTTAGGAAATGTTTAATTTTGTATCTGACCAGTATATATTGTTTCTTTGTGTTCATAATGTTTATTTATTTGGTCTATAGAAGTATTAAACACGTATGTTCTTCTCATTTACAGCCATCTACGAGGATGGGGCTGAATATGACAGTAAGTAGTAATGCACATATCCATATATATTCCATTATATTCTTTTAAACAACTGTTACAGTGAGTAATTCTAGTGTGTATCACATTACTTATTATTAATATTAATAATGTAATTACTATATTTACTCAAAATTCAATGTGTCCATTAGATTTGACCACAATGCTTTCTCCAGATTTAGTTTAAAAATCACTGAAATGGAAACACTAGCCTATTCTCAGTAGTACTCCCCCCTCCAACATTCCAGTTAGCTGATGTACTTATTGCTGCAAGTAAAAACATATTGTTAACAAAGTGTTTGAACTGATTACAACAAAGAGAAGCATTATATTGTAGTAAAATTAATATTTGTAACATAAACCCATTGTTGTATAAAGTTATATATTTTTTTTGGAAGATAACACTCTTTACACCTTTGTAATATTTTTTTAAGCTTTTTCATTGCAATATAAACAGCGAGTGTTTCTTTTGGTTGTTACGAGTTAAAAGGTGGATTGACAGGAGGGAGGGAAGTTTCTTTTAATCACAAGGAACATTTATGCTATTAGTGAAAACAAATTATTGCAGTTTTTCTAGCTATTTTTAGACCACTTCATTTGTGACATTTGAGGACTCCTCTATTTGTGGATTTTGGCCTATTATAACTCACTACTATCAATCCCAAATATTACTTTTTCTTTTCTTTTAACTTTGTAAATCTAACAATATTTTTACCTGTAAATTCTCGATAAGTTTTATCTGGTTTGGAAACTGGGAAAAGTGGAGATATTGTTGATCATGGTAAAATTAGCAGTCAACTCTGGCTTCTATTTAATTCCAAATTTATGCAGTTTCGATATTCTCTTTGCAACGTACTCCCTCCCTCTCCATCGTATAGTGTGTTTGCAGCTGAAACCTTCTGCATCCCCTTTCAATCTTTTTATTATTATTATTATTATTATTATTATTATTATACAGAATTGGCAGAGGAGATGCAAAGGTTTTTAGTACGCTGTTGTAATAAAATCAGTGCACCTTGTATACAGGGTGTATCATGAGTAATAGCGCAAACTGACACAGTTGAAAGTACACGATAATAGAACAAAGAAAGTCTCAGTAAGCATGGGTCCGCAAACAAGTCATTTTTGAGATAATTGCGAATGTGTGGTTAGAAGCCACCACTGACTTCATTGTTTGTAAACGTCGTCCTAGTTGGTAAAATGCTAATAATACAGTAAGAAAAGCCATTGAAGATCTCATTGCTTTTATTGAACATTCTACTTACTAGCATGTACATTTCTCTGTACTGATTGTATCCATCGTGTTTGATTACAACGCCACCTCTCAGAAATGTTCTGTTTTGTAAACAAAGAGCAACGTGCAAGGAGTAAAGCACTCGGTGTTTACAAAATGCAATCAGTGACTGCTTCTAACCACACCTTATTAGCATTGTACCAACTACTGAGACTTTTTTGCTTCCATTATCATGTACTTTCAACTGTCAGTTTGCGCCATTACTTATGATACACCCTGTATAATGGAAAAAAATTGATTTTCATAACTTTGTGGATTTTAATTCACAAAAACAATTACGCTGCCTTTGTAATAATTTTCCTCAATGTGTTTCATTATTACAGTTCAACACTCCTTGTATAATATTTCTTTCCTCTTGCCCAGTTACTACCAAATGCATATCATTAGAGGAGAAAGAGGACAGTGTCTTTAGTTGCACCGATGCTAGATGGCATATTTTGGTTGCAACAACATTATGAAACTAAAAGCATATGTAGTCAGGTGTGTTCCATTTCATTTCTGTGTCGTATCATATACTAAATGTACTCCACCATGTTTGTATATTAATTTATTTTGTTTTTTCCAGTATCCATGGAAAGTCACGGAACCGTGATAACGCACTTGCTCTCCCAGTTGAAGATAGGCATGGATCTTACAAAAGTTGTTCTTCCCACATTTATTCTAGAAAGGCGGTCTTTACTTGAAATGTATGCTGACTACTTTGCACATCCGGATATTTTTATTAGGTATGCTTTAACAGTTAGGCTTTGGTTCTAGAAATTTGTCAAGTTTGTTTTTTTAAGTCTACTCTGTGTTCTGATAGGCTAATCGGGATTGGACCTACAGTTTAAAGTGTATCAAATGCCATGAAAACAAAGCAAAGAGTTACCATTATGCTGTCGAGGAGGCCCAGGCTTTGGTTCTTAAACTCTTAACTGGGTAGTTTTCCTGCCTGGGGTGTAGCCCTCTATGGGAGTTTTCTGCTGCTGTTGTTGTATTCTTTAGAGGGTGATAGTGATACAAGTACGAGGGGCATTCAGAAAGTAACTTCCGTTTGGGTATGAAGGAAACACCAGAACATTGTGAGAGTTTTTATTATATACAAATGAGTGAGGTAACTCTAAGCTATTTTTCTACATAAGCACTGTTTCTGTTGAGACACTTATCATATCGGTGAACAAGGTTTACAATACCGATGTCAAAGACATCTTCCTGTGCATGCAGTAACACTGTCCTTGAGTTCCTGGTCATTGTTGAAGCGCTGTGCCCTAGCCACTTCTTCATTTCTGGAAAGAGGTGATAATCGCTAGGGGCCAAATCTGGGATGTAAGGAGGGTGGTCACACAATTTCCACTGAAAATGTTGGAGAAGTTTGGTTTGAGCATTGCTAGAGAACAATCATTACTTCTTACAGCTCAGATTGATTTTACGGTGCCTCATGTCAACAATTGCAAATACTTCTAGGGAACATTAACCTGTGTTCAAATTAAAGAAGTGGCTAGGAGCACAGCGCTTCAAGAATGACCAGGAGCTCAAGGACAGTGTTACTCTATGGATGAATACACAGGCAGCAGATTTCTTTGACACGGGTATTGTAAATCTTGTTAGCCGATATGATAAGTGTCTCAACAGAAACGGTGCTTATGTAGAAAAATAGCTTAGAGTTGACTCTTTCAGTTGTATATAATAAAAATGTCCTGGTGCTTCTTTTATACCCAAATGGAAATTACTTTCCGAATGACCCTCGTATAACTAGATTTCCACTAAATAATGCATTTAATTATTTACACTATTTATTGACACAATTTTCAAACTAATGCCCTATCACTGAAAGCATTGCACCATGCAAAGGGCTTTCTCACAATCGTGGCAACATAAGATGACCAATGAATTATCGGAATCCACTTCAAAAATATCACTTTCATCTTCCTCATTTGAAAATTCGTTCAGGCTTCAAATATACCTTTAGCGGGCTTCCATGGTGAAGTGGTTAGTTAGCACAGCATACTACAAGCCCAGGGATCCTGGGCTGGGGTGTTCTTTATGAGTGTTCCTTCATAAATTTCATTTATCATCACTCATCCCCATCGTCTCGATTAGCCAAAAGTGCCAAAGAAGTGAAGCTAAATAGCAAAATCCAATCCAATCAAATATACCTTTGTCAGTGTATCTATCCACATTCTCCCATTCTTACAAACTGGCTTTTACACTTTCAAAGTTAGCATTTCTAAGTAATTATCACAGAGGCAACAATTGCCACATTAGCCATGGATGGTGGTACCACTGAACCATGATGAAACCCTAATGAGTTCAGCTTTCAACCCTCTAATATAACATCATCTTCAGGAGTAGACAGTGAAAACATGTGTAAAGAGTTGCGTGGGGAAAAGAGAGAGGTGTGGGTAGGAAGATACGAAGACATAAAGTGTAACTGAACGTCCACTTCAACACCACCACCTGAATATATGTGTGTCAGCACGTATCTAGAAATATATTTGAGGGTGGGGTCCAAATTACGTGCAAGTTAATATGTTAATATAATTTATATATAATTATAATATGGCCTCCCCGATGGTGTAGTGACGTCACCTTGTAACCAAGGAGTCCCAGGTTCGATACCCGCTGGAGGCACAAGTGATTAGCCCACTTTAAACTGTAGGTCAAGTCCCGATTAGCCTTACTGTGCATAAATTTGACTTAAAACACCAAATCAATCAATCATTATCTAGCTTACATGTAGTTTTGTAGTTAAGATCACCAAAATATGTGTAAAACAACTGTTCTGGTAAGCAAATTTAAGTCAAAGATTAAGAATTGAATATTTATTGAATAACAGAAATGGATGTTAGATCCAGTTGATGAAATGCAAACTTTCTGATTGATATTTAAAGCATATTGTTATAAATAGTGTGAATAAATCATCTTGGAACTGTCATTCAAAGCTGTATGATCAGAATATAATCCTTACTTTTCAGTAAGTTCTGCCAAAATAAATATCCCTTGATTATACAACAAATGCTAATGTTGCATTCCATGTGAAAGTGAACCTCAGGTTTTAAAATTAAATGCAATGCTGTAGCTTTAACATATCTTTTGAGTGAACAATCAAGAATTATCTGTTGGATAAAAATTCAAGTATTATACATAATTATGTTAGAAAGTATTATTAATTTATTTTAACTTTTTGATGTAGTTATGTTTTGTATTGTGTCCCACCCGTGACACCAAGAAACAATTAATTTCTCCTTTAACTGTTACATTTTCCCTTCAACTCCACTAGAATATTCAAAGGTGAACTACCTACTCTTTTTATCTTGCATAATTTATTTTTCATCATTTGACAATTTACAGAAATTAAAATAAATTTCTTATTAAGTGAAGAGGCAGTGTTTCGTCTGTCCCACCCGTGACACAAAATTGTTCTGCTGGCCCCCATGGCTGAGTGGTTAGCACATCGCACTACGACGCCAAGGGTCCCGGGTTTGAATCCCGGCTTTGGCATGGATGCTTGCGAGTGTCTATTCATCATGTCAGCACTCATCCTCATTCATCTTTTCATATTAGCCAAAAGTGGCACAAAAAAGTGAATTAAAATAAAGCAAATCAATCATATATATAGCTACAAATGTGGGAAACTACAGTAAGACCTCGTTAATCCGGACCCTAATAAGTCTGACTTTGCTTAATCCGGACAGGCAAAAGGAAATAAAAGCAGAATGCAAGGTTTTAAATGTGGCCAGAAGTCAACAATTGCATTCGTCATATCGCATATGTACGTACTGCATTCTATGTACAGTATTGCTTTACATTTTACTGTACTGTATAGCGTATTTAGGCCTATGCCCTTTAAATGCACCATAATAAATGTGTTTGTTGCTATAAACGAAGTTTTAATGCACTTTCTACTGTTCTTTTAGGTTATACGAGGGTGGATCATTAAGTATTGCACAACAATTTTTAAAAAAAGAAGTTTAATAGGTAAGACAACATAAATTTTACACATTGAAACCACATCTTTTAGCTACATTTCGACATAAGAGGCAAGTCTTTCAACACATTTTCCCCATCGTGACACTAGTTTTAATATACCCTGTTCATAGAACTGTGTCAACAGACATCTGTGCACAACCGATTGCACTTCTTCATCGGAATTGAAGCATTGGCCACCTAGGAATTTCTTCAATGGGCCAAACAGATGGAAGTCTGAAATGTTGAACCGCCCTAACAAGGTTCTGAGATGGATCCGCTGGTTGTTGAGAATTGCCTGCTCAATGGCTGTAACATTCCGTGCAGCTGTTACTGGTCGCCCGGAACATGACGAGTCAACAAGGTTCACACGGCTTCCTTGAAAGAATGTGCACCACCTTGATATGTTGCTACGGTCCAAACAGTTTTGACCATACACGCCCAACATTTCCCTGAGAATTTCACTAGGGTTTTGTCCTTTCGCCCACCAAAAACGAACTACAACTCTTTGCTTTTCACAAGTTGACGACAATAACATGCGTGCCATCTTTGTTAAGAAGTTCACGTTTCTACCGCAAGAGTTATACCTGATCGAACAAATGCCGTATCTAACGCGAACTTCAAACTATACATGTGTAAAATTTCAACATCCCAGCCACAATAACATCGCGGGAAAAAATTGTTGCGCGATACTTAATGATCCACCCTCGTATCAGTTAATCCAGACTTTCATTAAACTGGTCAACTTATCCCCCCATTAGTCTGGATTAACGAGGTTTTACTGTATTTTAAGTGTAATTATGCATAATCAGCAGTGTTAAGTTTCATATTTCATTGCACAGAAACTGTAAAAAAGATGTTGCTTAATTATCAGTAGAATAGTTACTTTAATATCGAAATGTAATCTGCGTGTCCCACCCGTGAATGGAATGCCCCTAAACAAGTATGTTTTTATTTTTTTAGTACTTGGTAAGTATTTTAGGGGATCCGAACGCCCCCCTCCCCCTAAATATGTCCTTGATGTGTTTTATTTTCCTGTAGTTTACGTTTATTACAAGCATAAGTAAACAGTTTTTCTTTGTGACGTTTCAGGAGAACACACGCTCCTTTCATCAGACATTTATTTTCATTTTGACTAAAGATACAGTTATAACAATGGTTAGTAATTTTTTAAACAAAAATAATCCGTTATATAATTGATGTTGTCAATGTTACATTGTTGTAATATATCAACTTAACTCTGAAAAGAAGCAGTCTGTTTTATTTTTATTTCAGATTTTTTTAAAATTATGAATCCCAAATATCATCAGGTAATTCAAATTCATCATTGTTTTCACAAAGTCTCGTGATGTTTTCTGTTACATTAAATTTTAAAGATGGTGGCTTACTCCATTTGTGAAAAAGAAAACTCCATACTGGATCTATGTTACCATTTTCATTATTTAATTATTCCAGTGTTCTTCTGCAATGAACGAAGCTTCCCAGACATTCAACTCTGTGTTTCCCGTTAATCTTTTTAAAACCCTTCTCTTTTTAATCAAATGCTTCTCTTCGATGATATGAATTGACATGTAATGTAATAACATTACATGATGTAATATATGACTATGTAATAATCATAAACTACAGGAAAATAATTCTATAATGCAAGCAATGCGTACATACAAGAAAAACTATTGATGTGTGTTGTGTGGAAATGAATTTATCCTGAGTTAATAAATAATGTATCTTTTTGCAGAATTTCTGATTTTGCCGATCCGAAGGATCGCATGGTGCAAGTCCTGAGGTGGTACCTGTCCGCCTACCATGCTGGTCGGAAGAGCGAGGTGGCCAAGAAGCCGTACAATCCCATATTGGGAGAAGTCTTTCGCTGCCACTGGGATGTTCCCGAGGTCAAGTGCATTGAGCCTGGGAACGAACTGGTTAACGATGGCCCCATACCATGGTGCTCCCGGAATCAGCTTACGTTCATTGCAGAGCAGGTGTCGCATCATCCTCCCAGTAAGTGTTTTCTGATTAAATAACTAAAATTAAATATTTGCTTTCATGTTGTTTTTTCAAATACATTTGTAATGACAATGGTAACATGATTAACCTTTTAAAGTCCCGTGGCGCTTATGCAGTTTTTACCTCTGTCCCAGGCCATTTAAACGAGTTTTGTAAGGTTTAGCAAAAATCGTTATAGCTTCCTTTCTATGGCAGATAATTTAGTGATACAAGAAACATTTTACTAAGAATAAAATGTACTTTGACATAGAAAAGATGAAGTGTTGCTATCAGTATGTATTTGTTATTATTCATGGCTTCAAATGTGAAAATTGAAAACAAGAAAAAATACAAAATTTTGCCTCTCCCCCCTCCCTGTTGAGACATGAGACAGGAACAAATTCTATGTCCTATTTGCAAGCACATGTCTACATTATAATTCAATATTTATTTTGTTCCGAATGCCTTTTGCCATCCAAAGAAAAAAATTAAAAAAAAAAAAAAAACTCTGGGACTGTAGGCCCCACACTGCCTGCCCCTGGCCGCTCCCATCTCTCTGGAAGAAGTTCTTCATCCTCTGAATCACCAGCTGCTGCCGACGATGTTAGGGAGTTGAAGAGCACCAGTGTCGCTGTCGATGGATATAGACTCTTGGTTTCAAGTTCCACGCACTTCGAGTCATGAGCACAGTAAATGAACAGGGTTGCAAGGTGACGAAAAAAGGTTCTGTTCCATCGGTCAAGGTATGACCGACCGGGACTGTGGCCAAAGATGCCATCGGTCAGCACATGACCGATCGGGACTGTAAAGGTTAACCCCTTCCCTGCGGCGACCTTGAAGGGAAGTGCGTCCAAAAAGAAATCATCTATATGTAGATGCAATTGCAAATTTGCGTCATCGTAAATAATTCAACAAAATAATTATAAAAATACTTTTTTGCAAAATGAAGCTGAGACTCTGCTGCAAATAGACATTCCATACTAGGTAGGGTTACAGGTAAAGTTCACAGCACCATACCATGAAGGCACATGAAGGGCATTTGGGTGTAGGGTCCCACAACATATTCTTCATCTCGACCAAATTGGAGGTGATGTGAACAGCACCATGCTCCGGCCACCTTTACCCGCCAGGTATCCATTTTTTTAAGGCTGGGTGAGCCCCAGAGCCGCTTTATGCATGGACAAGACTGGTAAAATTCCAACCTTGGAAAAAGCACTCCAAGATTCGAAACTGGGTCTTCCAAATGGCAGTCAAACACCCTACCAACTAGACAAGCTGGCTCTAACTCCATATTACCAAAAAATATTTTTCAGTATCTGACAAAGCATTGCCAATAGCCCACATAGACTACTAAAAGCACAAAACATTGGTGTGTATAAAAATGACTTGCTGCAATACAAGAACCTTTAATTTTGAAATACCATCTATATGTAGATGCTCCTGCAAGAAATGTCCATTTTTAGAGTCTATATATAGTTCCATCGCAGTTAATGTGTTAAGCCTTGTTTCCATGGCAGAAAAGAACACTACATATGCTAACCAAGTGAGTCTTATATTTCAGTAAAAGAAAAACACTTAAAAAACGTTACGTTTCAATCATCTTATCAGGATCTTCCTTAGACTTGAATCTAAACTAAAAATAAAAAAAAATCTTTTCAAATATAGACTGCCTTGGTCAGCATATGTAGTGTTTGTTTGTAATGACAGTTTCTATATTTCAGAGAACATGAAAATTACAAAAAAAAAAAAGTGTTTTTCTTTGTGCTTGTGAAACCATATTTATAAGTCAATAAATATTTAGTACCAGTAATTTTCATCTAACAGTGTTGTTCCTCCTATTGAGTACTGGTTATCTGCCCCATTCCTGTGAAATTTTAAGATTGTAAACAAAATTTATATTTATATAATACCATCTTTAATGAAAAGTAAAACCATAGTTTTTACTGATATATTTATGAGCTTACATAGTTTTTCTTTTCATATTTCAGTTTCAGCATTTTATGCTGAGCATTACAATAAGAGGATCAGTTTCTGTGCCCACGTGTGGACGAAATCCAAGTTCTTTGGGCTGTCGGTTGGGGTGCACAATATAGGACAAGGCTGCGTTTCCGTGTTGGACTATGATGAGGAGTATATTGTCACATTTCCAAATGGCTATGGCAGGTAAGTCAGCTGGATCAGACTGCTTTTACAACAATTATGCATTTATTTATTTAATAGAAGATTCCAAATACAGTGTTAGCCATTTTACATTGGAACGATTTTATAGAACATAAGGACATAAATAATGACATAGAAAAATGACATGTGGTTAAGAGACTTACATGCTTTTAGTTACCTTGCTTCTAAAACGGTCCAGATTTTCAAAAATGTCTATTTGGCTTCCTAGATCATTATATTCACTGGGCAGTCTATGAAACAGAGAGCGCTGGATGAGGCACAATCTCGGCTTCTGAGAAACAAAAAGTTGAGTGCTTCTTGTTGAGCGGGCAGGCACACGAAAGTGAATTTCCTGAAGAAGGCGGTCACTTCTGATGTTGCCTCACTATTTTATGTAGAAATACAGCGTGTCCACAATGAGACTCCAACATTTTGAAAGTCTATAACTTTTTCATTTCAGATTGTACAGCTGTGATTCCGGAAGAAGCAGAAGCAGAAACTCAAAAAGTTTTATGTGGTAACATTTTAGTGCGCGCAATATCCGTAGTGGCGCTGCAGCACTCGATTGTTTGAAAATGGAGATTCTAAATGAGCGTGCACAGGTTCATTCGAAAGGAGTCCACAGATGTCAGTAAGACAAGCAGTGAAGAACTGTGTGAACTGTCGACCGTTTCATACCAAGCTCTCTCGCTGCTTGTCTTACTGACGTCTGTGGACTCCTTTCGAATGACCTCCACACATTTTCTACAACCTGTTCCTGGATTCTGGGTTTACCACCACAGTGTCCTTTCAAAACATTGCCGGTCGCCAAAAACTGATCACACCACTTCTTTATAGTCGTGAATGTCGGAGGATCCTTATTGTACACACGACGAAAGTTTCGTTGCACTTGAATAAGTGATTTCGTTTCTGCACACCACCACACAACCTGTGCACGCTCGTTTGGAATCTCCATTTTCAAACAATCGATTGCTGCAGCACCACTACGGCTATTGCACGCACTAAAACGTTACCACATAAACTTTTTGAGTTTCTGCTTCTGCTTCTTCCGGAATCACAGCTGTACAATTTAAAATGAAAAAGTTGTAGACTTTCAAAATGTTGGAGTCTCATTGTGGACACGCTGTATATGGTCAGCCAGTCTATGTCTCTCTTGAGGAGTTTGGATATTTAACATTTGCAGGAGGATGGACTTTTGCAAGTGTTTTGTGGACGGAATTCGGTGTCGAACAATGGCCAGGAAGAAATTTAGGACGGAATTTAGTCTATCTAAATTTGAGGGGCATGCCATAGACCAGATCGGAAAACAGTATTCAATTTTAGGTAACACAAAAGATTTGTAAAAGGTGCAAGTATGCAAGAATGAAGAGAGTTCAAGTGCTCCTGCATAGCAAATTGATTAGCACTCTCACCTTTAGTGTAAGCCATCCTAAAAACATCTGGGCAGAATTGTGCTGGTGCCACATATGGGAAGAGCAAACCGAGAGCGGAACAAAAGTTGCTGGTTCCCGTCAACCGGGCTGCTTTGCCTAGTTCGAGCATCAGACCGATCTTTCTCCCTGACCTTTCGAGCAAATGCTACAAGTTTGTATCGCATGGATTACAAAGACCAAGTCTACAACGAGAGCTTTCATTCTCTTAAACCTCCGAACACACGGGATTGTGCTCCGACGTGGCAACAGCGCCAACTTCTGTCACCCGCCTAATTTCATGGCTGTGCAATTAGTTGAAGTTCCCAGTAAGAGCTCCCAAAATTTCGGTGTTGACCCAGCATCATGAGGACTTTTGGGAGCTACTTGACAAGATGAAGTAGCAGTCTCCAGTCTCGAATGCCAGAAAACATTGGCGATGGCACTCGATATACTGACTATGTGTCAACCAATCAAAAAGCTGCTTGGCAAGCCTTGGCTCTCAATGTAGCTACACGGAGTTTCTTGTAGAGGCTAACTCAAATATAAATTAGAATCATTCTGTACTCTGCATGGAACTGTATTGAGCTCAAACTGGTTAAACTTACAAATCCTAATGATCCAGAACTTCACACCCTCGTGAAATACTGTATTTGCTGGTGTATAAGATGCACTTTTCCCCTTTAACCCCATAAGTGTGGAATTTGTTGAACAAGTCGCTAGTGGAAAATGTAGTTTTTTTTGTCAAATTCAGTGTACGCCCTCTGCATTGTACTGCTGTAGTGTGGAAGGCGTGTGTATATATATATATGCTTTGTTTGGTTCAACTATATTTGATTTATTGTGGCATATATAGTCACACAGATGTTTGCTGTAGTAGAAACAAAAATTAGTAGCAAGAGAGGAAAAAGACGGAAGGAAAGAAGAAGAAGGGAAAAATTAGTTTCATCTTCTTTTTTTTTATCTTTTTCCTCTCTTGCTACTATTTTTTTGTTTCTACTACAGCAAACATCTGTGTGACTATATATGCCACAATAAATCAAATATAGTTTAAACAAATATAAGGCATATATACCAGGTGTGCCGGTTAATAATTCTTAATTGATCCGAAAGAAAACAAGTGTATCTGGGGAGAAAGGTAACAAATACTTTATTCAAAGTATGCACCATCGCTAGCTATACATTTTGCCCATCTGTCTGTCAAATTGTGGATGCCCTTCCAGAAAAATTGTTCACATTTTGAGGTTATCCAGTCAGCAAGCCATAGTTCGACATCTTCGTAATTATTGAAGTGTTGCTGGGAAAGTGAGTGAACATCGATGAAAACAAGTGGTAGTCCGAAGGGGCTAAGTCTGGTGAGTATGGCGGGTGGGGCAAGAATTCCCAGCCAAGTGCAGAAATGGTTGTCTCTGACGCCTTTTGCTGTGTGTGATGAGGCGTTGTCGTGCTGCAAAATCACTTTTCCATGTCTTGTCGCCCAATCTGGGCACTTTTCCATCAATGCATGGTTCAAATTGATGAGTTGTTGACGGTAGCGAACGGCATTCACTGCTTCACCTGGTTTCAGAAGCTCATGGTACACCACACTCTTCTGATCCCACCAAATGCACAGCATTGTCTTCTTCATTTTGAACCTATTCGGTTTTGCGATCAGTGTTGAAAGTTGTCCTGGGTCAACCCATGACTTTTTGCATTTTGGGTTCTCGAAGTAGATCCATTTTTTGTCCCCAGTCACTATCCGATGCAAGAAAGACTTTCTTTCATGCCAAAAAAGCAACACTTCACACACCGTTCTTCACTTTTCCATTTGTCTGTCGTTCAGATGATGTGGGACCCATTTTCCTACCTTGTGGGTCTTTCCCATGGCATGAAGATGATCAGATATGGTTTGGCGACCAACATTTAACTTCTCTGCCAGTTGTTGTTGCGTTTGCTTATCGTCTTCATCCAACAATGCTTGCAATTCGTTGTCTTGGAATTTTTTCGGCTGGCCCGGACGATCTTTGTCTTTCAAGTCGAAATCACCACTTTTGAATCGTCGAAACCAACGTACACTCGCATTTTTCGTTAGGGCATTGCCACCGTACATTTCCACAAGGATACGATGGCTTTCACTCGCGTTTTTCTTTTGATTGAACAAGAAAGGCAGGACGTGCTGCACATGCCCCTTATTTGGTTTGAAGGTCAACATTTTCCCCACACAAACCCAATATCACGATCACTCGGTTGCACATCCACGGCGTTTTGACAGGTACTGTCCTGGCAACACACTGACATAACAGTTGAGACTGTGCACCAACCCTTGCTTCCAGCGCCATCCAGCGACGAAATTAAGAATTATTAACCAGCACACCTGGTATATATACGCCCTCCACACTTAAGGGGTTAAAAATAGATCTGAGAAACAGGGTTCATCTTCTACCCCGATATTCATTTGCCTTCAATTCTGGAAATGTTGTTCTGTTCTGAGTTAGACAATTTCTTTGTTCTTGCGGTGTGTGGGGAAGGAGATTAAAATGTATTCTTTCCTAATTAGATTAGGTAAGTTATTTGCTCCACATGTTACTTTAGATTTGGTAATACTATCAATTAACTATAAATTCAGTGATGAAGCTTTTTCATCAAAAACATGTACAAAAAAAGGATGTGCATCTTATACACTGGCAAATATGGTAAGTTATGTTGTAATATGTGAGCAAAATGTGCCAAGCAGTGTTACAAATGAATAATTTTTAGGGCTCGTCGCCATGCGGTCTAAGGCACCTTGCTTTGGATGACGACTGCATTACGGCATGGGTTTGATCTCGGGTTCAGTCTCGGCGATATTTCGACCTGTGTATAGGGCCGGTGGCAATCCCCCATCGTGAGGAAATTGGGGAGCTTTGAATGAGTAAGCGTAATCCAGTCGCGGAGTCCTACTATAACGGCTGGAGATACGTCGGGCTGATTCCCCGACTATTCCAATACTGGTTGAAGATCTCCATGCTTAAAGGTGAAGGAAAGCGTGGAGGGAGACCGGCAGCCGGTAGGTAAGCCAAGGCCCTTCATGGTCTGTAGTTCAAAGGACCCCGTTTTTGCGGACCCCGTGAAAGACACAAATGCCAGAAAAGTATCGGCTGGTATCGGTAGATGAATTCCAACCAGTACTTTCCGATACCACTGGTATGGGCCGATTCCAATACATCGGCATCGGCTCAGCCCCCCTAAATCTTTTTACAAAGGTTCAATTTATAGTCATTTTGACTCCAATTTATAGATACACCCTGTAGATGGAAAATTCTGTATACACCCCTGTTCAATAATGATCGTTCTCATGCACTTATGCTTTGTTGATGACAACCCTCTGCAACCTTGAGTGGGATATTTCGTCTCATCCAGCATAAAACATTCATTTGACTGTCCAATTACCACTTGTTTGAACCACTGGAGGTTTTAAGAGACAAAGTTCACGGAAATTGTGTGAAGGTGCTTTCACAGGCAACGGAAGGGTTTTCGAAAAGAAATGCAGAAGCTTCACAATTATGGAATAAGTTAATGTTCTTCTTGAAGGTTCATAGAACCACTTTTAGTACATGCAAAATAATCTAACAGTTATTTTTAATGTTTTTTTATTTGATTTTATCTGCGACATTTCGTTCTGGTTTCCCTGAACTTTTTCAAGCTACACATACTGGGTGGCCAGAATTAAAGTTACCCAACTTGGAGCCCACTGTAGCCTGTTTGAGGCATCGTAAAACTCTGAAATTTGGTGAGTCCACTATGCAGACCATGGGAAAGAGGATGGTGATAAAAAAAAAAGTAGTTCAATTTTCCGCCACCAGGTTGAAATGTGGCACTGTACTTCCATGATGGGTTGTAATAATGACGTAAACTGCTCCAGTATCGGGAACAAGAGGGTCTATCCGCCACTGCAATAACCACTTTGGTGACAACTTCTGCAATCAGCCAGCAACCCATTCCTGCTGCAACACCCAGTTCTCCAGTCTCTTCAAATTTCTTCATTGTCTTTCTTAACCCATGCGTCATGATGGGCCCCCTTCAAAGTCCTTTCGCATGACGATAACCTCGCATTGCAGCTGCACTATGACTACCATTCTGATAAAACAACTTCACCAGCAATGCACGTTCTATCTTATTTAATGGCATGGTGATCACTTCCTAACTTTTGTTCAGCACTCATGTTAAGTGATGTAGCCGAGATATTAATTAGAAAGACATTTGTTAGTGGCTGGAAGTTGCGAGAAAATAATCTCTCGTTTATTGCAAGGTAAAGGCAAATCCATAACCAATTGGAACAGTTTTCGTCATTATTACAACCCATCATGGAAGTACAGTGCCACATTTCAACCTGGTGGCGGAAAATTGCAACTTTTATTAATCCAAATGAATTCATACATTTGCAAGTGCCCTGAGCCAGGATTTTCACAGTTTAGCTTTTATTTTTATTGGCAAACGAAAAGAGAAGCTGTGGCCTCCTGATGGTGCAGTGGTAGCGTCATCGCCTTGTAATGAAGGGGTCCTGGGTTCAATACCTGAAGGAGGCACACTTTAAACTGTAGGTCCAGTCCTGATTAGCCTTACTGTGCATAAAGTGGCCTTAAAACTCCATATCGATGAAAAGAGAAGCTGCGTGGAGAATAAAACAGAATTCTCTCAATCCGTTTACTTGGTCAGTGTCCTTTGCAGAACAATCTGTCTGACAGGCAGAAGATTATTGCAAGATCAGGTATCTTCAGGTTGATTAGGTAAATTGGAGTTTGAAATTCTCATACAATTGACAGTTTTTCGTAGATCAGCACATCCTGTAACATTTGTGACTTCTGTTTGGAGCTGTTTGGAGATGTTTTTTTGAGTCTTGAGTCTGCGAGAGAGAGAGAGAGAGAGAGGGGGGGAGGGAGGGGAGAGAGAGAAGAAAAAGAGAGAGAGAGAGAGAGAGGTGTTTCTCTCTGTCTCTTCTTCTCCCTCTCTCCCTTCTCTCTCTTCTGAGAGGTTTCTCTATTTCTATACCTCTCTCTCTATCTCTCTCACTCTCTCACTCACTTTCTCTCTCTCTCTCACTTTCTCTCTCTCTCTCGCTCTCTCTCTCTACTTTCTCTCTCTTTCTCTACTTTCTCTCTCACTCACTCTTTCTCTCTCTCTCTCTTTCATTCTCTACTTTCTCTCTCACTCACTCTTTCTCTACTTTCTCTCTCTTTCTCTCTCTCACTTTCTCTTTCTCTCTTTCTTTCTCTACTTTCTCTCTCTCTTTCTTTCTCTACTTTCTCTCTCTTTCTGTACTTTCTCTCTCTCACTCTTTCTGTACTTTCTCTCTCACTCTTTCCCTACTTTCTCTCTCTCTCTCACTCTTTCTCTACTTTCTCTCTCTCTCACTCACTCTTTCCCTACTTTCTCTCTCTTTCCCTACTTTCTCTCTCTCACTCTCTCTACTTTCTCTCTCTCTTTCTCTACTTTCTCACTCTCTCTCTCTGGAAAGGGAAGGAAAGAAAAAGGAGAGAAGGAAAGAAAGAAGGAATGAGAGAGAGAGCTGAAAGAAGGATGGAGAGAAAGAGAGAAATTTTCTCAATACATTGGAATCACAACAGACCCTTTATATTGTTAATATATTTGTGTGGACATATATGTAGGTGGTGAGAGGCGGTAATACGTAAGGTTGAAATAGAGAAAACATCTGCTAGAACTCCTAAATTTTTTGAAAGTTCTCCTTGAAAACCGGGAATTGTCCTAGAGTAGCCACCCTTTTACAACAATTCATGTACTTGTGTTATGTGTTGTATGGGTAGATAACGTGTCTGGCATGTTTTAGGTCCATATTGACGGTGCCATGGATTGAGCTAGGGGGTTCGGTGTCGATCACGTGTGCCAAGACTGGGTATTCTGCCAACATAGAGTTCCTGACGAAGCCTTTCTATGGAGGAAAGAAGAATAGGATCACGGCCGAGGCCTTCAAGCCCAACGAGAAGAAGCCGTTCCTCAGCGTGGCTGGACTTTGGAATGGAGCCATGGAGGCGAAGTGGGCTGATGGGGTAAGGAAGGGTGTTTTGAGTGCTACTGTACGTCAGGTGTATCTTTTATTTAGAGTAAGGTATGTGTCTTTCAGTTGATTGCAAAGTTTTATGTACACGATGATTAGAAATATGTACTTCCAACAGTTCCCGTGCATATAGCACCATGCCACGAAGGCACATTTAGGAAATATGAAGGTAGGGCTCCACACATTCTTGATCTTGGCTATTTTGGAGTACTATGCTCTGGCTGCCTTTATCCCACAGGGTTTTTTCCAGGGCAAGCAAGGTAATTTTTTTCCAGGGGGGGGGGGGCTAAGGGGACATATTTTCCTCCAAAATAGTGATGCCCTCTCAAACAACACTATTTCAGTCTGAAATTATCATGTTTCTTCAACGAATTTATAATAATTAACATAAATTACTGTGATTGAAATGAAATTATGTGTGAAATATATAATTTTTAGGTACACGTTCATTTTCCAGGGGGAGGCCATGCCCTCCTCTTCCGGACACCCATGCCTTTGATATGATATGAGGCTGGGTCAGCCCCAGAGCTGCTATATGTGGGAACAAGGCTAGAGAAATTCTGACCTTAGATCACCCACCCTGGGAATCGAACCAGAGTCTCCCATGTGGCAGTCAGATGCCCTACTGATGAGACCGGTGTCTCTTCCAACAGTTATATGAATTGTTAGACTTGATCGTGTTATTGATTCTTCATTATCATCCTTTGCAGTTTCCTGCCTCTGGCTGGGTCAAGCCTCTTCATTTTCTTCTGGTCTTCCACCACTCCTCTCTTTCCACTGTGTTCCAATCTTGTCCTCTTCTCCTAACACTCTCCTCTATCTACTCTTTCCACCGACATCTTGGTCTCCCGCTTGGCCTTATTCCCACTCCTTGTGCATTGTAAGCTATTACTGGTAGTCTTTCTGCATTCATCCTCTTCATGTGTCCGAACCATCTCATCTGTGCCTGATCTATCCTGTCCTGAAGCTTCACCACACCCACTGTCTGTCGGATCTCCTCATTCCTTATTCTATCCCTTCTAGTCTTCCCCAATATAGCCCTTAAAAATTTCATCTCCACTGCCTGCTTCTTTCTTTTGTCTCTCTCTGTCATTGTCCAATTCTCCGTATGTAATTATTGGCGCATAGTATGTCTTGTATATTGCCTTCTTGCATTTCATAGGTACATCCCTGTTCCATAGTAATCTTCAAACTCTTTGATGTAGTCCACCCCATTTGTCCTCTTTTGTTTACCACCTCATATATTCTTCCACTCATTTTGAAATTCATAATTTTTTAATTGAAAATGTGTGAAATTGCCTGACATTATTCAGTAAATTATATATGTATGTATGTAATTTACTCTGAATCATTGTGTCCATAATTTGGGACAGTGATCTGCTAACCTTGCCCACTGGACAAGAACATTTAATATTTCAAGGATCAAAATCTACAGATAGACAATTTCCTACAGAAAGAAACAAGTTATTTTAATAAAACATTAAAATACTGACCAAGGCAGAATTTATATTATAAAAAATATATACAATAAAAAGGTAATGTTTCCACCTTCTAACAGGGTCTTCTTCAGATGAATATTCACAATAGACAGGGTCCATACACAAAACAACAGGAAGGCACCAGTCCTTATCTTAGAACATTTCCTGTGAGGAATTCCTGAGTGTGGAATCTCCTGACAGGTAATTGACACTGCCTGACAGGTGATTGACAGGTACCTGATGAGAGTCTGTGCCTTATCAATTCCTCCACTAATGGACCTAAACAGATTCCTTATCTCCTTTACGCCTTCCCCCCTGTCTTCTTTCTTCATTATTCTTCCTTCTTCTTTCATCCTTCCTTTCTCTCATCCTTTCCACTCTTAATTTTTAAGTTCTTTTACTGCTGACCAATTATTGTTGTCAATTCCATACATGGTTTGTTTATTTTCGAAAGAAATGTTTCAATTAAAGTTTGTCAAATATCTGTGAAACTACAAGATTAATAGAAGAACAGGCTCTACAAGAGTTGTTTAAGAGGAATAAAAATATTAAACAAAAAATAGCTTTCCGTGTTTTAAAATTGAGTGACCTTCAAAATGGCCGCCTACTATAATATACATAATAGCGTTCTCTTTCCCCCTTAAAGTCAATTACCTTTTATTTCAAACATTTCTTTCAAAAATGCTTCGTTTGTAAGACATTTTGAGTTTTTAACTTAAATGGTCCACCCTGTATACAGTGGAACCCCGATTTTGCATTCCCGGATTTTACATTTTCCTGTATTTGAAGTTGTTTCAGCTTGGTTTCCTGAAAAACGTGAAATCGAGGTTTTACTGTATTGATTATGAGAACCACATTCTGTGTTAATTGTTTCTTCCTTTCCTTCTACAGAGGACAGAGACCTTTGTTGATGTGAATCAGATGGTAATAAACAAGAAAAAAGTGAAGCCTATTGCTGAGCAGCTGGAGCATGAGTCCCGACGGTTATGGAAGGAAGTTACAGCAGGGCTGAGGTAATGCTCTACGTTCATCTACTCCTATTTTATTTATTCACTTCAAATGTTAAGCACTCCCTTATTCCATTTTCAGGAGCTGGGAGAAAATTGACAAAGGTTCGACTTACAAACAGAAAGATTAAATTATCTACAGAGTTGTCACAAAGTGGGCGTACCCTTTATTTTCAACACTACGATGGTTATGGTTGAATGCTTGGTATGGACAATACCCGATTGTTTAAGAGTCCAGAACATCTGTATGGAGACGGTCACTTTCGTACCACAGACAAATGCTAAGCAATGTTCTGCAGATGTTTACGGAGATAATGTGGGGTCACATTCATGAAGGCATCTTCCACGGCCTATTATTTTTGACTGTTTGATGAACCCCCAGAGAGCATTATCAGGTGTTGAGGTCAGGACATCTTGGAGGCCACAGGAAGAGAGCTGGGTAATCGTCAGAACCTCTTAGTCGCCCACCCGGGAAAAGTCTTAATAACATATTGATGCACGTGCGCTGTGCTATGAAAATGACAGTCTCCATATCAATATTCTAAACTCTTAAACCATCATGTATGTGTCCATATCATGTCCCGCACCGTGGCTGTGCAGTCTAAAGCGTCAGGTCTTTCGGCTCCGGTTACGGGACACACGCAGGTTCGAGTCTCCGGGGGGAAGCGTAACAACTTCTCTCCTGAGATTTCAGCCTCTGTGTGGGACCGGTGGCCACCCACCTTGTGAGGAAATTGGGGAGCTACGAATGAGTAGCGTAACCTGGTCATGGCAACCCCTACTGGGGGTTCGTCACCTTGACCACCCCGTAACTGGTGGGGCTGACAGTCAGTAGGTAGGCACTGGCCCTCGCAGGCTGTTGCACCATGGGTTATTATTGTTGTGTGTCCATATCCAGCATACCATAACCATCGTAGTGTCGAAATTAAAAAGGCTGTGTATGCCCACTCTGTACAATGTGACTTAGTTCTTCAGCATTAAAAACAGAGTGAGCAGGCCATCCCAAATAGCACTCTCACCTAATTCGATCCCTCACTGGGAGCTCCGAAGATTTCATTGTTGCCCAAGCATTGTGAGGACCTTTGAGGAGTTACTTGAAAAGAAGAAGTAGCAAAGTGTCATGTGTGACGCTATGTATATAAATGGACTAGTTTACAAGACCTTTGGAGTTGTCAATATGTTAGTAGTAACAGATTGTGTGTTGTCTTTTATACATGGAATTCGTTATAAATTGTTAAGTGGTATAGATCGACCACAAGGAAAAAGACCTTGGGACGAAAAGTCCCTGCGCAGCTTTCCCTTCTTCCCTCCACCTCGGGCCACGGGAGTACGGTGCACAGGAGTCGCGGGTCTGCGCAGGTTGTTTTGCTCGTGGTTCCACTATAATTTGGTGTTAAATAAATTATGTTTGGTTATGCGATGCATATCTTTTAAAATCAACTCAACACCTTGGTGCAAACTGCATGTGTTTGAATACACAGAATTATTAAATGGTTCCACCTTCTCCAAATCCAACTGCGTACATTTTCTTAACTTCAAACGTTGAACTATAAAATTACTACTTTGATTGTAATAAGTGTTAAAGTTATTTGAAGAAATAGTCAAAGTATCAATTTCAAGCACTAGCATATATTGTGTTTAGCGTACAAGAATATTACAGACAGAAAAGGAACGAACGAGGAAAAATCAACGTCCATGGAGTCGAGACTGCTAACACAGAATACTCCGTGATGTACCACACATACTACTCACCAACATTGATAAGTTCTACACTCCGCCACCAGTTGGCAGCACAAAGCAAATACACATCATAGAATGCAGTGTTTCTATTATTCTTAACAATAAGATATGACCGTATTGGAGATTTCTTTGAACAATTTCTTCTCTGGTAGTATTGGAGAGAATAACTCACATAAAACTTCATAAGGTTTGGTGCCAACTGCAGATATGAATCGAGGAACTGAGGAACCTGAGAAATGTTGAACACCCAGCAGTACGTTTCCAAATAAGCGTTGATGGTTCCTTCCTCTGGATCATATTTGTCAAATCCTGACATGTACGACATGATTCCTACAGCAATAATTAATTCCAATTAATCATAGACAAGAAAAGGTAAAAGGTAAAGTGCTCCCCTGTGCTTAGCACCATGCCATGAAGGCATGTAGGGGTAACGCCCTAAACTTTCTTGATCTGGTCGTGAGTGGGGGTGATGTGATCAGCATCATGCCCCTGACCGCCTTTACCCCCCAGGGTTTCCCCCAGGTACCCATGTCATTCGACGCTGGGTGGGTGCTGGGGCCACTTGCAATGTTAGAAAAGTTCCCGGATTTGAACCGGCCGGGGATCATAGACAAAACTCACCTAATTCTGTACAGCGCCGTTAATATTTTCTATTCCAAATTTTCCTCGCCATCATTTAATACTTATGTTGTGTATTCAAAGACATGCATATTGCACTCAGAGTTGATTTTAAAAATATATGCACCATATAATGCAACATCATTTATTTAACACCAAATTGCCACTTAATAATTTATAACGAACTTTATGTGTAAAAGACAAAACACACACTGTTACTACAAACATATTGACAATTCCAAAGGTCACACACACCACGACACAACCTATCAGGTGGCGATGGTGACTGAACTTGATCCATTGACCATGTATGTGCTTGTTAGGCCTATAAGCTCAAGATAGCTGTTTATGTCATGGAGTTTTGCTTAGTTTGGAGATTGTGAGATGTCTTCACTTATATGTTATGTTTATCTGTATGTATGTGTGGAAACTACATCAGTGCTATTAAGTGTGAATTTCTTCTTGCAGCCTTAATGATATTGAGCGAGCAACGGCTGCAAAATTTGCTTTGGAACAAAAACAGCGGGAAGAAGCGAGGGAGAGGAAAGATACTTGCGGCAAGTGGAACACTAAAGTAAGTACCCTCACACCACCCTCCCCCACTAGACCTCAGGCTCCCTGCCAAAGGGGGTGAATTTTATTTCCGCTCCATGACAATGTAATGGTCACATTTGAAACACAAAATTCGTCTAAAATAGCATATCTTTTACCAATGACTGTGCAAAGTGTGGTATAAACGATGCCTAAATCTGCAGTGATTTCAGTTTTAGTTTCATGTGGATTAGGGTCCACTTACCATGTGAATTTTACTCTTTCTGTTCTTTATGGCCGACCAGTAGCAACTGAAAGTGTTCACTGAATTAACCACTTTTATGTTTTTATTATAGAACAAGGCAAATGTCAGCTATCAGCATCTTTTTAACGTGTGTATTTTCGTATCATGATTGCGTACAAAAGAAAATTCATCTCATGTTCTGAACAACTGCGACAAATCTTTCTCATCTATGCACTGCCTCTCCTTGCCTACCCTGTGACACCGTGTTTGTCTTTCCTGCAACTTGAGACCGACCGCCAACATCCCTGCCTATCCTGTTTAATATTTCAACTCGCCTTGCGTTTTTGTAACGACAAGAAATGTCTGATGTTGTTGTAGCTTGGTTACATACAAGCCAAACTTAATTTTATGAAAATTAATACGTACAGAGGCTGTTCAGCGTATGTTTGACCAAAAGCGATTCCGTCCCCCTGTGCTCAGAATGAACTTGCCCAACATGTTTGTCAGTGAGTATGTGAGCTGTAAGAGTGGTTGTGTTTTCTCACTGGGCCGAAAATCCTGCCCAAACTGAGCCACTTTTGAGAGGAGTACGTTGTATAACTTTTCCAAGTGTTTGTGCTTTCTCACTTGGCCGACAATGCCACCAAAACTGAGTCGCTTTTGGGAGCATTATGTTGTAGCCCTTTACAATGCAAAGTTTAGTGTGTCAATGATCAGGAAGTAGTGTAAGAGCAAGGATTGTGACGTTACTTTGACTTAAATAATCAAGAATGTGATCTGCAAGTATGATTGCATGACCCCAGCGTTCGATTCTGCAACAAAGTGGATGAGAACACAGCGATGCACACAAGCCACCACCAGTATGCAGGCAAAACTTCAGCATGGCCATGCAAGAGAATCCACCGACCCAAACACAGATGGCGAATCGTCTAAATATGTCTTTGGAAACTGTTAACCACATCTTGCACCTGCATACTGGTGGTGGCTTGTGTGCACGGCCGTGTTCTCATCCCCTTTGTTGCAGAACCGAACGCTGGAGTCATGCAATCCTTATACTTGCCGATCACATTCTTGATTATTAAAGTCAAAGTAACGTCACAATCCTTGCTCTTACACTACTTCCTGATCATTGACACTGAACTTTGCGTCATAAAGGGCTACAACATAACCCTCCCAAAAGCGACTCAGTTTTGGCAGCATTTTCGGCCAAGCGAGAAAACACAAATGCTTGGAAAGTTACACAACGTACTCCTCCCAAAAGTGGCTCAGTTTGGGCAGGATTTTCGGCCCAGTGAGAAAACACAACCACTGTTTCACAGCTCGCACACTACACTGACAAACATGCCCGACCAAGGTTGGGCGAGTTCATTCTGAGTGCAGGGGCAAGGAATCGCGTTTGGTCAAACATATGCTGACAGCCTCTGTATAAATGCATTACGTACAAATAAAGTTTAATTAACACATTTTAAAATTATATTTTGCTGGGACATACAGTAATTTACGTATAAAGCAGTCTCAACTGGACATCGTCATCGGTTCACCCGTAATATTTATTCATTCTCTGTGTTGCAGATGTTCAAGGAAGCCGGCGAGAATTGGGTATACTGCCATCCTCTTGCGAGTAGGCTGTCTGCCGGGAAGGAAGCACATTCCTCGAGAAAAGAACCGACACCGAACCGATAGTGTGCAGTCCCCGACGTGTTGTATTTCCAATAAAGCTGCTCAGCACACCGGAAAGTGAGGATAGTTTCGCTTAGTGACAAAACAGTTGCCAGGTTGCGGGGTTCGTGCTGACATTGTAGCAAAACCACTTTCGTTGTTCACATTTATCGTAAGAGTATGCAAGTGAGCAAAAATTAATAAATACTTGTGCATCAAGACAGGCTGTGCGGAGGGTGCTAGTTTCACAATAGAGAAGTGCATCTACTTGCTTCGGATAGATTTGTTTCCTAGCGAGAATTAGAGAAGAAAGCGAGAAATATGTACAAAAAAATGCATGATAATTTAAGGAAAGAAAATATAACAACTAAATTGGTAGCGTAACACCAAAATGGTTCCTTGGTATTTGAAAATAGATGTGTGTGAATGTTTTCTTGCGTACGGATCAGCGTACGTATAATAATAACGTATGTATGGGTAAAACTGCATGAATTTCTCTCATGTACGTGACGCTAGTCACACAAAAGTATGCCTTATATATTTCATTAAGGATAAGTTCTTGTTATCCTTTACACATAAATTACTTAGAGTAGATGTCAATTAACAGAAATAATTCCTTACCACTTAAATGTCCAACAAGAGCAAACCAGGAAGCTTAATTTCTTATAACTGTGACACAACTGGACTGTTGCATTCTTCTTTCTGTCTTAATTTGTGTGCAGCAAAAATTTTTACATTTTTACTATCATTTTAATGTATACCTGTTGAGAACTTAGGTTGTTCCTAGTTAAAAAAGGTAACAAAGACATTTACTGTGAAAGCAAGATCAAACGATTCCACTTTATATAACGGAGAAGCATGCATTCCACTTTCCTATTAGTGTTCTAGGAAGGGACCATGTACTCAAGATGTGCAACGTATGTAATTGGAATCAAATATACTTAGAAAGTGTATTTTAGTGGTCGATATTGTACCATTTATTCTGATTTCCGATTGCCTCATAATTAGGCAAATCTTGTTTAGGATTCAGGTTAATAATACGTATACAGATAGTCCCTCTTATTTATATATTATTATTAGTGCATGACTATTAATACAAAAGGGAATTGTACGTAGTTTCCTTGTGTAATGAAATCAAGTAATCTGTATTAGTTTAGATGAGTTATTAATCAGATTTCAAACAGATTTGTTAGCTGTTCAATTATTTAGTATAGCGACATAGTGAACATTTCAAGTCATTAATCATATTATTTTGCATGTTAAGACAAAAGCAAGAAAATCATGAAAATATTTTCCAAAGTGTTCTTGCATTTCACTTTTGTTTTAATGTGGTTTATTGCGTTCTTTGTGCACAAAATTATCATGGTTCGTGTCGACTAGTATCAGAAGTGCGGCTCACGTTCTTAAACTTATATTTTGATTACGTCCATTGTTGAATATTACTTTCAATTTTAGTTCATGCTTTCTGAAAACAACACTCTGTATCCATATTAGTGCAGTTTGATAATTATTGGAAGGATATAGTTTTCACTAAAGTTGCAATTTTCGACTGGTAGGTATTTTAATGATTACTAATGCAATATTGATTGGACGTGCTCTATTCTTTGGTAACGTTCTGCGTTGTCATGTCAAAGCTTGTTTTGAACCACATTAGAACATATTAGTGAGAATAGGATAGAATAGATGCATGTGGAGTGTAATCTGTGTATTACTGGTAAAAGAACCTCTTAAAAGTCAGTGATAAATAGAGGCATATCAGATTAAGGCATTCTCGTACCATGTAACGTATTGGAATGTGAAAGGAACTGAATGAATTATGTCAAGTGATTTCTTGAAAGAAATGTAAATAAAAGAGAACGTGCGTGAGTGTGTGTGTGTGCGTGTGTGTAAAGAGATGAAAATATATTCCTAGAATGTGATAATTAAAGAGAGAATAGGAAATGTAAGAAATATTCACCAAGCGTGCACTTATAAAGTGCAGTGTTATGAGACTTGTACGGTTTGACTTATGTACTTCTTCTATTAGAGTATTTATTAGTTTACAAGTTTCAAAATAAAATGCAGTAATGAAGCGAATACAAAAGGTGAATGTACTTCCATCAATTTAAGATTTTGTTAGATCTTTTGTGTGTATTTACATGGTAACAAATTCTATGTCATTGGTAAAGAAAATGTAATAATAAGCATAATTATTAATCGATTGTATGCACAAAATAAACCTGCATGCCACGAATGTTGCCATCGAAAGTTGTGATAGGAAAGTCTCACTTGACCGAATTTTCTCTCTTTCAATAGAATTAATATTTTTAATTTTCAGAGCCTGTAATCCTTTTTGTAATCAGTATATAATACTGCTCGTAATTACTCAATATTCTTTGTCTGGAAACTTTTTCCAGGAAGGCTTTCGAATGTAGAAATATCCTTACTCCAGCTCAGGGTAAAACTTTCGTTTGCCGAGATTGTTGTTTACTCATTTTCTCCCTTAAGAATGTTTGTTTATAATTTAACCATAAAGAGAAAGCAGGGCATGCAGATCGTTTGTGAGAGCAAACAAAAATACAAATAAATTGTTGTGTTTTCTACTTTCTGGATTTTCTTTTTCCCTACAGATTCTAGAGAATGCAAGACTTGCTTCTTGTTTAGCAGTACTCTTTCAATAGCAGAAAAAAAATTGTATGGTAAGTTATGCTCAGGGTACAAACCCTGTGAGGAATATTGGGTCTGTAACATAGACATTCATTATTAAATGCCAATAAAAGTTATTTAGGCCGTTCAGAATTGATTGAGACTGTGCCCTGTGTGCCTTGGACTGTGCGCCACCTGAGTTCCATTTTCCTAGCGGCACACAGCACTCTGTGACGCATTTGTTTGTACACCTTCACTTGGCAGCAGCTTACTTGTGCAAAACTCCGACTGCACTGTGAGAAACAATTGCCTGTCACGTGGTGCTGTGTGCAGCTAGGAAAATGAAACTCTGGCGGCGCACAGTCCAAGGTCATTGCTATTACACACCACCCTCAACTCCATTCTCGGTTGCGGCCTATAGGCACACAGGGCACAGTCTCAATCAATTCTGAACGGCCCAAGTATTTACAGTGAAATCCCAATTTTTAATCTTGGATTTTACATTTTCCTTCATTATACATTCACAGTACATATACAGTTCCAACATAGCAACATGTCATAAAATTTTCCTCGATTTTACAGTTTCCTGCATTTTAAGTTTTTTCACCTCGGTCCCCTCAAAAACCCTCAAGGTTCCACTTTACTTACAACTGCCGCAAATTGACTTCGGACCTCACAACAAAAGCACAAAAAATTACATCTTTATCACAAGCCAGAGGCTAAGTCCCGAATCATTGACTTTTTGATAAAAGCAAGAAACTTGGTAGAATTAATTGTTCTATCATTAAAGATATTTTCAGTCAGGTAGCCAATCGATATCTGCGCTCAGACGGCCGCCATCTTGAAACATCCGCCATATTTGATTTTTTTTTTATTTGATATATCTCTGGAACTGTGTCCCCTATCAACATCCGGTTTTCTCAGAAATGTTCCAAATAGTGTAAAATTTCATAATAAATCAATAAATCTATTTTTGAAAAATAAGAAATAGAAGTTTTTCAGAAAGTCTTAATAATTCTCAAACCAAACAATGGCATTTTCTTTTTTTTGTAAGATTACTTAGTGTTTGTTAGAAGTGTTTAGACGAACTGAACCCCTATTTTTTCTAGATTTATAAATTTACCTTAAATAACATTTTAAGAGAAATACAATTTACAAACAAGTCAACGTAATTTTTGAAAAGAGAATCATTGTTAAAACTTTCAACTCGCCATTATTCTCATAAAATGTTTTGTAGTTTTTTCTGAAAAACTTCTATTTCTTATTTTTCAAAAATAGATTTAATGATTTATTATGAAAGTTTACACTATTTGGAACATTTCTGAGAAAACCGGACGTTGATAGGAGACACCGTTCCCAAGATCAAATCCAAAAATATCAAATATGGCGGATTATTTTCAAGATGGCGGCCGTCGGAGTGCAGATATCGATTGGCTACTCGACTGAAAATATATTTAATGATAGAACAATTAATTTTATCAAGTCTCTGGCTTTTATCAACAAGTCAATGATTCGGAACTTAGCCTCCGGCCTGTGATAAAGATGTAATTTTTTGTGCTTTTGTTATGAGGTCCGAAGTCATATTGCGGCGGGTGTACTTGACATTTCAACACGTACATATATGATTTTTCAAGAGTAAGCGAAGCTCTTTAGTCTCTTTAGTTGCAGCTTATAGATGTAGTCACAGTAGCACGTCCACATCGAAATAATATATACACAATTTTATTTTATAAAACTTGTTCATTGCAATAAGGGCCGAGCCGATACTCTTCCCGATTCTCACCAATCCCGATGCTTCAAAATTATGACAATTATAATTTCAAAATAGTCATTAATTTTAGTGGGTGAGCAGTTAACTGCAATCATAAGCATCAATTTGCCAGAAATTTGCTTCAAAATATTCAAGAAATACGAGGTGGTATCAAAAGGTTTCGAGACTAGTTCTGTAACATGCCAACAGATGGCAGCGCAAGGCTGCACACACAGGCACAGGGAGCACCAACCTTCATAAGTCAGTGCGCCAAGAGACATCGTCCTGTGTACATCGTGAGCTGTGCAGCTAGTGCTCTTCTGACCACGTGCATTACCACGTCTGCGATTTCATCATGGACAGCAAGTTAGAACAACAAGCGAACGTGAAATTCTGTGTGAAGCTTGGCAAATCTGCCACGGACACTTTTGACATGATTTGGCAAGTGTACGGCGATGCTGCAATGATTCTTCACAGTGGAAGAGCCCATCATCTCCACGACCGAAAAAGGCGAGGCAGGTCCGCAGCTCGACCAAGTGCATGCTCATCGTCTTCTTCGACATTCACGGCATTGTGCATCACAAATTTGTCCCCAGGGGCCAGTCCATCAATAGCAAGTTCTACTGCCAGGTTTTAAGGCATCTTGAGGGAGGAAATTCGGCGAAAGCGACCAGATCTGGGGCATGCGAAAAACTGGCTGATCCATGACGACAATGCACCCTGTCACCATGCTCTCCTCACACGTGAGTTTCTCACCAGAAACAAGATGATCGCACTTCCGCACTCACCCTACTTGCCAGATTAGGCTCCTGCAGACTTCGCCATCTTCCCGAAACTGAAGATCCAGCTCAAAGGTCACCGTTTTGACACCATTGAGAAGATCCAGCACAAATCGCAGAAGATGCTGACACGCTTCGAAAAGAAGAATTCTAGGACGCATTCCAGCAGTGGCAGAAATGCTGGGATTGCTGTACAAGGTGACTATTTTGAAGGTGATCGTGTGTAAACGTAGATAAATAAAGTACTTTCTTGTAAACAGAGCTAGTCTCAAAACCTTTTGATACCACCTCGTACATCAGATTATTTAAGTACCTGGGTTGTTACATAATCACAAAATCCATTTTTTCACCCAATATTGGTGAGAAATTAATGGAAACTTCGAATTTTGTATAATTTACGGATTATTATACTCTGCAAAAGTGTTGCGGGACATTTTTTGTCCACCCTATGAAGACCAAAATCCCGAAAAAGTATGAACCGGTACCTGTCAATAAAATTGAACCAATATCAATTCCTAGTTGTTTGAACCTTGTTTTGTAATTCAATATTTCAAGAATGTTAGAGAATGAAGCATTGAGGGTGCCAGGTTTTTAGTAAGCCACTCTATCCTAATTACATCCTTGGTAGCTTGGACAGTTTCTGGGATAATAGTCAATGCAGGCAGAGTGGTGTAACTTTTTGGATCATGTGTCTTTTTATAGCAGTGGTATTTATGATGTGAAGGAAGAACCAATAAAAGATCAAAAGGGGTTTGTAAATTCCAGAAGGAAAATTAAGAAAAAATCACCCATCCTAATCCAGAGTTTGAAATGTTTTCTTCTTTATACAGGGTACAAATCAATAAGGAAGTTTTGTATTCTCATGTCCGAGTGCTTGATTCTCAAGTTTTCTACATTATAAGTGTTGGGCATTTTGTGGAAATTGCAGTTTCTATTCTAGAAATGTGGAAACAGTCACTTCAGAGGGAAATATTGTGTAAAATTAAAAATTTTCAGTCTGTCTGGAAGTTACTAATATTTCACGTTCCGAGAGTTGGGAATCCATCTGATCACAAATTTTCTGTCCCGTGCACAGAAAGGCTAATCGTGAAAGACAGCAGATTAAGTTCTTATGCAAATTACCCTAGTGGTGGGGATGCTACATGAGAAATCTCTTAACTGGGCGAAAGCTCCTTTCCTGCACTTTAAGTACTGCCCCCCCTACTTTTTTGAGAAAAATCCTGCTGACAGCCTTGATTAAGCAATTAACGTCCAATTATAAGCATGCATATTGTATTGGTAAAAAAGATGATCTGCATTTGAGGTTTAAATGAATGGAAACTAATTACAGCCTACTGTATATTAAGGGCGTTCGGAAATGAATTGCACAAGCATTATATAATCCACATTTGTTATATTGTACCTGCAATACAAAGATGTACATTACCAGTAATCTCCCCCTGACTGAATGCACCGCTCCCATTGATCGGGAAGTTTCCTGATGTCTGCAGAGAACCACTCTCTTGGAGTAGAGTTGTACCACTCACGGACAGCGGTCTGGAGTGTTTCATTAGATTGAAAGTGTCGACCACGCAATGCGTCCTTCATTTTGTCGAACAGTGCATAATCCGAGGGGGCTAAAGCCGGTGAATATGCAGGATGTGGGAGCACCGTAAATCCCATTGTTGCCAATGCCTCCTGTGTTTGGCGGCTCGTATGCGGCTTCGCATTGTCATGCTGAAGAATCACCCCGAGAGCCCATTTTCCTTGCCGCCTCGGCTGAATTCTGCGTCGCAGCTTTCGTAGAGTTTCACAGTAGCTGTCGCTGGGTAGTGGGAAGCCAGTCCACCAGCAAACTTCCATCTTCATCCCAGAAAACTGTACCCATTTGTTTCTTGGGAGCGAGAGTCTGTCGAGGTTTCTTGGAGCGTGGACTTCCAGTGTGTTTCCATTTCATGGATTGCCTTTTTTCTCTGGAATTTCGAAGAGGAACCAAGATTCGTCGCCAGTCACCAGTCTTTCGAAAAAATGGTCTCTCTCTTGGTTGTAACGGCGCAACAATTCTCTGCACATGTCCACCCGCTGTTGTTTCTGCTGATCCGTCAGATCGCGAGGCACCCACTGAGCACAAATTTTCCTCATTTGCAGATCCTCATGAATGATTGCATGCAGAGTTGTTCGCCCGAAACCAGTTTCACGTTGCAGTTGTTCAATTGTTACACGTCGATCTCCCACAATCAAGTTGGAAACACTTTGGATTGCTGCTAGGGTACGAGTTGACCTTGGGTGACCACTGCTGACACCTTTGTCAACACTTTTGTTTCCCCTTTTGAAATTTTGAACCCACTGAAACACTGTACTCCGTGAAGGCGCTGACCCACCACAAACGGCCACAAGTCGGCGATAAATTTCAGATGCCGAAACACCCTCTTTAAACAGGAACCACGTAGTCCACCTCTGACCACGAGAATCACCTTCCATTTCGTAGCTTCTCCACGTATTCATTCACACCCGTTCACGTTACGAGTCAGCAATTCTCTGGAAGTGGCGCTAGAAGACCCATCTTGTGGTGGAATGTAGAACTATGTCCGACCGTTAAGCAAAACAAAGTTCGCTTGACAGATGTTACTTGCAACAACGCAGTGTTGTCAGTCCAATTCATTTCCGAACAACCCATATAGTATTCTGGGGAGCTCTTGGTGAATATTTATAAGATTATTAAGACAGCAAATCAACTAAGTTCATTCCCTTTCTCCTCTCTAAATTCATATTAAAGTTTTCTTCACGAATCTAGTCGCAACTATTTATTACTTACGTGAAATTTAAAAGATTTCGTAATTCCGCGTTGCACAATTTAATGGTTCAATCCTATTAATTTCGAAGATCCACTGTCTACATTCACAAAAGGGTACGCCGTATGAAGACAGTGGATCTTCGAAATTAATAGGATTGAACCATTAAATTGTGCAACGCGGAATTACGAAATCTTTTAAATTTCACGTAAGTAATTTTAAACCGCGTTTACCGCAACCACCATGAACTATTTATTACTTTTAGCAATTCCATAAGATGATGTGAGATCACCTGTCTCCCAAGGAGAATGTCCGTGATGATTTTTGTAATAGATAAAAGCATGAATAAAGTTAGCCCCAGCTAGCTAGATAGTGAAGAAACTCAAAACAACATGTGCAGGCATGCTAATTGCGACCACTTCCAACACTCGCTGTGACGTCACCATGCTTCTCATACACCAAGGTATGTTTGTAGCAGGTTTCATTACTTTGTGACCAATAGTTTGATTTTTATAAGCAAAAATCAGGGACCGAGAGCGAGTGAAACACACTGTACCCAGTGGCGGCGATTAGACGGCAGTTGCCCCCCCCCCCCCACACACACACACACATTTTTCGCCGCTTTTACCCCCGCACTATGCTAAACTGTATCTACAAAGGGAAATACACCCGCCCCAAAATGACTTCGGACCTCATAACAAAAGCACAAAAAATTCAGAAAATTCATGTGAAAAGCTATTATTTCAGATTCCATAAAAAAAATTTCATTCCATGTCCAATATTTAGGCTTCGTTTCCATGGAAACCTTTGTAACAATGGGAAGTTGAATCTCATTCTTAGGACTTAAATTACTTCCGAAGTCTTAGTGATTCCATGCCCATGTGCATCCAAATGTTTCTCAAACGTAAAGGCAACATGACTCTGTATGCATTTTTTGCGGTATCTAATAGCTTAATAATAATAGCTTCTCTCATGAATTTTCTGTATTTTTTGTGCTTTTGTTATGAGGTCCGAAGTCATTTTGCGGTGGGTGTATACTGTCTTTGTCCCCCTAGTTTTGGCACCTTGCCCCCCCCCCCCCCCTGGTTTTGGAACTCAATCGCCGCCACCGCCTGTACCTATCTCTAGACTGGAACTCGCTACTTTCTTTTCAGCATACGAAATAAGTTGAGGCACTAAGTAGGTAGAAGCTGCTGGATGACTTTGCTTGCTGGAAACCACAAGGATAATGGCGTTCAGAACATTGCATTGACATGATAAGTATACTTTAATTTATTAGTCACAATTAGTATTAGCAGGCAAAGGTTAGTGCAATTGTTTACCCAGAACTTTCCATCTGGAAGAGTGTAAGTAGGGTGATATTTGAATCCTGGGCTGAGGAGGAATTCCCATCCCTTGGGTCCTCTTTCTCTTTGAGGGTTGGATGTTATGTATATATGAGGGTGGATCAAATGAAAATGGAACAGTGGATGTATTGGGCTATATTTATGAATGTGAGTGGCAACAACCCTGTGTAGAGTGGGAGGTAAGGAAGGAAACCCCTACCACATAATGAACTTAGATAACTGCACACGATACGAGAACGTATCAAAAAGTTTTGAGACTAGTTCTGTAACACGCCAACAGATGACAGCACAAGGCTGCACGCACAGGCACAGGGAGCATCAACCTTCATAAGTCAGTGTGCCAAGAGAGATCGTCCTGTGTACATCGTGAGCTGTGCAGCTGGTGCTCTTCTGACCACGTGCGTTACCACGTCTGTGATTTCATCATGGACAGCAAATTAGAATAGAGCGAACGTGAAATTCTGTGTGAAACTGGGCATCTCCGCCACAGAGACACGCGCGCTTCAAGAATGGAAGAACTACACTGAAAGACGGCACGCTGACGTAGTTCTTGGCAGACTTGGACCTTCTGCTATTGGGTCTGCAGCCTGGGGACGAACTTGGCAGCAACACGGCGCATGTTCAAATCACACGTGAAGATTGCCTGCACTGTTCCGTATGACACACCGACAATGGCATCAATGTTGTGGATTGTTCTCCGATGATCCTCATGCACAAGTTGCCGAATAGTTTTGACATTTTCGGGTGTTGTGCTCGTTGAAGGTCGTCCTGATCTCTCGTTGTCTTCCAGTGATGTTCTTTCACTCTTAAAGCGTGCGCGCCACTCAAAACACCTCGCACGACTCATTGCAGCATCACCGTACACTTGCCGAATCATGTCAAGCGTCTCTATGGCAGATTTGCCCAGTTTCACACAGAATTTCACGTTCGCTCGTTGTTCTAACTTGCTGTCCATGATGAAATCGCAGACGTGGTCAGAAGAGCACCAGCTGCACAGCTCACGATGTACACAGGACGATATCTCTTGGCACACTGCCTTATGAAGGTTGGTGCTCCCTGTGCCTGTGCGTGCAGCCTAGCGCTGCCATGTGTTGGCGTGTTACAGAACTAGTCTCGAAACTTTTTGATACGTCCTTGTATGTGTAGGCGGTCGGGCAGCAGTATCATCCGAGCAGCAATCAAGGCCAAACTGCCCAGCCTGTTGTCCTCTGGAGTGGTTTTGCTGCATGACAATGTGCGGTCACATACATCAACTGTTACAAAGAACACAGTGACGTTTGGGTGAACACTGTTGGAACACCCACTGTATAATCCTGACTGAAAAGGCATTGAAGTGTCAGCGCTTCCACTCAGACAATGTTTGCAACTGGTTCCGATCTCAGCCAAAGGAGTTCTACGAGCACTGCTTGGTGAAACAGTGGGACAAGTGCTTGTGTAACTTTGGAGATTTCGTTTGGAATAAACCTTGTTGATTTCATTCTGTGGCCCCTGTTCCGTTTTCATTTGATCCACCCTAATATAATTTCTATGATACCCCAATGCTTCAAGAGTATTTACTGTGTCCTCCACACTGGGTGTAATGTTTTCTTTTTTCCCAGGTTTAAAGGTAGGTGTGGTGCTGAAATTTTGGGGAGTGGTGTTGTTAAATTTTGAAGCATAAGTTAATTTCTTGTCCATTGTAGAAGGGGGAGGAGAGAGGTCAAGTGTTGCCAATGCTTTAATACATTACAATATTCTGAATGAAACAATAAGTATTTTACATGCAGGAGTGCAGTCAAATAACTATGCCATGCCACCATGTGAAATCCTTAAAAAGACTTACAGAGACAATATCAACACCGAAATGTAAAGAATAAAAAAGTTGTTTCAATAAAATGAGAACATTTTTAAATACATTAATGAACACCGTTGCCGTCGAGTAGATATTGCCTAGGACATTTTTTCTACAGCGGACAGAAGCAAAGAGGGAGGCCGTTCCGCTACCCTGAAGAGGCAACAAGGGAGAAGAGGACGCCAATGCAAGGAAAGAGTGCGGAAGGACTTTTGGGTTATTCATATGCCTGTTAAGGGGCCCTGTTGCCGTTCGTACCTACCGGATCAGCCAGTGTTGTCACATGGGATTGGCAGAAAAGAGCTAAATCCCGCCTAAAATAGGAATACAATTTCTGTGAAGCAACTAGAGGTAGACTGCAAAGCCAAGGGGATTGAACTACAACTGAGACTAGTTAGGTAATACACGAAAATATAGTTCCTTGGTGTGATTCGTGATTTGGACAAACCTTGCTCCAAAATACTAAGTTGGCAACAGTAGTAGTACGTACAGCTGGGCTTCCCTTCCACGAAGGAGTTCTGTCGTCTGCTCAGTGCTCACCACACAAACGTCAAACTGACCCGAGAAAAGTGTGGTTCTTCTTCTTCCCCTTCGCACCTCATTGCAAAGAAACCGAGACAGATGAAGAATTGAAAAGGGTCTACCACTATTCATTGGATTTTCGTGGTAACTGTCTCATGAGTGGGGTAGTTCTTTCTAGGAGTGTTTGTGGCTAAATCACTGTGCTGATTGCAAAACAAGAACGAAATGAACAAATATCTACTTCGAAGACATGTTTTCTTTACCGGGGGGGTGGGGGAGGTGATAACCACTAGCAGGCTTAATTGTCGTGCTGATAGCCGGTAACATTTTTGAAAATGTCACGCCACCCCCACTGGACAATACAATCGAGGGATCGCAGGTTCGATACTCAGATCCCACTTCAAACTGTAGGTCCAGTCCCAATTAGCCTATTTGTACATAAAGTGGACTTAGAACACAAACAAACCAGGGACAATACACTGGTGCACTTTGGTAGCTGGAACAAAGATGCAAGAGAGGTGCAACTATCATTGATTGCCAGAAATCGCGAGAATTTGCCAATAGAGCATTCATAATGAGTGTTCAGTTTCTGAAGATCTACATAACTTATCAAAATGATTTGGAAACATCCTCAAAATGTATAAAGTTCCTTTTTGAGCAGAGCGGGCCTCTTCCACTGTCTGGGAGTAATTGTTTTTATTGTATTGTGTTTGTCCCATGCAGGTTCCTTCAGCGGGTAGAGCCGCCGTGTCATGGCACTACCCTCAGAAGAAACGCATACTTCGCCAAGTATTGTTAAATGAATGCATTGATAGTTTACAGACAAGAAGATTCGAATCTTGCAATCGGTCAAGCGTGACGTGACGACCGCCCCAACCTCCTCACTGCATGCCAGCTGTTTCGTTCGGACCCTCGTGAGGCAACTGTCCGTGCCGCCCAAGAGCTGGCTTAACCAGTTGACACACGTGCAGAGGGTTGAAGAAGTCTCCGCGAGGAACATTTCCACCATGAGCAGAGAACAAAGTGGCAGGGAACGGTTTAGCCCATAAGACACCAGCCGTGCCCGTTTTCGCCTGGCACGGCGAGGGAATTTTCGCAGTATTGACACAGTTGCCACCTTCAGAGAAAAGTCGCTAAATACGACTGATTTGTAAGACCCGTTCGGGAAGTAATTTCTGCCTACTTTTGGAGAAACGAACCTAGTATTTTTCCAAAGTTAAATTAATATTTTTGATAATAGATAGATGCACCAAGAGGGTCATCCAGACTTTTTTTTTAAATATAAAGTAAAAAATCCTATGATGATGCCAGTTTCCTTTGCAATTTTGACAATTTCTTTTCTTAACAAATATATTTTCGACATCCAGTTAGAATACGTGTGCATGGGGGAGGAGAAGGTGATAGGAGTTGTTTTTCCTTTCCTCTTGTAATTGTTATATTTTTTAGGGAAGTGTCCTGTACATGGACGTCCGCAGGATTTTTTCCAGGGAGGGGCAAGGAAGGTATTTTTTTCGAGGGGCCAAAAAGTCACATTTTCCCCCAAAAGAGTGTTGTTCCCTAAAAAAACATTGCTTAAATTTGAATTTATGGTGTTCATGCAATAATTAACACATATTATTGTGGCTAAAATGAAATTTTATGTGTGAAATACATAATTTTTGGTTGACTTTCATTTTCCAGGGGGGCCACGGCCCCCCTTGCCCCCCTTCCGGACGCCCATGGTCCTGTAGTGTATAAAGATAGGTTAGTGAGTGAAGATGAATCGGGTTAGTACGTTATTACTTAAACACACGTTGTATTCCACGTTAACAAGCGAGGATAAACATCTTGGCCACTGGCGCAACCCCAAAGAGGGGGCGGAGGGTTTTTTTCGATTTCTTGATCACGTTGGCACTACCCATCACGTTGGCCGCCACTGGATCCCTCTACAACCATACATTTTAAACTTACTCAAGGACCTTTTTTTCGAGTATCATATCGTCCCTGTTATGCCTTGAAAAAGTAAGAAGAACGCTCAGGTTGTCCAACATCGTTATCACATAAGCAAAACCTGGTTTTGAACTTGACCACCAACCCCGTCGATCCGCACCTGCACCTAACCAGAACACACAATAAAACCGCAGCTGCACACACTAGCTTAGGACGCATGATTTTTTTTTTTTCGGGAGGAGCTGGAATTGTAAAGATGGATAGTGCATAGCTGCTTTCTATGGGAACAGCATACACAAGAAGATATTTCGTACACCCAACGACGAAAGAAACAGTAGGCGAATTGTCCACCACCATTTTCAATACGTCAATAAGCAGAGGGCAATACCTGTTTCGAACCAACATAGTTTCATTCCTTAAAACAACACAGAATGTAGAATAAAAAAGTAATCAAAATAGTGATGGACAATTTGCCTACCATTATCTTTGCCGTTGACTGTACATTAAAAAACTTTCCAATCTCAAAAATGGCAACCAGGAGTCATTTTAAGGCGCATTTGCATTTACCACTCTAGTTTTTCCAGAGTTCTTCACAGCTTTTGTTCGAAAATGTTGATTTTCTCAAAATTTCGGAGAGTGTTGTAGCATCTTCAGCCCTCCTCCCCTCCCTGTGTACGCCAGTGGCCTGGAAACAAGATATGGTATTCATGTTTAAAACCCAGGGAAACAAAACCATTCACGTTAAAGTTGCTTTCAGCGTCAATCACTTCGTTTGTTTCCTTGTGTTTATAAACAAAGGCCACAGAAATTTGTAGTTATCTCTACGAGTACGGGGTGTCTCACTCCCACAGTGCATTCCGTGTCGTCCTGAACAGGTTTCACGTGTCGCACCCTTCGACTGGTGACGTCAGAATCAGACGTCACGAAATTTAATTATGTTAATGCTAAGGGATTTTAACCTAGCATGCCTAACCTATTAATTCTTTCCTTTATTTTGCACATAACAGCAAAGAACGAGCTTTTAAACAGTTTTTCGTCCATTTTAATAATGCGTAACCTAACAACGAAGGAATTTACATGACGTCAGAACACGGAGGTGCGAGACTTGTGTTGGTTTCCCTGTGCGTTCACCCTCTGTAGAGGGCAGCACAGCACAGCGTTCTGCATCAGGTGACAGCGAGGCACCTGTATGAACTGCAAGTGGAATGGGGCTCTGCGTGACTTTATCATGTTTTGATGAAGCTCTATTTTAAAAACAGAAATCAGTGAACGTGTTTCAGTGCATTATTTACATAACGTGTATGTTTTTCGTCCTGAGAACTACCAAATTCAATACCTGGATCTTGAAGAAGAAAATATGAACATACGTAAGTGAAGGGCCTTAATTTGCGTAAGTGTAAAACCTTTTTTCATTAGATAGTTTTGTCTATTAATCAGAGCCGTAGAATTTTGTTACCTTTGTGCTTTCAGTCGATATTGCACTCAGGCTCATTGGTGCTGGGTGTGGGTATACAGTTTACTTGTGTTAACTTCTTAAATTCAAAAGTGGCAAATTTATTATCTAGGGTTTGATTTCTTACAAATGAGAAACAACAGAATTTTCTCGGAAACCGCGAGCCTTATGACTTACATATATAAGCCTACATAAACGTACGTAGGTAGATCAATTGAAATTTCTCGTATGCCTATATTGTTTTAGAAAGTAACGCATTAATAACAGTAACGCGTTACTCTTTTGGGTATGACTTGAGATGACCGGACCCCTCTCCGATTTTCTTCATATTTGACATACTCACTAATTGAGGCCTCCTAATCACGAAACTGAAGTTAAAAATTGTCGGTCACGTCTAGAAATTGCGAACCATTGATGCTAGCCCCACGAACCATTGGCGCGTGGTTAGGTTAGTTCGGTTAGGTTAGGCAAACATAGTTAAAATTTGGTGTCGTGGTCAGTGGCGTAGCGTTATAGTACGCCCGTACGCCCGGCGTTCCCAGATTTAAAATTTCAAAAAAGCTTAAATGCTGTGATTATAAAGTAAAACGTGACTAATTTCATAAATGTTTGACCTTCATGGCATTATAATAGCTATTTTTCGCGATCCGCTTGCAACGCTCCACTCTCAACACTCGTTCTAGCATCTTTTTACAATGCCTTTCCTGGCCGGACGCCGAGCAGGTTCGGCGTAAAAAGACTCTATATTCCTTGCTGCCTTTCTGGAGGGAGAGCTTCCATTTCTACAGCACGCGCGTAAATGCTCTCTCTTACGCCAGCGTACGGAGAAGAGAGGTCTACCGTGATTGGTTCATGTGACCCTTCCTGCCTTCTGAAGCAGACGACAGCGGTAGAATTCCTACCCGGTTCTTCGCTCTTCGCGCTCATGCAACTGTGCTATGTGATGCTACAATACGCAATATTGACTGACGTAACTTTACCAATCTCAAATATACTGCTTCTTAATGGCCACTGCATTGTATGATTTATCGCACGAACAGCGATGTGCATTAGAAACTAAAAGATCAACACAGTTTTTGTCAAATAAGTTGGTGAAGTCCTCGTGGTAGAAATTCAGCCTGTGGCTGCTCTACCACTTAACCCGCAAAACTATTAATTTTTTATTGTATTTTTTTCGTTATTATCTAACTACTTAATACTGTGTCAATGGAAATGTTTAGCATTCATTTGAAAACTCTTAGCATCGAATGGTCTCTGGACAAAATTATTTTAAAATGTTTATCAGCATTCTCAAGATGTAATAAACAGTGGTCTGAATTACTAATCGGCACTGTTACGTCAGTAGAGTGCACGATATTTGGATCATCCACTCTGCTTTTCACAGTGCGCCAAGACGACAGAGGTCCCTGGTTCGAATCCCGGCGTGAGTACGGGTGTTCTTTGTCAGTGTCCCTTCATCAATATCATCACTCATATTCATATTCGCGATTAACCAAAAGTGGTAGAAAAGCGAAATAAAATAAACCAAATCAATCAGTAGTTGGATCCCCACAACAATGACGTCTACTGTTGTGCAGAGGCGCTTGTGATTCAGGTAGGTTTTTAATGACTTGCGTAATGCAGAAAGGTATTAATAAAGGTATAAAACACGAGAGTTCAAAACATTTTTGGCGGAGATCTTCAACCAGTATTGGAATAGTCGGGGGGGGGGGGGTCAGCCCGACGTATCCCCAGCCGTTATAGTAGGTCTGAAAACCCAGCTGACTTCAGGCAAATAAACTATACCTGTGGCGACTAATACCATAAGTAAATTATTAAGCAAGAAAGGGCCGACCCTTCCTTCGGACTTGGCGTTCCCACCCGAAATGTCCATGCTACGCCACTGGTCGTGGTAGTATCAGGAATATATATATTTGGTTGTGAAACAAAAAATTTCGCGAAAATCGACAGTTTCCATTCCGAAAACTAACGCCTTATTTTCGCTTATTTTGCAATTTCTAGACGTTTCCGACAACTTTTAACTTCAGATTCGTGATTAGGGGGCCTCAATTAGTGAGTATGCCAAATATGAAGAAAATCGGAGAGGGGTCCAGTCATCTTCAGTCGTTCCCTGAACCATGGCTACAATTAATTTGATCCAGGTAGGCCGTTGCTGGATCTCGGGAAAGTTCGAAGCTTGTCACAGGTCAGGCAATCGGTGCAACAAGCAGACATGTAGCCAGGGGTGCCCACAGGGGGGGCACCATCTAGATTTTGGGGGGATTTTTTCCCTTCAAATAATGTAAAAATCAACATTTATATATTTTTACAAAATATATGTAAAAATTTTTCACCTTAAATGCATCATATTTAATCCATTAGATGAAGAAAATAAAATGTTTAAGGGTATTTTCGAAGGGGGGGAGATAAATATCAAACTTTTACATATTAGGCCATAATTGACACGTTGGTTCTGGGGGGAATTCTGAATTAAACGTTGGGGGGACAGTTTCCAACTCTAGGATCTTTCATTATCAATTCTTGTGTATTACTATTGTCTTAGACTGTTGCGAAAATTCTGGTCTGGAGACTGAGAATTAATTGGAAGAGGCAATATCCACTCTTCAATATCAACAGTAAGTCTAAAATTGGCATGGAAATTTTGGTGGTAGGATTGAGTATAAAATTTAAAGGAAGAGATATGAAGATCTTGGTAAAGTGTTAAATCTTAGATTGTCAAGGGATTTCTGTAGTGGAGACACAGTTCGACCAATAAATTTTCGAGATTGTATTTAGCAATATGGTATCCACACGTTTTCGACCCCGAACGTGCCAAAAGAGGAGCTGGAAAGGACTAAATATCTCGGGATCTTAAGAAGCGCATTAAATTAATATTCTTGAAAGCCTGCAAAGAACTGGATGTAAAAATTTTCTTGCTCGCTTCGCTCGGAAGGATGTGTTGCGAGAATGCGTGTTTGGCGCTTTGCTGAGGTGAATGTGAAGTTTTATACAGCTGCATTAGAAGACATAAGATATAAGATATTCTCGATATTCATTAATAACATCACTTCTTAAAATATAATGCTTAGTGTTGGTATACTGCTTAATTTAAAAAGAGGTGCATCATTTGGAACGAAAGCTAAGACAAGAGTTACTTTCGGTAGACACGCTGTCGTAATTAAATTCTGTTTTTGGGAGGATGCGCCATTGGCCTTCGGGGGCGGAATGGACACCCCTGCATGTAGCTACTGGTAATTAGCGAGATAATTGGTCAAAGATGAATGTGTTTTTAAAAACTATTCTCCAGTTCTTAGGGACGAAGAAAATTTTCTCTATTTCAGGTACTAGATTTCCCTACACTTTACACACTGTTTCAACATTTTTACTACAAAAACCTGTTTTTGCTCATGTACCGGCATCTACGTAAGAGGCGGAGGTGACTGTGACCAGTGGCGGCGATTAGGGAGCGAGGTGGGCAGTTTGCCCACCCATTTTTCGTAACTTTTGCCCCCGCACTATGCTGAACCTTATCTACGAAGGAAAATATACTGTCTTTCCCCCCCCCCCCGTTTTGGAACCCAATCGCCCCCACTGATTGTGACCCTTCGTACCCTCGGGAGAAACTTGAAAGTTGTTAGTGGGTTGGAAAGATTGTTATTCATATGAACGTTTCTAGTTGTTTCTAGCGCGATGAGATGCGTTGTAAGCGAATATTTTGCGATTTTATGATATCAGGGTACTCACCGGGAACTCCTTGAATTCCGGGAATTATGATTGAATTCTTTTCCGTAGACGTGAAAAATTGCAACTTTTATTAATCCAAATCCCATTGCATTTATACATATTTTTTTTAATGCCCTGAGGCAAGTTTTTCACAGTTTAGGTGTCAAGAATGGGAAAGAATAGAAAGCTGCATGTAAATTAAAATAAGATTTCCCTCAATCCGTTTGCTTTGCTAGTGTTCTTTGCAGAACAATCTACCTGACAGACGGAAGATTTCTTGAAGTTGATTAGGTAAATTTGAAATTCTTGTACATTTAACAATTTTTCGTAGATTACTATATATCGCAACATACGTGACTTATGTTTGTAGATGTATTTCTAGTCTGAGTATGGTAAATGCAAACTCCGCAACTTAAATTAAGTAAATATGTATGTATGTATGTACAGAGCATTCCCTGACATTCGCTACGAGACTCGGCGGCAAGCGGCCCGGCGTCAGAGCTTGTCTTTCCCGGTGAACGGCTTCCGAGACAGTTGCACGCTACAGTCTGTTTCTTTCGCTCCCCCTGCCTTCGCTCTCTTTCCCTTTCTGTTGACGTTGCAGACTGACGCCAGCATAATCCTCCCTCGGAAGTTGTGTTGTGTCGTGTCTGTGTGTTGAAGATTGTGGCTCGATATGGCACCACAAAAGTTTACATTACAACAAAGGATTTATCTTGTCGAGTGTTACTTCGGAAAGACGAATTGTGGAGAAGTGCGACGACGTTTTGCAACGAAATTTCCTGGTGTTCCCGTTCCACATAGGACCACTATATTTTACATCAACTTCAGAATCATCCCCGACCCCCGTGACAATGAAACAACAGTACCCAGGCTGGGATTCGAACCCGGAAACGCGCTCGTTCCAGGCCCGTAGCCAGACAGGGGCTGGGGGGCTCAGCCCCCTGGAACTGCCTTCACCCCCCCCTGGCACTGCCGTCAGCCCCCTTGACATAGCGTAAAACTATTTTGTATAATTTGTTGAAGAGTGAAAATGTGGACAGCAGATATTATTTTGTTCACAACTTTGGTGAAGGATAAATTCACGGAACATGAACAGCAGCTGTTACATTCTTTATCTGTACGTACGCTGCCCTTGTTGCGACCTCCCGTTTAAACGAAAGTCTGTGACTTTGATGTCATCTGCATCAAAGGTCAACATATCCCAAGTTTTGGGACCGAACGGGAGTTTCATTGCTTTAACCGGCGGTGGAATATATTGTGTCTATGATTGAATATTATGCATATTTTCTTGGCTGATATAAATATCTGTATCATCAAACGTGGTATGGAGTGTGTAGTAAAGGATGATTTCAGTAGCAGTCAATTAACACTTCAAGCGATTTTTTAAAAGATACAGAAAAATGTTTTTTTGTATGTTACTAAATATTGTGTAATTTAATGGTCTCCCCCACACACATAATTTATCTTAATTTAATACTGTTAAACTTTTAAAACATGGACTTGTTTTACAAAGCCCCCCTGATAACCAGTGAGCCCCCCTGGAGATCAATTCTGGCTACGGGTCTGGCTCGTTCACAGAAAGGTGCTGCAATCAATTGTAAGACAAGATGTTTTATTTTGAAAATGTTATTTATTTCATTTAGATACATTGATGCATGGTTCTAATTATTACACTGTTCCTTTCTCGTTAATTTTCGCATTTACAAGTATTCGATCATTCGTAACGGTATATTTTATAATTGAATTTTAACTTTATTATAAAATAATGACCATCCAGAATAGGGATGTATTGATTATGGTTAGTCGACTGTTCGGTGTTCCGTATATATTTTTTTCATTTACCTCAAAAACAATCTGAAGTATTTTGAAAACAAAAGAAGTGAATTTAGAAAACCAAAGAATTAGCTAGCATGCTGATATTTATAACCACGGAACGGATTTATATGTATAAAAAATGTTCTGAATATGTAAATACATATTTAGTTATTTTCACCAAAAGAAGGAGTTAAATATGGACTTAAATTGTAAAAAAATACCTTTTTAATAATATAAGACACTACACGAGCTACATAAAATACAGTACGCTTATTGTAATTGTGAAACAATATACAAAATGTATTTTTATTTTCTGTTTCTAAAACAATGATTAACAAAAATCTGTTGTAAGTGTTCGAACGTGAATTTCCATCTGTTGTCTCTTAAAATGGATTTATATGGACTAAAACTGCGTTCAAGACGCAGGAAGTAATGAGAGTGTGTTTCAAATTTGTCAGTTATTCGCAAGAAATTCATCCAACTCTTTCGGTCACATGGGGACATGTAGTAGTTATTGCGCGAATATGGAGTATATGTTGAGAAATGTTCTGAAATATTGGAAATAATATGTAAAAATAACTAAAATATGAGCTAAAACCTAATATATGTACAAGTATGGAAAATAGAAACTTAATTTTTTGGCTCTACATACCATGTTGCGCAAAGATAATACAAAATATAACTTATTTCAGCTTCATATATAAATATGTATTTACATATAAATCTGTTTATAACGAAGTAGTTGAACAATGAAAGAAGTATTACTTGTAAATCTTTTGGTTGATGCACTGTCGGCTACTATAGTAGTGCCAAGACTTCTGAAACCTCGGAAAATATGCGAACTACGGGCTTCCCTGGCGACACTAGCGCCACTGCTCCCAGGCCAGGGTTTCAAATGCCGTGGCGAATCTGTATGCTGACACAAGAAAATGTAGAACAACACGGAAAACTGGTAATTAATATGTAATGAATTACACTGGTCTGTGCATTAACTATATATTGATTTTGATCAGTCTCAATGTACATAAAAATGTAGAAATTGATAAAAAATAATACACTGTATATACACAATATGCACACTTCATAGAGTGGTATGCTGTGGAAGGGCCTTAGTCATTCCCTAAAACAGTATTTACATCATTTAGGTGCTGGTAAGGAATGTGGACTAAAGGCCTTCCATTGGCACCAGTTTTTGCGAAAACTCTTATTGTTATGGCAGTAAGTTTCAGAACTTCTTACATCTTCTCGTCGGTTATCCTTTGACTTGTCCATCTTGCCCACATTAAGAACGACTCTTGCTGCTGCGACGAATTCTTATAGCACGATAACCTCGACTGTAATTGTATCCTGAAGGTGGCTCTGCCGAGTAAGACGTATCCGGAATGCCGTTGCGAATCTGTGCTTCTTTTTCCAATTGCGTGATGTCCAATTCGATACTTGGAACAATTTCAACAGAAGATCTGTCCACTTCCGCTGTCCTGGAAGAATCAAATTGGTCTCCCAACCTGAAAGGTTGTGGTGAGCTGAATGTGTTCAGTTCTGAATCTTCCTCGACAGCTTGACTCTGACCTTGTGCCGAATTGAAATAGAGTCCTTGTAGTTCCTCGTTGGTTCTCAAAGGAGACAGGTGCTGCTGTGAAAAAGTGTCTTCTTGTCTTTGCCCTCCCGAACTGTCTACGTCATAGAACAAGGCTGCATTGTTGAATCCGTTCAAATTATTCGCTTCGGAGTTGGCAACAGGCTCTTCTTCAAACGATTGGTCAGGGACTGGGTAATTGTATGCCTCCTGATCGGAAGAGGGGAAAGACTCCTTGTATTGCTGCTGGTAAAAATCTCTCGACGGTTCCGAAGGCGCTAGAACAGGCCTTTGTGGTGAAGGACCAAAACTTGACACAGACTGCTGTGGTTCTTCAAGAGGAGGATTATAACTTGGTCTATGATATGGACTTTCAGATACTTGCAGAGGGGGACCGTAACTTTGAGATGGCGGAGAGGAAGGTGGGTTATATGACGGTCCTGAGGATGGACCCTGTGGTGGTGGAGCATAAGAGGGTCTTGGAGAAGGATTCTGTGGTGGTGGAGCATAAGAGGGTCTTGGAGAAGGATTCTGTGGTGGTGGAGCATAAGAGGGTCTTGGAGAAGGATTCTGAGGTGGTAGATAATAGCTTGGAGAAGGACTCTGAGATGGTGGAGCATAAGAAGGTCTTGGAGAAGGACTTTTAGGTGGTGAACCATAGCTTGGGGAAGGACTTTGAGGTGGTGGAGCATAAGAAGGTCTTGGAGAAGGACTTTCAGGTGGTGGACCATAGCTTGGGGAAGGACTCTGAGATGGTGGAGCATAAGAAGGTCTTGGAGAAGGACTTTGAGGTGGTGGACCATAGCTTGGAGAAGGACTTTGAGGTGGTGGACCATAGCTTGGAGAAGGACTTTGAGGTGGTGGAGCATAAGAAGGCCTTGGAGAAGGACTTTCAGGTGGTGGAGCATAAGAGGGTCTTGGGGAAGGACTTTGAGGTGGTGGAGCATAAGAGGGTCTTGGGGAAGGACTTTGAGGTGGTGGAGCATAGGAGGGTCTTGGGGAAGGACTTTGAGATGGTGGCGCATAAGAAGGTCTTGGAGAAGGACTTTGAGGTGGTGGAGCATAGGAGGGTCTGGAAGAAGGACTTTGAGGTGGTGGGCCATAGCTTGGAGAAGGACTCTGTGGTGGTGGAGCATAAGAGGGTCTTGGGGAAGGACTTTGAGGTGGTGGAGCATAAGAGGGTCTGGGAGAAGGACTCTGTGGTGGTGGAGCATAAGAGGGTCTCGGAGAAGGGCTTTGAGGTGGTGGACCATAGCTTGGAGATGGACTCTGAGGTGGTGGTTGATAACTTGGAGATGGACTTTCAGGTTGTTGAGGCGGAGGAAGATATGTTGCAGCGGGTTTTTCAGTTTGGGGAGAATGTGAGGTAAAGGATGGACTTGGGGAAGGACTTTGAGGCGGTGGACCGTAGCTAGGAGAAGGCTTCTGTGGCTGTTGAGGAGGGGGTGGAGCATACGTAGGTCTTGAACTCGGAGAGGTGTATGTTGGTCTCGAAGAAGGACTCGGAGATGCAGAAGTATATGTTGGTCTAGAAGAAGGCCTTTGAGTTGGTTGAGGTGGAGGAAGATAAGTTGGACCAGGTTTTTGAGATGGCCTTGTACTCTCAGGTGGTGGCCTATAACTGGAAGCAGGCGTCTGAGGCCGTTGAGAAGACGAATAAGTGGGTCTAGCAGAAGATGGAGCGTATGTTGGTCTCGAAGTTGGATCCTGTGATGGTTCAGGGGGTGGAAGATACGTTGAAGCAGGTCTCTGTGGAGGACTATATGTTGTCTTCTGTGTTGGTTGAGTTGCCGGTGGGTAAGTCGGTCTTGGAGTCTGCGTTGGGCGTTGAGACGGTGACGTATACACTGGCCTGGTCTGTGGTCTTTGGGTTGGCCTTGGTGTCGGTCTCTCGGTTGGCCTGCTAGAAGGTTCTGGGGGAAGATACGACGATCCAACAGGACGTGATGTAGGTCTTGTTGTGGCAGGGCGTGAAGTGGTGTATGGCTTGTTTGTGGTGGGTCTTGTTGTGTAAGGCCTTCTCGTCGTTCTGGTGGCTTCAGTTCTTGAAGTTGTATATGTTGGGCGCGATGTGGAACTGGAGGGCTGAGGAGGTGGGAGGTAGGTGGATCCTGGTCGAGATGCAGTTGAAGGTCTTGTGGTGTATGGCCTCTGGGTCGTTGGTCTTGTGGTGTAAGGCCTCTGGGTCGTTGGTCTTGTGGTGTAAGGCCTCTGTGTTGTCGTGGTTCTTGTAGTGGGTCGTTGAGTGGTTGCCGTTGTTGTGTATCGCGTGGTTTCCGTTGGCCTAGCAGTGGAAGGCGTGAAGGGTTTTTCTGGCTTCTCATAAACATATCCACCATCTCCCGAGTCCTTGCTCAAGCTGCTGAAAGGGGTTCCAGCTGCCGCGCCTTCGTATATCTCGTGTCCGTTGCTGGGTGAAGACATTATGATTCCCGAGCCAGATGCAACTCGTCCGATGTCGTTGTTCTTGCTGAAGAACTGCTCCGACGTTGAACAGTCGACATTGTCCCACCAGTCGCACGTGAAATATTCCTGACTGAATATGGAACCATTGGGGCAGAGGAATGAGTTTCGGAGTGAATTCCCAGAGCAGACGTGAAACGCTTGACAACCAGCTTCCATGTCTGCGTAGTAGCCTGTAAGAAAAACAGGTTCAAATTATAAAAACAAGGAAATGCTATCAATTGTACTTTTTCATTTGTACTTAACTTTTTTAATTTCACACCTCGACGAAATAGATTTGGCAGTTCTCTTTCAACTGTTTTATTTTGTAACATAGTAATGTTTATGCTGTTTCTCTAAGAGTAATTTTCACCAAGATTTAGGCAATGATAATGGTTATTACAAGGGTTGGATAAAAAGTAATGGCAACACTGGTATAATTGGTACTTGACTGTATTGGCAGAGGAGCACGTGTTACATTCCTTCAACGTAATCGCCCCTCATCTCTACGACCTTCTGTCACACGTATGGAAGGCGTCGTACACCGTCAGCGCGTCCATCTCTGTCGATGTCCTATAGCACGTATGATGGCTTCGCGCGTGTCGTAGTGCTTCCCGCCCAGTGGTTCCTTCATTTTGAGAAAACGGTCGTAATCACACGGTCTCGTACCGGTGAATACGGCGGATGTTCCAGTACCTCCCACTACCAGTTATGCAGGAGCGCCGTCACATTGTTCGCAGTGTGACACCTTGCATTGTCAAGCAGGATGATGGGACACCGTGCCGTCGCTTCCTTCTTAATGCGAGACGAAGGTGGTGTTGCAAGAAGGTGCAGAAGTAGGCTGCATTGACCGTCTGCCTGAGAGACGTTGTTCTTCTTGCCTAAACATATTGTTAGGGCGCTTGCACTCTCGTCCTCTGCTTCAGAGCACTGCTGTTTTTGACCGAATAACATACAATCGCACCCCACTCACTATACTTCCTCGTCTGACATTCCTTTATCAGCCACGAAACGCTTGTGGCGCTGTGACTCACCCCTTTCACGGGACAGCAGTGTTGCCATTACTTTTTATCCAACCCTTGTATTTTGATTGCATACCATCATTTCTTAGTTAACCATCAAAATGATAGGTGGTGAGCAGGTTGAATTGAAAAATAGGGGCTGACACAGAGCATTTCCTGACATTCGGTACGAGACTCGGCGGCAAGCAGCTTAGCGTCAGCGCTTGTCTTCTCCGGTGAACGGGGTCCGCGAAAGTCGTACGCTACAGTCTGTTTTTTTCGCTCTCCCTGGCTTGGCTCTCTTTCCCTTTCTGTTGACGTTGCAGACTGACGCCAGTATAATCCTCCCTCTGAGAAGATTGTGGCTAATATGGCACCACAAAAGTTTACATTACAACAAAGGATTTATCTTGTCGAGTTCAGAAAGAGGAATTGTGGAGAAGTGCGATGACGTTTTGCAACGAAATTTCCTTGTGTTCCCGTTCCACATAGGACCACTGTATTAAAGATCGTAGAAAGGTTTAGAGTAACAGGGTCAGTTCTGAATAAAAGTGGAAAGCAAAATGGGGAAATCTAATAAATAAAGTATACAAAGACAATCCGCACACCATCCGTGAGTTAAAAGAGAGTATTGTACGAGAATTACAGTAGACGAACTTGCACGTGTAAATGCCAATTTCCTTGGGAGATGCCAGGAATGTGTTGCAGCAGAGGGACATCATTTTCAATACCTTCTGTAGTCAAGGTTAGTACACAATATGAAAACTGTAATTTTAATAGCCGACTCTAGCGACTGTCACGGACCCCGTTCACCGGGAAAGACAAGCGCTGACGCCGGCCCGCTTGCCGCCGAGTCTCGTAGCGTATGTCAGGGAATGCTCTGTACTATAAAAGCACCTATTAGGAAGGTCTAAACCTTGGCAACTCTATTATATGATATAATTTAGTAGTTTAGATATTCTGCAATATTCCAGTTAAATTGTGTGACAAATCAACTTCCGTTGAAGCTGTACTGTTTTTTCCTGTAGGCAAGAATGAGAGAACAACGCTGTATGCGAGTGTAATATGATAACGAAGAAAAGCTTAAATAACAAGAAATAATATTAGATCCAGTGGACGAAAATTAAAGTTTCTGATTAATATATTTGGTATTGTCATTGAAAGTTGGCGAAAATAAATAACCCTTGATTATACAGCAAATGCTAGACAAGTATATTTTCATTATTTAATTTTAGTACTTGGTAAGCCTTTGGGAGTGGAAGGGGGGGTCCGGGCCCCTTAGGCTTCGCTCTTAAATATGTCCTTGGCAGTGCGGTAGAACAGTTTTGTCTCAAGAGTCATTGTACAACGTTAGCTTTTGTTTAGACAGATACACATCAAATTATTGTTAAATAAACCAATTATAAAAACTAAAACTGCCTTCAAATAAGTTCGGTGGAAATAAATATCACTCGATTATGCAATAAATGTTAAACAATGTATATTTTCATTATTTAATTTTTGTAGGGGCAGGAAGGGTAAAGTGGCCAATGCGGGCAAAGTGGCCATGTGAGTTTTCTTCGCTGTATAGTGCTTCCGCCACGCGGGAGGCGGGTGAAACAGTCGCCACGGATGCTGTGAGTGTTGTCTGTGGCTTTGAAGCGGGAGGCTGCACTTTTCTAGATGTGAACTCATTTTATTGTTTTTCCGCAAGTCTGATTTTAGCTAAGTGGTACAAATTGTTGATTATAGCTAAATAATAGTAAGTGTTATAATTATATGCTCTTGTGCTGTTTGATCAGCGTGAAATAACCTTTTAAATGATGTGTGTTTGAAAACTCTGTCATGTAGGTTAGACGTTAGACCACAGTTTTTGTAATGACGTCATTCCGGGCAAAGTGGCCGCGAAAGAGACAAACTCGAAAGGCAATGAAGGATGGATTAGATGTTCAAAATGTAAGAAGTGGGCACATGAAGAGTGCGCCGGTTGTGACGAAGAAGATGATGAGTTTGAGTGCGAATTTTGCAAATAGGCCTACGCCTAATCCTTTATTGATAGACTATTGATTACGAATTACTATTTACTTTATCTTGTAATGATTTCAACTTAAAAACATAATACTTATTCTTAATGTGTATTACTTCAGCTTGTGTTGATTAAATACACACACTGAATCAATGTGATTTGTTCATTTACCTATGCAAGTAAAATGGAAAGGGGCTGGCCACTTTACCCAACCTCGGCGGGCAAAGAGGCCACTTCGTACTTTTTTTTTTAAAATTGTACATTTCCAAACAACAAGAATTAAAAATAATGAAGTAGAAATTGGAAGTAAAGTTATTATACTTACTATTGGTCTATGTTTCTATAACTTTGCTGATTAAAAAGGTATGATAATAATTCATCAAACGTTCTCTCTCTCTTTCTATCTCTCTCCCTCTGTTTTTCAGGGAGAGAGGAAAGAGAGAGAGAGAGAGAGTTCTTTCTTTTCTTCTTTCTGTCCTCTTTCTTTCTTTAAAGAGAGAGAGGGAGAGAGATAAAGAAGGAGAGAAGGAAAGAAGAAAGAATGAAGGAAGGAAAGAAGGGGAGAGAGAGAGGGAGAGTCCTTTCTTCTTTCCTTCTTTCTCTCTTTCTTTCTTTCAAGAGAGAGTGAGAAAAAAAGAAGGGAAGAGAGAGAGAGAGAGAGAGAGAGAGAGAGAGGAAGGAAAGAAAGAAAGACAGAGTGGCCATTTTACCCTTCCTTCCCATACTTGGTAAGTTTTTCGGGGGGGGTCCGGACCCCCTAGACCCCACCCCCAAATACGTCCTTGAATTTGACTACTAAGATTGACTGTAAATCCAATACATGAAGGGGGAGGATATAGAGGAACGTCATTCCCTAGGTAAAAAAAATTGCATGACTTTCACCGTTTCAACCAAGTTTAGTCAAAAGGTCTAGTCCCCGATGGCGCAGTGGTAGCGTCTTTGCCTTGTAATCAAGGGGTCCCGGGTTCGATACCCACTTTAAACTTTAGGTCCAGTCCCGATTAGCCTTACTGTGCATAAAGTGGACTTAAAAACACCAAATCAATCATCTAAAGGTCTAGCCGACATCTTACTACCATGGGCGTCCGGAAGGGGGGGGGGGGCAAGGGGCGCCGTGCCCCCCTGGAAAATGAAAGTCAACCAAAAATGTTGTATCTCACACATACAATTGCATTCTAGCCACAATAATATGTGTTAATTATTGCATGAACACCATAAATTCAAAATTAAGCAATTTTTTTTAGGGAACAATTGGGGAAAATGTGCCTTGTTTGCCCCCCCTGGAAAAAAATACCTTCCTTGCCCCTCACTGGAAAAAGATCCTGCGGACGTCCATGCTAACTACATACTAACTTCCAATTCTTGAAATTGTACGCTTTTCGCACAGGTTTCTACCCAAACTTACCAGTGGCCCTTCCATCACAAGAAAATCTGGTGTCCGGAATCTTATTGTGCACGGGGTAGTCCTCCCCCGGTTCCCCGGGCACCGACTTCCGGATGTCCCATTTGCTGGGGTCATCGTCGTCATGATGATGATGATGGTGGTCGTCGATCCTGTTGCCCGGGGGGCGGGCGGACGCCGAGCCCTGGTTGGCAGCGGCACCGAAGAGCAGCGACCCGTCCTCCACCGGGGACTGGTAGGTAAGGGGGTTCTCGGGGGCCTCCTGCTTGTAGGGCCCCTCCTCCCCTGGGGGCTCGTGCTCCAACTGGTTTTCAGGCGTGCTGTACTCGTACCCCTGGCCGTCAGCGTTGGGAACCAGGACTGACAGAAGGGCTGCAAAGATGAGATACATTTTTATTTATTTATTTCGGCTTTGTAAGTGCATGGGCGTAGCTTGTAGCCTAACTTTGGAGGGGCAAAATCGAACTTGGGGACTTAAGGGGGTGAATCAAACTTGAGACTTAATTTTGGGGGGCAGAATCAAACTTGGGAGATAACTTTCAGGGGCAGAATCAATTTTGGGACTTACCATTGCAGCTCTGAATGAAACTTGGGACTTAACTTTCGGGCAGAATCAATCTTGGGACTTACCATTTGGGGGCTGAATGAAACTGGGGACTTCACTTTCGGGGGGCAGAATCAAACTTGGGACTTAACTTTTATGGACAGAATCAAACTTGGGACTTAACTTTTATGGACAGAATCAAACTTGGGACTTAACTTTTATGGACAGAATCAAACTTGGGACTTAACTTTTATGGACAGAATCAAACTTGGGACTTAACTTTTAGGGACAGAATAAAACTTGGGACTTAACTTTTAGGGGCAGAATCAATCTGGGGACTTACCATTAAGGGGGCTAAATGAAACTTGGGACTTAACTTTTAGGCACAGGATCAAACTTGGGATTTAACTTTTATGGACAGAATCAAACTTGGGACTTTAATTTTAGGGACAGAATCAAACTTGGGACTTAACTTTTAGGGACAGAATAAAACTTGGGACTTAACTTTTAGGAGCAGAATCAAACTTGGGACTTAACTTTTAGGGGCAGATCAATCTGGGGACTTACCATTAAGGGGGCTAAATGAAACTTGGGACTTAACTTTTAGGGACAGGATCAAACTTGGGACTTAACTTTTAGGGACAGGATCAAACTTGGGACTTAACTTTTAGGGACAGAATCAAACTTGGGACTTAACTTTTATGGGCAGAATCAATCTGTGGACTTAACTTTTAGGGGCAGAATCAATCTGGGGACTTACCATTAAGGGGGGGGGGGGCTGAATGAAACTTGGAACTTAACTATTGGGAGCAGAATCAAACTTGAGACTTTGGGAGCCAGGATCGACAAGCTTTCCAGCCCGTAAAAAATCCAGAACTATTTTGCTAAATAACTTACATCATATAATATACTCTTCAGTACATTGCTACTCAGGTCACAGTAGGTTCATAAAAGTATCCTTAGTTTTTAAATTTAGTAACCTGAAAATTTGGGGGGGGGCAATGTTTTCAACTAATAACTAATAATATTATGAATTCAAGAGGTTTTCTCGTGCAATCAGCAGACTAATAATTATTAGTTATATAATAATTATTAGTTGATTATAATCGATGTTAACGGTCTCAATTTCAAAACACGACGAACCCACAAGGGCCCGGGTTCGAATACCGGCCTGGGCATGCGTGTCCATTTCGAGTGTCTATTCATAAATTTCATCATATCATCACTCGCAATTAGCCATACGAACCAAATCAATCAATCATTCATAGGCGTGCGCAGACACAGACCCTTTGATTAAGGGAGGCAAAAGCGTTGATGAAAGTTCAGGTCTTAAAGAAAACCTAATTTCATCTCACTGTTTTCGTTTTATTGTATTGATGGGTGTGGGTGTGTGTGTATATATAAGATTCCTATACACTAAATTTCTAGGTGAAAGTAACATAGGTGCATGAACGTCTGGAAGGGGGCAAGGATGGCCACACCTCCCCCTTAGAAAATAAATGTCAACCTAAAAGTGTAATTTCACAAGCATAATTTGATTTGTCATAGTAATTTAGATTAATTATTATAATGGGGATGGAGGAATGCGGGGTAATATGCCCCATGGAAATATTCCTTGATCACCCCTCCGTGGGAAAAATCTGCGAACGTCCGGGGGCAATTGCCCCCCCTCCTCCCCGTTCGCACGCCTATGCACCCAATCCATTTTCAACCACAGGTACGCATAATTATTTTTATATACAGTTGAAACTGCTTTATACATAACTCAGTTCTGCGTAATTCTCTTTTGTATGTAAATTACTGCAAAATATAATTTTAAAATGTGTTAATTAAATCTTATTTGTACGTAATGCATTTATACGTAATTCGGTGTTATGCGTACTAATTTTCACAAAATACAGTTGATTTGTACATAACCAAGCTACATCAATGCCACAGAAATGACAGTTTTCAGCTTCTACTGGTCGGCCATGAACAACAGAAAGTTCTTGACGAGAAAGTAAAATTTAAACGGGAAGTGGACGCTAATCCATGTAACGACCGCCATGTTAGGCAGATTTCAGTTGTATATTGGCATTTATCTTATTCGTATACTTTCAAGTTAAGAACTTGGATTAAATTATTTATACTTAATTGTTTTCATAATTCATGTATATATTTATGTTTTATATTATATATTATTCGCGTATTTTTGAAATATTTATTCAGAATTTATAGGCTAATGATTATCCCAAATAATATATGCAACGTATTCATTGTTTTTCAAGCACAAGTTAAATACATTTCTTCTTAATATCGATTTTTGTTCAACAATGTACAAGATTGAAGTAATTTGTCTTCGTTATAAACTAAATCTTTATTTAATCATTTTTATGTGCAAGGGCAAATATGATTTATTTGATAAAATGAGTTTAGTTATTTCTATATAGTTTAATATTGTAATATTATAGCAAAGTATTTCTCCCTCGTTTTCAATAAAATATCGTATTCCTATTGGCTGTTTATGTTAGGAGTGGGGGAACTACGCTTCGTGTTCTTGGCGATGTAAAACTTCCACGTTGGCATTTTTAATTGTTGCCAACCTGAACTTTAGCTTACTATCTCTAATTAACATTGATGTGTTATATAAATTATCAGTTTTTCTTGTGTTATTTTATGTTATGAGTTTGTATTGTAAGTTAGAACAATCTGTTATGCTGCGCCTCGCGCTTGAGGTAGGCAGTTGAGGTCTTGCTATTAACTGTGAAGGCGGTGCGCGGACTCTCGTGTTAAGTAAGTTGCTTATCACTGCCTGCGAGCGTGCATGACCCAACAAAATATATTTTTTAACTTGTGCGAATCAGTATATACGCGCGCGATTCGTGATTAAAGATTTTGGACATTTTAATTATAAAGTATTTGGAATTTTATTTACTGTCACGTGTCGCAATTCGGTGGTTTCCTTCCTGGAGGAAGGGTGGATCGTCTTAATCCCGATCCCTGGGTGAGAACTGGTGCTCCCAACTGACCAGCCGGAGCAAGGAGCGGTGTGTTGCCAAATCGGATCTCCATACCATGGAGTTAGGAGTGGTGGCACGTTGCATTGCATCCACATAATATAAAACTTAAATAGCCGCGGATTTAGACATCGCTTATACGATACTTTGCACCATTAGTGAAAGTAATGCTATTTTAGACGATTTTCTTTAAAAAAAATGAGAGAGTACTGTAGTATTTCAATATCAAATGTTCACTAATAAAGTGGCAAATATAATGTATTTAAGAATCAAAGTTTTAGATTCGTTAATTTATTACTTTATGACAGAAATAACATGTATTATACCTTGTTCCTCAAAAAAGATACAATTACAGTATTTTAATATTAATATGACATGCTATCTAAATCTGATTTGTAATTAAGGCTGGCTTTAGACGAAACATTTCCTTTAGCATTTTTGCTAGCATAAATGCTATGTAAATGCTTCCAAAAATCTCATAGCAGATCGTACTTTACACGAAATCATTTCATGTAACTTTTCGGCTAGCTTTTGCGATTACAATGTATAATATATATACAGCACGAAAGGCACATCGAGTTGCGCCATCTATGGGGAGTGCACGGCTTTTACAATTGAAACAACTAAAATATTCTTCCATACCTTAACAGTAAACGTTCTAAAGTATGTATTTAAGCAGCGCCATGCTTCTCTACCTAAAACCATTTAATACGAAACGTAATTCCTCTCGGTTCAATAGTTATCGTGTTTTAAAAATGTGAAGTGATACATTGTTTACATCTCACGCGGCCGCCATTACAACTTCACTCGTGTTCTGGAGGTCGCTTCTGATTGGTTACGCTACGAAAAATGCTACGGACCGAGCCTATCCTTGAGAAATGCCATGAAATATGCAATTGCATCTGAAAAGCCATAAGATTTGTCACTTTACACGGTAACATTTTGGTCATGCCATAAATGTTAAGAAAAATGCTAATGTAAATACTTTCGTCTAAAGCGAGTGTTATTCTCAGTTACACGTATTATTTTCTATATACACCCTACATACATATAACTCAGGTTCAACTGTACTTGACACGGATGGACACTAGTGCAGTTACATAACTACGCTTTATCATCTTTGCTAATTAGAACCGTAAAACCGTTACGACATCACTAGCTCTTCTCTCTTGATACGAAACCGCTGAGCACCATTGACCTTAAGTTGTGACTCTTGTCAACACTGGACGCCAGCACTTTCCGTGGCATTTGTGATACGCGAGTGTTGCAATCCGGTTCTGAAAGTCACGTTCGCTTCCAAAGTAAACCCTTGGGAGCTTCGTCTGATGCTCAGTGGAGCAGGTCGCCAAATTCATCACCGTTAGTGTGCACGAGAGCATCTGGAGTTACGTAATTTGACCAGTGTTCGCTTTGATTGCATCGTAGCAAAATCGGTCCAGTGGCCACGATTTGATCAAAACGAAGCTCTGTCATTGCTTATAGATAAGCAAAACTTTCTCCTTAACGAACAACAAATAGAATAGCTTATCATGCACGAAAGATAAAAAAAAAAGTAGCAGGGCAATAGCGATTGTGTAATAGACGTGTAATCAAGAGGTCCCTTGTTCGAACACCGGTGTAGACACGTCTTTTCTCTTTCCAAGTCATTTCGCTGCCCAAGTCTTCTCATACCATTTAAGTGTTAACCTCACTTTCACGAAAAATAGCCCGTGTTCCAAGGTGGCCAGTGATGTGCGTCTACGCGTAAACAACGATAGTCTATATTCTACACGTAGACTATTTTATACAGTAGATTACGTAATCTATGTAAACAACATGGCGAAAGGTGATAACTTAGCAAAGGGCGCCGTGGAATTAAAAGAAAATTATACTGCGTATCAGTTGCTGATGTGTGTGGAGAACTTTTCATCTTTCTTTCAAATTCGAACAATTTCTCACCTAGGAAGAAACCTAATATAGGAAATATTCTAGTGTTTTATGGGAAGAAGACCACTCTTGCCTCACGACTGCCATCTGTTGTTGTTTTTTGCATACTATTTATCTTCTTCCATAGTTGGTAATAGAAGAGAAGAGAAATTTATTGTAAATAGGATTCTTTTCATTTCGTTAAGAACCAATATAGTTGAAAATGTCACTTTCCTTTCATGAAAGCCTTGAAAATTAATTTTAATGCACTTTAGATTGTCTACGTAGTCTATGTAAACTACAACCCTATGTAATCTACGCGTAGATTACATGTAGACGTAAACTTAAGTCTACGGCACATCACTGAAGATGGCCCACATTACGAAAATCATATTACTATTTTACACAGCTAAGAAATGACACAACATTAATATGCTCAGCCCCCTTCAGGTGCACCATGCAGAAAACTAACTGTCACGGGCTGAAACAGCCATTTTATTTAAGTTATTGTGGAAGCCCAGCCGTCGTAGGGACTGTCCAGACCACTCCTCCACGGAAGTCGGCTATTCGTCGTTCTTTACTGTACAGTGGGATCCAGGAGTATTACCGTGCAAATTGTCCATCACCATGTTCGTGCACTTTATTTGACCCAATAAAAGCTTCAAGAATTAAAAGAAAACTCAAAACAAGCTGTTGACACCTTCTGCATCAGCATACATAAAAATCCATTGCTTAAAAACACATAGGATGTAAGAGAAAAATTAATGAAAATAGTCATGGACAATTTGCACGGTAATACTCATGGATCCCACTGTACATAATGCATGTCAACAATCAAAAGTTTGACACCAACAATTTTCTCTAAGATGTAGAAACGTGAATAAACATGAATAAATATTCTGCAAATTAGATTTCGAAAAGTGGTTCCCAGCCTTGTTTACCAAATGAGTTGCAGAAAATTGTACGTAATTCAATAAGAAAGGACTTCCTGTTCAATCAATGTTACTGACAGAAATTCTCAGAAAGAAAATCTTCCGGCGATAATTGTTTAAAAAAACCTGAGAACTTGAAGTCATTTTGAATCTAGCTGTTTTCATAGCGGAGATATCGCACGCGATTTGGCGGGAGTTGGCGTTCGCGAGGCCGCCAAGAGTGCCGCCGTCAAGCGCACAAAAGGGAAAGAAATACCTTATAAGCCGTGCGCCACCTTGGGAACAGATGTAACGGTTTTGTAATTTTTTAAGTTACACGCAATGTTACAAAATATTCATTTGGTACACGTTGTTAATTAGTTATAGCCTAGGAGTTAGCGCATTTGTTTTAATTTCAGAAATTTCTCTCTCATTAGCGATTTGTAAATTGCCCTCCAAGCAAGTAGGGTCACATTTCGTTCACCTACCTTAGTACATCCTGTACTGTATTTTGCAGACTAACGAGGCAGGGACGTATCTAGAAATATGTTTCGGGGGGGTCCGTCTCAGGAATAATAATAATAATAATAAAATATTATTAAATATTAAATTTAAATAAATAAAAAATAAAATATTTATATTAAATCAAATTAATACTAATTACAATACATAAATTAAAATTATATTATAATGACACGATTAGGTAAAAAAGACTGTATTAGAATAGAGATAACAGCGCATATTCATTACGTAGCTTCTGTAGTTAAGATCGGAATAACTTACATAAAAACAAGTGCCCTGGCAATTAAATTAATGTTAAACAGATGAATAATTGAATATTTATCGAATAACAAAAATGATGTTACATGTAGTTGGAGAAGAGTAAGTTTCTGATTAATATTTTATGCATATTATTCTGAGTAGTAGTGTACATAAATCTTCTTTTTAATGTCATGTATGATAAAAATATAATCCTTGCCTTCTAAAATGTTCAGAAGAAATTAATAACCATCGATTATGCAACAAAAGATAATATTTTCATTACTTAATTTTAGTTCTTGGTAAGTCTTTTGGGGCGTCTGGACCCCCCCCCCCAAATATGTCCTTCCTGTCCATCAATGCCGTATGATCCCAATATAATCCTTGTCTTCCAATAATTTCAGAGGAAATTATACAACAAATGCTAAACGAGTATATTTTCATTATTTAATTATCGTACTTATTAAGTATCGGGTTGGGGGGGTCCAGATCCCCCGAAATACGTCCTCCGTGTCCTTAAAAGCCGTATGATCCCAATATAATCCTTGTCTTACAATAAGTTCAGAAGAATTTATATAACAACGACTAAACGAATAAATTTTTCATTATTTAATTTTATTACTTGATAAATCTTTCTGGGGGGGTCAGGACTCCCTTAACCCCCCTAAATACGTCCTTGTACGAGGCTCTGGCGTCTAAATTCGGGCAGTATATTCCTCTGTCATTGTTCTTTCATCTATTTTATCATATCACCATTCATCTATATCTTCGCAAATAGCGAAAAGTGGCAGAAACGCCAAGTAAATGAATCAAATCATTCATTCATTCGGCCTCCCCCATGGCGCAGTGGTATCGTCATTGCCTTGTAATCAAGGGGTCTCGGGTTCGATACCCGGTGGAGGCACAAGTGGTTCGGATCCCACTTTAAACTGTAGGTCCAGTCCCGATTAGCCTTACTGTACATAAAGTGGACTTAAAACAGCAACTCAAATCATTCATTCATCTTTGAATATAGGAAACTTTGTGGAACAACAAGACGTCTGCCAAGTTGAAGACCATGGGAAAACGAAAGGCAAAGATCTTGGAATAATAGCAGGAAATAAAAGTTAGTTAAATATGCTATTTTGTTCACAAAATATTCGCCTGAATCGTATTGAGGAAACGATTCGTGATTGCATCGTATTGCTGTTAGCGATTTACTCCGCAGTCACACTGATGCATGCTGGGTAGGCAAAGCGTAGCGAACATTTTCATCACGGTTCTTCAATCGCCACATCAAATTTTACCTTTCTCGCAGGCAACCATAAAAGAAAGGAAAAATGTTTATACACTTTCGAAAAACATATGCAAAAACATCGTTCCGTGCAGTTTTTATTTTTCTTAACTTTTTGTAACGCGTTACATAAGGTTGGTATTTCAGTTGCGATCCTCTTTTGTCCGAATTGTGACTTTTTGAACTGAGCAATGTTGCGTACAATTGCATGATATTGCAATTTCCAGCTCTTCTGAGATAATCGCAGAACGTTCACTTGAAATATTTGCGCAGTCATTTGTTTTTGTACCGGAGGAATTAGATGGGGTAAAGCTTCTCATTCTATTAAAGGCATTTTCTGTAATTTATTTCAAAGGTCGACATCTGTCACAGCTTAATGCTCTAGAATCTGTGTCAACCACAGAGCTGTGTGGGTGGTGTCTTGGATATTTAAAAAATGGAAAGTGGCTTTTCATCTTATCAATCTGTAGAACATTTACCATGCAATTTTCTAAATTTTATAGAAACAGTCTTCGGCTGAAATCAGTGGCGTGCCCAGAAGTATCGAGAAGGGGGGGGGGGGGTACGTAAGCTTTTTGTAGTAGTCAGTCCTCATTTTTCCATCTTTTCCTGTCTTTGAAGTTCTGTTTTTAGGAATGCTGGACCAAAGAGGGGGGGGGGAGTTATGACGCTCCCGGGAGCGCTTTTGCTTTTTCCAGTCAAGTTGTGAATGCGGGTTCATTTCTTGCTCTCTGATTGGCTGTTGGAAAGTTACGGTGCTCTGATTTTGAGAATATCTTATTTGCGCTGTACGTTAGGTTAGGTTAGATTAGATTAGAAAGCAGCAAATTTACGCTGAAAATAGGAAATAAGATATTCTCACAATCAGAGCACCGTATCTTTCCAACAGCCAATCAGATAGCAAGAAATGAACTCGCATTCACAAGTTGACTGGAAAAAAAAAATTCGCCTTCCGGGCACGCCACTGACTGATATGGAAGTTATGGGGAGTTGTTACCGTTATTTATTTTTCTACTTTACTATATAGCTTTTTTCCAGTCTTACGGCTGGCGCTCCACATGCTTTCAAGGGAAGTGAGGAGCAAGGAAGAGACCAATCCAGCACGATAAGAAACTCAGCAGCCTGTAGAACGAGGTGCACGTAGTAGTTCCTCCCCTCGACGTCGTAACTCTCTGCGCCACCGCTGTTGTCTGGTTGGACTGATGCGTATTTCCCGCTCCCCACTTCCCTTGGCAGCATATAGAGCGTCTGCCCTAAGAGTAGAGAAGACCTATACTCGGTGCGAAGATTCCGCCTCTTCTTGGCTCCTCTCAATGTGTCTGTTTTGTTCCTTATTTTATTTTACGTCGTGTTTCCCGTTGGTTATTCGCAACGATAAGGAAGAATGATGATTAGATTAAATCGATGTCTCTTTCGCAACTCTCATGTTACAGGGCCAGGATTTTGATAACATTCCATCTTTTAACTGGTGCAGCGTACACATTGCTAACTAGTACAGAAATCCTGAACACCCTCCTCAGGCTGAAGAAATGTAATTTTTTGGGTCATTTTTTGGTCATTTTTAGGTCTTTTTTTACATTTTGCGTCACTTTTAGGTCATTTTTTAAAAAAACTTTTGTGTCATTGCATGCTGAAACATAAGAAGTTCAACAATTTCTGTTTTGTCTGAATGTTATCTTGCGATACTTACTCTATGTTTAACTACCAGATCAACAAAGCCTGTCTGAAAATCGTGAAATGCAACATTGTCGAGTTTCTTATTCACAGTCCGTACAACACACCAAGGTGAAGAAGCAATATATATACAGGGTGAGTCATAAGTCTCCATACAAATGGTGAAAACAGTGATTAATGTATATTTTTCCTTTTCAGGCAGGTGAACCAATGAAAAAGAGATGCCACTAACGAAGGAAGAACGGATTGACATCATTCTGTTGACTGGGAGTGGTACCACGCGTCATGTAGCACGTACATTCAATGCAACCCACAGAACGCAGATAACCTATGACACCGTGGACAAACTTATCAAGAAATTCAGAAGGACAGGTTCTGTCGCCGACGAAAGCAGGCCTGGAAGACCAAAGACAGCAAAGAGATGAAAGGAGGGTATCGCAGGTGCCAAGGTGTCATGGGCCGGACCTTGTGGCCGAGTGGTTAGCACATCACGCTGCGACGCCAAGGGTCCCGCGTTCGAATCCCGCTCGGGCTTGGTTGCTTGTGAATGTCCATTCATCAATTTCATCGTTTCATCACTCATTCCCATCTTCGCAAATTAGCCAAGAGGCACAAAAAGCGAAGTAGAAACAATCAATCAATTTTTTTGCAAGAAAACTGTGCGCCTGTGATTTTGTAAGACGCTTGTGTGAGTCATGTATCAACCTAGATGCAAATCAAAGTGTTCCTGCAATTCCAGCTTCTTCACTTTCGCATCCACTCCTCTCCGCCGGTGGACAAATTGCCTCACTTGACCTTTGAACTTTCGCTCGCATTCCAGGTCAAGAGACAGTCATTTGTTTCACGGAGTGACGTTTTGTAAACACTGCTGTGGGAAGCCTTTTACCACTCAATGTCGCCGTATGATGTCAACAGCTTAGCCTGCGGTCCCGTGTGAACATGTTGCATTTGCCACACGAAAACCGTGGCACGTGATCCATGTTACGTGAAGAAGTGTGTCGTCCTAATCCGCCTGCTTGGCGAAGATGATGAGCTAATGTGTGTAGTTGTTTCCCGTGAATTCTTAATGCTTCGTTTTTTTTTTAGTTTAGAATTTACTAGCAGCTTGCGTTACACCTGGGGCTCCATCAGGTAGTGTTACCAGGTCAATTTTTACTTTGAACAGTCTTTTCTTTCTAATTGTCTCTCAACTTTATCTTTGCGTAATGAAATAAAAATGTTTATACAGTACTTAATAAAATTATGTTAATCATTGAAGATGATATTATTTACATGCTTTGAAACAGATATTCGGACTTGGCAAGAAAACAACTTGCAAACTGAACAAATATGTCAATCAAAATTTCATACTATATTTTGCACTTATTTTTAAGACTTAAAAGTCACAATGCTTTCGCCGCTGTTTCCCACGACGATTTCTCAAGCAAAGTATACTTTGAAGTTGTCAAAACTGGCACGGGAGAAATGTTTCGCTACAGTTTGATGCTTTTGACTTTTCCAGCTTATTTGTCAACGACTTCTCCACTTTGCTGTCTGCGCAGGCATACCTCCTACCGAACGTGAACATTTGCGTGCGTGCTGTAAAATGGGAGGATATGTTGCCGAGACTTTTCTTGTCATCTGATCCTTTAATATCAACGGTTTGGCATCTTCCATGGAACGGACCACTTTCCACAGGGGTAATTGAAACTTCTGAACTTACCACTTCCTGCTCAGTGAGTACAGTGGGATATTGAGTATTAGAGTGCAAATTGTCAATCACCATGTTCGTGCCCTTTATTTGACCCAACAAGAGCTTCAATTATTGAAACAAAACTCAAAACAAGCTGTTGACAACTTCTGTACCAGCATACATAAAAATCTATCGCTTAAAAACACACAGGATGTAAGAGAAAAATTAATTAAAATAGTCATGGACAATTTGCACGGTAATACTCATAGATCCCTCTGTACAAGGATTAGACAACGAAGTCAACGGCAAAGATAATGGTAGGCAAATTGTCCACCACTATTTTCATTACTTTGTTATTCTACATCCTGTGTTGTTTTAAGGAATGAAACAATGTTGGTTGGAAGCAGGCATTACCCTCTGCTTATTGACGTCATTATTTCAATTCATTGTCATCACATTTTTTTTTTTTACAGACCGAATTAAAATGGTGGTGGACAATTTGCCTACTGTTTCTTTTGCCGTTGGGTGAACATAACAGCAGCGATGACTGTGACAGGGATGATCAGATTAATGAGTACGTTGCTTCTACCATATTGCCTTATTTTTAAATGTTTTTGGAGTGTGTATAAATACCATTAACATTTCGAAATAACAATATAACAACAATTTAATGCATTCCTGAAGGTGATTTGGTAGGAAGTCTTCGTTTGGCGTTAAATATTTTTGAACATTAACTATATATTTTCACTCTTATCATTGTTAATATTATTATTTAATCTATATCTGGGAATGTACCTGTCTTCAAAGTGTCTCGCTTCGTATTACTGTTGTCCAAACTGTTTATTGAAATAGGTCTACAATTTTTGCATAAAAATCTAAATAGTCTTACGCATTTGCCGATTTTTTTGCATTCTACTTCACTGTACATTGTCGGGGATGATTTTATTTCCGACTCCATAAAAATTAGTCACCATTTGTCACAAATGTTTTCCTCATGTAAACGTTTTAAAGCAAACAAGTATTGTTTCGAATAGACTGGGATGCATAAGTATTACTGAGAAAATTTTCCCATTATGTTCATTCTCTTTGTTTTATGCAATGAGAGCTTCAAAAATTGAAACAAAACGTCAGACAAGCTTAGTTTAAAATAAGTGAGATGAAAGAGAAAGAATATGGACAACTTGGTGAGCAATATTTGTACAGTGGGATTCATGAGTATTACCGTGCAAATTGTCCATCACCATGTTCGTGCGATTTATTTGACCCAATAAGAGCTTCAAATATTAAAATAAATCTCAAAAGAAGCTGTTGACAACTTCTGCACCAGCTTACATAAAATCCATCATTTAAAAACATATAGGATGTAAGAGAAAAATTAATGAAAATAGTCGTGGACAATTTGCTGTGCAATACTAGTGGATCCCACTGTACATCACTTTAAGTATGGAAAAAATTAAACGTTCTTAATTCGTTTTATAACACTTCGATGTCATATAAATGTGTGACTATAACGATAACAGTCGGTGATGGAGAAATATTGATACCTCATCTAGGATTTGATTCGTAAAATAATCCTAGCCAGTCTCTGTGCACGCTCTACGTTTTCTAGAAATTTCGGTTTACACTCACGCGCTAGCGGAGATGCCGACATTTTCGACCAGTTTGGATCGTTTGGAGGTTTCGAATGTGCAACACTGTATCAAGATTACGTTGCAGACTAAACCGTTAAAAGTCAATGGTTTTCGTGAGCATTGTTTGCAATCTGAAAGCTCCGAGCTTGTGTTGTTCTTTCCTTCGCGACTACAGGTGCCCTGGACAGAGCTGCGAATGAATCGAGGAACAGACCTTGAACCAAGAGCGTGTTAATTTCGTACTGCGTAAAAGAGTGTGGTTTTTGGTTACTTGCCGTGCTACTTCTTTGTGTAGTTGCAGTGCGTGTGTTGTATATAAGTGAGGATATTGAAATGCCAGCCACAAAGTTCACGTTAGAACAAATAATTTTTATGTATGACACTTACGTGAAAACAGACTCGTGTCGAGACGTGTGTAGGCAATTTGCACAGAAATTCCCTGGTGTTTCACTTTCAGGTAGAGAAACTGTTAGACGTCTTGCCCTTACATTACAAGAAACCGGATCGTTAAATTTTAGAACCCCTAAGCAAAAACGACGAATTCTAACCGAAGAAAATCTCGACGAAACTGGGGCAGCGTTAGAACGCTCTCCAAACAAAACTCTAAATTTCATCAAACGATGCCAGGAATGGTTGAACATCACTTTGAACAACTCTTATAAAACAGGTTAGTGCTCGTTTTGCAATATTATAAATATCTGCATGCTAGAGATATGTCCATGAAAATAAGCGGGACGTTACTGGTCGAAAATGTCGGCATCTCTGCTAGCACCGCCCGCCACTCTTCTCCCGATCTCTCGGCCTCGCAAGGAACTGGATGCACTGTAGTTAATTACAATTTTTAATGTTAGATTTGCCACTTCTAACAAACAACATACAGGTCGAACAACTTACAAAACATCATGCCACATGTGACTGTTATAAGTAAAAATCTTAATTAACTAGAACTCAAGAACAGCAAAGAAGTCACATCTTTCGAAAGAGTTACACTTCATAACCTTATACTCATAGGTACCGGGTTTCAGTCTAGATGTTCGTATATGTCTATGGTTCCGATCTTCCAACTTCTACGGATAAAGTAGATTTTTAAAACAAATTGTCCTGTTGTAGAAACCGTGCCGAGAAAATCTGTAGGAAAAGCAACAGGCCTGGCAACGCTGGGATTTGGCTTAACCGGTCTAACAAGCGACACATCACATAAGCATTTTGTGCTATATATATACAAGAACGTTATTAAGGTTTTAGAATCCAAGAAGAACTTTCAGTATTCGGCATTCGTCCTTGATGCCATATCTTCAACACACACGTGCATACTGATGAGACAGCAAAATAAATAAACCAGTTTATGAAAAGAATGATGAAAGTAGCATAGCCAGTTGGCAATTGGGTTATTATGTTGAATAATCTGAAACAAAAGAGATTGCATCTTCTCCCCAAGGGGAAGTGTTTCACAAGAGGCAATGAGGTAAGGTGAAAGTTCTCCCTCTTGTGGTGGGCAATAAAACTTTGAGATTGGAAGATGAGCTGGCTGTGATGTGCTTCTTGCGGGAATTAGATAATACTCGAATAAAAGCGTGGAAACGGAAGAACGAACGCGCTGCAATTTGTTGAACAGCCAACGACGAAGATAAGTGTTCTTTCGCTCTGCTTAGGGGTGCCCACAGGGAGGACTATGGCGCAGACTGCGCCATCGAGATTTCTGGGGGATTTTCCCCCCCCTCAAATAACATAAAATTCAACATTTATATTTTTTTCTAAAATATATCTAAAAATTTTACACCTTAAATGCACCATATTCAATCCATTAGATGAAGGAAAGAGAGTTCTTAGGCCGCGGTGCTCACAGGTGGAAATTTGACACAAGTTACCATTGCTGCTTTATAAATAGCGATTTGTAGATTTCCAAGGGAAATGTAAAGGGTAATATGGGTCATTCCATGTCAAATCATCCAGAATTTTGTGAAAATGTCACCCACCATCCCCGATTTTGATGAAATTCGGAATACTTATAGAACTTTTAATGCTGATTACAAAAATGACATTTTTTTTTAGATTGGTCAAGGGGTTCAGAAGTTACGCGCTTTTTAAAATCACCGTGTACGCCACTTGCGGCTCCACTTTGAATGACACGCATTAGGTTATAAATGATGGTATCTTCCCTCAGGTTTGCCGTAGAAACTTCAAGTTTGTTTTCTTTTGTTCAAAATAGTGTAAACTTTCATTTAAATAAGGTTTCAGATTATTGTATTAATTACCATGTATTATTATGTATAGTTTCATGTATTTTTTTAGAAGAAAAAATGACTAACTTCAAGAGCGAATTTCGTGCAATGCCCCCCCCCTTCAATTTCCTCCCAATTTTATATGTAGGTAGCTCAAAGTGTGTACTAATGCCTGATGGAAAAATTGGGATGGGCGGTTCAGAGACAGGGTGATAAAAAAATAATTTGCATCAAATGACATTAAAAGTTAATTTTGTTTAAAATGCTTATGTATTTAGCACAAAGCCTGAAGTACAGTATGTTTTAAGGTATACATTTCTGTTCACTATGTGTGAAGGTATGCATAGGTGTAACCTGGCGGGGGCAAAGGGAAGCATTTGACCCCTCCAAAATTTATAGATTAATTAAAATTTACCAGTTAAATATATATTGTGAACCTTCTGCCACTTGAGGAACAAACAAATAAAGAGTAATAATTGTGATTTTTCAAATGTATTTATCAAATAATCTTAAACACTATTTTTATGGGATGGAAAACTTTGTGATTCTTTCAACCCAAAGATAGTTCCCAAGTTACGCCCATGAATATAGTACTAATAATACTTACACTATTGTACTCTATGCATTGCCAAAGTTTCATGTACTATCAATTGTGCCCTACACATTTTAAAAGAATATTTTGACCATTTCGAACACACTAAAGTGTTTGACTTATCACTAAGTACATATGTCCTTCCATTTGTGTTGTTAAATGTCCACTGGACACAGAATATTTTGTGGTCAGTAGTAGGAAGTTGATGGACCAAGTGGATGCAAGAATTTAATTGCTGCATTTCCTTTATTTCGCATGGACTTTTGAAGCAATCTTACAAACAAGTTTTAGTCACACACACAAGCTACTGCATAACTATTTAGAGTTGGAATTCAGAAAGAACCTTCTTCACAACAGCCAAACCACACAGTTATACAAAACTTATTTCATCAGCTCTTATTATTTTTGCATTGACTGTTAAACAACTAGTGCTTCAAAGTAACTGATTGCAAGTAACAGTTACTTTTTATTTAGGAATTATAACTGTAACTAGCGACTGGAATTGCTGGCCTGGCAAGGAAGCTATGCTTTGTTGCATGCTAACTTTAGAACATCCATGCTTTACTTCAATTCATTTTTAATTACATGTGAAAACTTCAGTACTTTTGGTGGTCTGCTGCGTTCTTTTAGAATGTGGTTCTCAAGCTAGGAAAAGTCATTGTCAAAGGAGTGGACCTTGTTGATCTTGGAATGGAGGAGAAAGAAATAGGTGCAAGTGGAATCAATGACACCATATTCAATATACCGTGGTTAGCATACTAATGATTTCTTAATTAAAATCGTTCAAGCAAAGCTGAAACTGTGTTTCATCATTTATTTGCAGTAGTAATGTAAATATATGAAGGCATATTATCTACTAGAAACATAAATAAAACACTCAAGTCTTCATGATCATTGATTTTGTGTAATTTTTACACAAATAAATGATCATTAACTGTAAGTTACTTTCACAGTAATTGTAAAGTAACTCATAATTACTTTCAAAGTACTAGTAACTGTAACTGAGTTAGTTTTTAAATGAGTAACTGTAACTCGGTTACTTGTAAAAAGTAACTTACCGAACCTGTAGCCTAAGTTCAAAATAGTGCATACTACTTAATTTTCCTGGTTCTGTTGTTTAGTACTTTGCAATCGCTGACACATCGTACTGCGCATTTTGTCATTTCACTTTACATGATTAATAAGAAATGTATGCCTTGAATACTATTTCTAATTGGTACATCATTTCCGCACTTGATTTAACTGTTCCAACTAGCCCGTCACAAGAGTTTCTGTGGTATATAGCAAAATCTCCATGGAAAAACTTCAATCAGCACAAATGTGTATTATTAATTCTAACTTCATATTACGTATCCCCGTGAAGAGTAGCCAAAGAAAGAACTTCCATATTGAGATAAAATGCACAAAAAGAATGTTCTCGAAGATAATTTGCTAAACTTGGGAATGCTAATAATGATGATTATATTTCTTAAAAAAATTGAAGACAGTTGAAACTTACTTAGATACAGTGGAATCACGATTTTATGTTGATCAGGCGAACAAGCTGAAAAAACTTATAATGCGAGAAAATGTAAAACGAAGGAAAATTTCTTAGCAATTTGCTATGTTGGGACCACCAAGATTGAATATACTGTAAAATGCAGGACAATGTAAAATCAAGGAACTTGAAATCGGGGTTCCTCTGCAATTATTATTTGTAAATTTTAATTAATTTATGAATTTTGGAGGGGTCAAATGCTTCCCTTTGCCCCCGCCAGGTTACACCTATGCATACCTTCACACATAGTGAACAGAAATGTATACCTTAAAACATACTGTACTTCAGGCTTTGTGCTAAATACATAAGCATTTTAAACAAAATTAACTTTTAATGTCATTTGATGCAAATTATTTTTTTATCACCCTGTCTCTGAACCGCCCATCCCAATTTTTCCATCAGGCATTAGTACACACTTTGAGCTACCTACATATAAAATTGGGGGGAAATTGAAGGGGGGCATTGCACGAAATTCGCTCTTGAAGTTAGTCATTTTTTCTTCTAAAAAATACATGAAACTATACATAATAATACATGGTAATTAATACAATAATCTGAAACCATATTTAAATGAAAGTTTACACTATTTTGAACAAAAGAAAACAAACTTGAAGTTTCTACGGCAAACCTGAGGGAAGATACCATCATTTATAACCTAATGCGTGTCATTCAAAGTGGAGCCGCAAGTGGCGTACACGGTGATTTTAAAAAGCGCGTAACTTCTGAACCCCTTGACCAATCTAAAAAAAATTGTCATTTTTGTAATCAGCATTAAAAGTTCTATAAGTATACCGAATTTCATCAAAATCGGGGATGGTGGGTGACATGGCCTGGATGAATTGATTTGGAATGACCCATATGTATTATCGGGATGGGGTGGAAGGAGATATCCAACTCTTACATATTGACACGTGGATTCGGGGGGGATTGAGAATTAAACGTTGGGGGCGGGGGGAGGCAATATCAAACTCTTGAATATCAATGTTAAGTCTTAGATTATAGAGGGTATTTTAGTTAGGGGGTGGAGCTTTAAATTGAGGGGTATCCAATTCTTGTATATTACTATTGTCTAGACTGTTGCAAAAATTCTGGTGACTGAGAAATATTTGCTTTGGAGGAGGCAACATCCACTCTTCAACATAAACAGTACGTCTAAAATTGGCACGGAATTTTAGTGGGAGGATTGAGTATTAATTTTAAGGAGGGAGATATGAAGCTCTTGATAAAGTGTTAAATCTTAGATTAGCAATGGATATCTGTAGTGGGGGAGAGTTCGAATATTATATTTAGCGATATGGTATCCACACGTTTTTGGCGCCGAACGTGGGAAAAGAGTAAATATCGTGAGGTCATAAGAAAGTATTGACATCCAATTCAATTAATATTCTTGTAAGACTGCAAAGAAATGGATGTAAAAATTTTCTTGCTCCCTTCGCTCGCAATTTTGTGTTACGGAAATGCGTGTTCTGCATTTTACTAAAGTTTTATACTATAGGTGCATTACATGACATCACTTCTTAACATATAATGCTTATTGTGTTGGTATTCTGCTTAATTTAAAGCAGGTGCATTATTTGGATGATGTACTCCTATTAGCCGTATTATTGTAGTATTGATTCCCTGTATGCTGTAATAATTGTACTAAATGTACTTCATACAGTAACACCTTGCACGTTACCCGATAAAACAGAAAAATAAAAATAAATAATATCAAATTCCTTCGCATTTCTAACATTTCGTCGCAGGACAATTTTACTTTAACAAGTGACATTTGCACTGAAGATAGGAACCATGTAATTATTGCTATGGAATACTAAAATAATTATATTTACCCCAAGTAGAGGGGGAGAGTACTTTGAAGGAGGAACCGTATTAAATTCTCACCATTAAGCTAAGGTTCTGTAATTCTCGTGAAACAATAATTGAATTGGTCACACGGCTGCAGCATGTTATTTGGTTTGCCCAGGTTGAATTTTCTATCTTAAGTTGTGTAACAATTTCTGTTAAATACTCAAATTGTGGGTTTTATAAATTTCATAAATTTATTCTCCATTCACAAACACTGCTTAAATGCATATTTATATGATTTAACTTATCACACTTAACGAATCAATATGATACTTTCCGTTATTTGGAAAACTGAACTATTAAATATATATGGACAGTTTAATATGGTATTGTATTCAAATAAATATCAATTATTATTTATTCATCCAAACTATTTGGGGGGATTAAGAACGTTTTTCGGGAGATAATGCATCCACGGTCTTGGGATGATGTTCGATTAAAGGTTATTAAAAGTAGGTTGTGTTCCAGTTTGGGGAATTCATTATTTTCAAGTATGCTTGTTTTGTGTAGTGAGAGTGACATTCTTGCACAAATTCCAAAGATGAAATTATAGTAAATTCGCAAAGTCCAGTATTCAGAGACGAAAGCTTCTTTTAAGATCTTCATACTAAAGTTCGTTTTAGTATCAATGCTGTCTTGCAAATAAACATTAATTTGAAAACAGCACATATGTTCTACTTCTGATATTATTTTTCAATGAGTAATCAAAAAACAAAGCAAAATGAGTAATATGGCTTACCATTTACGTGATACTCTGAGAACTTAAGGTGTCTTGTCATAAAAATGTACTGCGTAAGCTGTTGATCAATAAGTTTTTAGTTCTTACTAGGAAAACAATTGTACATTTTGTTCATATACATCTTTTAATGAATGACCACGAGAAATAAATAGTAAAAAGTCAATACATGTCTTTACTTATGATTACCTATTGTATTTCCAAACATGCAGCATGTTTTCTCTTAACAGAACTTGCACATTGTCATTTCATATAAATTTAAGCAGATTAAAAATGATAATGCATTTTATGACGTTAAATATGTTATAGTTATCCTTATATCCATAACATGTAGTTTGATGTGGCAATTCATCTCTTATCCCCTGATTAATGGTAAACCTTGCTCATACTAGACACAAAACAGATCATCGAGTCTTCACTTTGCACTACACAGTATTTGATGTGATATTGGTTGTCCAGCGAAAAGAATAGACTGTTGGGTTGCCGCAGGGGCGAGTAACGGACCTGCTGGCGGTGAAAGTACAATACCAAACAAACGTGGGTGGCGCTTGAATCGCGGGTACGTACAAATTGAAGAAATAAGTTCACGGTGAGCTATTATTAAAAAAGCAAATGTGTGTTCACCTTTGGGCTCAGTAGTGAAAACAATATTTAGAAAGAGGGAGGATGTAGGGAAAGTAAAAGCCCATTTGAAGCAACAGTCTATTCTTTTCGCTGGACAATCTATAGTGACATGTTAGATAAAGAAAAGGAAAAACTCAGGACGGGGAGTATCAAGTGAAGTGTTCATTAAAACTAAATAGAAAAAAATATATATCCGGAAACACTGTCCTAACTAAAATACTTTGAGGATTTTGACATGAACTTGTGGGAGGGTGCTTCATTGGCTTTTGAGGGGATGCGTCATTGGCTTTGGGGGGGGGGGGATTGCGCCATTGGCCTTGGGGGGGGGATGGGCACCCCTGCTGATTTCCGTAATGTGCGGTTCATGAATTGAAACACAAAAATCAATAAGCATAAGAAGATTATTATTATAGTACATGGCAGAGATAGAGGCGTCTTGTGTTACCCTTATAAGGTCACTCTGAAAGTTTTGAGAATGGAAGCCTTAAAATGAAAAAAAAATATATATTTTTTCCATTACATCTTCTCAATACTGTCCACCACACTCTATACAACGTGTAATCCGTTCAAACCACTCTTAGAATGCTGAACGCCATGCGTCATGCTACAAAGACACTGTTCATATGCAGCCACCGCAGCTTCAGGTGAGTCAAATCGACGACCACGAATGTTTTCTTTCACTTTAGGAAAAATAAAAGAAATTCACATGGGGCCAGATCTGGGCTGTAAGGGATGGTGTAATGTTTGGACTCGTGACTCGTTCAGAAAATCTGTTGTCTCTCTTGCGGTGTGAGCAGAGGCATTGTCATGATGCAGCATGATTTCGCGCAGGCCTGTCTTTGCACGGTTCCTGCTCAACGCATCGAACACTTTGGGCAGACATTTTGTCGTGTATCATCTGGCAGTGACTGTTTTTTGTTCTTCAAGTGGAACTGTCACAATGTGCCCACTATCAGAGAAAAAAGAACAGATCATCTTTTTGCCAACACTTCTAGATCTCTTCACTTTTGTTGGAGGATCCTCCCAGGGGAGACCCAGGCTGATGACTGCCGCTTCGTTTCAGGATCATATTGGTATATCCAGCTTTCGTCACTTGTTATGATGTTAAAAATGTTTTTTGATCTTCCTCCACTGAATTTGTCCAACATTTCCTGGCACCAATCCACTCGTGTTCTTTTCTGCTCCTTTGTTAGGTTGTAGGTGATCCAGCGACTGCAAATCTTCCTGACATGACGTTTTTCATCCAGGATCTGTCTAACTGCTGCCGATCCGATATTTAGGCTTGTCTGAATCTGCACATATGTACATCGTTGATATTCTCTCAATATTTGTTAAACTTTCGCCACATTTTCATCTGTTGTGGCTGTTGCAGGCCGCCCTGAACGATCTTCATCTTCAAGGGAGTCCCTTCCTCTCTCAAATTCTGCAAACCATCGATAGATGGTGGCTTGTGAAGGGCAAAGATCCCCAAATGCACGGTGCAATCTTTCACGACACTCGCTCTTGCCTAAACCAACTTTGAAGTCATAAAAAAATCATAGCGCGGAAATGCTCTCGTTTCAGATCCATCCTTACTCGAAACGAAACCTCAATTGCTGCTGTGTAAACTATCATACTGACTCAGCCCATTGTTGGAGCAAGTTGAAACTTGCAGAGTTTGCTATTGAAATGCCAATCTAAATGTAGAAACACCAGCAGCGTGTTGCGTTGGCTTATTGTTGTCGATTCTCAAAACGTACTTTTCTTGTCCGGGAAGTTTTGGTATAGTAGGCATCTCTCCTGTTAATTGTGCTATATTGAACTCTGACTGCCATGCCCCTCCATCAATTGTCATCTAATCATAGGCGCCGACTCCATGGCGCTTGGGGGTGGGGGGCCTCGAGCCCCACAATGTTAACAATGTGGGGGCAGAGCCCCCAAATAATTTTGCTTAAGAGGATCTAATGTATTATTTTGCTTCTCTTGTAAAGTTTACTTTGAATTGTGCCACATAAACTTAACTTTAAATACACATTTGAAATGTTATAGAGCAATCAACTTTGGGGGGCTGAGACCGCTAAACCATCAACTTTGGCGGGGGGGGGGGGCTATGACCAGAGACAGCAAAACACATGATTTATTACGTATTGTTAACATTTTTACTAAAAAGAGTTTCAAAAGAAGATGTGCATGAACTAGGGTAGTGAATGGGACGTTCGGGCTACAAATGGCTCTTACACGCCATTCAGAACGAGATCATTGATATATAAGGGAGATCTGTTTTGCGCTCCATGGTACCAGATATTAGAGGAAAAGGTCTAAATATGGACCCCCCTTTTTATGTTGTCATTTTTCGGAGGATAAAAATTAATATATCAAAGCACCTGCCTTTAAAATGCATATCTATGAAATATATACTTAAATGCAATAGCATGCTAAAGTATAGAAGGTCTCCATCTTTTTTTTTAAAAAAAAAGCAATTTCCAAAAAATGGTAAAAATGATGTATTTCAAAATTGTGGTCTAAATATGGGCTACTAGTCGCAATATCACAAAGAGCAATTAAAATTTTAAAGAACAGTCATTTATCGCTAAAACATTATAAAATTCATATTTCTGAATAATCTGTTGTTTTGAAACTCACGCGAAATGTAAAAAATCGACATTAAGAAAAACATCCAAATATTTGTTGAATATCTGATCTCAACATTAGACCTCATGTCATAGCCCATATTTAGACCATCACGCTATTTTTCTTCTTCAATTTATTTTCGTTCTCTGTGGTACGTATTTGACAAACAAATCATGGCATTATAAAAGCCCACATTTGTTTTATGTACCGCTAATATCATAACCTATACAAAGCAGATGAGAATTCAGAAAACGCTGAGTTAAAACATACCTGCAAAAAGTTTTCGGAGGTCGCAATTCTATAACAGCGTCCAAGGCCGAAACTAACCATCATTTTCTCTTGCAAATTGGCGCCGCAACCTTTGTCCTTGACAGATAACCAGTTCCAAAAGCCTCTGCTAGTCTGCATCACCCGGGAGCGCTGATAACTCCAAAACCCATATTTAAACCTTCGCCCATATTTAGGCCTTCTCCTCTAAAAGTCGGGAATATTTTGCTATTATGGTTGACGAAACTAGTGACATATCCATCCGTGAACAATTGACATTCTGATTCGAACTGTAAATGAAAATTTTAAATTTTTTGAGGAATTCATGGGTTTTTACAAGATTCCGAACACTTGAGGCCAAAACTTAAAAAAGGGAGGGAGTGAGTCATTCATTAATTTATTTCAGTGATCAGAGCCCCCCCCCCCAATAATTTTGACAAGTCGGCGCCCCTGCATCTAATCATCACTTATTTTCGTGATCAGTCAAAAGCGAAGTAAAATAAACCAGATCAATCAACGAATATTTCCCTAATGTAAACTTGTTCAAGAAGTGAATTCTCGTGTTTTCAAATGCCTTAAGTGCAGTGGGACGTATGCACACAATACATGCAAAACTTGAATATCTAACGTTGATGTATACTGTGTAAATTCCGTGCTGTGAACAGACAATAATGTTCAACAAATTCAAACAGAATTCGAGGGGTATGACTTAAAAGGGGTGGTGGGATAAGTCTTCCTTCTTTAGTAGTCTGTCCTGTATGTTGACCAATTGAACGTTCTTTTTTAAAAATGCCACGCAAAAAGGAAGGCGGATTAAGACATCATTGGAGAGACACCACTATTTGTGGTGTAGTGGAAATTGTAACGTGGTTCGTTCCAGGGCAAGACATTGCCGTTTATGTATCTTTGTTCTTAAATTTACATGCTATTAGTCAGTGTCGGCGATTAGGGATGCATTGGAAGGCAGTTGCCCCCCCCCCCCCATTTTTGGCACCCAATTGCCATTACTGCCATTAGTTCATCTTCACGATTAATCTTAAAAAGTAAGGGCCTCCCCGATGGCGTCGTCGCCTTGTAATTAAGGGGTCCCGGGTTCGATACCTGGTGGGGCCTCATACTGGATTGGATCCCACTTTAAACAGGTCCAGTGCCGATTAGCCTTACTGTGCATAAAATGGACTTAAACACCAACTCAATCAATCAATCAAATCTTAAAAAGTAGAAAAATAGCATAAAGTAACTGAAATGACATGCAAACAGTGACGAAATCCAAACAATTGGTTTCAGCAATGATTAAAAACAAATGATAATTTATTTCGCCATCGCAAACCGTGTTCGTGCCGAGCAGCATTTATTATACTTATTTGTCATATTGTTAGTTATTCCAATTTTGGATAAATGTTGCCTAGTACACAAATGAACAATATGACAAAAAAGAAATGTGAATGTGGCTGGGAAAGTGCAGATGCACAACATATAATACTGGAATGCTCAAAATATAATATAGAGAGAAATATCTTGTATAAAACTTTAAATCTAAAGGTTCAGTTTCCAATAAATGTGTTAAGTTTAGTTGTTAATCCAGATGTGCGGATTGGTTATAGTTTGTTATCATTTTTAGGGAAGTGTAACATACAATTGTAAAAGGGAAAGTGTTTCTTTTAAATGTAATATCTGTAAAATAGGGGGAAAAGACTAATAACTTTAATGTAAAACAACTGTGTACATTTTATATGTGTATTGTTATGGACAAAAAACTGCATAAAAGCTGATAGGTTCCAAATAAAGGAATCAATGAATGAATATTTGTCATATTAGTCGAACATAAAATAGGTTTATGCAGATAATAACTCATGGCTAATGCGACCATAAACTGTGATTTTATCTCAACTGCACAGTTTAATGGCCATTTTATACAGCGAGGGAATGATCTTTGAAGAGCACCATGTGTTTTTCAAGCACCATTCACTTTCGGGCACTTACGACTTCCGTTAATTTCTTCAATCACATTTGATTTGCTCAATTCGTTATTGTTAAAATGTTTTGTTTCCAAACATTGTCATACTCAAATATGTTCACGTTAATTTTTCATAGTGTGAGATAGTCTGTGAAGCGACTTAATTTTTTTGTTCAATCTTATTGTGTTGCTTCTAAGAAGAGAAATAAAACTTCTTATGTTCGGTTCGGCGTATTAATCATTATGCATATGTATTATCAGGTTTGATAATGGCTTCAAATTTTTAACAGTTATAAATCAGTTTGTGTGCTTTCGTTTTGTGTATCGATGCACCTTCCAGTTATCTCGTGCTCTTTAGATCCTGTCACTCGGGTATTAAAAGAACGCATCAGAAAGACATCGAGGATTTCTCAATCGAATTCTACCCAGAAAATAACGATACTAGGTGAATTCCGAGATGGCAACTTTAACGAAAGCCACAGACGCTTTCTCTCACTTTTTTGTGTACTTTTTCGTTTCTTTCCAGGAAAGAAACGGATCGCGTTACTGTCGCCAACAAGGTTGCATTTTTCTCTGATTCATCTACTACAGCGACGAGATTATAGAAAATGAGGTACTTTATGAAAACTAATAATAGTTAGGGAGCGGAAGTTGATCACCTATAAAATATAGGCATATGACCTATAGAATGTCCTAAAAAATGGAAAAAATGACGTTAAAAATGCAAAAAATGACCATTAAATTTGTTAGATGGTTAAAAATTGAAATGAAAAGGAAATTAAACAAAATTTAATCTTACTTTTTTAAAAAAGGCACCAAATGATACCACATGCACATTCAATCAAAATATGCAACGAGGTTTTCCAATGGAAACAACCGAATAATTTTAAAACAATTTAATGAAAAAGTCGTATACACTGAATGAATTGGTGTAAAATGCATTAATTTCCCGCATCTTTGCTTGTAAATTGCAATCCTGCGAGATATATATAGGCCTGTCTCCACCTTGGTGAAAAGACTCAAGAATATTACCAAAATGAAAGAAGTGACAAAATATAACGAAACAATACACCGAATATTGCGAAAAATGTCAAAAATCGAGGAAAATTACCTAAAACCTGAAAATTGGCAAAACAAATGCACTTTAAAATTACCTTTTTTGGGCTCTAGACCAAGTGTAATATTGTGTAAATGCCCATTAAGGGCATCGTGTCCGAGATGTCAGAAAAAATATGACATTTCATCAACTTCCGCTCCCTAATAATAGTTAATATTAAACTACGTATTTACGAGGGGCGTACTATAATGATTTACACTATATTTGTTTTTCAGGACCCAAGATCCACCATTCGAAAAGTGAGGACTATGAGTCTAGTCTACCGATTGCAGGCAGCAGTGCCCGGTGTTGACACAGCAGCACGTTCCGTACATCATTGTCAGCGGACTATTGGACAACATGGAAAGCGACTATAATGGTCAACGTTGGACAAGTTGGTTTCTATGGAGAGAGGGTGTGACGACAGCAGAGATTTACAGACGATTGGGGGCAGTGTGTGGTGAACATGCGCCTTCACGGAGGACCGTTTACAATTGGGTGGAAGGCTGGAAAACATAAAAAGGGGCAAGTTCTGGAAGGAGAGTGACTGTGACAACACCAACAAACAAGCAAGTCATTCTTGAGAACAGGTGCATCACGTTTTTTTTCGGGAATCAACCACGGCCATTGCTGAAATGGGGTTTGAGGTCCTGCCACACCCCGCGTACTCTCGTTTGTAAATCTCTGCTGTGGTCACACCCTCTCTCCATAGAAACCAACTTGTCCAACGCTAACCATTATAGTCGCTTACCATGTTGTCCAATAGTCCGCTGACAATGATGTACGGAACGTGCTGCTGTGTGGACACCGGGAATTCTTTTTGGGCACTGCTGTCTGCAATCTCTAGACTAGACTTGTAGTTTTCAATTCTCGAATGGTGGATCATGTGTCCTGAGAAAAAAAATAAAGTGTAAGTAATTATAGTACGCCCCTCGTACATAAGCATCAAATAAAGCAAAATACAATAGAAAAGAGGCTTCTGGATTTTTTTAAAATTTAAACTGATTAGAGAGGGATTTTTTTTAAAAATAATGTACATATCTTCATTGCTTTGTCTTAATAATAGGTATACTTATTAAAAAAAACAAATTTTGGCAACTGAACGATATTTCCATGTTGTTATTTTGTGTGTGCTCAAGGACTGGATGTATTGTTTGACTGGCGTGAAATGTTACTGTTTGGTTAATCGGGAGAAAGAAGAAAAAATACAGAAAAATACTGATAAAAGAGAAATTCAAGAATATAGGAAATACTGCATATAGTGTGCTGGTTGCAGTTCTAGCACTATGTACTTGTCTAGTCGACCTAGACGCCATCATACTCTGCTAACCCCCTAGCGGCCTCCCAGATGGCGCAGTGGTAGCATCGTCGCCTTGTAATCAAGGGGTCCCGGGTTCGATACCCGGTAGAGACATATAGTGGTTCGGATTCCACTTTAAACTGTAGGTCCAGTCCCGATTAACCTTACTGTGCAAAAAGTTGACTTAAAACATCAACTCAAACCATGTATAGGGGAAGCTTATATGAATGCTATAATGTGTACTATTAAAGAGTATTAACAATTTAGTTCACACTGAAAAAGAAAATGTTGTGAAATATCCAAAGGGGCCTCCCGATGGACATGTAATCAGAGCAGAGGCGTCTCGTGAACGCATGCGGTGCATTCTGCGCATGCGTTCACGAGACGCATCTGAATCAGAGGTCCCGGGTTCGATGCGCGGTGGAGGCACATATAGTAGTTCGGATACCACTTTAAACTGTAGGTCCAGTCCCAATTAGCATTACTCTGCATAAAGTGGACTTAAAACTCCAACTCAGTCAATCAATATAAAAATAAAATAAACTAAGCGAATGGGAACGGCCCAATGCCATTTCTGACGAGACGGAAGAGGAAGGTTCCAGATATTCACGAACCGGACCGCTGTTCGAACCAAGGTTTCATGGTCCTTTTGCCACTCCAGTCGCAGGCACAAACAAGCGTTTTCTTCCTCATAAGCAGGGTTGAAAAAGGTCCAGGAATTTTAAATAAATTCAATTCCGGTCCAGGTGAGTCAGCAAGCAAGAATGGGTTCTGAACCGTAAAGAATCCTTTTATGTGTAAAGTGTTTCAATTCCGTCCAGGAACTTTTTTCCGGATCAATTTAAATACGGTCCAGGAACATTTTTTTCAATGAAAGAATACGCACTTGGACAGAATTTAAATTGTGCGAGAAAAAAGGTTCCAGTCCTGCAGCGGAACCCTATAGAACCCATTACAATTTATGGGTTACTGGACCTTAACAACTCTGCTCGTAAGTGATCAACCTGATGTACCAAAGTCTTTTAATATTTCCCTCCACGAACTCCCGTTCCCCCCATCAAACATCAGATGAAATGACTAGGAATTATGGCCCTACCCAGAATTGTTTTGAGGGAGGAGCCAGATCCTTGTACGGTGTACAGTGGGATCCATGAGTTTTACCCTGCAAATCGTCCATCACCATGTTCGTGCACTTTATTTGACCCAATAAGAGCTTCAAGAATTAAAAGAAAACTCAAAACAAGCTGTTGACAACTTCTGCACCAGCATACACAAAAACCCATCACTTAAAAACAGACAGGATGTAAGAGAAAAATTAATGAAAATAGTCATGGACAATTTGCAAGGTAATACTCATGGATCCCACTGTACATATCCAGTATTAGGCATATTATATTGACTCATTAGTTGAAAGAATGAAGCACAGATTAACTCACTTTATGTAGAGAAATTTGACAGATTTAATGTTTTGTGATACACATTGCATTGTTATACACGCTGCAAGTACTGCCAGTACTTCGTATGACCACCTTTGGCTTTTTTGAGCCCATTTTAATCATTTTTTCTGTACAATTCCTTTATCACTCTTATTTCTAAACTTCAAACCACGTGGTTTATGATATTACGCGTTGCTTCGAAGATACAAATAAAGAACACCCTTACAACAATCACAGTTAATATTATTTCCTTTGTTATAACCAAACAAATAGTATAAATAACACGGTAAACATGGAAGGTACGTATTGTTCCAGGCATTTTTGTCAATATGCAAAGGATTGTGGGAAACAAGATTATATCGAAGCAGATAAACAGTTTAATCCCATAAAAAGTTATAACAATCGTCAAATATGTTTAGTTAGAACACTTTCAAAACAAGGCGCTTCTTTTTTGACAATGAGTCCCAATAATTTATCCAGTACTGTATACACACACATGCATACAGTCACGGACACTTCTGGATTGTAATTACTCCATTAAAAATCAATGGATTTGTTACAACGCAGAACGGTCCGTGACTGTACAGTGGCGCCTATTTTGGGCACCTGGGGGCAATTGCCCACTGACTTTTTTGATTTATACCGCTCTGAGGATGTGTCTACTCAGGATCTGTGGAAATACCATTGGAAATTGTCTCGATTGGGGATGTGTTCTGTGAACCGGTTTGCTAAAGATTTGAGGTTGTCCTAACTCAGGATGTCTTCTTGACTGGAGCCCTAGAGTGGGAGTGACTCAGTGTTGCCACATGAAGGGAAATTTCCCTTTTGCAGGGAAATTTGGACCGAAATTTTATCCAAAAGAAAAAAGGGAATTTCGATTAACAATACCACAATTTCAGGGAAATTTTATGACATCTGACTCTACATTATAAGTTCCAGTTTCATATCCACATTTTCATTTTTTTCTGTTCCTTCTTATTTCTGCTCCCTTGAATACAAGCCTGTATCTACTTCTATTTCTTTTAAGTTTATAGTACGTCGCTTTTCTGTATCTTAGGATAATTGTAACGATGAGAATTAACGATTTATTGGATCCCTGACCAGGATTCAATCCTGGGGCATCTGACCAGGAAGCGATGAAACTGACATGTATGTGAACATTTTGATTCATTTTTTTATTCATACGAGCATGGACTATTACTACTACTACTGCTGCTGCTACTACTACTAGGGCACTGCTAATAATAATAATAATAATAATAATAATAATAATAATAATTATTATTATTATTATATTTGTTTAGGTAAAGGGAAAAATTGGTGCAAAAAGGGAAATTATGCCCCTTGGGAAGGGAAATTGTGCCCTCAGATTGTGGCAACACTGGAGTGACTCATAGGTATGGACATTGAATTTTCGCGATGCGCGAAATTTCGAAATGTGAAAAAAGGATGCAATTTCGAACATTCTGCACGTAACTACATCCCCAATGATGAAATATGCATGAGTTTTATTCGCGAAGTAATGCGAAATGTGTGCTTTTCCACGAAATGTACGCTTTTCGCGAAATAACCGTGAAATATCATCAAATTAAGTAGAAAACACGCAAAAACCGACAATCGAGGTTGTGCGCGCAAACTGTCGATTTGTAACGAAAGGTTTGACTAAAGTTTCCTACCACTTGCAGCTGAAAAACGTTTTATCTTCGATCACATCAGGAAGACGCTGCAAATTGGGATTTCCCATGCACATAATCTCAGTTCGAAAACTTCGCTCCCTGTCCAGCTGCATTCCTTTCTTCCCCCGAATGTCTACTCAACTTCCAGTTTCATTGAACTTGCTAGCTGTAGCAGCGATGAGATTAGTCTGTTCCCGCACATCAAGGGAAACAGTGGTGTCATTTGTGTTCAGTCATGAATGAATTTTGTTTGTCATCATGTGATTTTCAACATGTGTGTGTGTATGTGCAGTAGTGATTATTTTATTTCTTGGACAGCAAGGATATCCTTTAAATACATACAATGAATAAATCACTTGAGATATGCAATTTAGAAATGAAGTGAATTTGTGTTGATGTTTTCCTTTTGGTTGGACAGCTAAGTACTTGTGTATGTGTACAGTATATAAAAATGAAGTAGTTTATCAATTTATAGCTCTTTGTATGTTGTTTCCTCTCATAATGAAAAAGTGTGTGCCAATTATTATTTTTTTTCACCGCTGGTATATACCGCTGATCTAACATTTTATTTACCGCTCTCCTCAGTTTTTATTTACCATAAATTTGTCTCCCTACTCATAGGGTAGACATTCCACCGCTTGAACATGCACGTGCACGCGAGTTTCGCGTAGCAATGGAAAGATACGATTCCTAACCTAACCTAATTTTGTCTTTTCAAGGTGATTTGGACTATGATCTCCCCTTGCTCTTAATGGTCGAAATTCTCAAGAAACCGGTCTTACCCCCTCCCTTCCCTTAGGCAATTAAAGGACACCCTCAATCCCGACAAATCCCACTGAGACATCAAATCTGTGATATACACTTTTCAAAGAGATCCTGAATCAGGACATCCTGAATGTGGACGTCAACCACTTTTCTTTGCCACTTTTGTCCCCGTACTATGACCTCTTAATGCTTGTCTACCAAGAGAAAATAACTCTCCTTGCCCCCCCCCCCCTTCTCTAGTTTTGGCATCCAATTGCCGATAATGGTCAGAAGTATTCGGATAGTTCTGAGTTTCGCAAATTAAAAATGATTTCAAATTTCCTTTATTTTCTTATACCGGAACCATTGAACAGCCACGATAATTCTATGGATGAAATAATATACGAGGCGTATTCGTATAGTAAGTTCCCTTTGCAAATATTGCCGCCGTAGCGCTGCAGTCGCGACCGTGTGAGTTCTCGCTGACGTCCTTCATCCGTTAGTTAGCCACAGGCAGTCGTGGGAGCAGGTCATGCTTGTCCTTCGTAGGTTTATGAAGGTTTGAAATGTTCAAGAAAATCAATCGGCCCGCCAACTGTGAAGTCCGGTCCTTGATTCGTTTTCTCAATGCAAGAAACGTGAAACCCTTAGACTTCCACCGTCAACTGTGAGACGTCTTTATTTTTGATGTTTAAAGAAGGTCGTGAGACAGTTCACGATGAGCCAAGGAGCGATCGGCCATCTGTTGTGACCGAGAATTTGGTGCGTGCGATCGACGCGGAAATTTGTGAAAACAGACGCTTCACAATATCGTCGCTTTCCATGGAATTTCCACAAATTTCAAGAAAACAGTCCTCTACGAAATTGTGACAGATCGCCTGGAATATCGAAAATTGTGGTCAGCGTTTCGACGGGGATGACGACGTCGAAGCAGGAGTGCATGGATGGCTTTCATCACAGACGGGGACATTCTATGACGATGGGATACAAAAACCAGTGCCACGCTGTGACAAATGCTTGAAAAATGGTGGAAACTACGTAGAAAAGTAGTTTAAGGTCTGTAGAATGCAATGCAAATAAAAAAGGGTACAAAACTATTTTACTTTATTTCTTACACCCTTTCGGTACTTACTTTCCAAATACGCCTCGTATTTATAAATTAAATTACACGCATTAGCAATTATTATTACAATAAAAAATTCTAAATGTGAGTTCACCCCTAGCCCTCTGGTAGCCTGTAGCAGCGATTGGGTGCCAAAACGGGTGGACAAGTTAGTAGACAAGTTTCGGTTTGAGTTTTTGTTTTGGGTCCACTTTCATGCACAAATAGATTAATTGGGACTGGACCTACAGTTTAAAGTGAGATCCGAACTACTATGTGCCTCAAACAGGTCTGGGAAGACAAGGCTTAGTATTTAGAGGACATAGTACAGGAACAAAAGTGAAAATTGTGGGGCAACTGCCTCCCCATGCCCCTCTAATCACCGCCACTGCTGGTAGCCTTGCATCTATGGTGATAAGACAGAAAGTACCCAATATTGCAGACTGCAGACTTCTGGAGGATGACTCTACAAGACAAACACATTTATGCAATGACAAAATAAAAATTAAGAAGTTTGAAAAAACTTAGATGTTATTTTCGTAGCTTTTTATAGGTTCTAATTTTAAAAATTAATGGCTAGAGAGGGGGGCATGGCTCCCATGCACCTCCCCTGGGTACGGACCTGCTAGGAATGCATACAAATGCATCTAGACTACCTCATTCGGCGATGCATTCTGCTCTCGATCAGATTCATTGCATCGTGCCTCACTTTCCATCTGTTGATCTGTTACATAACATTGCTTTTAATGTCAAGCTGTAAAGGAAACACAACGGCTGCAATAAAATCTTCACTTCAAAGCTTTCGCTTGTAATCAGTTGCATTCTGCAATCAGCTCTTTTTTTGTGAGTTTTCCAACTGAAGTTTCAACGAATGTAAATTGGCCATTTAGTGTTTTTTTTTCCGTGGTCCCAGTGGGATATTTCCCGACACCTGGCTACTATGCTCCTTTCTTCTGTAGTCTTTTGTCTTCATGCGCGCAGCCAATCTTGAACTTTTATCATTAGATAGTGAGGTTGAAAATCAGGTTTTGGCAAGTGAAAGCAATAACTATAAGGAAGGAATTTACACGTAATATCCTGCGGTGGATGTTGAACTATTGAAAGTGAGATGTGAAGAAACACACACACACAGAATCGTCTCCATTTTAGGCATGGGCCAGATCGTCTCTGAAACGTTTAACGCCTGTTTACATAACTGCAGATCAAGCTAGAACTTGCTCATTGTCGTAAGTTAGTCCACAGCCAGTGTTGGGTGGAGTCGGGACGAGATTTTTTTCCAGTCAACTTGTGAATGCGGTTTCATTTCTTCCTCTCTGATTGGCTGTTGGAAAAAGTTACGGTGCTGTGATTGTGAGAATGTCATATTTCCTATTTTACAGCGAAATTTTCTGCTTTCTAACCTAACCTAACGTACAGCGCAAACAAGATATTCTCACAATCGCAGCACCGTAACTTTCCAACAGCCAATCAGAGAGCAAGAAATGACTGGGGAAAAAATGCGCTGTCGGGACCTGGACATACACAGTGTGTTGCATAATTTTGCGGACTAGGACGAGAAAACAGGAATTGCACATGCAAAGACACTCTGGGGGTGTACATTATTCAAAATACATTCCTTGTTCCTTGTGCTTCAATACACTGAAAGTCTTTGACGGGAATAGAGTTCCGATACTCGGTCGAAGCTCTCTGAATGTCTGAAGCAGCATCAAGCTGGGTCCCTTTCAGCCCCAATTTGAGTTTCGGGAAAAGGAAGTAGTAGAGAGTAGACAGATCAGGGGAATAAGGGGGATGATCAAGCAGAACAATCCCCTTGGAGGCCAAAAACTAATGGACAAGCACATTGTCGATCAAAAGAGACCACGTGCCCTGTTGTCGGTATTGTGGGCGTACCCGAACTCCCCTGTGACCGTCTGTCCATTGGGAACAAATTATCTATGAATGATACCCATGGGGTTGAAGAACGTGACGCCTAGACACCTACGGGACTTCTGCAGGCGAACTCTCTTGGGTTTTGGGGACCCTGGAGCGCTTTGTTAACGGCTCATATTGGTCACGATAGTTTTCAGGAAATTGGAATCCCTAATCAGGTCTCGGCAATGTTGATTCCTTTGGTTTTTCTGGTCATTTCCGACATGGTGACCTTGGGTGGTGTCGCTTGTGTTACTGTAACTTATAAGCAGTGATGTGCGTCTACGCGTAAACAACGATAGTCTACATTCTACACGTAGACTATTTTATACACGTAGACGTAATCTATGTAAACAACATGGCGAAAGGTGATAACTTAGCAAAGGGCGCCGTGGAATTAAAAGAAAATTATACTGCGTATCAGTTGCTGATGTGTGAGGAGAACTTTTCATACTCTTTCTTCCAAATTCGAACAATTTCTCGCCTAGGAAGAAACCTAATATAGGAAATATTTATTGTTTTATGGGTAAAAGACTACTTTTGCCTCACGACTGCCATCTGTTGTTGTTTTTTGCATACTATTTAACATCTTCCATACTTGATATTAGAAGAGAAGATAAATTTTCTTGTAAATGGGATTCTTTTCATTTCGTTAGGAACCAATATAGTTGAAAATGTCACTTTCCTTTCATGAAACCCTTGAAAATTAATTTTAATGCACTTCAGATTGTCTACGTAGTCTATGTAAACTACAACCCAATGTAATCTACGCGTAGATTACGTGTAGACAACACATGTAGACGTAAACTTATAGTCTACGACACATCACTGCTTATAAGTTCAAATTTACCAGCAAGAGAGAGACAGGGTGCGAAATCACTGGGGGGGGGAGAAAGTTCTTAATCTTCAAACTTCCCTCCCCACAAACATATGTGTAAATTATATGATATACATATTTGTAACGTTATTAAAAGTAAAAATTAACTACTCAATCAAAAATATATTATTATTATTAATTACATAAAGGAAATTAATTTGTTACTTTTATACATATCAGATATTGTATAGCAGATAATTCCTTTAATGACTGGTTAAAGATGTTAATAAATTATGAAATAGTTGAAGTGGTTTTTATTATGTGTAAGTTTTTGTTTAGTTTGTGCTTTATGTTAATATAAATCAATTAGATTTCATAGTTATTATTGTTTTGCATTTTTGTTTTACCTTTATTGGGCGTATTGATGTAGATTTGTTAACGATCTCTTGAGTGAGAGAGAAAGCATTCAATACTCACAACTTTCGATATTATTCTTAGTACAGTATATTTGAAATTAAAAGTAATTGCTTATCTTTTGTTTGTTATAACAAAAACTCTCCCCCGGATTTTTTTGGTGGAGAGATTTTTGTGGCCAAGATTGTTGGTGGGGGAAATCCCCCCCGTTCCCCCCAGGATTTCGCACCCTGGACAGAGACAACATTAGGGTAATTGGGGAAGGGGTGATTTTCCAAATGATGCAATTTGTAAATGCACTTCGACATCAGTCCGGAAAATTACGGGACACACTGTATAATATACACAACGCCTATAACCAAAATTGTTCAACTGAAGTCACAAGATATGGAAAAATCATATATTTCAATTTGTCAAAAGTACGGTGTCCTATCAGATAATGCTACGATGAAAACATATATTTTTGATGTTGAATCCACATACCTCTGACATCCCACTAACTCCCCCCCCCCCCCATATATTGTCACCAAAGGAAGTTATTATAATTTTGGTGCTAAATTGGAATCTGAATCCCCTTGATGTACTTTGTGGACATGGACGTCCGCAGGAATTTTTACAGGGAGGGGCAAACAAGATATTTCTTCCAAAGGGGAGCAAAGGAGGCATATTTTCCCCCATAATACTGAAGCCCCTTTAAAAAAAAAGTTTGAAATTATCATATTCCTTCAACGCACTTCCAATAATTAACATAAATTACTGTGACTGAAATGAAATTATGTGTAAAATATACAATTTTAAAGTGGATATTCATTTTCCAGGGGGGCATGGCCCCTTCGACGTCCATTTTGTTGAGTCTTGAGGAGGGAGGGGTGTAAATTCGTATTTTTTTGTATTGCGAGGAGGTAGCCTACTTGCACGTTAGGTTTATGTTTTACACCCTGAAAGAGTGGACACGAGAGAAGGAATATTAATTTTAAAAGCGAGAGAGAAAAAGAAAGAAAGATTCAAAACGGAGACAGACAAATCATAATGATTCTCGATCTAGCTAATTTTGAAGGTGATGTGATCAGTACCACGCTCCGGCCGCCTTTGATTTGAGGCTGGGTGAGCCACTGAACCGCTTTAAGGATCTCGATCTCTGAGACGCGGGGTAACACGGGAAAATCCGGCACCAGAACTTCTGTCGTCGGCTTCCATTAAACAGTGGCGTCGCGTGAAGTTCGCATACTAGTGTTCACAATAATGTTTTTGTACTGAGATTTACTCCTCTCTCTTGTAACTTCATCTTCATTTGAAAAAAGTGAGAATAACAGTTCAATTTATTTTCAACAATTTTCCCCAAAAATCACGCTATATTTGAAGTAATACAAGAAGGCCATGGGGAAATTGACCCTCTCCCCCTTAAAATCCACCAGGTTTAGGGAATGGTCGCTAAAGTTTGCAACTATGTAGCACAGACCTTTTCGAGTCCCCCTAGACATGCCTTGTATATGCTGCACTCTGGTGCCGAATGTAAGAAGTATTCCCGCTTGCATCAGTGTTCGCACAGGGAAGTGAACATCTTCGGGGTATAGTGGCCAACAGCCCCTTAGCTGTCAGCTCTATGCAACACGCACAGCAATTGTGTTCAACGCCCTCCATGGAACACCGTGAGAGTCAGTGTTACCAACTATCTAGAAAAGTTATCACACGTGAAAGAAGTCGTGTCAGAGTAAATTGTGTGTGTATACTCGTACATTAAGCATAGTATTTTTTCGAATAAATATATGTATGTGTGTGTTCGTTTAATATTTACGTAGCTAATTTAAGACATATACATGAGTGTTCACGTGCGACGCTCCTGCCATTAAAATCAAATGGTGTAACGCTTAGTACAGGGAACCGAAACACGGAATTTACGGCTAGAAGTCTGCAGCTTATTTTGAGGGATATAGCCCACTGAGACACCGGAAGCGAAACTTTTCCGTTCTGTTCCCGCGTCTCAGTGGGCATGAAGCTTTATGCTGGGACATGGCAGGAAAAATTCCGACCGTAGATCACCCACCTTGGGATCGGACCCGCCCTACCGTCTATACCCGAGGAAAGAAGACGAAACAGGGTGCCCACAAAGGAACATCATGGCACAGGCTGCGCCATCGAGATTTTGGGGGGATTTTTCCCCTTCAAATTATATAAAATTCAACATTTATATGGACATCCCCCATGGCGCAGTGGTAGCGTCATTGCCTTGTAATCGAGGGGTCCCGGGTTCGATACCCGGTGGAGGCACAAGTGGTTCGGATCCCACTTTAAACTGTAGGTCCAGTCCCGATTAGCCTTACTGTGCATAAAGTGGACTTAAAACACGAACTCAAACCAAATCAACATTTACATATTTTCCCAACATAGGCTATATGTAAAAATTTTACACCTTAAATGCACCATATTTAATCCATTAGATGAAGAAAAGAAAGTGTTTAATGGCAATATCGAAAGGGGGGGGGGAGAAATATCTAACTCTTACATATTAGGCCTTAATTGATGACACGTGGGTTCTGGGGGGATTCTGAATTAAACTTGGGGGGACAATATTCAACTCTAGGTCTTAGATTATGGCGGGTATTTTAGTTAGAGGGGGATTGAGCATTAAATTGAGGGGGTATCTAATACTTGTGTATTACTATTGTCTTACACTGTTGGGGAAATTCTGGTGTGAGAGACTGAGCATTAATTTTTTGGAGGAGGCAATATCCAGTCTTCAATATCAACAGTAACTCTAAAATTGGCATGGAAATTTTGGTGGTAGGATTGAGTACTAAGATATGAAGCTCTTGATAAAGTGTTAAATTTTAGATTGTCAAGGGATTTCTGTAGTGAAGAAAGAACATGAAATTTTGGAGACTGTATTTAGTGATATGGCATCCACACGTTTTCGACCCCAACGTGACAAAAGAGAAGCTGGAAAGGGCTACATATCTCTTGATCCTAAGAAAGTATTGACACCACATTAAATTAATATTCTTGAAAGCCTGAAAGAAATGGATGTTAAAATTTTCTAGCTAGCTTCGCTCGCAATAATGTGTTACGAGAATGCGTGTTTGACGCTTTACTGAGGTGAATATGAATTTTAATAATATACGATAGCTGCATTACCAGACATTCTCGATATTAATTGATAACATGACTTCTTAGAATGTAATGCTTAGTGTTGGTAAGAGCAGGTGCATCATTTGTAACAAAAAGATAAGAAAAAAGTTACTTTCGGTAGACACGCTGTCGCAATGAAATACTTTGTGGGGATTACGATATGGTTTGAGAGCGCGAATCATATGATTTTGGCGGGACGCATGGCATGATTTTGGGGAAGAGGCGCCATTGGCCTTGGGGGAGGGGGCGGAGATGGACACCCCTGAGACGAAAATATAGAAACATGCTATAAAGATAAGCGGAAAAGAGGAAAAAAGATATGCAATAGGAAGAAGGGGAATATAAGTGGATAATGTTTCGTTATTCCAAAGGGGTCGAATGACACTCCCTGGGCGCATTTGCGTACGCAGAGGAGGGGCTGATGGGGCTACGGCCTCTTCCGAAATTTTCAGAAAATGAAAGTTTTCAATTGAAAGCAGTAAAAAAACTCGGGAAAGACCAAAGTTGTAAATCTAAAAAGAAAATTAATATGAATTTGAATTTATTACTTCATATAAACCATAGGCTATACATTGGTATTTGGAGGGTTCAGTACAGTTCAGACAAAAAATATAATTACAGAATTTCTATAATTTACAATTTAAGTATTCACTAACGCTAAAATATTCCTGGTTTAATAATAGTTTTCTCCTTTTATATCATTTGGTTAACATTTTTGCCTTTGAACAACTTTAAAAAGAAAGTTTAATGTGGTAATTAGAAATATGGTAGTATATAATGCCCGCCCCTTGAAACGCAGCTATGTAATATACAATTCCAGCTCCCTCTCCCCCCTCCCCTTCGAAAATACTCATTACGCATACTGGTGCCTGCGAGCGCCCAAAAATCCACCGATTCACACTTATAGGCACTTCTTACTTCAATGATCCCCCACCCTCACGCACGAAAGCACTTTCCATGCATCTTTTATGTGCAAATCTTCCCGCCTAAAAGTCATAATAATCCCAGACAATAGCATGGAAGGTTCACACATAACCTTCATTATGATGGATTCTTTCCGACATTGAAAGTAATAATTCAGTGTTTGTTGCACGATAGCGAGATCTCTCAATGAATGGGTGTTTAATTACACTCATTTTTCCCACCGGAAGTAATTAATGCCGAACGAAACATGAGATTAAAAGGTCTGAAAGTGACTGTGGCCGGCAGCATCTATTATTTAATATTAACAGTCTTTTTGCACATGACTGGTTTAAGATTTAACTGACTCGTTTAACCAGGGCCGTATCAAGCTTTGTGGAGGCCCCTGGGCAAAATGTTTTGTGCCCCCCCCCCCTTTTTTATTATTTTTTACTAGGAGCTTTACTAGCTCAATATGTTAACCACCAATTTTCAGCAGTTGAAATGGTAGAAAAGACTGATTTTAGAATCAGTAGTCATTCACAATGGAACATATCGCAGATAGGTTTGCAGGGAGAATAGCGCAGTAAAATAAAGTTACAGGACGAAAGTTGTAGCGCTGTAGCAGCAGTAAAATTCTGCGTTTAAATGTCTACAATATATTATGAAGAGTGAACACCGTAACTACAATATATAGTAAATACTGTACTAAGGGGGTTCAGACGGAAACAGAGAACTGAGCAGTAGACTGTACTTACCATAGGCGCCGACTCCATGGGCTTGGGGGGGGGGCTCGAGCCCCCCCAATGTTAACGATGTGGGGGCAGAGCCCCCCAAATAATTGAAGACTGAAATTGGTAAACGCTGTAAGTGCCACAATAATTCAAACACCGTTTTCCACGTTAAACTGTGAAATGTGTCATGCTTTATAATGTGGTAAACGTGAAATGTGGCTGGTAGCCCTCTAAGTAGTTCAAAGGGCGTGTAAAGAGGTCACCAGTGTGCACGTTCTTACGGGCTGATGTGCGGAACGATGTGATTTCCCAACACTTTCGCTTTTGGCACTTACAACGTTTACCACTTCTACACCTCAATTTTGCTTAAGAGAATTTAATGTATTATTTTGCTTGTCTTGTAAAGTTTACTCTGAATTGCGCGAAATGAACTTAACTTTAAATACACATTTGAAGTGTTCTAGACCATCAAGTTTAAGGGGCTCAAACGCTAAACCATCAACTTTGGGGGGGGGGGGGGGCTATGACCAGAGACAGAAAAACACATGACATATACTAAGTATGTAATTACGAGTATTGTTAAATTTTTTACTAAAAATAGTTTCAAAAGACGATGTGCATGAACTAGGGGAGTGGATGGGACGTTCGGGCTACAAATGGCTCGCACATGACATTCAGAACGAGATCATTGATATATTACGGACATCTGTAACATATGTTAAAAGTCAGGAATATTTTGCTATTATGGTTGACGAAACTTGTGACATATCCATCCGTTGACAATTAATATTCTGAATTAGAACTGTGAATGAAAATTTTAATATTTTTGAGGAATTCATGGGCTTTTATGAGATTCCGAACACTGAGGCCAAAACTTAAAAAAGGGAGAGAGTGAGTCATTCATTAATTTATTTCAGTGATCAGAGCCCCCCCCCCCCCCTGGTGCAGACTAATCCAAGCCATCACTCACCCTAATCTAAACCCTCACCCTCATCATACTCTCCCCTGGATGCCAGAATGATTGTCCCTCCTGTACATAGCATTCCCTATATGTCTCAAAAAGTGTTCTTTTATACTCACTCAATACGTTCTGCACTACTGTATTTTTCATGTTCTAATTAAGTATTGTATTATGATTCCTTCCATGAACTAAGCTCCGCGACAGGTTAACTTTGCAGTAACTTTTCGCATACATAGACCCAAACGTGCGCGCAGAATATAGTTCCGCTGCAATAATGGCGATTTTCTCAATGTCTGTGATATGAACAGCTCGGCGGTTGAGGCAAGACTGGCACGGGAGATGCTGAGCGCTGTTCTAGCGTGGATTAATACATAACATCTGCTGCAAAGTTAACCTGTCGCGGGGCTTAGTGTATCTTGTACATCAATTAAATTCATAATTGAAATAATGAGAGAGAATGAATGAGGGAAACAGAATGAGAGATAAGGAAATAAGACTGAAAGAAAATTGATAGCAAGAATTAGACAAAGAAAGAAAACTTAGAGAATGAAAGAAAATGAAATGAAATTTTTAAAAAATAAGAGGTGGAAAGAAAATTGAAAAAATAGAGAAAGAAAAATTACAGACAGAAAGAAAATTGAAGGAAAAATGAAAGAAAAATGAGAGAGAAATAAATTGAAAGAAAGTGACAGAGAGAAAATTTAAATAAAAATGAGTGATATAGAGAACAGGACGAGGAGGGAGAGAGAGAGAGAGAGAGAGAGAGAGAGAAACACATATTGAGAGAAAGAGGGAGAGAGAGAGAGAGAGAGAAAGAAACACATATTGGGAAAGAGGGAGAGAGAGAGAGAGAGGAAGAGAGAGAGAGAGAAACACATATTGAGAGAGAAACATATTGAGGGAGAGAGAGAGAGAGAGAAAGAAACACATTCAGAGAAAGAGAGGAAAATAATTTTAGTAATAATAAGCTCAGTTCCATCTGAAAATATTTTCTCCAGGAAATTCTAACAACGTCACCACCTTACAAGAGACTCCTGCTCCATCCAGCACCCGGAAGAGGAATTAAGAGGACGAAAGCGTCCGAGGCCTTCCCTGAAGGTACAATCCCGGTTTGAGGTACTCACCTATAAGCAGCGCGAGCGTGTTTCCGTCCATTGGCACTCACTTGTTAAGGCATAGCCACAATCAAACACTGACGAGCAACACGTGGGTGAGACCATCATGTTCACAAGTTTTATACGACGGGCGGGAACTTCTACTTTCATCTTCCCCAGCTCGGGCTCTCATAGGTTGCTTGCCACGCGGCTCTCGGGCAGTGTTGCCAACTATCGATTTCTATTCTGTGCGAATCCCTCAATGTTTTGGTAATATTATACGCAGTGACGTGCCCAGGATTTTCGAAATGGGGGAGTACGTATACTTTTATTATTCAAACCTTATTTTGCCAACTTTTTCTGCTTTTGACGTTCTTTTTTTAGAAATTCTGGGTGAAAGGGGGGGGGGGTTGTAACCAGTGATGTGCCGTAGCATAGGCGCCGACTCCATGGGGCTTGGTGGGGCTCGAGCTCCCCCCAATGTTAACGATATGGGGACTGAGCCCCCCAAATAATTTTGCTTAAGAGGATCTAATATATTATTTTGCTTCTCTTGTAAAGTTTACTCTGGATTGTGCCACCTTTGAAATGTTCTAGACCATCAACGCTGGGGGGCTGAGACCGATAAACCATAAACTTGGGGGGGGGGCTATGACCAGAGACAGCAGAACACATGACTTATTACTATATACTAAGTATATAATTATGAGGATTGTTAACATTTTTACTAAAAAGAGTTTCAAAAGAAGATGTGCATGAACTAGGGAAGTGGATGGGACGTTCGGGCTACAAATGGCTCTCACATGACATTCAGAACGAGATCATTGATATATTACGGACATCTCTTTTACACTCCGTGGTAACAGACATTAAAAGTCAGGAATATTTTGCTATTATGGTTGACGAAACTTGTGACATATCCATCCGTTGACAATTAATATTCTGAATTAGAACTATGAATGAAAATGTTGATATTTTTGAGGAATTCATGGGCTTTTACGAGATTCCGAACACTGAGGCCAAAACTTGAAAAAGGGAGGGAGTGAGTCATTCATTAATTTATTTCAGTGATCAGATCCCCCCAATATTTTTGACAAGTCGGCGCCCCTGTGTCGTAGACTATAAGTTTACGTCTACATGCGTTGTCTACACGTAATCTACGCGTAGATTACATTGGGTTGTAGTTTACATTGACTACGTAGACATTCTAAAGTGCACTAAAATTAATTTTCAAGGCTTTCATGAAAGGAAAGTGACATTTTCAACTATATTGGTTCCTAACGAAATGAAAAGAATCCTATTTACAACAAAATTTCTCTTCTCTTCTATTACCAACTATGGAAGAATATAAATAGTATGCAAAAAACAACAACAGATGGCAGTCGTGAGGCAAGAGTGGTCTTTTCCTCATAAAACACTAGAATATTTCCTATATTAGATTTCTTCCTAGGTGAGAAATTGTTGGAATTTGGAAGAAAGAGTATGAAAAGTTCTCTTCACACATCAGCAATTGATACGCAGTATAATTTTCTTTTAGTTCCGCGGCGCCCTTTGCTAAGTTATCACCTTTCGCCATGTTGTTTACATAGATTACGTCATCTACGTGTATAACATAGTCTACGTGTAGAATGTAAACTATCGTTGTTTACGCGTAGATAGGGTGACCAGATATTTGTTGACCAAAAAGAGTATAGTCTATAGGTTGAAGGTGCGCAATCACAAAACATAAAAAGAAAACGAAAATAAGGGTGTCTATTTGTTATTGCTTCCATTATAGCCCCTATAAAATAGGACTACACTTTACAGATTCAAATTACTTGTGGGTCTAATGTAATTAAATTATGATTAAATCGTCCTTTATTGCCAGTCCAAACTCTCCACACTGAATTTCACTTTCATTACTTTTTCGAGTGTTGACACCAGGAGTGTACTTTTTTCCTCTCGCCAATTAGTTTTAATAACACTGAAGAGTCTTTCACAATCAACATTTGTACCAGGCAGAGTAAATAAGATTTTTATAAGAGGCACAATCACTTTTAAATTTGACCCAGCCTGTACTGACCTCCACTTACCCATCAATGTTTCTTTTCTTTCTGTGGATTTTAACGCATTTTTTACGCGTAAAAGTATATTTGGGGATTTTTGCAAATTCACAAGAGTATACCTAGGTAGAGTATATGAACCTCTAAAAGAGCTTAATACTCTTAAGAAGAGTATGTCTGGTCACCCTACGCGTAGACGCACATCACTGGTTGTAACCACCACCAAACCCCCCCTTGGGCACGCTACTGATTATACGAACATCTTCTCAAGCTCTGAATCGACACGCCCACTTTCCAGAAAGACTTCGCGGTGGGGAATGTACGAACAAAGAGGGATCGCTTCGCACAATTACATCCACCCGTAACTTGGCGGGTGTAAAGCGCCATGCTTTGGGCTCCGGCTACGGGGCGTGCACTGGTTCGAATCTCCTGGGGGAAGCGTAACATCTTCTCTCCTGAGATTTCGGCCTGTGTATGGGACCGCTGGCCATCGTGAGGAAATTTGGAAGCTACGAAGGAGTAGCGTAACATGGCCATAGAAACCTACAACGACGACTGGAGGTTCGTCGTGCTGACCACATGCCACCCGTAACTGGTTGGCTGCTGCTGTGGCATGTGGGAATGAGAGCGGTAATAGGTAGGTAAGCCCTGGCCCTCAAGGGCTGTTGCATCGGGTTATGAAAATATACGAAAAATTGACAACTGACAATATCGTGAAAATTGCTGTCATCATTCTGAGCAAAAATGAAGGTTCCTTTGGGTGGCCGAGGTGGCTCAGCTGTCGGCCTCCGTGGCCAAGTGGTTAGCACACTGCGCTGCAATGCCAAAGGTCCCGGGTTCGACTCCCGGCTCGGACGTGGATATTTGTGATTGTCTGTCCTGAACTAGAAATTTGAGTGAAAATTATATGAATGAATGAAGTGTGATGGGGGAAGCTTCCAATTAGGGAACGCGTCTGACTCCCATGATAAAGGTCCCGGGTTCGATCCCCGGCCGGTTCAAATCCGGGAACTTTTCATACGTTGGAAGCGGCCCGGCGCCCACCCAGCGTCGAATCACATGGGTACCTGGGGGAAACCCTGGGGGGTAAAGGCGGTCAGGGGTTTGGTGCTGATCACATCACCCCCACTCACGACCGGATCAAGAAAGTGTGGGGCGTTACCCCGGCACCCCTATACGCCTTCATGGCGTGGTGCTAAGCACAGGGGAACACTTTACCTTTTTTTTACCTTTTTTACCTTTGGGGGGCAGAGCACCCTCCTTGATACAAATATGATTTACGATGATTTGGATCGCACAGAAACGGACACTTCATTTTTCTTGTAAGGAGGTTTGGGCCTCCCTTAATCAAGGGTTCCCGGGTTCGATACTCTGTGGAAGCACACAGTGGTTCGGCACTTGGAACTGTAGGTCCAATCCCGATTAGCCCTTGTGTGCATAAAGTGAACGTAAAATAACAATCAATTCAATTGTAAGGGGATTTAGAAAGATGTAAACATCAATTTGCGTGTCGGTGTTCGGCGAGCTTTGGTTAAAACCTGCATACAAGGCAGCAGCACACGGAAGATGACACACGGAGTCTCTTGAGTTGGCAACACTGCGCCGACGACGTCTCCAGCCAGGAGCGGCAGAGGCTTGACCCGACACAGAAACCGCTTTCACTCTCGGTGGGTGACAAGGGCGTCCTTCCATGTAAATCATTCCTCAAATAGCCAACGATTGCGTACGCAGAGTATATTTGCATGCTGTTACGATCGGAGCAGCAAGCAATTAGGCTCTTATCCCACCTTCGGAGAGCGAGTGTTTACTCTGGTTGCCCTCAAGGCCACGCATGCGCAGTCCCACACGCTGACCGTCGGTCGGAAGGTGCAGTAATCGCTTGTTGACACTGGCAGTCAGTTGGCGTAAGGGTAAGATGAGATAATGAATGATGGAAAATGTGAATCCTTTTGTATGATTGCAATATGAAGAGAAATTTCCGCATTTCACACCAAAAATCAACATCTGTTGATCACATCATTAAGCCCGGAAGTTTAGGCACTTATTTTGGTTAAAACAGTCAGTCAAAAAGGCATGATAAATGTCTGTTATATCGGAGACACATTAAAATCGGATATTTTGTGTTTCGGATGGTTCGTACTTACCAATTGTGTATTGCGGAACTTAGTTGAAATTTTTCACATTTCGAGTAATTCTTTTGGTTCCTTTCTTCCGTTACGGAACATACAATATGGCGCGCACAGCTGTGGATTATCGCGCGTCGTGCTTGTGTTTTGTCGATTTGGAGTGGGTGTGCAGTGTTTCCAACCTTCTTAACCGACAAATACCTACTTTCGCGTTCACTATGTCATCACAAACCATTGACGAATAGCCCCAAAAACCATTCACGATAGCCCCACGGACCATTTCTGTCAAGGTTAGGTTAGGCTGGGTTAGGTTAGGTAAGCATAGTTAAAAATATCTCGTAAAAAATTGCACGTTTGGGAACACTGGCGAGACCGCGTGACTTTCGACGCTCGAGCCATCTGCAGGAACATAATGGAAACAACGGCATAATGTTGTCGCTTTGCACAAAATGCAAGTTTATTATATCAAAAGTGCTTACTTCTTGTTGTACAGCATTCTACGGTGAGGAAACACCTCCACGAACTTTCAAAATGCTACAGAAACTTACTTCCGTAAGTAGTTTCTTCTGTAAAAATGAAGAAATGTGTCTCCGATATAACAGACATTTACCAAAGGCATTTAAGGGTTGTTTGATAAATAAGTGGACTGGGCCTGTGGTTCCGGTACATGTAGAAATAAGGAATAATCGATTGTGTTTATTGCGATTCAATTCCTGTGTGCTGAAGGTTCAGCCAGTAGAGATTGTTCGCCAGTTAAATGCAATGTACGGCAGTGTTTAATTGATTCAATGAATTCCGAGAAGGGAGAAGAAGTACTATGTGCAAAAGTGAATGACATTCTGTTACGAGATCGTGGATCAACACCGCATTTAACTGGCGAACAATCTCTGCTGCCTGAACCTTCAGCGCACAGGAAATGAATCACACCGTTACGCATATATGGAGAAATCCGTCCCTGTACTCATTCACGTTTAAGGATCGAATGTCTACGCGCGAATGAAACAGAAGATTAACAATATGCATGTAACATGCGCAATGGACAAGTGTATCAATAAACACAATCGGTTATTCCCATGGGCGTTGGGAGGGGAGGTCGAGAGTCGGTGGACTCCCCCTGGAAATTGACATAGTTCATTTGAAGATACAAGAAAGCCGAAAGTTTGTTACTCTTATTGTTAAGAACAGAAATATAGTGCATTTAGTTAGTATTCGAACAGAAAAATCAAAGTAAGAATGCATTGGATCGAAAACATTTGAGTGAAAAATACAGGAACAAGGTTATACTATTCTACCATTTCATCCAAAGAACAAATGGTTCCACAGTTTTCAAAATTCTAATAATTACAGTTGTAGGTGAGAGGTCACACAACAAACTTTATGAAAAAAAATCCCCATAACATTTAAAGCCTTTTCTTGAACGAAACGTGCAAAATGCATTCAGATACTAACTGCATAAAATGCAAAAGAAATAATGGAAAATAGTTGTGCTTGTATTCACTCGTTTGGTGGATTGTCTCTCCCCATTTATAATAATAATGATTATTATTATTATTATTTCGAATGAAATTTGTTTTCATTAGTTTATAATATTTATTATTGTATAATGACATTTATAGCCCTGGTAATAATACTCATTGTTATTTTTTCTGCTATTCCACGCCTGCAAAAATATCTTGTGACGCCCATGCTTATTCCTTGTTTCTACATGCACCGAAACCACAAGCCCAGTCCACTCATTTATCAAACAACCCTTATATAATGCGAAAAATATGCACCAAAAGTAAAAACAAGTAGGCACAGTAAACCTAAAAGAGGCTTATCCATTTGGGTATGGATAAAATAAAACATTAATAGAATCGTAAATGTGATAGTAGGAAAATTTTCGTGTTGGTGTTTCCGTGCGTGAAGCATGGGAGTTTTTCTGTAGTGTGTTGGCAACAATGGAGTTAACGTGTGGTGTGCAGTACAGCGCCTTGAATAACGTAGTGTGGAAAACGACCCCGAGACGATGACAAGTAGATGGCAGTGCGATCGACACAGCTGCTAATTTTGTTATGAAAGTAATGCGGCTTAGTTAGTTTTTGGAATATATTGTGTAGATTTGTTTCTCTAGAAAGGCGGTAAGTGAATTGATGGAAACAGTTATATTTGTGGAGTGATTTGCAGTCAAGAAATGGCATTAATTTGGAAAGAAAAGTAAAATAAAATTAATAAATAAATAGCATGCGTAACACAAGAAGAAACATCGCAATGTGATTCCGGACGTCAGGTCTTGGACTGTGTATTAGAGTTCATTTTTCTATGTTATTAGAATATAAATAGTATCCTGAGAGATATTTCATACCGAGGCGACAAACCACAAATGTCGCTTGAAAGCGAGCAGTCGGAAATCAATGCAGCCTTTCGAACCGTAGGGACAAAAGCTCTGACTGCACCGTTTCCTCAAGGAGATTTTAGACCAAAGCGACAAACGATACGAGGATTTCACACCAAAGCGACACGGGTACTTCGGTCCAAGGCAACTTTCATACCGAAGCGAGACGCGACACATGTCGCTTGGAAACGAGCCAATCAAGAGCAACATTTCACATTGTAAAGGCATGACGGGCAGCATAGGCCAGTGTTCGTTTGGTGAAATCCTCAAGCGATAAGTGTCGCGTGCCGCTTGTCGCTTTGGTGCGCAATCTCACTAAAGCAAGACACTCATTGCATCGCGTATGCGCGAACAACAAACCACGGCAACATGTTGCAAGCTATTGAGGAAATGGCCCAGTTTGAGCGACGCAGAAGCGACAAAGGGACACGTGTGGCTTATCGTGTCGCCTAGATCTGTTGTTGTAATGTGCGATTTATCGTGTCGCCTATCTGTTGTTCGCAAGCAACGCTTGCTAATAGACTGAAGGCACCATGTCGCTTGTCACTTAGTTGGGACCCTCATGTGCAATGAATGCTATTTTACAATCTGGAAGTGTGTGTCACTAGTGTGACAGTGTGAACATCCCGTGTCGCTTGTCCCATTGGTTTGAAAGTTGCCTTACACTCATGTCGATGGCACTAAGAAAGTTTTGTGGGGTTCCCCTTGTCGTTTCATGCAATCATCATTATCATCATCGCCGCGATTAGTTTAAAGCAGAAGAAAAGAGATAAATATCCAAAATACGAATGCTTCAGTGTGTATATCTTTAAAAGAAATGATGATGATGATGATAATAATAATGAACCTAATTCATACACAAAAATTTAGTTGCCAAGAACATTCCACGCGTATTTTTTCTCCCGTATTATTAACGAAAGTATGACGATAACAGGACGTGGTCTACTGTCTAGAATGTTCGTTAATATCTTCGCGACCACTGTACCAAATATCATAGCAATTATCACATTCATAGAAATGCTTCATGTAAAAGAATCAGACGTTGCAGCGAAAACTCCATTTACTTCCATTATAAGCAGACGAATGCCTAGCACGTGTACCGACACCAGCGCCTCTAGCGGTATCATTTTCGAGTGGAACCAGCCTGAGAGCGCAGAAGCATGCCATTTTCCACACTACGTTATTCTAGGCGCTGTAGTGTGCAGTGAGTCGCAATAAAGTGTATGGACCATTTTTCTATTCTGAGAACACAATACGTCATATTCCTTACTTAGAGACATGTTGCAGTTATTTCTACTGCCCCAACTCCAACAAGACGACAACTTGAACATTGTGTTTGAATTAGATGGCGTACCCCACTCACTGGGCACAAGTGGTTCGTGATTTTCTTGACCAACATTCCAATTGTCGTTGGTGCGGCCGTGGGGGACAAATTGCTTGGCCTCCCCAACTCCCTAGATTTAACCCCTCCAGACTTCTTCGTCTGGGGTTTCGTTAAAGACACTGTCTATTCACAGAAATCCACAGACATTGATGATTTGAAACTCAAAATCACACAGGCTTTCGACAGAATCACCCCAGAGATGTTACAACAGACGTGGAATGAATTGAATTACCGTTATGAGTTGCGCAGAGTTCGCAATGGAGGCCATGTAGAAAACTGAAGCAAACTGTTGGTAGTGCATAAAAATAAAAACTCCCACCTTTCAGTTTTTGGTAAATTTCTCGTATCGGACAAACTGCTGAAATTTGCTAGTTCGTTTAATTTGAATATTCGTACTTACGTATTCTGCATTGAGAAACATTGATGAAGGTGGCATTTCGCTTATTTCACGGAAATAAGCTCTATTTGCGACATATCGAGTAAGTTTTCTTCGTTTCTTTTTTGCCTTCGGTAACACGCAAAATGGCGGTCACAGTTTCACTACCGTACTCGGCATGCAGTTTTTCCACCCCACTGCACCCAAAAATACCTACTTAGCCCCACAAATCATTGTCGCATAGACCCACGAACCATTTCCGGTAAGGTTAGGTAGGGTCACGTTTAGGTTACAATAGTTAAAAATTGTTTTTAGGAAAAAAAATGCGTAGCCCCACACACCATTCTCGCATAGCCCCACGAACCATTGACACAGCCCCACAAGCCATTTGCGGAAACGTACCTTCTTCAGTTACAAAAACACGTGTTTGGAAACACTGACCGGTATTACGTCATCAGACACAGACTACATCCACCTGGAAGTAAATGGATGCAAGAGCTTTCGTGCATCGGTCACACATTTATATCGAAAAATAGATGATTTACCGGCAAAATTCAATGAACGATGCGAGAAAACACTTCCCCGAACTTCCACAAGTATAAAGAAACTGCATTCGGTAAGTAATTTCTCCTGTAAATTTGAAGAAATCCGTTTGTCCGATACGAGAAATTTACCCAGTCTTTTGTATACAATATTTCAGGTAATTACATTTGACCAAAATAAATTAACATCAATTTTATTTTATCCAAACCGATCACCCTGTATAATTTCGTTCAATAAGTTAAAATCTACATGGAAATAACATTTTTACTTTCTAGTCTTTACTTTTCATTGTTGCCTTGATTGCACATAACTTTTTTTTTTTAAAAAAAAAAACAACAGTTTTCGACATTCATAGATGTCAGAAAGAATGCTTGTTCATAACAGAAAATGATCGACAGAAGTAATTGGATCATAGAATACATGCAACCGGATTGATATCGTAAAGTGTTGCTCGTTGGGATAAAGGTGGCTGCTGGAGAGATGGGAAGTCGTGAGTCTCCCCACCCCTCTCTGTCGTTGGTGCGTGGGTGGCCTTCCCGTTCCACATAAACCCAACCGCGGATCGAAAGCACTTTTAGTTTTTGATGTGAATTGTCTCTCGGGCATCAAACAAAATTGCAGCTCGCTTGTCTTCCAGTCGCTCTGCTGGAAATATTGAACACCACGCTCAGGCGGAAAGGAAATTAAGTTTATTTGAAGATTAGTTCCTGAACGGACTCAATTACACTCAGAAATAAGTCAGTAACAGTTGAAGTCAAAGGAAGTAACTTACTTTGTACATACGATTGATTGAAATCTAAATTCTTCGTGTGTCAGCGTTTCGGCAACCGTTTAACATTCGGGAACGAAAACGAAGTCAGCTGGGCCTTTCGCTGGCGCCAGAGAATCAGTTTTGGAATTTTAATTTTCTACAGAGCATTCCCTGACATTCGCTACGAGACTCGGCGGCAAGCTGCCCGGCATCAGCGCTTGTCTTTCCCGGTGAACAGGTCAGCGACAGTCGCAAGTTCGTCTACTGTAATTCTCCAGATTAAGAATTTTAGCGGCTCTAAATGCTGTTTTTTTTTTAAACACCCGTTTCTTGTGAGAGGCGGCTGTTCTAACCTTTGTCCTATCTCATCGAGTTTTTCCTCAGTAAGTACACGTGGGTGGGTTTTTCATTTCACTTTTATTCAGAACTGAGCCTGTTACTCTAAACTTTTTTACGAGGTTTAATATAGTGGTCCTATGTGGAACGGGAACGCCAGGAAATTTCGTTGCAAAACGTCGTCGCACTTCTCCACAATTCCTCTTTCCGAAGTAACACTCGACAAGATAAATCCTTTGTTGTAATGTAAACTTTTGTGGTGCCATATTAAGCCACAATCTACAACACACGGACACGACACAACACAACTTCCGAGGGAGGATTATACTGGCGTCAGTCTGCAACGTCAACAGAAAGGGAAAGAGAGCGAAAAAAACAGACTGTAGCGTCCGACTGTCGCGGACCCCGTTCACCGGGAAAGACAAGCGCTGACGCCGGGCCGCTTGCCGCCGAGTCTCGTAGCGAATGTCAGGGAATGCTCTGTACTTTCCTCCAATAAGAAACATGACCGTGTTATATATTTACGATTTTAATTACGAAAAATAATAGCCTTATTTATAAAATACTTTGTATTACTGTTAAAGAACACGGTTTTGTAGGTGTGTGTTTATTTCATACATGCATAATGACATCATATATAACAGTAATCTCCTATAAATTCCTACTTGATTTTGCAATATATGTACTTGGTTATGCAGCAGTAACTTCAACTAATTGTTGTAAATCCAACTCTTTTTAAAACAAATAGCCGCGCACCTGGTGGAGGCACATAGTGATTCGGATCCCACTTTAAACCAGGGTTGTTAAAGGTGAAGGAATTTTAAATAAATTCAATTCCGGTCCAGGAGAGAAAATCAGCAAGCGTAAATGAGTTCTGGACCGTAAAGAACCTTTCTATCTGTAAAGTACTTCAATTCGGTCCAGCAACCTTTTTTCCTGATCAATTTAAATACGGTCCAGGAACAGTTTTTCAGACTGAATTTAAATTCGGTCCAGGAACTTTTTCCGGCTCAATTAAAATTCGGTCCAGGAACCTTGTTTTGTTTACATAACCACGCTTATGTAAACAAAAATAAGGTTTGGTGGCGCCCTGGGCAGTCGCCCGGCCCTTAAGCCGGCCCTGATATCCTGTTTTCTGAAGCATCCTCGGAAAGTATACGAACTACAAGATTCCCGAATGAATTGCACGTTCGATGCGAGCGCCACCTGCTTCCAGGCTAAAGCTGCAACCAGTTGCACCTGTATCAAGCAATATTTGTCATCGCTCCCTTCCCCTACTAAAAGAAAAAAATAGTTTAAAATTCACACATGGGATATAACTACGAAATGTAACTCAACTGGTAGCTGCTACGCAATGAAGTAAAAATGTTACGAGAATATGAAATATGCGAGGCAAACAACATCTTACGCAAAGTGGATTTGTGGAAAATCATCGTCATCCATGAGTGTCAAACAAGACCTCTTTCATAATTCAGAGCTGGGGAGAGAGGGGTAAGATGCTGTCTTGCTTAGAATGTACTCGTGAATTTAAAGGCGTTTAGAATTCCACTGAAGGCTTTTCTGAACTTCATGTTTGGGATAAAAAGTATTGCGTAAGTTAATTTAGTACCTTGTATTATAGGTAGAGGCATGCATATTTCGTTTTTGACGAAAACACAAATGTGAAATAGGCACATTGTAATGTTAATTTTTCATGTTTGTGAAAGGTGTGAGGTGCATTTTTCTACCCTGTTTTGTCACGAAATGAACTTCAAAATGCGAAATAGACCCTTAAACACGAAATTTAGAGGTTTATTTTTACCGCCACGACACTTTCTGAAGTCAGAATTATCCTGTGAGTTATGCAATTCACGGAAATTTGATTAATTCTGCTGTAATTTTTTGAGAAGCAAGAATAAAAAAAGATAAAGTGCTCCCCTGTGCTTAGCACCACGCCATAAAGGCGTATAGGGGGTGTGGCGGTAACGGCCCACACTTTCTTGATCCCGTCGTGAGTGGGGGTGATGTGACCAGCATCACGCCCCTGACCACCTTTACTCCCCAGGGTTTCCCCCAGGTACCCCATGGGTGGGCGCCGGGGCCGCTTCCAACGTTAGAAGAGTTCCCGGATTTGAACCGGCCGGGGATCGAACCCAAGACCTTTAGCATGGTAGTCAGACGCGTTACCGACTGAGCCACCGCGGCCACTTTCGAGAAACAAGAATGGAACCCTTTATACAGGAATAAACTTAATACTCTGGTAACAACATAAATGTGCTATTAGAAGGAATATGTTTATTTTGTGTAGTAAGAGCAGTTTTTGAATCAAATGTAGGGTTATATTCACAATTTTAAAACCAAAATGTCATTTTATATATCGCTTTTTCACCGCTATAACAGCGAAATTTTATTTTATTTACCGCTTTTGAACCCGAAATTGACTAGGTTTTTGTACCGAAATTTTGCTTTTCTATTTACCAAAAATATGTGCCTCTAATTATAGGATATAATAGCCAGCCCCCGTGGCGGAGTGGTTAGTACATCGCGCTACGACGCCAGGTGTTCCGGGTTCGAATCCCGGTCTGGGCATGGATGTCTGAGTGTCCATTCATCAATTTCATCACTCATCCCCACCTTCGCAAATTAGCCAAAACTGGCACAAAAGCGAAGTGAAACAAATCAAATTATTTAAAATGCATTTAAATATCACTCCTTTCTTTAAGAATAACTTATATTGCGATACCAGAAATTTATGGGGAAGAGACGCGTTCAGTTGACATTTAAATAGAAAACAAAAGTTCAAAATCTGGCTAAAAGAGCATATATTTATCAAGGTTTTCTTGTTTGCTTTGCTCACTGATTTGGAACATTCCCCTATCCCTGCAGTGAATGGGTCTGCCCGTTCGCAATTCATTTCTGCAACCTTGTGTTCTGACGTCAGACGAGGAATGCCTACGAGGTTAGGTTCCATTAGCATAAATACAATTAAGAATTATTATTTAGGCCAAGAGAACTAAACCTAGCTAGCCTAGCCTAACAATGTAGGCACGTATCCTAAAATTAAAAAGCCTTCTCCCGTGACGTCAGTACACAAGGTTGCTAAAGTGTTGTGCGATAAGTGAGATCCCCAGTGCATCTGTCCCCCCGTTGAAAAATGTCATCATGACGTAGAAAGTTCTCAGCGTTGCCGAATGTAGCCCCAATCTCGCACCGAATGTTGTCCTGCGCTCTTGGGAGATTTATATCCTGAAACAAGCTTACGATGCATCCCAGCCCATAGCCAATCGGCGCTCACAGTCGAGCTAGCGACTATAAGCGCCTTGCATGACCACCATAAAATAATAATCAACTTCAAGGTAACTAAATATATAAGGTAGCGCCATCCGAAAATTGCCGATCATGCACGAGCGCGTGACGTCATATGGGAGGATCGGTTATTCTCGGTGCCCCTTCGGTTATGTTCGTTCAGCGCTTGGCCAAAGTAAACGGCCGCTATCATTTCTATGCGAGTTTCAGAGAGGAAACGTGTTTCATTACCTTGAGGAGTAAATATTAATTATCATACTTCGGGATGGTATTGAGGTATTCCTTTAATGATTAGTAACATAATTAAAGCATGCTACTTTTAAAATAGGGAAAATTGCGCATGCAAAAGTATTGTAAAAATTCATGTTTCTGAAAACTGATCGATATATTACAAAGAAAGTTGTCCGTGTTCTCATTAGCAATTCAGATTTCATCATTTCATAAATCGTATTATGATTTTAATAAAAAACGTTGCATGCTAGAGAAGAATTGCATAGTGAAAGAGTTACAAACAAAGAATTGATTGACAGATTTGGTTTATTTTTGCTTTTCTGTCTTTTTTTAAATATGAAAGGAAAACCCATAAGAGGTAGTCCCCCCCGTCGTTCTCTTTCTTTGTTTCCACAAGCCGGCCTTCTTTGCGTAGTGGTTAGCACATCGCGCTTCAACGCCAGGGGTCCGGGTTCGAATCCTGGCTTGGGCATGGATGTTTGTGAGTGTTCATTCATCAATTGCATAATTTCATCACTCAACCCTATCTTCGCTATTTAGCCAGAAGTGGCACAAGAAGGGAAGTAAAGTAAAGCAAATCAATCAATCAATCTTTGTTTCCACATATACTATCACATTTACTAAATTCTCAATTTTCTCATTAAGGACAAATCAATGTCTTACCCGATTGGATTCGAACCCGGGACCCCCGGCGTCGTAGTGCGCTGTTCTAACAACTCCCCCACGGAGATCGTCAGAGGCCTCCGAGGTACTACGGACCTCACAGAACGTCACAGGATATTAGAGTTTGGATAATAAATAAATAAATTATATAATATATAATCTATAAATAAAAAAACGTTCTTTATTTATAAAATTTCAAAGAGAGCGATAGTTTGCCAAACTAAAAAAAAACCTATTTTGTTCTCACGACGATAAAAATAGAAGGCATAATCAAAAAAAAAATGGTAACTATAGATTGACACAGAATTGAATAAGCTGAATTTTGATGTAACTCGTTTTTATGTGGTTCTACTGGTTAACTTTTAATTGAGTACAAACTTAAATATACGTAATTTTTAATCCGATAGTAGTCCAGTATAATCAATTTACAACATTTAACACAATACAGTACAAAAGCCTAATATTTAGTTTTCTGACTGAATCGTTCCTTCTTATTCATTCAGAACGTTGCAATCACTTCCAAGAACATTTCAAATTATACATAACATCAGAAAGTAAGTAATAATAATAATACATCAATAAGTACTAATATACTTAAAATCCAATCTTTACCGTTCTCCATAATGTAATTTTATTTTTCAAATTATCAAGTGAAAGATGCAATATACAATCTAGATAAAATTTTACTCTGAATTCGAAAGAATCCCCAACCTTCTTCATATATTTATTTACTGTACAATAATTTACGGATCAAAGTTCCACATGCAAACTTTTTTTGGAAAGTTTTATGTGGAGGAAGAATGACGAAATAGTTTGTAAGATAGTAGTTTCAGACTTTGAAAACGCAATTCCAGTTTGTAATTTGCAGATATTTTAAATTTCTCTGGTTCAAATTTGGCTGCAAGTTATCGTTGTCATAGTTCTGAAAAGTATTTTTTCGTATTAAGAACTTTACATACAAACGCGTGGAGAAGACGAGAAAAAGTGTACAGTACTAATTTAACTAACTTAACCTACTCTAAATACTTGATGAGTGCTAGGAACATCAAACTTGAATGTCTTAACCTACTAACTTCAAGCCTATAGAAATAGATTTATGATCACACGGTAAATGAAACGCTTTGAGAATATCGATGAAAATATCTTAGTTTAATTAAACAATAAAGGAGAAAAGTTACGTGAACTCACAATGATTGACCGTGCAACTGTACGAATCATTATTCGTTAAAGGACTTTGTCCGCAGATTTTCCATTTCCATTTCCATGTGTGTCTGTGTTGTATAACCGGAAAATATACTCCAAGGCTGATATGCGACACACATTTGTACATTAACGAAGTAACTTGCATTACACTAATCTTAGATCTTGATATTTTTGACAGAAATGTACTACAAAGAAATAATGAAACATCCATTGGTTTATATTGAATACAAGGGTACAAAATTATTCACAATGTATTTGTGAAATACCAAAATTGAACAAAGTTGCAAAAATTTCAATGATGGGTGTAATATTCAGTCATGCAATATTTACCATCGTGCACACAACTCTATGTAACTCGAATTGAAGATGTACTAAGTGAATTTAATTTCCAATAGCGTGGAAGTTAGTACGCGATATTCGAAATGCACATTTCCGACAACGTTTTTCACAATAATGTGAACATACAAATCACAATCAATATCGGCTTGTGTTAAATAAATGAATTTCTTAGTAATTATAAATCCGACTTACATAAAATGTACGTAACAAATCAGTTAGGCTCACTACGTACTTCGCACTAGTTGAACACATTTTCAAGATATTGATGACTTTTTTTGTGGTACAGTCGGTTAGGTTACGTTTTAGATTTTGAACTACTTTATTTAGTTAAAGCAGGTTGATAGAGGTTGTTTGTAATCTTTAATTTATTTGCTTCTGAATGCAGACGTGTGTTTCTCCTTTGTAAACGATCGAATATGTTTTCCAACTACGAAACATTGCTTGCAGTTTGTGTATATACCTTCGTCTATATATTTTTCTCTTTTCTGGCAGCATAGTCTTTAGCTTGTTTAGGGCACGTCTTCCTCGATTTTTTTTGGTACTAAAGTAGGTAAATTTCTTAAATTGGGTGTAATTTTAGCGATGGCACTGCAGTTGGCTTCAGCACGTTCTTTGGTGGAAAATACAGAAATTCTGCTTTTAGATCTCGCACATAGTCTTCTTCACAATAATTGGCACTGCACACTTGCATTTTGTACATTTCGAATACAAGCATGAATCCACTGTTTACTTACGCAATTATCGACTGGAAATCTAAGATATTTTATGTCAGTTCCTTTAGTTTTCTTGTTATAGTTTTCATAGCTTGCTACAGCACAATTAGACATGATTGCAGTCTACAAGTACAAAAATACAATAAAAATAAATCGAACGCTACAAAATCAACAACGTTCTTGTTCCGATTTTTGCGACGTGTTTGGTGTTAGTAGCTAAATGTACCCCGCACCAAACTTACTGCACATAGCAACGAGCACCGTCAAACCCGATCCTCCCAGATGACGTAATGCATACGTACTTCACATAGCAACGAGCACCCCCTGAATCAACTTCCGGGGAGGGGGGGGGGATTCGCCCATAGCTAATGATTGCATGGTCACTATGGACTGACTATACAAGCATTTTTTTTTTCATGGGACCGAACATAAATTAAATCTACCTACTGGGTGCGGCAATTAAACCTGACTGTTTTAAATTACAAATAAAAACAAAACTCTTTCATGCAACGAAGTCAATTTAATACATGTTTTAATACTCATGGATCCCTCTGTACAAGGATTAGACAACGAACAGCCAACGGCAAATTGTCCACCGCTATTTTCATTACTTTTTTATTCTACATCCTGTGTTGTTTTAAGGAATGAAACTATGTTGGTTCGAAGCAGACATTGTTCTCTGCTTATTGACGTCATTATTTCAATTCATTCTCATCACATTGTGTAATACAGATCGAATGAAAATAATGTAATTGTAATTGATTTTCGTTCTGTTGATTACATTGTTGATATTTCTATCTGCAGCAGTATAGAACACGTCATTTGTTACATATAACATTAGCATGATTACAGTACAGATACATCCACTTGATTACATATATGGGATGCAGCCAGTGATGTGCGTCTACGTGTAAACAACGATAGTCTACATTCTACACGTAGACTATTTTATACACGTAGATTACGTAATCTATGTAAACAACATGGCGAAAGGTGATAACTTAGCAAAGGGCGCCGTGGAAGTAAAACAAAATTATACTGCGTATCAGTTGCTGATGTGTGAGGAGAACTTTTCATACGCTCCCTTCCAAATTCGAACAATTTCTCACCTAGGAAGAAACCTAATATAGGAAATATTCTAGTGTTTTATGGGGAAAAGACCACTATTGCCTCACGACTGCCATCTGTTGTTGTTTTTTGCATACTATTTATCTTCTTCCATAGTTGATAATAGAAGAGAAGATACATTTTGTTGTAAATAGGGTTCTTTTCATTTCGTTAGGAACTAATATAGTTGAAAATGTCACTTTCCTTTCATGAAACCCTTGAAAATTAATTTTAATGCACTTTAGATTGTCTACGTAGTCTATGTAAACTACAACCTAATGTAATCTACGCGTAGATTACGTGTAGACAACGCATGTAGACGTAAACTTATAGTCTACGGCACATCACTGGATGCAGCATAATTAAAGCTACAAGTATATATTATTACATCGGTTTGATAACATACATGGGATACAGCAGTTATAGTTACACCGAACCACTATGTGTCTCCACCGGGTATCGAACCAGGGACCCCTTGAATACAAGGCGACGACCATAGGCGTAACTTGGCGGGTGCAAGGAGGGCACATCCCCTTTAAAAATATGCAGGCTTATTAAAATTTACCAGTTAATGGTACTTTTGTTAACCTCCTCAGCAATGGCGGCGATTAGGGGGAGCGAGAGGGGCACTTGCCCCCCCACTTTCTGCACTATGCTAAACCTTATCTATTAAGGGAAAGTAAACTGTCCCTGCCCCTCATTTTTTGAACCCAATCGCCACCACTGCTCCTCAGACTTGAGAAGCAAAGTACTTAGCAGTGGCGTATGCTGAGTCTAAAACCTGGACTAGCTCAGTATGACACCTGGTCCTAGGCTATGGAGGAAGGGAGAAGACTATAGGCTCATTCTTGACGTCTTCAAGGAAGCCACTTTGCCATCTCAACGGTGGTCAGGTTGCAAACTTATAAAACTTCACGTTGCCAACCTCTAAGAATTCAGGTTGCCAACTTCTAAGAATTCAGGTTGCCAACTCCCAAGAATTGAGATTGCCAACTCCCAAGAATTCAGATTGCCAACTCCCAAGAATTCAGATTGCCAACTCCCAAGAATTCAGGTTGCCAACTCCCAAGAATTCAGATTGCCAACTCCCAAGAATTCAGATTGCCAACTCCCAAGAATTCAGGTTGCCAACTCCCAAGAATTCAGATTGCCAACTCCCAAGAATTCAGATTGCCAACTCCCAAGAATTCAGGTTGCCAACTTCTAATAATTCAATTCAGGTTACCAACTTCTAATAATTCAATTCAAGTTGCCAACTTCTAAGAATTCAGGTTGCCAACTCGCAAGAATTCAGGTTGCCAACTCCCAAGAATTCAGGTTGCCAACTCGCAAGAATTCAGGTTGCCAACTCGCAAGAATTCAGGTTGCCAACTCGCAAGAATTCAGGTTGCCAACTCCTAAGAATTCAGGTTGCCAACTTCAGAATCTCCAGCATCTTCTTATTGAAATCGGGTTTATTCACAGTTTCTAATCGATTTATTATTAACAGTTTAGCAATATTGTCCTGGATGTTATTATTATGGGATAGATTTTTTTTATTCCTCTAGTTTGATTCTACCAAGGTTCGAAATCATTTAAGACTGGTGGGGGGAGAAAGATCTTAATCTACAACCCCCCTCCCCCACAAACATACATATAAATTAGACGATATAGATATTTATAATGTTATTAAAAGTAAAAATTAATTACTAAATTAAAAATATATTTATTATTATTATTATTATTAATTACACACAAAGAAATAAATTTGTTAATTTTATATATATCAGATATTATAAAGTAGCAAACTAATTCCCTTACTAACTGGTTAAAGATGTTAATAAATTATGAAATAGTTGAAGTGGTTTTATTATGTTAAGTTCTTATTTAGCTTTTGCTTTATGTTAATATAAATCAATTAGATTTCATAGATATTATTGTTTTGCATTCTTGTCTTACTTTTATTGTGCATATTGATGTAGATTTGTTAACGATCTCTTGAGAGAGAAATGGCATTGAACACTCACGACGACACTAATTTGTGTGTGTTTTCGATATTATTCTTAGTAAAGTATACTTGAAATTAAAAGTAATTGCTTATCTTTTGTTTGTTGAAACAAAAACTCTCCCCCGCCGGAAATTTTCGGTGGGGGGAAATCCCCCCCCGTCCCCCCAGGATTTTGCACCCTGGATTCTACCCCCTCAATCTTAGGTTCCAAGTTACGCCTGTGGCGACGACATTAGCACAGGGTTGCCCGAAATTTTAGCCAAACGGGAAAAGGGAATTTCGATTAAAAATACCACAATTTCTGGGAAATTTTAAGACTTCTGAGTCTACATCGTTCCTGTTTATGTTAAGTTCCAGTTTCATACTCACATTTTTATTTTTATTATTTTTTCTGTTCTTTATTATTTCTGCAGACTTGAATATAAGCCTGTATCGATTTATATTTATTTTGAGTTTTCTGTACGTCTTCGGATAATTGAAACGATGAGGGTTAACGATTTAATGGATTCCTGACCATGGTTCAAACCTGGGACATTGACCAGAAAGAGATGAAACTGACATGTATGTAAAAATTTGTAATATTCATACGAACATGGACCAACGGAAATGTTACTACTATTGTTGCTGCTGCTACTACTACCACTGCTAATAATAATAATAAATATTATTAGTATATTTGTTTGACTGAAGGGAAAAATTGGTCCAAAAAGGGAAATTTTGCCCCCAGATTGTGGCAATACTTCATTAGCACCACACCAGTCCCAGTCCCAAGCAGGCCCGTAGCTAGAACGGGGGGGGGGGGGGGGTCACGGGTTATCAGGGGTGGCTCACGGGGGCTTTGTAAACCAAGTCCATTTTTCAAAAGTTTAATAGTATTAAATGAAGGTAAATTATGTGTGTCGGGGGTCATTAAGTTAATTTAAAATATAAGATTTAGAAATACCATACAAATACTACAGTTTTTTTTTCTATATCTTCTAAAATATCTCTTGAAGTGCTAATGACTGCTACTGACACCATCAGTTAATACACACTCCATACTATATTTGATGATACAAATATTTATATCATACATGTTAAGATGTACAATATTCACTTCTATCATAGTGCCTACCGTACATTCCACCCCCGGCCAAAGCAATAAAACTTGGGATCTGTTGACATTTGACGTAGATGCGGAAGGAATGTGGATAATGAAATCAAAGTCACAGATTTCTGACAAACAAGAGGCTGCAACAGGGGCAAGGAAGGTACAGATAAAGAAGGCTCCTTATGAAAGAACATTCTAAAGTCTAGAGAATCTTCTAAACACTTGCTGATGCTTAGACTTGTGCTCATAAACAAGACGAACGATCGAAGTTGTAAACAAAAAATATATTCTATCTACATTATCACTCCACCTCAAACAAATTAGAATACAAAATAGTTTTAGCTAATGTCAAGGGGGCTGGCGACCCTGTCAGGGGGGGCTGAGCCCCCCTGGCCCCTGCCTGGATACGGGCCTGGTCCCAAGCAGGACGTTTGGGAGAATCTTCTTCCTCGGACACAGCAAGAACCACCTGCGCCCAGCTGTTGGTTGCAAAAGACGATCTCCGCCACCGACAGAGCTTTCTCCGAGGTGTCTGCAGAGTTACGCAAGGGGCGACCCAGTGGCCAGCAGATGGTCGGCTGGAGGCTAGAAGACGGGTACGCCCCCGTGGACCCACATGTCCGCATACTCTTCCCAGTTTCACTCACCCGGCAGCATTCCAGCGAGTTGCAGTCATAATAAAGCCCGCGAAGCTATTCACGAGATAGATATATCCATTAACATGGATTGCTTTGATAAGGTGCCTAATCAACTTTTAGGGTTGGACGAGTTTGGTGTTCGAACCCTGGTGCAGGGTGCGAAATCATTGAAGACTGGTGAGGGGACAAATTTCTTAATCGACACACACAAATAAATAAATATATATATATATTTATTGTTGCATGACCCGAAGATGCCATTCCCATTTCCTTCATCAATCAATATATCAATAAGCAATCAATCAATATTTCTGTTAGAATTAATATATTGTAATTAAGTAAAGGGTGTTTTTTTTAAGAGTGATAGAACTTTCGATAGGGATAGCTGTCATTTGTTTTGTTTTGATGACATGTTGTTTTGTCATTTCATATCAGTGAGCATTGGCAAATGATCATGGAAAAACTGACGCCGCAACAACGTTTACAAATTGTGGAAATATATTTCCAAAATCAATGTTCTGTTCGCCAAACGTATAGAGCACTTCTGAAATATCGGTGCTGTCAGTGAATTGGCCTCACAAGACCCAACGCCATTGGATTATTTTCTTTGGGATATCTAAAGTCTCTGGTTCATGCTGATAAACCAGCAACAATTGACGCTTTGGAAGCCAACATAACTCGTGTTATTAACGACATACGTCCCCAATTACATGAAAAAGTGGTTCAAAATTGGACTGATCGAATCCGGTTCATCACAGTTAGTCGTGGTGGACATATGCCAGAAATTATTTTCAAAAAGTAAATGTCAGAAAGTTATCTTTCAAATAAAAACACAATTGGCTTCAAACTTATTTTTTTATGTGTTTTATTTCAATTCAAAGTTCTATCACTCTAAAAAAACACCCTATATAATCAATATGCAAGAAATAATGTCGTGCAATTGTCAATGCATTTTTCTTTCTTCCCATTGATATTTCTTCTTTTAATATACAGCGTTGTTGTAATTGGTATGTATACATTTCTATTTCCCAATGTACGCCTATTGAAATTGGAGCAAAAGCTGTTGTAAGTGATAAGTAGAGATTGGATTTGTATGTAATTACTAGACGTCGAATTTTAGGTTTTTAACCTATTTGTCCTTTGCAGGTAAATAAGAAATAACAAATTATATCAGCGTTTTTATAGTGCCTACAGGCTCGTAGCCAGCCAGGGGGGCTGAGGTCAGCCCCCCCCCCCCCCCCCCAGCACTGCCATCAGCTCCCTTTACATTAGGTAAACTATTTTGTATATTTGTTTGCAGTGAAGAGTGAGAATGTAGACAACTCACAACTTTAAGGATAAATCCACAGAATATGAACAGTATCTATTACATTCGCTCATTTTCTTTATGAGCAGAAGTAGATGCAAGTATTTACAATATTCTCTAGACTTCAGAAAGTTCTTTCACAGGGGAGCTTCTTTACCTGTACCTTCACTGTCCCTGTTGCAACATCCCGTTTAGACAGAAATCTGTGACTTTGATGTCGTCATGCAAGTTCCCTCCGCATCTGCGTCAAAGGTCAACAACAACTCCAAAGTTTTGGGAAGGAAGGGGAGTTTAATTGCTTCGGCCGGGGGTGGAATATACGTAGGCACTGTGAACAAATATTGTGCGTTTTTTTTTGTGTGCGATATACGTATCTGTATCATCTAAAATAGTATGGGATGTGTAAGCGATGATTTCAGTATCAGTCAATTAACACTTCAAGACATCCATTACATTAGGCACACACAGGAGATGTACTATGTAGATTTTCAGCGAAAAATGCAGGCTCGATCAGGACTCGAATCCGGGTCTCTGGCAATCCGTGCCATTGCTCTACCACTGAGCTACCGAGCCGGCCTGGCTTCCCCTGCATTTTCGCTGGCGCTGTTTTACCTGTGTGAAATCGTCTCTGCAAGTGCTACTGCAACGGGATCTGTTGCCTTTGAAACACTATAGACGTCGACGTTGCCTGGTTCCTCCCAGCGTAGAGATGTCAATCCATTAAATTAGGCACACACAGGAGATGTACTATGTAGATTTTCAGCGAAAAATGCAGACGCGACCAGGACTCGAACCCGGATCTCTGGCAATCCGTGCCATTGCTATACCACTGAGCTACCGAGCCGGCCTGGCTTCCCCCTGCATTTTCGCTGGCGCTGTTTTACCTGTGTGAAATCGTCTCTGCAAGTGCTACTGCGAAAATGCAGGGGAAGCCAGGCATTACCTTCTCTATCTGAAAGCCTGATGGCTTGCTCTGGTCACGTGACTAAGCGTCAGCAGCTGGAGGCGAGATAGCCGCCATGTTTGATTTGCTTCTTGGGAATCAATGTTAGACCTTTTTAGTAAATGTGGAATTGTAATGAAAATTTATGAACTGTATTCGAGTTTACACGACGTGTAAATATGCTTAAATGTACAAAAGGTAAGAGTAAAGTTCACATTTCATCAAGATGTTGCTGAAAATGAGAAATGTGTAGAGCAATTCCATGTGATTCCTACGAAAAAATGCAAGTTAAGTAACAAAGGTTTCATACTCATAAATTAATAACAGAAATAATTCATGATGTAAAGATTTCATGTGTCCGGAATAGACATCTAATACGAGTATACTCTTAGATTTGGTCAATTTTAATCTCTTGTCAACAAGTTTTTTAGAAATTTCAAATAATTTATCTAAATCTGAATTACAATGTTAAGATGCGTTGATGCTTATGGTTGCAAAATAATTTGTTTCAAGATTTAGTCAACGTTTAAAATATTACTGTCATGTCTACCAAAGCAGTTTGTTAGTGAAACTGTTATGCAAGCATTCGATAAAATATTCATATAATTTACACAAATTTTCAGTTTCAAAGTATCTATGCTTAATGAAAGAAAGCTATACAACTGGGCCAAATTGATACATGTGTACATTTTCATTCTTATTTTACTCCGCTTTTATTCTTCTTTAGGCTAATCGAAAGCTAATGGAAGATACGAATATGTTATGAATTCAAATACAAGGGTACGATGTGTAACAATAACTTTGATTAAATATTCGTGTGTAAAATTATCCAAGAATATATTACTTATGTTTCAAAAACAAATGTTTTCATACAGAAAGCATTTTATTACCTAGCTATGTTAATACGAACTACAAGTGTAATACATTTTATAAAATTGTTTCATGTGAACTGTTATTCTATTTTTTGTCTTTGTGAAGCTTCGATGTTCGTAATTTTGATTATTAAATCAGTGTTAATGTTTCATAATTCACTAACATTCTTCACGATTTTATTAACAGAGTATAAACACAGTGTAAGGAAATATTCCAAATGTTTATTTTCCAAATGAACGCTAAGATCGAAATATTAATCTGTATTTTTTTCAATAAAAATGTTGAAACTCTGTCACACATCCTACTAACGACAATGAAAAGATTTAATTTGCTTATTATATTTCGTTCAATAAAGTCAAAAGGGTCGAAATTACAATGTGACAAGTGATTTAGATTTAGTCTTTATTCTTTATTCACATAAATGTAACATTGCCCTTGTACCAATTTCTTTCATATTTACTGAGAGGTTATAGAAATTGAGTTTTTGTATTGAGATTATATAGCTACACAGAATAACTGCATTATCTGGTTGATTAATTTTGGGTAAAGTTAAAGAAAATTTAATTGATTGGCAAGTTTACGGTCGACCTAACATGCGAGATTTTGATTTAATCCATTGATTTTTACATACAAAAGTTCATACAAAAGCTGTAACGAGTTTTACTGTAGCTGACAAATATTCCGGATAATATTTTTCAAAGAAATACAATGTTTAATTTTTTTCCGCCAGGTAGTTTCTAACGGTTTTCAACTCTTTCTTTGTGCTATGGTAGGAATTTTTGTTATGGCCATAGTGACTTCCTGAATGAAAATTTTAGTGTAACTATTCAATAATCTACTATTTTCGTCGGGAGGGTAAATGTCAAAATTTAACATCATAAAAGAAATAAATATACCTCAATTCTCTACAATAAAAATACGACAATGGGTTTACACGACCGTTAAGACGATCGCCTACAGATGATGACATGTTGACTGAGCGCTGCGGCCTGAACCTCAAGATGGTCTTGAGCCAGGCCGGCTCGGTAGCTCAGTGGTAGAGCAATGGCACAGATTGCCAGAGATCCGGGTTCGAGTCCTGATCGAGCCTGCATTTTTCGCTGAAAATCTACATAGTACATCTCCTGTGTGTGCCTAATTTAATGGATTGACATCTCTACGCTGGGAGGAACCAGGCAACGTCGACGTCTATAGTGTTTCAAAGGCAACAGATCCCGTTGCAGTAGCACTTGCAGAGACGATTTCACACAGGTAAAACAGCGCCAGCGAAAATGCAGGGGAAGCCAGGCCGGCTCGGTAGCTCAGTGGTAGAGCAATGGCACGGATTGCCAGAGACCCGGGTTCGAGTCCTGGTCGAGCTTGCATTTTTCGCTGAAAATCTACATACTTCAAGACATGTTTTAAAAGATGTAGAAAAATGTAGTATTTGTGTAGTATATGATGTTTATAAATGAATGAGACCCCCCACACACATAATTTACCTTCATTTAATATTTTTTTTAAAAAATGAACTTGGTTTACAAAGCCCCCCCTGATAACCCGTGAGCCCCCCCTGGAGATCAATTCTAGCTACGGGCCTGAGTGCCTAAAATAACCTATTTTGCTTGTTAGAACCTATTTTAGGTTTATGCGCCTAAATTAAACCTTCTTTTTTAGGTTTTTATATTTATTTTAGGTTTTACAGGATTTTTATATCTCGCAGAGGTATTTACTAGGTTTTCTGGTGAAATAATTCAATGACTGGCGTGTTTGAAAGATGGTTTCTGTCGATTTTCCTCCCTCCAAGTATATGATCTTTATCAAAGCATTAAACAAAACAGAAAAATGTCTGACGTCACTGTTATCTGCAGGTAACAGTGACGTCAGAAAGAGTACAGTACATACTTCTTAATTCTAACCCTTGCCTACTAAGATAAAGTAAACTGTCCTTGCCCCCCCCCCCTCCTCCCCATTCTTAGTTTTGGCACCCAATCGTCTCTACTGCCAGCACAGTCCCAAGTGCAAACTTCTGATCTGTGCAGCCTTGCTCACTCTCGCGTCAGTTTGGTCCTTTTTGACATTGACACCTTGCGAAGGAATGTTTCAGCATTCAAATTTGCACTACTGACTATGTTTCTGTTGAAAGATAATTTTCAGCACATGAAATGATCCTCACAGACAAAAGGCGGAGTTTGAGTGTGGACAACGCAAAAAGATTCATGGTGGTCACTAGTATAATTCCTGGTTTTCAAGGCGAACTTTCCGAAACTTCAAGGATACAAGCAGATGTTTTCTCTATTAGAACCTTACGTATCACCCTCCCTTCCACACACAAAAATATTGACAATATAAAGAGTTTATATGATTCCAATGTACCAAAAAATTTACCTAATCAACTTCAAGATATATTATTTTGTAATAATCTTCCGTCTGCCAGATAGCTTGTTCTGCAAAAGACACTAACAAAGTAAACGGATTGAGAAAATTCAGTTTTATTTTCCATGTAGCCTTCTTTTTCTTCCTAACAAAAGCTAAACTGAGAGAAACTTACCTCAGGGCATTTATAAACACGTAGGCTTAATGGGATTTGGATTAATAAAAGTTGCAATTTTTCACGTCTACGAAGAAAAAATTGGAATAGAGAAAACATCCGCTTGTACCTTTTTTCATGTTTTACCAAAATTCAGAGCCAATGATTCACGCATAATTTCCGGAGCTAATAAATAACGTGTAATTCCCGGAATTCGGGGAATTCCAAGTGAGTAGCCACCATGATATTGTGCAGCAACTTATACAAACGTAATTCATTTTTCATATCAACAAGTAACATTTTCTAACAGCACAACTGCAGTATTATAATAATTTGTAGATAATTTTGAAAATTATATAAAGAAATGAAAATTTGTTTAGAAAATTAATATTTGGTTATTACGGTTCTTGTGAAATTTTGTTTTTAACGATTGTAACTGGTCAGTATTTTCAAGAAATTTTGTACCAAATTAAGTCCTTTTGCAACCTATTTCAGGATTTTTGGAACCTAATTTGAGGTTTTTAGAATCTATTTTAGGATTTTTAGAGCCTATTTTAGAAAAATAAAAATCCGAGGTCTAGTAATTACATATTCTATTCCTTTCTAGATACATACTTTGAACACGAAAATGTCAACGAATTATGTAACTGGCACCATTTTGCATAAGTTTTAAGTTACATATTTTTACATATTTGCCAGGATATTACATATCTTGCACATTTTCTAATTTACTTGACATAAAACAACATATTTCGGTATTTTTTTCTATTTTGATCCTTTTTCCCATGTATTCTCGATCTCCGAAACATGAGTAAGAAAATTTGTCTCTCATGTGATGTCATATTTTCTAATCAATGAGATTCACAGTGCTTACGGTCATCTAGAATTGACTGCCAAGTTGAAAGACAGGCTGAAGAAGAAAAAACTGGAACTGTTTTTTATCGAAAGATGCTAGAGTCCCCCCCCCCCCCCACTTTCTGGTTACATATTTTCGTTTTCTATTTTAGGTTCAGGCAAAACACCTAGAAACTTGACATCAGTAGAAAGCTACTTTCCTGCACGTAGCGAGTTACACAATATGCTCCCTTGTACAAAAAGTACGAAAGTAGCTATGTATTTTCATTCGATCCTTCTTTCTGTAGACGCTTCTTTTTTTACAATTTGTTTCGAAAGTTACGAATAGCTGTCTTACATATTTACATATTCTACAATAATTTGCGATGTGAAAAGTAATTAATAGGTGACAAAATTGGTTTCTTAAATATGTGCACGTTACGGTTTTTTGAGTTTATAAATCTGATACAAATTTTATTGAACAACTTATGTCCTTAAAGTTATATTGAGTATGTTCAAATAATATAAATTTCTAGCAGAATTCTTGAAATTGCTTGGATACTCGATTTTTGCTACAACCTTTTGATAATGCATATTTAGGTACATATTTTATCAATTATTGTTACATATTTATGTAGTACTTTGATATTACATAAAAATCCGAGGTCTAGTGTTAAGTATACAAGTATGTACTGCATGGCTGTCCAAGATTTGGGTGGGCCACATCTTCAAAGAGAAATGCATTTTGATATTCATATCCAAACAAGGATTTGCAATCCAACAAAGAAAAGTTGAGAGATTAGAAATTATAATCTAATTTACAACATAATTTGGCAAATATGGAAAAATAGTAAATAAGTGCTTATCAGAGAAATACTAAAACAATATTTATCATCCTCTACATGTCACACAATGGCCCACCCTTGGCGCCACCCCATCTTGGGAAGTTAAAAATCAAAAGAACAATATGCTCAATTTCCTGTTCATGAATCTGTGCTAGTGGATAAATATAGTGGTGAAATATTAGCTAGTTGCGTAATATATAGTTACAGACAAATTCAAGCTTAAATTGTGGATTTAATCATCGTTTTTATTGTAAAAGTGTTCTGTGTTATTACAAGACAGTACATTTATTGAAACGTAAGTTAATATTAAATAATCTTGTGATTTAGAAGATAAATCAGTGTTAAATCTGGATAGCATGGAAATCTCTGAGTCATCCAGATAAAGTTTCCTGCTTGTAAGAAATTCAACAAATTTCATTCAAGTGAGGGAAAATGTCTAGCGAGGAAATTATTAATCAAAGCAGAGAGGACGTCCAAATGGAGATGAATGAAGTAGTGGAAGTAAAAAAGGATACGTCTTCAAATAAAGACGGAGAAAATATGGATGTTGAATTGGTTGCTAAGCAACCAAAAAGTCAGAACTCAAAACGAAATCGAGCAAAAGTTAGTGGAAAGGAGGAATCTATAAATGCTCCAAAAATTTTCAAAGCAAACGTATTAGAGCGTACAATGCAATCAAAGGACAATGTGAATAAAAATGACTTATTCTATCCTGGGCACGATGGTCCATATATTGTTCTTGTTGAAGGCGCGGAACACAATGTTGGTAGCTTTAGTGCTATTATGTTAGGTAGTCACTTAAGAGAAGCTAGAATTAAGGTGAATTTTGTTAAGGCATCGGGTCCTAATCGTGCAAAGGTTTACTTTTTAACATCCAATGATGCAAATGACTTTTACTTGAACAAAGAGTTTCAGAAGAAATATAAGGTAAATGTCAAAATCCCGAAGAGTCTTTTACACAGAATGGGACTAATATATGGGTTACCGTTACATATAAATTTAGAAGATGTACAAGATGAAGCAGAGGCTGAGAGAAATATTCCAATAATCAAAATGGAAAGAATGAAAAAAAAGATTTATCAAGAAAATGGGGAATTTGAGTTCAAACCGACCAAATTGATCAGCGTAACGTTTCAATCACAAAGGTTGCCCTCGCATGTAAAGCTACTCAGTAACATATTTCAGGTACAACCTAAAATAAAATCTGTGATGCAGTGCAGGAATTGTTTCCGTTTCTCTCACACAAAGGATGTTTGTAAGTCCAAAGCGATATGTCCAAGGTGCGGTGATTATGAACATGATGATATATGTGCTGCAGTACATAAATGCATAAATTGCTCAGGAAATCATCTTGCAACTGAGAGGTCGTGCAGTAAGTGGGAAGAGGAAAGAGAAATTCAGAAGGTGATAGCATATGAGGGCTGTTCATATCAAGAAGCAAAGAGAAAAGTTAGTTCTAGTAGTTCATTTATGACCGAAAGAGACGATTATTCTTATGCAAACATACTACAAGATTTCCCAGAGTTAAAAACAACTAAAGCAGAGTCTTCCTTTGTACAAGCTCCAAGTTCAGCAATTACAACAGGTAACAGATATGAGGTGCTGGCCACTCTAAGAGATGAGGAATCAGGGACATCAAGAAACTTATATTCGTGGAAATCTTCTCAACCTCATCTTCACAACATGAACAATAGTTATGCTGATCGAAGACTTGGGAAGATATTTAAAAGTAAAGAAGTTATGAAAAATAAAGGTATGCAAAATCTAAAGTCGTGTGACAATCCTCAAACCCAAAACGAACAAGAAAGGCCAGATTATATTTTACTAAATTCCCAAAGCAGTCCAACGTCAGTGACAACAACGGAAAAACGAAAATTACGGACTAGCATCCCACAATATGACTCTCAAAAGGAAATAATGATTAGTTTGTTACAAGTTATGGCAAAACTAACGTCGAACATAACTGTGGATGATAATCTTCAGAGAATTAAAAATATTCTAGTCGATTGTGCAAATATAACTTCACAGTTATTGAAACTTATTGAAGAGCTTGAATCATATGAAGATGCTCAACATTAAATATAATAATCAGTAAGTTATTACATGCAAAATATGTTTTTGTTTGTGCAATGGAATTTATGCTCGTTTCCTTCAAGAAAACTTGAACTCATGAAACTGATAGAAGAGCATCATCCTCTCATTATATGTGTATGTGAAGTATGGGGGGATGGAAGAGTTTCAATTGAAATAAAAAATTATCACGCAGTAATTAATCAAAAAGGCGGAAAAGGAGTGGGTATATTTGTACATGAAAGTCTGGCATTCAAACCCATATCATTTAATCCCAATTTAGTGATTCTTCGAGAATATCGGGTGGAAGTAGTGGGAATACAAGTGCAAATTTTGAATAAAATATTTACCGTTATCTCGATATATATACCATCTTCCTATACATCGCAAAAAATTGCAGTGAAACATTTAAGGTCTATGATTAGTTCATTCAAGACTCCATTAATCATAACTGGAGATTTCAATTGCCACCACCCATTATGGGGTCGACAAGCAGCAGATAAGTTGGGTCGAACTCTTGTTGAATGGATGGAGGCGGAACAGTTAACTATAATAAATAATGGTTCACCTACTCATATGCCTAGAAATGGAAGTAATCCGTCATCTATAGACTTAACATTAATTTCAGAAAAGTATTGTGCAGACTTTACATGGGAGGCAGATGTGGACTTGAGAACAAGCGATCATTATCCATGTTATTTTTATCTGGCTGATTGCCATGCAACAAATGAAAGAATATTAACTATTCGCAAATGGAAAGTATTCAAAGCTAATTGGTCTAATTATACTAAACTTTTAAATATTTATTTCTCAGAGAATGATGGATTAAAACCTGATAATATTACATATGAGGAGTTTGTAAAAATCATTTCGGCTGCGATGGACTTGAGTTGTCCCAGGGTGATAAAAAGTAGTCAGCAACACTTCCCAAAGATATACTGGTGGACAGAGGAGTGTGCTGAAGCAAAACTACATAGAGTCGAATTAGCAAGAATATACTCACGTCAACCAAATCCGGAGAACTGGATAGCATTCAGACGCTCTGTGGCCAAATCAAAGAGATTATGCATAAAAGCAAAAAGAAAATCATGGAAATTATTTTGTGAAAATTTACACCCAAGCATGAAATTAGGATATGTGTGGAATAAGTTTAGGTCGCTCAAAAATCCTCGTACAGCAAATGTGGTCCCTTTGAAATCAAATTGGAAGACTGAATTTATTCAGAAACTCATACCTACAGTGTCAGACGGAGTAATTGAAACACCAAATGAATTATGTAGTTACACATCAAAACTACGTTCGGCGAAAGGTTTTGCAACTCCAATTTCAAAAGAGGAAATCTATGAAATCATCAGCAACAGTAAAGAATCTGCTCCAGGGATGGATGGAATTACTTATTCGATGATTAATCACCTTCCAGATGTAGCGTTAACGGCGATGTGCACAATTTTTAATAAATTCTTAAATAATGGAAAAGTACCAGAAGATTGGTCCAAACAGTTGATTATTCCAATTTTAAAAACAGGCAAGGACCCTCAAGTAGGTAAATCATATAGACCTATAGCTTTGACGTCAGTTATAGGAAAGATATTTGAGAAGCTGATACAAAAAAGAATAGAATGGTTTTTAGAAAGCCAAAATATATTTCAGTTCGAACAAATAGGATTTCGAAAGGGATTAGGATGCCAAGACGGATTAATCACTCTTTCCTCGTATATTTTCGACTCACTGAAAAGAAACAGAATTGTACTAGCTGCATTCTTAGATGTAAGCGCAGCTTATGATAATGTAGATATTAATATCCTAATCCAAACAATACAACAGCTAAAAATACCTCACAACTATGTTTTGATACTATGGAAGTTACTCACTAAAAGATCTGTATATTTCCACTTTTTCAGTGAAAGTAGAGGACCGTATTCAGCCTGCAAAGGGTTACCTCAAGGAAGTCCTTTAAGTCCTTTGTTATTCAACATATATATGACCGGGATGAAAAGGAAATTAATTCCAACAGTCAATTATCTTCAATATGCAGATGATATCTGTATCTATATGTCCACGACACAAATTCATACTGATTTTCCTGTTTTAGAGGAACAAATATTGGAAGTGCAAAAGTGGCTTGAAAGTAAAAAACTCTCCATTTCAATGGAAAAATCTAATATTACAATTTTTAGTAAAAAGGGAACACCTCCAATAGTTCACTCAATGTCCCGAAAAACAAGAATTCCCATTACATCCAGAGTAAAATATTTAGGTGTTATCTTGGATGAAAAACTAACTTGGAAGGACCAAATTAAAGCAATACAAGTCAAATCAGAAAAAGTGTTTAATTTGTTCAAAGCAATAGCAAATACTCAGTGGGGATGTCATCCTCGAGTTATGCTTTTATTTTACAAGAATTATTTTCGGCCTATGATAGATTATTCTCTACTGGCAATGTGTAACTTGACAGAAGGAAAATTGAATTCCATTGATGTCATACAGAGGAAATTCTTGAGAAGATGTTTAGGAGTTATGAACAGCACTCCAAACGTAGTAGTATACATGGAAGCGGGTGAATGTTCCATTTCATGTAGACAGAAGATGTTAGCAGCAAATATGCTCTTCAAAGTGAAATCATATTGTGAGCATCCTTTCAACAATATACTAACAAATATGATACACTTATATGAAACGGGAAAAATAACAAACAGAAAATCTGCTATGTGGATAGAATTGTATAATTCGTTTTGTCAAGAATACCAGGATGTTCTACAGATGCGTTCACGGCCTGTTTTTTCATTAGATTATCCTCAACAGTCTCTGGATAATATTCATTTCCCTCGTTATTCGCACATATCGGAATATTTTACTCAATGGCCAAGTTTTTATTTCATATACACAGATGGATCTAAAAGTGAGTCAGGAGTTGGATGTGCAGTGTACGATCCACAACATAAAACAGACCTATTATTTCGGCTTCCACAAGACTGTTCAATATTTACAGCAGAATCTTACGCAATTTACCAAGCTTTAATATATGTCCAAAAATTAAATTTACAAAAGTTCTTAATACTTACTGACTCGCAAAGCGTATTACAGGCTCTTAAATCTTCTTACAAGAGTCTTTACAAATTATCCCCTTATATTATAAATTGCATACAATTAGTTCAAACAATACAAAAATCTGGAAAAACCATTGAGTTTTCTTGGGTTAAAGCTCATAGTAATATTATAGGTAATTCTCATGTAGATGAATGTGCAAAGAAAGCAGTGCGTCTTCCAAATATTACGAACTTATCATTATACTATACGGATCTTCTCCCTAGAGTAAAGAAGAAAATTCTGAATGAATGGTTTGATTGGTGTCGAAATGAACTTACAACAGTTGGAGAATCATACAGACCATTTGCTGAATTCAAAACACAAAAACCATGGTTTCATCATGTAAGTGCTACAAGAAATGTAATTGTATTAATTAATAGACTGAGAACGGGGCATTTGTGTACTAGGCAACATTTATCCAAAATTGGAATAACGAACAGTAAGAAATGTGAATGTGGCTGGGAAAGTGCAGATGCACAACATATAATACTGGAATGCTCAAAATATAATAGAGAGAGAAATATCTTGTATAAAACTTTAAATAATCTAAAGGTTCAATTTCCAACAAATTTGTTAAGTTTAGTTGTTAATCCAGATGTGAGAATTGGGTATAGTTTGTTATCATTTTTAAGGAAGTGTAACATACAATTGTAAAAGGCAAAGTGTTCTTTAAAAAAAAAAAAAAATCTAATATCTGTAAAATAGGGGGGATGGACTGATAATTTTCATGTAAAACAATTGTGTACATTTTATGTGTGTATTGTTATGGACAAAAAACGGCATAAAAGCTGTTAGGTTCCAAATAAAGGAATGAATGAATAGTGGATAAATATCAGGAAAGGGTCATCATGTATTATTGCACGAAAGAGCTTTGTTTTTATTTGTAATTATTTCAATTCATTCTCATCACATTGTGTAATACAGATCGAATGAAAATAATGGTGGACATTTCGCCTACTACTTCTTCTCCTGGGCTGTAAATTTGTTCAATTGAAGGTGAGCTGAGGTAGTGTGTCAGTGCGGTGCGTCAACTGTTTATAATATTGAATAAGTACATGTCCATGCTTGCGTAAGGTAATTTTTGTAATATTTTATTTTTATTGTTCACAATTCCAGTGTAAAATGGCCATCTGTGCTGTATCTGAACGTGTAGACTAGTGGGAATTAAGGTAGAAGTAAATCTTATTAAAATCACTGCTTGGAAGTAACTAGTTACTTTTAAAAGTGAGTAACTGTAACTGAGTTACTTTTTTACGATAGAAGTAACGTTTTAACAGCTACTTTTAAAGTTACTTTCAACACTTAAATTGTTATGTAAGTGTCATAAATTATTGGCGATTTTGGATTTTCTGCTGTGATATAAAAGCCCATTCTTTGATACATTAATTCTTGCAAACAATAGATGAATAGGAAAAGATAAAGTTGTTGTACTAAATTTATATCCTGGCGGTGGTCAGCTCCAGCCAGGTGCCAGGAATTTCAAGGTTTATCGTATGTTTCATCTTTCGTTTGGTAGACCTGAATTCCAAAGCGATGTAACAGCCTCGGAAGAGGGTTGGATTTCCCAGAAGCGGGATTGATATTGATATGTTGTTTTAAGTCCACTTTATGCACAGTAAGGCTAATCTGGACTGGACCTACAGTTTAAAGTGGGATCCGAACCACTTGTGCCTCCACCGGGTATCGAACCCGGGACCCCTTGATTACAAGGCGGCGACGCTACCACTTTTTTTTTTCTTCAAAAAGGAATACCCCTAACCGGTAGTATCCCCCGTTTTCCACTATATTCTCAAGATTTTCATTTCTCGGTTATTCTCAATTTTCAGTTTTTCTCATTTGGACAAACACAAATATCCATGCCTTACCCGGGACTCGAACCCGGAACCCCTGGCGTCATAGCGCGCCGTCCTAACCAGTCCGCCACGGAGGTCGACACCACTGCGCCATCGGGGAGGCCCCCCAGAAGCAGGAAGATAAGCCTCTAGAAGGAAAATTCCTTCCTATTGCTACAGCGCCTTGAATAACGTGGTATGGAAAACGACCCAAGAAACTGGTTCCCCAGACGGATGAGAAACATAGATGGCAGTGCGATCAATGTCGGTGCTAATTTTCTTATGAAAGTAATGCGGCTTTGTTAGTTTTTGGAATATATTATGTAGATTTGTTTGTCTTGAAAGGCGGTACGTGAATTGATGGAAACAGTTATATTTGTGGAGTGATTTGCAGTCACGAAATGGCATTAATTTGGAAAGAAAAGTAAAATAAAATTAATAAATAAATAGCATGCGTAACACAAGAAGAAACATGGCAAATGTGATTCCGGGCGTCAGGTCTTGGACTGTGTATTAGAGTTTATTTTTCTATGTTATTAGAATATAAATAGTATCCTGAGAGATATTTCATACCGAGGCGATAAACCACAAGTGTCGCTTGAAAGCGAGCAGTCGGAAATCAATGCAGCCTTTCGAACCGTAGGGACACAAGCTCTGACTGCACCGTCTCCTCAAGGAGATTTTACACCAAAGCGACACGCGACAAACGACATGAGGATTTCACACCAAAGCGACACGGGTCATTCGGTCCAAGGCAACTTTCATACCGAAGTGACACATGTTGCTTGGAAAGGAGCCAATCAAGAGCAACATTTCACATCGTAGCGGCATGACGGGAAGCACAGGCCAGCGTTCGGTTGGTGAAATCCTGAAGCGATAAGTGTCGCGTGCCCCTTGTCGCTTTGGTGCGCAATCTCCCTAAAGCAAGACACTCATTGCATCGCGCATGCGCGAACAACAAACCACGGCAACATGTTGCAAGCTATTGAGGAAATGGCCCAGTTTGAGCGACGCACAAGCGACAAAGCGACACGTGTGGCTTATCGTGTCGCCTAGATCTGTTGTTGTAATGTGCGCTTTATCTTGTCGCCTATCTGTTGTTCGCAAGCAACGCTTGCTAATAGACTGAAGGCACCATGTCGCTTGTCACTTAGTTGGAAACTCCCCCTGTAGCGCGTCGCTTCGGTCTGAGCACCTTTCCTTTAAGGAGCTTTCCGACCGAAGTAACAAGTAGCACGCTAATACGCCATATGAACGTGTCGTTTGCTGTTTGGACCCTCATGTGCAATGAATGCTATTTTACAGTCTGGAAGTGTGTGTCACTAGTGTGACAGTGTGAACATCCCGTGTCGCTTGTCCCATTGGTTTGAAAGTTGCCTTACAATCATGTCGATGGCACTAAGAAAGTTTTGTGGGGTTCCCCTTGTCGTTTCATGCAATCATCATTATCATCATCGCCGCGATTAGTTTAAAGCGGAAGAAAAGAGACAGTAAATATCAAAAATACAAATGCTTCAGCGTGTATATCTTTAAAAGAAATGATGATGATGATAATAATAATGAACCTAATTCATACGCAAAAATTTAGTTGCCAAGAGCATTCCACGCGTATTTTTTCTCCCGTATTATTAACGAAAGTATGACGATAACAGTACGTGGTCGACTGTCTAGAATGTTCGTTAATATCTTCGCGACCACTGTACCAAATATCATAGCAATTATCACATTCATAGAAATGCTTCATGTAAAAGAATCAGACGTTGCAGCGAAAACTCCATTTACTTCCATTATAAGCAGACGAATACCAAGCACCGGGTACAATACCAGCGCCTCTAGCGGATCATTTTCGAGTGGAACCAGCCATAGAGTGCAGAACCGTGCCGTTTTCCACACTACGTTATTCAAGGCTATTGCTGACAGTTTGCAATTGTCACTTGTGTGCTGTGCAGTGTCTCTTGTTTCTGTAGTTTGTTCCTCTGTGACCTTATAACTTCCCCCTTTTGTAAATAAGCTGAAAAGGGACGTACTGCAATATTTCAGTGCTTCCATGAAAGAATTCAACAATACTGGTAGTATGAACAAAACTGAAGAAGACGAGAACTAGCAAATGCGCATATGAATGGAAAACTATGTAATTGTTTCCATGTGATTTCATTTATCTCAGTTCCTGATAATTTAAAAATGGAAAAAAAAATATTTTCTGTTAGAATTCGCTTATTTATGATTATTCAGCATTTCTGGACATTTTGAAAAAAGTAATATATTTTGGTAAGTGCTATTCGTTTAAGATTTAAATGAGAACCCATTCTCTTGCAATAACAGATACGACAGATCTCACCATTATTGTTGATACAACAGTGAATTACAACACTCAAATGGCAAACGAAAGAATCAGGAAGACCCTGACGATCATTCTCGCTTGTTTATGTAATCGTCTCAGAGAGAACTGAAGGGGCAAGTTTAAAATGCCATTTTCGCCCACAACAAATTTATTTCTCTCTGACACGCCCTTTATGCGAAACAGACCTCCCTTCTTAGAATACATTATACGTGAGTGATATATATCTCTCTCTCTTTCTATACAGTTTTTAGAATTCCCCCACTCTAATGGACAATCATAATAAATACAAATGTTTAAGTCGCAGTAGCTCAAGTCAATCTACGTGGCGGAGTGATTAGCACAACGCACTATATGTCAGGGGTCCCGGATTCTAGTTCGGTTCGGACATGGATGTTTGTGTCCGTTCCAATGAGAATATAGAAAACAGAAAATTGACATAGCTACGTGAAAACTGGGAAAATGTTAATAACTGGGGATAATACCGCATAGGGGTAAGTCGTTTGGGTGCCTGACTACCATGCGAGAGACCCCGGTTCGATCCTCGGTGGGGAAGAACCGAGATTTTTTTTTCCACCTGTTGAAGCGGATCCAGTGTCCACCGAGCGTCGTATAAAGTGGGTATCTGGAGGAAATTCTGGAAAGGGCGGGGGGGGGGGGGGTGTTAAGGATGCCAGGGACGTGGTGCTGATTATATCACCCCCACCTTCGGCCATGATCAAAAAAAGTATGGGGCTCTAACTCCACACCCACTACAGTCCGGCCAGGGAAGACGAAACTACCTGGAAAGGACAATTCCAAACGCGAAAGGGGAAGCAGGGAGAAGCACTCGCCAAAATACCCTGTGGTATTTCGCTTGCTGTGTTGTGTTTGTGATTCGTGATGGCTCTTACAATTCGTAAGAAACCGTTTCGAAGTGGAATAAAGGAAATTGGGACGTTTTAACCCCTGTTGCACATTCTACAAAACACCCTCGTTATACTAAAAAAATGTTACAAGCCATTCAGTTACTACATTTATAATTATAATACTATATACAATAATACTATTATTAGTGAAAACTATCCTGATGAATGCTTTATAATATTTACTAAGGTGATCAATTTAATTGAATGATCTAAAATAAAGCTACTGGTTTACAAACAAGTTTATCTACTAATGTGACGTGATGAATACTTTCCTGATATGTTATATTTGCTGATATAGTATATAAATGGCTTTAATTTCGTTCCGAACCTTTATATAATTCGTAAACATCTCTATATGTGTTTTGGCGGTCATGTTACTACGTTGAAACTTCATTGCTGTTTCTACGCAGACGATTTTCAAGGAACCCGCTTCCTGTCCAAACTGCCGTCACCCCTATTTAGCCACTGAACACGTCCGGTTGGCGCATGCGCACTTCCGTCCATGGTCTCGGCTAAGGCAGCCAGACAGCAGACAGTATACGCCTTCACGCGCCTTCATGGCGTCGCGCAAAGCACAGGAGAGTACTTTATTTTGTAATAAATATAAATTTACGAAGACTTATATTATGTACCAGTAACGTAAGTAAAATATATGTTAGTCTTCACAAAATATTTTATTACAATCAATAATGATCGATTTGTGTAATTTGGTTGCAAGCAATTTTTCAGCAGAAAGTAACTCTAACTAGTTACCTTTTTAAAAGTAACTTTCCCAACACTGATTAAAATGCAATAGACTAGTATCCAAGGGTTTAAGCTCCCCACCTCTACAAACTTCACTTCTCTACTCACGTTCACCTAGGTTGCTTGTAAAACTGTAATTCACGAAGACAAGAGGCTGTCGTTGGTTTTCAAGATAATCCATAACTGGCAAGGACAGTTGGTCAGAAACTTGTGCTTTTTCTGAAGCCTATCACCAGAAGCTTTCAATGTCCTTATCATAGCCATTCCACGGCAAGACAAATGACACATTTTGTGAAGGGCAGAAGAAGACGTCGCAAAGTTTTCTGGGGCAGTGGACGAGGAGAGTGTTTTCTCTTGTCCATGTCCAGTTCTTACGTAACAGATATACTTTGACACTTCACATCCATCTTGTGATGATACCCAATCAATAGTGTTCACGCAAAGGAAAAAGGAGGAAATAAAGATGAAGCCTTCTTCCTTCACATGGAATGAAACCAAGTATGGAAATAACAAACCTTTAAGTTTAAGTAGAGCTTATCTCCCAAACGCTTCGGTGGTCGAGTGCATTGTACGGTCACTCTCTCTCTCTCTCATCCTAGCGAAAGGTTCAAGGTTCGAGTCATGAGTGTTTCGTTATGAATGTTGTTAAGAATAATAGAAGCACTGCATTCTATGATGTGTATTTGTTTGGTGCTGCCAACTGGTGGCTGAGTGTAGAACTTATCAATGTTGGTGAGTAGTATGTGTGGTAAATCACGGAGTATTCTGTGTTAGCAGTCTCGACTGCATGGACGTTGATTTTTCTCGTTCGTTCTTTTTCTGTCTGTAATATTCTTGTACGCTAAACACAATATATGTTAGTGCTTGAAATTGATACTTTGACTATTTCTTGAAATAACTTTAACAAATGTTTATCAATTTTCGTTGCGATTGGCCAAACGTGGCACAAATGTGAAGCCTTTGAAGTGGAAAATGTTAGCTGGAGCGTTGCTCTTATGACTTATTGATTTGCTTTATTTTACTTCGCTTTTCTTCCACTTTTGGCTAATCGAGAAGATGAGGTTGATGAAATTGATGAAAGGACACTGACGAAGAACACTGATTCCCAGGCCGTGATTCGAACCTGGGACCCTAGCTAACCACTCCACCACAATGCTGGTCGTTTCTTGATTTCCAGAAATGAATAGATATGAATGAAGAATATGTATAAATAAAATCTTCAATAAAAAAGTTTTTTAGTCAAATTCATGTTCTGTGATTGTTTATGTAATATATAGGATTAACTGATGGCATATCTTAAGCTTCATTTGTTTGACTCTTAATAATTCTCTTATAAATGTAAAATTTGAGATCGAGGTAGGGCAGGCCCGTAGCCAGAATTTTATTTCTGGGGGCTCATCCCTTATCAACAGAAGCGTCGCCAGAAATATTTGTAGAGGGGGCCAGGCCATTGATAAAACTTGATTAGTAGAAATAATAATAACAATAATACGAGTAATTATTGCCACGGTATAATTGTCATTTTAAAATAATAACTATTATAAGTTATTAAAAATAAACCAATTTTATTCCAAATTTGTTGTTGTTATTATAATAACTTTGCTACTCGATCCACCGTATGAGTGGCGTTATTTTTCTTACATTTTGTACAGTTAGTCGACTGAAATTCATAGGTATTGTATTTTGTTATTAACTTTTACACATTCCGTTAAAAAATACTTTAAAAGTTAGGGACAAATTTTACTCATAAAGTTTATATTATGTGACCTCTCAGAAAGTAAAAACAATAACCAAAAACCAATCTCACCAGAATAGATTCTGTTCTCAGTTTCTTTCTTGCCATTGTTCGCCTTCTTTCCGACATGCATTCAAATCAGACACCATGGCTGCTGTGAATATTCACTCTTCATTCTTCCGTCGTGATCTGGCTGACATGAAATTTTTATACAAGATAATAAATGGCAAAATCAGAACAGATCTCCTAATCAGTGAATTCACACTTAGGGTACCCTAAAAGCAAACGCGCAACCTGCAACTCTTCCACAACCCGACCACTAGGCTATCCCTTCTATAACGCTCCTTGTTTTACAGGCTGCCAGAAATCTACATCAAACTTCCCCTGGATGTAGATATTTTCCTTCCAGAACGTAATTTTTATGTATTACTACTGACAAAGAACATGTAAATCTATCCCATCTTGTTATTGTTTTTATCTTTTGTTATTTTTTGTTACTACTTTATGTTGTTTCAGTGTACAATGGCCAAATAAAACTATATCTGAGACTCTGAGTAAATAAATAAATAAATAAATAAATTTTGGAAGCTGGTGATCCATTTATTCTTCGGATTAAATTGTAGAATAAAAAAATATTAACTGGTTGCTCTATTATACACTGAACGTTTATCGATCTAATGTTTAATCCTGGTAAGGAAGTAAAATTAATTACCACTATACACTATTTAAATTAGATATTTGTAGGATTTGCGTGGGGCTTCAGCCCCCTTAGCCCTCCCCCTGGCTACGTGCCTGAGGGATGGTCAATTGCCCCTCTTTGCTCTTCCCAGCCGACGCATTTACTTCATATACACAATGTAAATACTTTACTTTGTGTTACACACTATTTTCATACACTAAAGTTGCTGACCAAGGCAGTTTATTAGAGAAATTAAAAGCACTTTACACGTAACTAGATTAGTTATTCGGCTGAGGAAGACCCTGATATAGTGTAGAAACGTTACTCATAAAGTGCTTTTAATTATTATAATACATTTGCCTTAGCTACATTAGTGTATTTAATATGGAAACAAGGAATTGTGTTACTATTTTCATGTATAAGGGTGTAATTTCAATTTTTACCTCCATATTTTCATATTTAAACATGAGATTTATTATAATTTAATGAATACTAGTTCTGCTTTTAGGTAGTTATTAGTGCTTGATTGTATTAGATTATTTTAGTCGCTTTTCTTCAACTTTTGGCTAATCGCGACAACCGATATGCAACTGTAACAGAGCGACTTTTTGAATAACTGAGTGTTTTAAAATAACTTTCCAGACTTACAGAGAAACACTACCATGGGCGTCCAGAAGGGGGGCAAGGGGAGCCGTGCCCCCCTTCGAAAATGAAAGTAAACAAAAAAATATGTATTTCACACATATGATTTCATTTTAGCCACAATAATATGTGTTAATTTTTGCATGAACACCATAAATTCAAATTTAAGCAATGTTTTTTTTTAGGGAACAATACTATTTTTGGGGAAAATGTGCCTTATTTCCCCCCCTGGAAAAAAATACCTTCCTTTCCCCTCCCTGGAAAAAATCCTGCGGACGTCCATGAACACTACAATAACATCTTGGAAGTATCTGTATTCAACTCTCCTCTAAATGGTAAGGAGAACATTTCCCTCGTATTACCAAAACGAGAAACTCCTAGAAATGAGGCCAGAGACTCCCATGTGGATTCGTACCAAAGAAGGCCTTAATGGTCCACATATCCTTGTGGCTGTCAACGGTCTTCTTTTTCTTGTCGTTGTGTGGTCGATTTGAGTGTCCTGTCCCGACTAACCGTCCAACGTTTTGCCATTTCTTTCTCCATTTGATGTTCCTTTTTTTAGAAATACTGAACCAAAAAGGGGGGGCTGTTGTGGCTCCTATCAACCCCCCCCCTACTTGGGCACGCAACTGTTTAATCCTTTCCATCAGAAGTAGGATGTAGAACGCACGACTTATTATCGCGGTGATTAGAACGCTACATTTTTATTTATTTAAAGACATGACACTACAGGCAAATGTCCATTTACAGTGTCTGTATTATAACACTGTTTGGTACACAAAATATGCAATCAGCAGAATTCATAAGGTACAATACTATGATAATATGTGTTACAGTAATATAAAAATTAATATAAGATTAGATATGAAAAAGAAAAACACCATTAAGCCTTGTTCCATGATTATGAAAAAATAAATATGCTGACCAAGGCAGTAACTTATTTTATTAAAAACATAAACTAAACGTAACGTTTCAACCTTCTAGCAAGGTGTTCTTCAGACTCTGTATCAAGTACAAAAGTAACAAGATACAAAAACAGGGCATTATATATACACAAAACATTACTCCCTCCAGACTATTAGAAAGTTGTTCTAGAAAGAGTGGAAAGGACAAGAGAGAAAGAGGAGAGGAGAAGGAAGAAAATGAAGGAAAAAGAGCGTGAGATATAAAGCCCAACCACATTCTATATGGAAGTATATATTTTTAGCCTTTTAGGTGATAGTACAGTTGACAAGCCACCTGCTACAAAGTTCCAGAACAACTTTCTAATAGTCTGGAGGAAGTAATGTTTGTGTGTATATATAATGCCTTGTTTTTGTATCTTCTTACTTTTGAAGATCTGAAGAAGATCTTGCTAGAAGGTTGAAACGTTACGTTTAGTTTATGTTTTTAATAAAATAAATTACTGCCTTGGTCAGCATATTTAGTTTTTCATGAAAAAGAAGTATCAAGTATTAACCTGACAGGTGAGGTTAGAACTTACACATGATAACCAAGTAAATAACCAAGGAGAAACATATGAGCTTCACCTTACATATAAACGATGATATATAGATGTAATGATAGTAATTAGTAAATAATACAAAAAGAAAAAAAGAAAATAGGATGGAATCTTTCGCCTGTACATAAAGAGACTAAAGCTACGTACTAAGCAAAGTTAAGTCTGGTGTTGGAAGAAAGTTTCAGTTTCCCTTTTGAACCTTCGAAAACTTTGGAAGATGTCTATCCTGTCATATGACTTTGCAATATCGTTATATAACCTACACATTCTCCGAGTGGGTGCCGCATTGGCTGACTTTGTTTGAGTTCTCGGTACTTGAAACAGCTCTTTCCGTGGTCTTACCTTATTATATGGTACATAAAAAGGGATTTCTGAGAGCAGCTGAGAGGAGTCTAATGAGTTGTTTAAAAGTTTTTGCAAGAATAGTAACTGGTGAATGTTTCTTCTATCGCCTAGTGATTGCACATTGAAATATTTTTTAGGGTATGATAAGGAGTATATTTGGGGTAAACGCCGTCTTTTTTCAGTCTTAGGAATCAGGAACTTACAGCTACTCTTCCAAAAAGTAGCTCGCTACGGTACTTTTGAGCTACTTCTGCATTAAAAAGAAACAACTTGAAACAACAGCATGTATTCATAGTTGTACTTACTGGAAAATAGATTCTGTTAATTGTTGTCATAATTCCCCTAATTCGTTAGATGTTTGCTCTTACCTTGCGGATAGCTGGGGATGCTCCTAATGGTATAAACGATTTACGTAAGCTTTCCCGTTGGGAATGCTTCCCTGAAGACACAGTGGAAATTTGTCACCTTGTGGCTAATCAAAGGGTTCGGATCCAGTCTCGATTAGTTTATGGCAGAGGTCCCAGGTTCGAATCCTGGCCTGGGCATGGATGTTTGTGAGTGTCCATTCATCAGTTTCATCATATCACCACTCATCCCCATCTTAGCAAATTAGCCAAAAGTGGCACAAAAGGTCAAGTAAAATAAATCAAATCAAATCAAATCGATGAGCTTATCTGTGCATAAAGTGAACTCTAGACAAAAACTAGGAAAGACTCCTGCTTCTCCATTCCCCCACACTGCTCATAATTCATAATTTTTCCTCCTTCTCACAATTAACCAAAAATGGCAGAAAGCGATTATAAATAAGAGAATTACTAAATAAACCTTTTATCCTCATTGTCATGATTAGCGAAAGGTACAGAAAAGCGACGTAAAAGTAGGAAAAATACATACATTTGGAAACTATATTGACTATAAAAAATTATCATTTACGCAAAAAAGTCAATAACTCGTACGCACTTTTTACAATATGACAAGAAAATTGAGGAAACTGACGTGTATACCTGAGTGTTCTCAACGTATTGTAATTTTAAAATTTGTGAACAAATATATGTAAATAATATTAAATATTATATAATTATTGTAAGGTAAATTTATTATATCGGACAAACGGCTGAAATTTGCTAGTTCATTTAATTTGAATAGCTATTCGTACTTACGTATTCTGCATTGAGAAACATTGTTGAAATTGGCATTTCGCTTATTTCACGGAAATAAGCTCTATTTGCGACATATCGAGTAAGTTTTCTTCGTTTCTTTTCGCCTTCGGTAACACGCAAAATGGCGGTCACAGTTTCACTACCGTACTCGGCATGCAGTGTTTCCACCTCACTGCACCAAAAAGAACCTACGTAGCCCCACAAACCATAGACGCATAGCCTCACGAACAATTTCCGGTAAGGTTAGGTTAGGTCACGTTTAGGTTAGAATAGTTAAAAATTGGTTTAGAAAAAAATGCGTAGCCCCACACACCATTCTCGCACCACAAACCATTTGCGGAAACGTACCATCTTCAGTTACAAAAACACGTGTTTGGAAACACTGACCGGCATTGACCGTGATTACATCACACACAGGCAACATCTGGCTGGAAGGAAATGGATGCAACAGCTTTCGTGCATCGGTCACACATTTATATCGAAAAATAGATGATTTACCGTCAAAATTCAATGAACGATGCGAGAGAACACTTCCCCGAACTTCCACAAGTATAAAGAAACTGCATTCCGTAAGTAATTTCTCCTGTAAATTTGAAGAAATCCGTTTGTCCGATATAAGAAATTTACCAACAATGATCAATGCTGTTAACGAACCGACTCGTTGATTGCTGCCTCTATTGCCTTGTCATTGTAGTGGAAAAGGGATCACTCGTTTTTGCACTGCAAGTTGTGTTTTACAGTAATTAATGACATTTTGCTGCGCCTTACACCATGGATATCCACAGATTTCTTTCCGGGGCTGGCGCAAACGAGGCATGTTTTTCCCCCAAAATAGCGATGCGGTTTAAAAGATAATGTATCTGTTAGCCAGAATATATTCATATATGTCAGTTATCTGGGTATTAGAATTGTTCTATACTAATGAAATAAATTATATGGATATTTCTAATATGCAATTATAACACCATTAAGCCTTGTTTCAATTATATGAAAAACTCAATATGCTGACCAAGGCAGAAATTTATTTTATTATAAAACATAAACTAAACGTAACGTTTCAACCCTCTAACAAGGTCTTCTTCAGACTCTGCACCAAGTACAAATGTAACAAGGTACACAATTTTGTATATATAGCCTATACAGGGTGACTGGTAATTAGATGTATTCCCTGAAAGGGGTTAAAGTAGAGACAATTTGCAATAAATTTGACCATATGATACCCCGTCCGAAAATTAGTAGTTTTCGAGATAATCGAGTTTCAATTGTTTTTTTAAAAAAATGACAATTTTCCACATAAAAAGATGAATTCAGAAAAAACTGCTCATTGTATGGAACTTATTTCAGCGTTTTCTGATAGCTAACAAATAAGTGGTTCATTGAAAAAAAAAAGTTTTTCCCAAATAACAATCACATGTAAGTACCGGGTGGGTCTAAACTTACAAGTGATGATAAAAAAATGCACTCTTAGTTTACTTGGCAACGTATTAATAACAAAAATGGTATGTCACGAAGCGTACAAATTACGTAAATTACTTCCTTGTGACATCTGCTATCCAACAAGGTACAAATGTTGGTAACATTCACATTTGTGTACAAGAAATAATACTTTGTTCATCTTCATGTGAATGGAATCAATGAACAATACAATTAAAGAACATTACACGTCTTGCTCAAAGTGGGCACCTCCGTTACGAATGCAGGCACGCAGGTTTTTACGGACATTTGTTCTCTTAACTCGTGATGTGATGGTGTCCTTGATCGGGGGATCGAGCCGGCCAGGGAATCGGACCGCCTCGGCCAATCCATTTCTTTGGGTAATTTTCATCCAGCCACTGTCGCACGCCCAAGCAGAAGTATGGATGGGAGTAATAGTAGTGTAAGTGTATTGTTTCAACGCAGTACTTAGTAGGTATGCATTTGTAGCCTCTTTTTTTATCAATTGAATATCAGTTTTTGACATATTTTGACAATTTTTGTCGATGTTTTAGCGTTTAGCGATGTTTTAGTAAAATTTCCCTTTTTTTCCCACCTCACACTTGTAGGTATACCACGATCTTACGTGATATAACTTAACCTATGCTTTTTTTTATTACGTGCTAAACTACACGAGAGCCTCTACATGCTTTGACCTACTTTAGAGTAGACCCAAATGGAGAGTTCTAAGCCCGAAAATGAGGCTCGGAGTGAGGCTCGGTGAGGCTCGCCTTAATGGTTTTCTCTTGTAAGGCATGAGCCTCATTTTCTCGCAGTGTTGCCAACACCTCACTCGATCACGATCTTGCGTGATATAACTTAACCTATCTTAAGATTTTTTTTTTTTTTACGATCTTCAGTGATATAACTTAACCTATCATTTTTTTTTTTTTTTGATTTGCACACCGAACTGTAGTAGACCCAAATGGAGAGAGTTCACCAACCGAAAGTGTGGGCTCGACTTAATGGTTTGCTCTTGTAAGACACACAAGCCTTAATTTTCTCGCAGTGTTGCCAACATCTCACTCGATCACGATCTTTTACGTGATATAACTTAACCTTATCTTACGATTTTTTTTTTTACGATCTTCAGTGACCTATCATTTTTTTTTATTTGCACACCGAACTAACTTACATTATATTTTATATAACCTTGTTGACTTTTTTTTTTAGTAAGTGGCAATTATTTTTTTAGGAATTTTTTTTTAAAACTGCTCCGTGACCCTCTCGTTCTTCACGTCGTGGACGAAGGACTTCTCTGCGACCAGGATGACGCTGCATAGAGTATCGGCAGGCAGCGCGTCGTGGAACTCGCAAACGATCTTGATGTTGGTGCGATCGTTGACCACCACCTGCTTCCTTTTCGTCGTGTTGATGACGGTCATGGGTCTGCGTGCTTTGAATTCGCTGGGCGCGTAGTACACGTCCACGCTTCCCTCGGTCACGCGCTTGTAATCTGGCCCAACCCATCGCAATGATGAAAAGTTCTTTGGTTACGGTTTCGGCCATGATCTGCTGCAACTTGGCCGTCCGCATCTTCTCGTCGGCTATCAAAAACGTATCGGTCAATGTCTGCACGAGCTGCTTTATGTGCTCGCGATTCGAAACGCAAGCTATGTTTTTTTCGTACAATTCGAGCAGGGCTCCCACGTCCAAATGGTTGATGTGTCCGGGAGGCAGGGATGCTGATTTCAACGCCTCGCAAGTGCAGGAGGTGGTGGTCCCCCAACCCTGGGATGATCGAAATTGATGCTGGCAGCGAGCGCAAGATGGTGAAGCCCGTACAGGATCGAAAAAACGAAACATTCGACTACAATCTCCAGCAACGCGATGAACATGTGCAGCATGTTCTTCTCGTGGCTCCTCTCACGGACTCGTGGCTCCTCTCCTCTTACAAGAGCAAACCATTAAGTCGAGCCCACACTTTCGGTTGGTGAACTCTCTCCATTTGGGTCTACTACAGTTCGGTGTGCAAATAAAAAAAAAAAAATGATAGGTTAAGTTATATCACTGAAGATCGTAAAAAAAAAATCGTAAGATAGGTTAAGTTATATCACGCAAGATCGTGATCGAGTGAGGTGTTGGCAACACTGCGAGAAAATGAGGCTCATGCCTTACAAGAGAAAACCATTAAGGCGAGCCTCACCGAGCCTCACTCCGAGCCTCATTTTCGGGCTTAGAACTCTCCATTTGGGTCTACTCTAAAGTAGGTCAAAGCATGTAGAGGCTCTCGTGTAGTTTAGCACGTAATAAAAAAAAGCATAGGTTAAGTTATATCACGTAAGATCGTGGTATACCTACAAGTGTGAGGTGGGAAAAAAAGGGAAATTTTACTAAAACATCGCTAAACGCTAAAACATCGACAAAAAATTGTCAAAATATGTCAAAAACTGATATTCAATTGATAAAAAAAGAGGATACAAATGCATACCTACTAAGTACGAGTGGGAAAAAAGGGAAATTTTACTAAAACATCGCTAAACGCTAAATCATCGACAAAAAATTGTCAAAATATGTCAAAAACTGATATTCAATTGATAAAAAAAGAGGCTACAAATGCATACCTACTAAGTACTGCGTTGAAACAATACACTTACACTACTAGTAATCAACAATAATTTCATCAAGCCATTTTTCCTGCCCAAAATCTTAAATGGCATCACTTATGAACATTTTTTGAGGAACGGGATGGCAATGTTGTTGGCGGATGTGCCTCTAGCTACAAGACGTGACATGATTTATCAGCATGATGACTGCCCAGCTCGATCCCCCGATCGATTTGACGCCTTGCGACTTTTACATTTGGAGCCACATGACAAGACACCGGTAAACTCGCAAGAAGAGCTCAGGGAGAGGATCTTAACAGCTGGTCAACACATCAAAGACATCATGACATCACAAGTTACCAGACCAAATGTCCGTAAAAACCTCCGTGCCTGCATTCGTAAAGGAGGTGCCCACTTTGAGCAAGACGTGTAATGTTCTTTAATTGTATTGTTCATTGATTCCATTCACATGAAGATGAATGAAGTATTATTTCTTGTACACAAATGTGAATGTTAGCAACATTTGTACCTTGTTGGATAGCAGATGACGCAAGGAAGTAATTCAAGTAATTTGTACGCTTCGTGTCCTACCATTTTTGTTATTAATACGTTGCCAAGTAAACTTAAGAGTGCAATTTTTTATCATCACTTGTAAGTTTAGACCCACCCGGTACTTACATGTGATTGTTATTTGGGAAAAACTTTTTTTTCAACTAACCACTTATTTGTTAGCTATCAGAAAACGCCGAAATAAGTTCCATACAATGAGCAGTTTTTTCTCAATTCATCTTTTTATGTGGAAAATTGTCATTTTTTAAAAAAAACAATTGAAACTCGATTATCTCGAAAACTACTAATTTTCGGACGGGGTATCATATGGTCAAATTTATTGCAAATTGTCTCTACTTTAACCCCTTTCAGGGAATACATCTAATTACCAGTCACCCTGTATATATATATATATATATCGTCCTGTTTTGTACCTTGTTACAATGTATATTGAGTTTTTCTAATATGCAATATTTATAATCTAGATTATCCGTATTTCCTTGTAATGGACTTTGTCTTTATAAACCTCCTGCAAAAGTAAGCGTTATTGTAGATTTTTTCTTTGACGCTGTTGCCTCATTCAAAATTTACCTCATAATTCCGAGAAGAAATGTAGCTGTAGCGAATATTTGAAGATTTATTGATTTGCTTTATTTTACTTTGCTTCTTATGCCACTTTTGGCTGATTTATGAAGTTGGGGATGAATGATGATATGATGCAATGGACATTTCCACTAATTTTCTTGAAGATCATTTTTAAAATCTACACCATCGACAAATAATCCCTGCAATTTGCCACGTTTCTAATTTGCGAGCCGAGTGTTGCACGCAAAACACACTTGCGCGATGTTGTGACGTCTTCGTTCGGCTCGTCCTGTCATCTGCACTTCGCGTTGCTGCATTTGGAGTTGAGACATGTTTGTGTTTTTTAAGAGATAATGGATTGGAAAAGAAAAAGATACGTAACTACTAGAACAGGAAATGGTCGTTACCACAAAGCAAGCACTAAGTTAGTGCTTTACCACAGTTTTCTCTGCTGTGTTAACATTACAAATAACATTTTTTGTTGCCTTGTGCCGAAACCAAGATGGTAGTGTCTGCTGCCACGTTCTTTTTCTGCAGTAACCTCAAAAGAGACATGCGCGTGGCAGCAGACTCCGTCTTTGTTTTATCGTGATTACATCATGCATTACGTCTGTAACATATACTGTGAAGGTTTAGCGATTACTTACACAAAAAAGTTTTAAGATTAGGTCCCTTAGCATTCTTCTAATAATCAGTGACGTGCGGTGACGTCGACACTTGGGGTAGCAATCAGTGGCGTGCTCAAGGAGTTGGGATTGGTGTGGGTCATACCCCTCCCCCCTTTAGGACACAGTATTCCTAAAAATAGAACGTCAATAACAGGAAAAGATTGCAAAATGATGAATGAGTACTAAAAAAAGTACACGTAACCTCCACCCACATTCGAAAAAAAAAAAATGATTTGACTACTAAGCCAGAGATCCTGGGTTCGAATCTCGGCATGACCATGGGTATTCTTTGAGTGTCCCTTCGTCAATTATATTGTATCATCTTCGCGATTAGCCAAAAGTGGCGGAGAAGCGAAGTAAAATAAACCAAATCAAGCAATCAATCAATGATTTGACTTGATTTTTGTTACTTAGCGCCGCTTTTTTGTCATATTTGGTTAATTGCGAAGACGATACGATAAATTAATGAATGGACAAACGCAAAGAACACCCATGCCCAGGTCGGGGTTCGAACCGGGAACTCCTGGTGTTGTAGCGCGCTGTGATAACCACTCCCCCACGGTTGGTTGATTTGGTGTTTTAAGTCCTCTTTACGCACAGAAACAAAACACACTTTTTTGTAGTTTCTTCAATAATATTCATTTGGCTTCTTGAGTTCTGAGATACATTTTTCATTTCAAATTATTTCATTATTCACTGCAGAGTACAACACAGGAACAAGAATGCACACTCATCACAGGTTCGAATCCCGACCTGGATTGTTCGAGGTCCCTTCATCAATTTCATCATATCATCACTCATCCTCATTTTTGCGATAACCAAATGTGGCAGAAAAGCGAAGTAAAATAAACCAAGCCAACAACAATATGAACGTGCGTTCTCTTGCCCAAAGAAATACATCCGTTGGAGGCCAAAAGATTAGTATATTTAAATAAAACACTACTAAAACGAGAGCGAGAGAGAGCCTGAGCAAATATTTGTAATTTAATCATTATATATTCCATATTTGAAAAAAATAAAAAAATAAAGAAAGCATAACATTATTGTCTGCACATAACACGTTCCCATTTCATAAATAATAAAGCTACATCCCATAAGGTTCTGTAAATACAGAGAACATACGTAAGTAGGTACTGCAGAAAATTTTCCCTTGAGTTCTTTAGAGGATTTACAAAGAATAAAGGGAAACGAATCCCTATCTGTCCTCTAGGAGAAAGACTGGGGGACCTGAAACCACGGACTTTCAACCATTGCAGCGGGGGCGAGGGGACAAAGGAGGTAGAGGCAGAAATCTTCCCTTTTCCTTCGGTCGACCGTTTCTACCTGGAACTGGTATGGTGGAAGAAGAGCGAGCTAGGCCAGTTTTGCCCGCGGATCACACCGAGGGACGAGAAGCGCGTGAAAAATAAAAGTGTTGCATATGAACTGTGGCTTTAACAAGACAATAAATATTGTGTTTTGAAAATAATTATAGATGTGAGATTGATTAATCTATCTCTGCTAAACTAGCTGCTACTCAGTGCACGTCACTGCTAATAATAAACCTAAATGCTCCCGTAGTTAGGTTCTGTTAGCATTAAAATAATATCGCTAAATGCTTTCTAAAAAGAAGTTCTAAATTACCATAGACCTGTACATTCATTCCCACTAGTCATAAACTTACATTTTTCTCGCCTTCATCTGTTATTAAGATTTGTAACATCCTCTTAACAGACGAATTACGTGGCAGGAGCAAATTCGAGTATTCGACGCTTATTCTTACTGCTGACACGCGCGTGGCAGCAGACTCGGCCTTAAAAGTAGGGGCAAATGTCCAAAACCAAGAATGCATAGCCGAGTTTGTGAGGAGCCGATACGCCACTGCTTCAACAGAATTTGAAAAACGAAGAAGAAAAGCAAGACGATGCATGAAAGTGAGTAATCTGTGCGGTAGCGGTGCGAATGCGAATTTGCGGCCGTTTTGGATGTGTACGTTCACGTGTGTTTTATGATGGAGGGCAAGATGAATTACATTGTATGGTGTTTATTGTTAGTGCTCTCTAATACAGAATTAATTAAGACATCGAAACTCAATGTGCCGAGAGTGTTGCTGCCATTGTTTAATCAGTTTTCCACAAACTTTACCTTAGAAGTGACTGACAATGGTTGTTACAAATGGTAAGTGCTAACCATGTGATTTCTTTTATATTTGAAATTGTACTTTCATTGTGATGTTGAAGGTTTGCCTTTATATAAGTGCAGAAGCACTGAAACCAATTTCATTATGTTGGAAGGAAAATCTCGTAGAATTTACTGTTAAGTCTTTCCAGTTGACGGACAGGATTTATTTCAAATGAGAATATGAGTGTTTGCATTTAACCCTTCAGGGCTCTGGTTTCAGAAACTTACATAAGGACTCAGGTGGGGTGTGACACACCCCATTATGTATATGAATATTATCACAAATATATTTTATTATAATGTAATACATTTATTTATGTACACACTACATTCCAATTAGTACATTATTAAGAAGAAACTTGGGAGCGATTGCAGAATATAGAGAATGTCTCCAATTTCGTTAATATTTGGTGTACTAAGTAAATTTGGCCGGTAAATTTTCCGTATCCGGAAAACGCCTGAAACACTATATTTATGTCACTTTCCATATTGGTACTTAAGTATTCTGCATTAAGAAACATTGCTGAAGGTGGCATTTCGCTTTTTTTACGGAAATAATCTATATTTTCGACGTATGAAGTAAGTTTTGTTCGTTTCTTTTTCCCTTCGGTAACACGCTAAATGGCGGCCACAGTTTCACTACCGTACTCGGCATGCAGTGTTTCCACCCCACTCCACCAAAAAATACTTACGTAGCCCCACAAACCATTGACGCAAAGCCCCACGAACCATTTTCGGTAAAATTAGGTTGGGTCACGTTTAGGTTAGAATAGTTAAAAATTGATTTAGAAAAAAATGCATAGCCCCACACACCATTCTCGCATAGCCCCACGAACCATTGACACAGCCCCACAAGCCATTTGCGGAAACGCACCTTCTTCAGTTACTAAAACACGTGTTTGGAAACACTGACCGGGATTACATCATCACACACAGGCAACATACAGCTGGAAGTAAATGGATGCAACAGCTTTTGTGCATCGGTCACGCATTTATATCGAAAAATACATGATTTACCGTTAAAATTCAATGAACGATGCAAGAAGACACTTTCCCGAACTTCCACAAGTCTAAAGAAACAGCATTCGGTTAGTCATTTCTGCAAATTTTAATAAATCCGTTTTCCGGATACGGAAAATTTACCGTTGATTTTTCTTTTTAGAGCTGTATCGCATTGTTTTACGAACAAAATTTTAACTAAGTTTGCCTAACCTTACCGGAAATGGTTCATGGGTCTATGCGTGCATGATTTATGGGGCTACCCCTGCATGGTTCGTGGGGCTACCCATGCATAATGTTAAAATTTCTACACGTGACCCTCGCATTTTAACAACAGATTCATGATTAGAGTTCCAAATTTAGTTAGTATACCAAATATTAACGAAATTGGAGACATTCTCTATGTTGTGCAGTCATACCGAAACTTGTCTCAGCATGTTATACAGTTTAAAATGATCCATAACCAACTCAAAACTTTTAAATAACGAGGGGATAATTCCATGTCAAATCAACCAGTTTTACAATAATTGGTTGCATGACCATTTTATAAAAAATTAATTTTTAGTACATACGTTTGTACACGTTTCTAGATATCAAAACCAATGTTTCAAACATACATATACATATATATATATATATCTCAAAAACAATTAGAGCTAGAGACTTTAAACAAAATTCATTTTGTAGCTAATGAATCATGCTTTCTATGATATTCAAGTTTTTTTTGCTCAAAATTGCATCCTAAGAACAAAAATGATGGAAATTTTGGTAACAATAGTTAAAAAGATAATTTTTATGCCAAATTTTTTTAATGAAGGGGTTTAGTCTGAGGCTTATTTTTTTCATGTGAGGGTGTCTGCAAATAAAGTATCAGTGTTTGGAAATGCAACCCTTTTTTTTTTTGCAGCATGGGCTCAAACATTGTCGTTTATGTAAATTTGAGAGTTTTCGGGGTTTATTATGTCAGATGGGTCTTTGGGTCCATGGTCACTTAACCCACTCTCGATTTCGCAAGGATTTTTTTTTTATGAATATTATTTCTTTTGTTAGTGTGAAGAAAGAAATTCTAGATTGCAGAAACAAGTATTTAGTACTGTGCAGCCATTTATAGTTGAGATGTAGCCGTTTGAAGTTGTCATGAAAATTGCTGTCAAGATTTCCCGCCGATTCCAGGCTCCGCCCCTGGGGTAATTAACCTACCGCTATCGTGGCCCTGCCTTTCTCTGTAGAGTCCCTTTGGAAGGCATGTTAGAAACTGGCCACAGCAACCTGCCCAACACTATTTTCCACACTGAAACATTATAAAGGTACCAAAAAAATAGACCTCATAAGGTAACTTACCTCTTTATCCCTAGGCCAGGTACTTGCAGATCGAAGTTAGTTGTATGTTCAAAGTCCTTGTTGTCCTTTTCCACAGAATACTACCTTTCCCGTACGTTCCATCATATAACAAGTCGCAAATTATCCCATCCCACAAGTCATTCAGAAAATACAACCCTCCCCTTTACGGCCTGCAGTTGCCAAAAAAAATGTGCATGATGTTCCAGAAGATAACGTATTTACACATGCTGAGGATACCGTTATGTTGAGTGATATTGCTCATCGCGTCTCACGATCACATATCACAAATTATCCCATTCCACAAGTCAATTATAAGAAGAAAAAGATAATGTGTAGACGTGCGCCTGTGACATGAATCCATGATGGAAGCCCTGGAAAATGTAAAATCAGGGTTCCACTTGATTGCACCTTGGGGTTTAGTTTCTTAGTTGTAACAAACAGTGTTTGATTTTTATGTAATTAAGTGATTATACAAGGTGGTGCAAAAAGAATGCATATTTTTGGAATAAGTGTAGCGTCGTTGATTTTCAAGATACGAACGTTTTATTAACACCAAAACATCGGTAAGAAATGCAGTTTGGATCGGTATACAGTGATGATTTAAGTATGAAAGATGATGTCATTGTTGCTGTCCTCACCACGTACTCTTATGTTTTGGCGATGTCTCTTGGCCCCCCACGCTCCCCTGATTTGTCTGTCTGAGACTTCTTTCTGTGGGGTTACCTCAAGTCGAAAACCTCGTTTAGTCGACGAGCTGGAAGTACCATTCGTGAAGGAATTACAGTTGTGCCAGATGAAATGTTCGCAAGGGCAATCTGGAAGTTTGAGGAGAGGCCCCTGATGAGTGCAGCAACAATGACGTCATCTTTCCATACTTAAACCAACACTGTATACCAATCCAAACTGCCTACCATAACAATGGTTTTGGTGTTAATATAACGTTTGTATCTTGAAAATCAACGATGTTACACTTATTCCAAAAACATGCATTCTTTTTGCACCACCATGTATTTTAGGCTTCAAATTAATCGCAGCAAAACATTTTATGTTCACTTGTGTACATTTTTAGGTCAGTGTCCAGACTTGATCTTGTTCAGATCCTACCTGTTGATGTGGATCCTATAGATGGCTGTTCGTCAAAAGCAATTGTAACAGCAATTTCCAAGGAAGTCTCACGGAATACAGCCATTGTTTTGGCAGAGGAGGTCCATTCAGGCCAAGTCTTCAGATGTGATATAATTGTGGATGTTATAAAGAAGCTAAACATTATTACTACGACGAGGGAATTGTTTATTGAGGAAGCACCAGAAGCATTTGAAGTGAGAGCTTATGATGATCAAGGTAAGACATTGTTTCCTTTGAAATCCAGCTGAATTATAACTATGGCTCGGAAGTTAATGAAGTTCTGAGCCTTGAAACCAATGCTAAACGTGATATCAGTCAGTTTGCCTTCAGTTAGAACAAGAAAGCATACTTTGCATTTTTTGGCCTTTTTGGGGTTTTAGGTGATTTTTTGTCATTTTTCATTTTTTTAGGTTCATTTTCTCCCTGCCTGTTGCTTCGTGAATTTTAGGTACATTTGCTACCAAAACTTACATATTTAAATTTCCTGACATGGGCCTTTTAGCAAGTTTGCCATTGCAACGTCCCTCTAGTGCACTTCTTAAAATAAACTTATACCACGGCTACAGATATCTTAATCTCAGGGGATAGGTTCTTTATTCGAGAATTCCAAATAAGAAAGTGTTTTATAGCCAAGAGGATATAGTTAAATGCGGATCTATATTCTGAAAACTACACAATACAGAGAAAATATATAACGAAGCTTGTATATACATTGAAAAATATATATTTATATGCTGATTCATATATATATATATAAATCAAAGAAGGTAAAAGGAAACACTCACCGGACAGTAGAAAAATTCAAAATTTTCGCTAATTTCATAGCATCATCGGTGTGAGGAGAAATAGACGGAACCGGTTTTTTGAATTTTTCTACTGTCCGGTGAGTGTTTCCTTTTACCTTCTTTGATTTTTACTTAGCCCTTTTGGCCCTCCTTGCTTTTATCCTATATATATATATATATATATATATATATATATATATATATATATATATATATATATATATATATATATATATATATACTGGGTGAGTCTTTTAAAAGAGGCCCTGTGGAAAATGTGCTCCTTGCTTGTAGGCAACCCTGGTACACCGAAGAGAAGAGCGGGGCAGAGAACAGTCCAGGATATGTCATGTCATGTTGTCGAATATGCTTGGCACCGATATCCTGGACTGTTCTCTAACCCGCTCTTCTCTTCAGTGTACCAAGGTTGCCTACATGCAAGGAGCGCATTTTCCACGGGGCCTCTTTTAAAAGACTCACCCAATATATATGCTGATTCCAAATTTACATCTGTTATATTCTTGTTATAAATATATGTATAATTGAAAGGAAATCTTCTTCTTTTCTTTTCACAATTTTGGGGAAAAGGCTTCTTTTCTTCCTTCTATTTTGGTAAAGGGGCTTCTTCTTCCTTCCTATTTTTGATTTGGGAAAAGGCTTCTTCTTCTTTTCTATCGTTGATTAGTGAAAAGGCTTCTTCTTTTCTTACTTCTATTTTGGTAAAAGGCTTCTTCTTTTCTATTGTTGATTAGTGAAAAGGCTTCTTCTTTTCTTACTTCTATTTTGGTAAAAGGCTTCTTCTTTTCTATTGTTGATTAGTGAAAAGGCTTCTTCTTTTCTTACTTCTATTTTGGTAAAAGGCTTCTTCTTCTTTTCTATCGTTGATTAGTGAAAAGGCTTCTTCTTCTTTTCTTCTATTTTGGTAAAAGGCTTCTTCTTCTTTTCTATCTGGGATTAGCGAAAAGGCTTCTTCTTTTCTTCCTTCTATTTTTGGAAAAGGCTTATTCTTCTTTTCTTTCTTCTAATTTATTGTCTTTCCTTTTAATGCATAATCTTATTTATTACATATATGCGCTCGCTTTCCTCGCTTCTTTGGCATTATACAAACGACACAAGCTATACTTATACAAAGAGTAGGGTCGACTAAAGTGACAGTAGCGCCACATCCTATGTAACTACCAAAAGGGGGAATAGCCCAGGATCACTAACAGCAAGCGCTGCCTATGGTCCAGTGCGTCTAATAAGAAGCGCAACCGTAAGTGGTTCGGGGCATCTAATTGAACACAGCGCCACCGAGGGACGGACAAATACAAAAGCTGACGATATTCTCCTCGTCTTAAACTTAAATTATCACTTATTTGCTTTTATCACTTTACTTTAGTAGTTGAAACCACCAAACAATGGGGTTTATCAAATTATTCAACTACTGTACTCTGTTCAGTTCGAAAATTTTTTTTACGAGGGGGCTAATACGTTCTAGGCCCAACCCAGAAGGACTTTAGCTACAGCAACGAAAGTTTCAGGCTATTCAACGTGTTCTCCCCGAAGGGGAGTGTATAAGTGCAAGTGTGTGTAGGAGGCGCCATCTTTAAAATAACAAAAATGGCATTTTGAAACTTGCTTGATCACTGTTGCAACCATGAGATTGTCTTATACAGAAGGTCAGTCCACGTTTATGGAAATGATTTTGTGCCATCTGCCCTAGGGTGTAAAGCAATGCTTCCACCAGCGGTTGTGCTTGATATGACGACACTGACTATAGGCTGACAATAAAGTTTCCATAGAAGGAGGCTTTTGGTCAGAGAAGTCTAATCAGGTTTGGACCACTCCTCCTGGCACACTTTCCACAAGCCATTCAATGTACGTGGGTGATGTAAGGAAATCGCTCGCTTCAAACACCCAAAGGCACAAAAATCCATTGGTTCAGCGTCGGGAGACTTGACAGGGATGTCGGAATATGGGATAGCACGGATCCCGGTGTCACGCGCTTGGCGGGCCATGTATGCCACAGTTGTTCGAGCCGTATGGCTGGATGCTTTGTCTTGATAAATGAAGACCTTCGACACCTCAGCACCATGTAAAGACTGAAGAATATCCTGCTGCTATAATGGATCCAGAACGTGTTGTTGATAGTATGCTGCGTTAATTTTCACATTGTGTGCAACTCAATGCAGGGGAAGTTTCCCTTTGTGGCACATTGCGCACCCAATTTGCCCGTTCCTTGGCATCCCAAAGGCACAAAAATCCATTGGTTCAGCATCGGGAGACTTGACAGGGATGTCGGAATATGGGATAGCACGGATCCCGGTGTCACGTGCTTGGCGGGCCATGTATGCCACAGTTGTTCGAGCTGTATGGCTGGATGCTTTGTCTTGATAAATGAAGACCTTCGGCACCTCAGCACCATGTAAACACTGAATATCCTTGGCATCCTTTGGATGATAGTAAATGGCTCGGACCCGCTTGGAGTTTGACAAATAGATCCAGGTCTCGTCTAAGGTGACCACATTTTCCATTTGTCACCCACTAAATACTGTTCATAGAGCCATTTTCATGGATGTGTTTGCGAGTGTGTGAAAATGTGGCTTATGCTTCACTTTAAGCCATAAATCCTGGCTGATTATCCTCTGCACAGTTGTTTTGGATCTTCCAACACTCCTGGCAATGGCTCTTTGTGTCGGCGCATTCTCCTTTGGGACCATCTTCTGCACTTGTCGAACCACATCCATTGTACGTTTGGGACGGGGGTGTTGTTTTCTTGCCGCTGTGCGCACACTTGCTACATATGGCTGTGCATTTTTGTTGCATTTGATTGCATTGGCAATACCCTTCTTGGAAATGGCGAAACCTTCGTCGAACGCTGTTTCGAAATTTCACTGTAGCTGTATCCTATGTGATGTACCCCACTTTTTCAGGCATTTTCCGCTTGGCGAACTGCACTGTCTGCTAGCATCTTCTTCACACACCTGGTTTCTGATTGCTTTGATTGCTCCCCGTGCGATTACAGCACCCTTGCATCCAGATCGTTTCCATAAACGTGGATCGACCTTCTGTAAATAACAGTTGATACCTGATGTAAATTTGTGCTGTATACTGTCTGTCCTGAAATTTTTATTGGGCTTTTAAGGTTTTTATTTGACTCATTAAATATTTCACTTTCTCTAGGGGTTACAAAGGGTCAAGGGTACCAAAACTAATTTTCAACAGGTTTTCCTAGATGTAAAAGAAAAAAATTTCAATATGCTGAAGAAGGCAGAAATTTATTTTATTATAAAATATAAATTAAACGTAACGTTTCAACCTTCTAGAAAGGTCTTCTTCAGACTATGTACCAAGTACAAATGTAACAAGGTACAAGAACAGGACGATATATATACACAAAAATACTCCCCTCCAGACTATTAGAAAGTTACTTTCTAGCAGGTGGCTTTCTCTTGTCAACTTTACTTTCACCTGAAAGTGAATGTGGTTGGACTCTTTATCTTAAGCACCATTTCCTTCATTCTTCTTCCTTCTTCTCTCCTCTTTCTCTCTTGTCCTTTCCACTCTTTCTAACACCTTCCTCCATTCTTTGTTTATCTTCAGTCTCCCATTCCAGTTCATTGTGTCTTCTTCACCTTTCTTCTCTATTTCCTTGACTTCCTTCCATTTTCTCACTAGCATTCTCTTCTCCCTTCCTATCTGCTTAGCTTCATCCCACTCTGTCATGTCCTGTTTCTCTCGTTTGTTTAAATATCGCATTTCTCTCTCTCTCTCTTTAAGTCGTACATCATCCCTATGTTGTTTCAACCTTTGTCTTTCAGCCAATTTTTCTTTCTCCTATGTACACACTCTGACATTCTTTACATTTCGCTTCGTAGATAATCACTTCCTCTTCTCTGTTCTCCTTTTTGCTTGCATTCTTCGCTATTCCTAAGATGCTTCTCCCTCCCTTCCTGTAAGTTTTAGAGCCTGCTTTCCTAAGCACTTTGCATATCTTTTTTGTGGTGTTCCCCATACTCCTTATTCCAAACCTCCTCTCTTTTTCTTTCTCTTCCAATTCTCCCCTGTCACTTTTCTTCCTTCTTCTGTTTATGTCCAGTCTATCCTCTTTCTCGTAGCCATTCTTTTCCAGCTGTTTCCATAGGCTATTTATTTTGCCTTCTTTTTCACCTTCTTTTGTGCATATTTTCTTGATTCTGTCCTCCATATTCTAGAAGGTTGAAACGTTACCTTTAATTTATATTTTATAATAAAATAAATTTCTGCCTTGGTCAGCATATTGAAATTTTTCATATCATGGAAACAAGGCTTAATGGTGTTATAATGTAATAGAAGAAAGTTGTGGGGTAATGCAGATAATCCTGAATCTCATTGATACCGGTACTGAAACATTCTAACACATGTGCACTCATTGTCTTAGGTAACGAATTCAGCACCTTGGAAGGAGTGGCTTTCCAGTGGCGTCTTGGTGCAGTGGGGCAGTATGATGCTCACACAGTTCTGCGGTTCATTCGCTTTAAGGAGTCGCCTTACAAAATTCCCCCAGCCATTGAAGAATTTGAGAGGCAAGGGGTTCAGGGCTATACAGTGTTACTGGAAGGGCTGAAAACTGGCACTGCCAAGGTTTCTGTGTCGCTGGACCATGATGAATATAAGGTAAGCGAATTTCAGTTTATTTTTTCATCGATAGAGTGAGTGGGACTACAGTGTAATGTAATATAATCCCTTGTACTGTTAGTAAATTTCTCCTGTAAAAGCATGAATAACAAACGTTGAAGTATGCACTGTGTCAACTTTGATGAACCAAAATGTTCTTGTCTGTAGGACCGAGCTGCATCTGCCTAATTTGTACGATGCACGCCAAAGAAAATGAACTGTGTGTCGCTTTATCAGAAACCCATGCGTCTGGAGTGGAGGACCATATTGTATTCCAAAAGGTGAAGCGACACGGATGGTTGAAAAAATGACACTCACTGATGCATATTTCGTTTTTGACGAAAACACAAAATGTGAAATAACACAGTCTAATGTTAATTTTTCATGTTTCTGAAAGGTGTGAGGTGCATTTTCCTACCCTGTTTTGTCACGAAATAATTCGAAATGAACTGCAAAATGCGAAATAGACTCTTAAACACGAAATTTACCATTTATATACCGACGCGACACTTTCTGAAGTCTGAAGTATCCTGTGAGTTATGCAATTCATAGAAAAATGATTAATATTTGAGAAGCAAAAATGGACCCCTCTATACAGGAATGTTATCTTCCGTAGTCGAGCGGGTTAAGGCGTTCACTCGTCTTGAGATCATTCGCTGCGGGACGGCGTAGGTTCGAATCCGGCTCTGGTCGGAATTTATTCGGCCTACGTATAGGGCTGGTGGCAACCCACCATCGTGAGGAAATTTGGGAGCTCCGAGTGAGTGAGCGTAATCCGGTCAAGAAGACCTACAACAACGGCTGGGGGTTCGTCGGGCTGATCACCCGTCACCCCAATACTGGTCTAGACCTCCACGCTATAACAGGTGACGGAGGAACAGTGTGGGAGGGAGACCAGCAGTCGGCAGGTAAGCCAAGGCCCTCCAAGGGCTGTAGCGCTGTGGGTTTAGTCTATACAGGAATAAACTTAATATTCTGGAAATGATTTAATGTGCTATTAGAAGGGATATGTTTAATTTGTGTAATAGTGCAGTTTTTAAATCAAATTTGGAATTATATTCACATTTTTAGAACCAAAATGTCATTTCATATACCACTTATTTACTGCTATAACAGCGAAATTTCATTTTATTTACCGCTTTTGAACCCGAAATTGACTTTGTTTTTGTACCGAAATTTTGCTTTTTTATTTACCAAAAATATGTGCCTGTAATGATAAACAATGCTGTATTGATTAAAACAAAAGATTAAATGTATGTACAAACTTGCTGCAATGCAATGCGGTGGACGGAATGAAATCACCGCACACACTCCATCATATTGTCTCGCAAACTGTCTGGGTTTCACTCCCTTGGGTTTGAGAGTGCACGTACAAACAAAACTAAAAGCCCTTGACATCTATGTTTAACAATATCAAACATATTAATTGCGACTTTGAAACATCTTTGACGTGCATTTTGCAGTTCATTTTATGGGCAAAACTTATCTCACACCATTCAAACTCTGGCAGTAGGTTTCAGCATTAATTGTTCAAAAACATGGAAAATTACATAAAGGCATTGTCTTTCGCATTTCATGATTCTGTGCAAATGATTTATTTTGAATTGCACGTCTATCATTATCTATCATGCTGTTTTGATGGATAGGGTGCAATATGTTCAAAATGTCCCCCAACAACAGCGATTTCCTCCTGACTTATGGTTGTTTCTTGCTGTTACGCTTCGGAAGAATACACACTCTTCCTCAGAGATAGAAGACATAAAGTGTATTTACGAGGGCCATTTTTCTTGTAGTGGCAACACTGTTGGTATACGCTTGTGAGTTGTCGCTGGGACAATAGATGATCAGGTTTTGTTTAATCTTGTACTATGAATCATTTGTAGGTGTTTGGTGCTGAAAAGTACTGTTGTGTGGTAGTTAGATGTTCAAGTGAAGTGTGTGTATAATACCACCCTGAACAATGCTCACGCGTGAAGAACAGCGAATATTCATCAAATTTCAGGTTGCATGTGGAAGGAATGCACGGCAAATTCACAGGGACTTACGGGAGGCATGTGGGGACCACGCTTTACCATATCGTACCATTGCCAGATGGGCCAAGGCATTTGAAGTGGTTGTGAATCAGTCGCGAAAGAACATCCTTGCACGGCAACAGATCCACACCACCTTGATGCACTTTACAGATAGCTGGAGAATCATCGGTGTTGGACATGTAGTGAATTAGCAAATGAACTGAAGGGGTTATCCTTGCACATATGTTCAACAAGGTGTTACAATGAATGCAGACAATTATGTCAGTTACCTTCTTGACCATTTGCACCCTGTTCTTAGGTGCAGAAGACCACATGAACATTGTTCAGGGTGGTATTATACACACACTTCACTTTGTCTTCTAACTACCATACAGCAGTACTATTCAGCACCAAACACCTGCAAACATCCAAACACTGCTGCATCTGTTCTGCTGTAAGAAAATGCGGTACCCATACAGAGCAAACCTTCTTTATTTTCAAATGATCATGCAAAATTTGGTGGACGGTGTCCTTCGATATGCCCAAATGTGCACTTAGCGCTCTCACAGCTAAGCAAGCGTCCATATGCCTATCATCACAAATAATTGCTGCAACAGTATTCACTTGCATCTCGTTAATCACGGACGGTCACGGAACCAAAGCACCTGATTCGCGCCCATCTTCGAACAACTTGTCTGTCTTGATCGGCATATGTCTGTTGAAACATTGCATATGTTTCCGCAGCACTTTTCCCTAAACGCCAACAAAATGTTATGGCATGTCGCTGTTCATCTTGAATACTCATCGCAAAAAGCAATGTTATACACAAAAACCTGGAGAGGTAAACGAAACACGTTCCACGTAAATCAACACAGCTGCTCACTAACGTGGTTTCGCAACATGCGACAACTTGCTACGGAAACAGAATGAGTCATCCTACACGACATGACTAGTTCCGAAACCATAGGCAGTGTTGCCAAGCCAGGGATAAATCTGGCTCACCTTCTCTGCAACAGCCTTTGTAATTTTGGATACATTGAAATCACACACACCCTTTATATTATTTGTGTGTGTGGGTGATGAGAGGTGGTAATATGTAATGTTGAGAACTTCTTCTTGTACCTTTCAATTTTTGGAGAGTTCACCTTGAAAACCAGGATTATGCTTGAATTTTATCATGGTTCTAGAGTGGCTACCAAGATGATGCAGATACCTGTTACAGGGAGGTTACAAAGTGGGCATGCCCCCCCCCCTCGTATTTTCGACACTACGATGGTTATGGTTGAACGCTTGGTATGAATTCATACCTGATGGTATAGATGTCCGGAACATCGGTATGGAGACAGTCTTTGGAGTAACATGGCCGAACCCTGCACCATATATTGACACACTTCGCGATGCAAGTGTGAATAAGACCTTTTTCCGGCGGTGACGTTCCCCTCAATAATGTTCTGAAGGGTCTCCAAGACGTCCCAGAGACACAGGTATAATGCAGGAGGCCTTAGAAAGAACGTTTCGCGGGCTAACAGCGGACGTCGCTAGCACACTGTTGCCGATTATCTCGTGTCGTCTGCTCCTCAGCCGAACAAACAGGACGAGGTAGCAAGAGGCAGAGGTCACTCACCCTTCCAGAAGGGTGCAGCGAACTAACTGTAGCAACAGGGCTCGCTCATTCGCGGACCTGATTGGTTATCACAGACACACCCCTATATTGTCATCTGCTGCAAACCCATGAAGCGATCTTTTTAAGGCTCATGGAGTATACCATCGTATTGGCGAAAATAAAGGGGGATGCCCACTTTGTGAGCACCCTGTACATCTGTTTTCTGAAGTCTATTTGAGTTATTGTTTCTGTGTGATTCACTTTATTCTTATTTTCCAGCATCTTGAAACCGTTGAAGTTCAGCTGACTGTGGTGGCAAACTTAATAATAGACCCACCGGACATCTATCTTTTGGCTGGCTGCTTGGTCAAGTACAGGATACTGCAGGTTCAGCACGGGAAGATGACAGGTAAGCCCATTGATTAAGCAAAGGTAAATTTAGTCGATGTATTCAGATTTAAAAATGAAAGGCAGAGCACTGAAACAGTTTCATCTTCATGCCAATGAGGGTGTATTGGTGGTACCATTTGCAAAGATATGCAAGAGCAAATTCGTAAAAAATAGAAACTTTTATGTCAATTTTAAAATATTGGGGCTGAGCAGATAGCACTTTGAACCGATACTGATGCTTGAAAACTGTAATAATTAAAATTTGTTCAATATATTGATTGATATTAATGTTTAAGTTTTCCACTTTAATTATGTGTATCAAGTTACCAAGCCTTTTGATTTAAAATATTCAAGAATTAAGGGCATGCGGGACAGTTTCCGCGTGGCTTTTCCCTCCGAGTCAGTTGAGCCAGATCTCTTTCACCCTGTGAACTGGGGTGCCCTCCCCCATGCCTCACTATGATACCATCACTCGTTCCGACCCACACAGACCAACTTTTGCCATGATTATATATTTTGCACGTGACGTTATTGTTATATTGGTTGCGTCGCCCCATCCCCCTCATATCCCCAGGTACTTTTTTTATAGTGCTGTGTTGACGTGAAATTGGCATAATATTGTTATCAGGGAATCCTTTATTTTTGATTTTGTACGAGCATGAGATGGGTGATGCCGCATGATCTAGATGGTGAAAACTAAGAAACTTTCAATTTTACATAATTTACAGTATATTTACAGTGCAAATGTGTTGCACAACATTTTTGCAGAGCCTGCGAAAGACAAAATGCCAAAAAGGTATCAGTTAATAAATTCCAACATCGGTATCGGTTCAGTTCTAAAAAATATATTAAAATTGTTTTTCTTGAAATTGGGAGACCTAACCAAGGGCTTACTTAACCTTAAGTAGCAAGCAAGGAGTGCCAGAAGGGCTTTGTAACAAGTGAAAAGTTTTGTGTTCAGAGGTATAAATTGACAATACCGGAAGTATCTCCGATTACTTTCAAATTTGGCATACTCACTAATTTTGGCCTTGTAATCACAAATCTGCAGTTAAAAATTGGCCGTCACGTCTAGAAATTGCAAAATGATGTGCATATATTACCGCTTTGATTCTCCATAGACTAACATGGAAATGATATGAAGAAGTCTTCCTTTCTGCACAACAGTCTTGCTACCAAAGTTGCTCAAGTGTTGTGAAATAAGTGAGAGCGTTGATTTGCATGTGAGAAAATGGCATCTTGCATAAAGGTGGAAAACATGTTTGGCCCACGAACCATTCACGGTAAGGTTAGATTAGATTAGGTTAGGCAAGCATCAAGGGTGTTTGTTTACTCCTTTCACGGATCCACTTTTTTCGACTTATTTTGCAATTTCTAGACCTGACTGCCAAATTTTAACTGCAGATTTGGGATTACAAGGCCAAAATTAGTGAGTATGCCGAATTTGAAAGCATTTGAAGATACTTCCGGTATTGTCAATTTGCTCTTGTTTAGATGCTGAAACTTTCCAAAGGCATAATAGTAATGTCGTTGCCTGGCAATTGAGGGATCTCAGAGTTTGATTCTCAGTGGAGGCATGCACAGTGGTTGGTATACTACTCAAAACAAGCTCTCCAAACTTTTTATTCATATAAAAGATGCATTCAATAAATAACCGGAAAAGTAGTATAAAAAATTTAAAATGCGACCGTGAAGGCATCTGTAAACTATTCATAGCTGGAGCTGGCACTCCTGCTTCATGCGTTCATGGGATGCTGGGAAAAAGTTACACAATATGGCAGCACCCTTGCAGGACAACTGTGAGTCGATCACAAGTGTACGAGTAGTCTGAGAAGTTCAATCAGGGCATAACCAGTGTTGAAGATTCTCCGCGTCCAGGTCGTTCTGTCACTGCAGTCATGGAAAGCAACATTGCTCAAGTGGAGGACTTGCCGGAAAGGCCATGTTAACTTTGTTTTGGTTACCACAAGGGGCCAATTCTTGACTATTACAAGCCTAGAGGTCATAATGTAAACAGTACCACCTACTCCAACCTTTTGCTCAAGAAACTGAAAGCAGCCATTCTGCAGAGACGACGTGGTCTGGTGTGCTTCTGCTCCATGACAATGCGAGACCACACACTGCCAGTATCACATTGTCTACCATCGAGGACCTAAAGTTTGGGTGCTTACCCCACCCTCCATATTTGCCCGATCTTGCACCTTCAGATTTCCACACCGTTGGCCCACTGAAAGATGCACTAAGTGGATCGAGGTTCCAGAATGACGACAAAGTCCAGTCAGCGAAGCACGAGTGGTTACGCACGCATCCAAAATATTTATTTACCTGTGGAATCAGTGCCGTTATCAAGCGCTGGCATAGGTGCATTAAACTAGGGGGTTACTATGTTGAAACATAGTACTGCAATTCTTTTGGTGCTTGTAATAAATATTTGTTACAACATATTTCTCGTTATATATTGAGCCTTGTACTTCGCAAAATTAACCTAATTCTGAGATTTAACACATGATGCAGAGGGGACAAATTCTTTATTAAGTGCCTGACCCCGTGGCAGAGTGGTTAGCACATTGTGCAACAATGTCAAGGTCCTTAACGGGTGTTCTTTGTGAGTTTTCCTTCATCATATCATCACTCATCCCCATCTTCGCGATTAGCCAAAAGTGTCAGAAAAGCAAAGTAAAATAAAATTGATCAATGTTTATTAAGTTTATTTGAATTTTGTGACATTTTAATGGTATTTTTCATGTATATAACTTTGGGCAAGTGTAATTTTATCATCAAATGTTAATCACAATTCATATGATTTATGTTTTGTATTAATTTTACTTACAGAAATTCCATTGCCATCTCCCCAATATTATATGGAAATTGAAGACCCTAGTGTAGCAACTATTGACAAGTCAACAGGGATTGCAATTGCAAAGGATTATGGGAAAACAAAGGTATTTATGGATTTCATTGTATTGTAATAATACAAGGGCCATTTTTCTTCTTGTGGCAACATGTATGAGAAAGAGACATGAAAGAAGATACATATCTAGAATCATTTACAATCCTTCAATGTAATCTTCTGCTGCTGCGTTAACATGTTTCCAAACATCTGGCACTTGTTGGATTCCATTGATAGCTCCCGTTCGTGCCAGTGTGCTCAAAATGATGCTCGGGACGTCTGGAAAGCGTTTCCCCCTCAGCGGTTCCTTCATCTTGGGAAACAAATCTAAGTCGCAGGGACTCGTGTTACGAGAATAAGGTGGATGCTCCAACACCATTGTTGCAGTACATTCTGCACCACTTGTGCCGTATGCCATCTTGCGTTATTGTGTAAAATGATGGGTCCTGTTTGCAGGAGATGTGGTATTTTACGCCTAAAAGCAGGGTGCAAATGGTAATGGTAAGATGCAGTAAAGCGTTGTCCCCACATGCCTCGCGTAAGCCCTTGTGAATTTGCCGTGCATTCCTTCCACATGCAACCTGAAATTTGATGAATATTCACTGTTCTTCACGCGTGAACATTGTTCAGGGCAGTATTATACGCACACTTCACTTTAACGTCTTCTAACTACCATACAACAAAGTACTATTCAGCACCAAACGCCTACACACGATCCGCAGTACAAGACTATACAACACCCAATCATCTTTTTGTTGCAGCGACAACTGACAAGGGTATACCGAGAGTGTTGCCACTCCACGAATAATGGCCCTCGTACTTACAGGTTCAACAACCCTGCTCGAGTTGTGGTTTCCACTTCACCCAATTTTTTGCTTGCCCTTTCTGCTAATTTACTTGACAATTTCATGGTTCAATTTCATAGATTTGTTGTTTTTCGTGTCAAACACCACATTGGGTGGGTCAAGGATCACATGACTTCTTATCTTTTTCCTGACTACAGTAGCTAATTTGGGAAACTTTTATATCATTTGAATTTGAAGGTAAAATATGAACTGGAATGTAAAATTTAGATTTCACTCTTATTATCCAGATGATGTGGAAGGCTGGAATCTCCAAGACCTTATTTTCACTTTATATAAAAGTTAATTTTGTTTAATGATTCATTAAGATTTGGCACACCCAGGAGATGTACTATGCAGAACCTTCAGAAAGAAATGCATGCTCAACAAGGACTCGAACCTTGGTCTCCAGCATACTGTGCCGTTGCTCTACCACTGAGATACAATTCTACATAGGTAAAGCAGAGGTTGCAAGAAGTCAGGCAGATGATTGCCCTGTAGCTAATGTTAATTATGTTTTATGTTTAATTTTTCCCAAGCACTGTATAAAGGATGCAATATTTGGAATTTCGATGTTGCTATAGGAACAGAAATCAACAGCTATATAATTAGTGTAGGAGCTAGCTCCACTTTCGTGTGTACTGAAATGTACCCTTAGTTTGACTTCATAGACTTTTAATAAGGAGTCAGGCCTCCCCGATGGCGCAGTGGTAGCGTCATTGCCTTGTAATCAAGGGGTCCAATAAGTTCGGCAGAAATAAATAACCATCGATTATATAACAAATGCTAAGCAATTATATTTTAATACTTGGTCGGTAAGTCTTTCTTGCATTTCTTGTAACTCTCAAGTTACATTTTATTAATGTATTTTAATTATTCCAGGTGTTTCTCCATGATAGAAACGTGGATGAAGTAGCAGGCATGAGGGTTCCCACAGCTTCCCTCACAGTGGCCAGGCACAGCTACTTATCACTCTCGATACTGCCTCACAGGAACTGGGCTGTGATAGTAAACCAAAACTATGAAATAGTTGTTGAAATTTATGACAAGGATAACCACAAGTTTCACATCTCGGAGGTAAGATCCAAATTTTGTTGTGTAAATTTTAGAACAGTCACATTAAATTCAGCTCTGGTTATTTAACCCTCTGGCGGGCACGGTACACAGGGGACTTTGTCACCCCAGCCATTTTTTGTTTAAAATTTTGCTTGTTTTATCTTTATAATAGAATATCTTTATTTAGACATGTTCTTACATTCTATATTTGTCGCATTGAAAGTACAAATGTTTTATTTATTTATTTATCATCACTCATGCAATGAAAAGTTGTGGTTCTTACATAATATATATGTACGAGGGTAAATCAAAAAGTAAAGGCAATTTTCACAACATCTTTATTTCCACACAAGAAGAACTACTACACATATCACTTTTCCACATATGCCCCCTGTACAGCAATACACTTTTGGTATTGTGCAATCCCATCCTCAAAGAAGGTTTTTGGTTGCTCACGTAGCCACGTTTGCACCGCCTGATAATGGTATGCACCCGTTGGACATTTTCTTTTGTGCGGGATGTTTTTGGGCATCCACTTAGACTTTCATACACCTTTCGTTGAGTCATGGTGCTTGCTCTATACTGTGCTAAAAGCTGACTGTGGATGTCCTTTTGACTCCCTCCGACCACAGAAAGTGCACTTTGGTACCCTGTTCCTTGATGGTGCATTCGTGGAGTGGTGCATCCATACATGTGACCTTTTTCCTCCGCGACACTCGACTGATGGATACTACTACTTCCACCCAGTCTTCGTTTATTCCTGCGAAAACACAAAATTGCCTTTAGTTTTTGATTTACCCTCGTATCTTTGAGTTTATACATATTTGTGATATTTATTTATTTTGGCATGTAAAATAATAAGATTCATGCGAAACTTTATTTGTGTCTTTGAGTTTACAAATCTTTTTTTTTTATTTCTTTGCATTCATACAATAATGTTGTTGTTCTTACATAATATATTTGTATCTTTTAGTTTAAACATTTTTATTATATTGTTTATATTTTCTTGCACAATAATAAGGTTCTTATGTACTATGTTTGTGTCTTTCAGTTTACAAATGTTTATAAATCTGTATTTTTTATTTCTTTTCATGCATACAATTAGCAGTTATTGTTTATCCGATAAATGGCATGAAGAATCGATAGAATATTAAATAAAAATAAAACTTCAATGCTATAATAGTGATCGGTGATAAAACAAAACAAATAATAGATAACAAAAGTAACAAAAAAAATAATAAAAATTAAAATTTTAGTTACACAAGAATGTGCAAGGGGAGACTGTCACCCCCAAGAATGCAAACAAACGGAAACGTGCCTCTGGTATGTACACAAAGATAGATAGAAGAATAGCATCTTCCTCCGTCGGTAGCAGAAACTTCAATGGAAGAATATGAGAGGAGATGGCCAATCATGTCTCGACATGGTAAAAAGAGACGTGGTTGTGGGGTGATAGTCCCCCAGCGTACCCGCCAGAGGGTAATTATAATGTAAGGATGGGACAGATTAATTTGTACTTTATCAGTATCGGTAAAATTACCAATATTTTTACCAATCCGATATATCTATAAATATCTTATAATTTGGTCCAATATTCTGCCTTTTTGTTGTATTTTTTCTGGATATCAACATACAATCGTATTTTTTCTGGATATCAACATACAATCTCCATGTCCCATTTTTCTTAAAAGTAAATCTCTAAATATGTAGCTTCTTTTTGCATACCAGTCATCTTGAAACATATATTTTTGAGGAGGTGAATGAAACATTTAAATTCTTCAAAGACCATTTGGAATTTTTTATCGGATGTGTAGAATTATTGGTAAATTTTATATTAGTGCACTATCGGTATTGGCCCATCCCTATTATAAAGGAAAACTTTTTTTTGGCTGCATCTTCAACTAATGTACTTTTTTAAAAAAAGTCTCATTTGTCACATTTTCTGCTACTAGTGGCTAATTGCAACAATGAGGATGAACAACAATTAGTTGAAAGAATGGGCCCTTGCCTTGCTTCCCTCCAGATTTGGTCCAATCAGGATCCCTAGGGTTGGCGCTCCAAGCGAAATTCCAGATACTGTTCTGTAAGCTGGCAACACTGCTGCTTTTACACATTATTATTTTGGCCAAGAAGTATCATTCTGTTTTCAGCGAAACTTTGCATGGTTGTATAAGTACCACTGCTACATACATTTTTTTAAAATAAATTAATAAAGTGTCAACATCGTGTAGACATATTCATTTTACAGATTTACGTACTTGTTCATGAAAGTGTTTTTATAATTATTGTGTTGAAAAGGATGAATAGTGATTCTTTTCCAAACTGTTGGTATCAAAGATGATATGACTAAGATACTGGACTTTATTTTTCAGGATGTTGAAGTGACAACTTCCATTCCAGGCAATTACTTTCAAGTTGAACATAGCACATCAAATGGTACCCATCATTTTGGGTTTCCCGTAAAAGTTGGAACGGCACCAGTTGAGGTTAGTGTTATATATACGGTTGGAACTGCTTTATATGTACGAGGTTTATTTTTTAATTAGGGGCTGTTTTGCGCTCACGTTGGCAACACTGCGTGCTTGGCATTTTGCGCATGTGCGTTAGTTACCGACATGCCTTGCACGTAAACAGACACCATTTGCACATTGTGAAATGCTTGGAGTGGTTGTGGTGGACAATGGAAATGGTGCAGGTGATTGAAAATCTCGCCGGGTGTGAGGTACGATCAGTGATCAGGTTTTTGACCGTTAAAAATGCGAAAGAAGCAAGATATTTATCGCCAGTTACTTGAGGTGTATGGTGAGAACGTCATTATTGAAGGCAAGGTGTGTAAGTGGGTACGTCTGTTTAAGGCCAGTCGCACGAATGTTCATGACGAACCACGATCAGGACGCCTCTCAATCATAACGGACTCATTGGTGATGTTGAGAGCGCGATACGAGCCAAACACAGTTTGACAGTGTTTCTGTCGAATGGAGAAACAGTTAATGCAGCCGTGTATTGCAACTCTCTCAAGAAACTAGCGATTATCACCTATTCCTCCACTTGAACACTTTCCTCGCTGGGAAGCGATTCAACAGCGCCAATGAAGCCAAACAGACCGTGATGCATTGGCTGTCTGACCTGGCGGCAGATTTTTTTGATGAGGGTCTACAAAAGCTCATCTACCGCTACGACAAGTGTCTCAACAACTATGGGAACTACGTTGAGAAGTAACTGAATGTACATATAAACAGCCACAGAGGTAATTAAATTTCTTCCTTTGCATGTTTTAGTTCTATTTGAAAACTGTCCCTAATTAAAAAATAAACCTCGTAACTCAGTTCTGCGTAATTCTGTTTTATATATTAATTACTGTTAGTCCTGGCAAAATATAATTTAAAAACATGTTAAGTAAACCTTATTTGTATGTAATGCATTTATACATAATTCGGTGTTATACATACTAACTTTCATAAAATACAGTTGATTTGTATGTAACCAAGCTACAATAATGTCACAGAAGTGACAGTTTTCAGTTTCTACTGCAGGGTGGTTACTCATGGGGAATTCTGTGTGAATTATTGGCTTCTGGAATTATGCATGAATTCTAGTTGAATTTTTCTTCGTAGACGTGAAAAATTACACTTTTATTAATCCAAATCCTAGTGAATTTATACATATTTAGAAATACCCTGAGGCGAGTTTTTCACAATTTGGTTTTTATTTTTATCGAGGAAGGAAAATAATGCTGTGTGGAAAGTAAAACAAAATTCTCTCGATCCGTTTACTTTGTAGAACAAAGTGACAGACGGAAGATTATTGCAAGATATCTTGAAGATGATTGGTTATATTTGAGTTTGAAATTCTTACACAATTAACAATTTTTTGCAGATGAGAATATATCCTGTAACATTTGTGACTTGTGTTTGTAGATGTATTTCGAGTCTTGAGTATATGAAATGGCAAATGTAAACTACGGACCTCAAGTTAAATGTTTTTAAATATACTGTTTAATAAAATTAAATTAGAATTTTTGAATACATTGGAATCTCACAGAACCTTTATATTATTAATATATTTGTGTGTGCATATGTGTGTATGTTGAGAGGCGATAATACATAAGGTTGAAACAGAGAAAACATCTGCTTTCAGCCTTGAATTTTTTTAAAATTTGCCTTGAAAACTGGGAATTATACTTTAATTTTATGATAGTCGTAGAGTAGCCACCCTGTAAAATGATACTGAAAAATTATACTATTTCAAGTTGTTTCAAAATATTCTTAACAGAAGAATAAAATGTGCAGAAGTGTTAAGTATTATTGAATTGTTTTGTTCAACAGGCAACGTTAGATGCAGTGAGAAAACAGAACAAAGAAAGGATTGCGCTGTCGCCTAAGGTGTCTGCTCATGCTGAGTTGGTCATCTACGACAAAATCACTCTTCAGCCAAGGGAGATTGTTCTTCCGTGGGACCCCGTGACCAAACCTAGATATGAAGTCGCTATTAAGGTACGAGTTGAGTTTGTGATCTTGCGGAAGTGCACAATATCAAATATCAACACTTCCACATTTATGCGTATGTAACGTGGACTCTTTACCCCCCAAAAAACAAACTATGGTGCATCATGATTTTTCACCTTCTTTCAGAAGGTTTTTCATCAAAGTGGCTGGTTTTTGGTGGAGATTGTGTGTGTACTTGTTACTTGGAAATTTTAAGATTACGGAAACTCGTGCTTGCATTACAAAATCCTGGAAAATTCAGGGAATTTACTTTTTCTGGAAATGTCACGGAAATTTATTGTTTTTATGGAAACACGAATATTTTTGTAGTAGTGCACTAAAAAGCAGGTTTTTTAACAAGCAAACAAAATAAAAAATGACAAAAAATATTTTACATTTATTGTGAACAAACTATATTTCAATTTGGTACACTGAGTATTACTGTGGTTAGAGTAGAAACTCTGTTAAATACTCTAGGAAAAAGTCATGTTTCATGTAGAACTCGACTACAGTAAGTGGCTACAGGAGTTTCTCGTTTCAATTTTTGGTTAGATATTGAACTTAATTAGAAAAATTTAGTACCAAAACCTGTACTATGTAATTTATGCTGTACTTGTTACAGCATTATTATTGTTTTTTGATACAAATAAATTTTTGTTAACCATAAGTCAAATGTGATAAGCTGCGGTAGCTCAATTGTCAGAGCGTCTGACTACCATGCGAGGGACCCAGGTTCGATTACTGGATTTTTTTCCACCTGTTCAAGCAGCTCTGGCATCCACCCAGCATCATATAAAGTTGGTACCTGGAGGAAACTCCTGAGGGGAAGGGGGGGCTGTAAAGGTGGCCAGGGGCATGGTGCTGATTGCATCACCCCAACCTTCGGCTGTGATCAAGAAACTGTGGGACCCTAACTCCACACCCCCTATATGCATGCCTTCATGGCACTTCCATGTGAAGGGAATATTCAAAGAACTTCGTTAAGTGAGATCCTGGGACACCGTAGCTGGCTTACAAGGTCGCTGCGAAATGTTCCAATATTTTCACTTAAATGACTTACTTGTTTGTCTAAACATGATTGTAGTGCTTTTTAAATATATAAAATGTTTCTGAATTTGAAATATGTTTATTTCTTAACCTAAGGCACCACACTGAGCGTTGCAAGTGTTAGATAGGCCTAAATTCTGGCTTTGGCACCGTGGAAAAATCTTGGAACGCTAAGGGCACCGTGAAACGAAAAAGTTTGGGAAACACTGCCCTAGTAGCTTTAGTCTGGGAAAATTTGTTTATGGTCTGGAAAAGTCCGGGAGAAATTGAAGACGCCCTGATTCTTGCAATATGGTTGCCAGTAAATCAATTAAAATAAAACTAGTTACAATATCTGGAAGAAGATATTTTACACAGCTAAAACTGCAGATTAAAATTTGAATTGACGATACTTTAGTTTTTATGTGCAGTACCATTTATTCCTTTAAATTTCAGGCTTCTGGAGGCGATGGCAAGTTTTTGTGGACTAGCAGCAACACAGCTGTCGGTGTCGTCACTCAGTCCGGAATCGTGAAGACAAACGCTAGAGGATCCAGCAGCATCACAGCTGCAATGATAAGAAACCAGCAGAATCGGGAAAGTGCTAAGGTTAGTAAAAATGTATTTTTTAATGTTTTATTTTCTTGCAAACTGAAACAAAACTCCATGGCGCAACAGCCCTCTAACTGCCAGGGCCTGCAAGAGTTGCTTTGTGTGGCATTTGACTCTATCACTGCTGTTTTCTCGCTTTTGAGACTGAAGCACTCTACTTGTTCGTTTCGAGTATCTAAGCTGCTCCTGCCCCACTGACCTTTCCCTTCTGCAAGCTGGTTAATGAGAGGTTTGTTCTGGGAATATCGAACTTCCAATGGCGAAGAAAAGCACATGAATGGAAAGACGACACGTTGAAGCTTTGAAAAAGTTTAAAACTTCCATTGGATTAGCTTTAACTTGAAGTTGTTAAAAAAAACTCAATATGCTGACCAAGGCAGAAATTTTATTTTATTATAAAACAACTAAACGTAACGTTTCAACCTTCTAGCAAGGTCTTTTTCACACTCTGCACCAAGTACAAATGTAACAAGGTACAAAACAGGACAATATATATGCACAAAAATACTCCCCTCCAGACTATTAGAAAGATGTTCTGGAACATTCTAGCAGGTGGCTTTCCCTTGTCAACTGTACTTTCACCTGAAAGAGAATGTGGTTGGACTCTTTATCTCACACTATTTCCTTCATTCTTCTTCCTTCTTCTCTCCTCTTTCTCTCTTGTCCTTTCCACTATTTCTAACCGAAGAATGCAAACAAGAAAAAGGAAAACAAGAGGAAGAGGAAGGGATTATCTACGAAGTGAAATGTAAAGAATGTCAGTGTGTGTACATAGGAGAAACGAAAAAGAGGCTGAAAGACAGGTTGAAACAACATAGGGATGATGTACGACTTAAGAGAGAGAGAAATGCGATATTTAAACACACGAGAGAAGCAGGACATGACATAGAGTGGGATCAGGCTAAGCAGATAGGAAGGGAGAAGAGAATGCTAGTGAGAAAATGGAAGGAGGCCAAGGAAATAGAGAAGAAAGGTGAAGACGACATGATGAACTGGAATGGGGGACTGAAGATAAACAAAGAAAGGAAGAAGGTGTTAGAAAGAGTGGAAAGGACAAGAGAGAAAGAGGAGAGAAGAAGGAAGAAGAAAGAAGGAAATAGAGCGTGAGATGAAGAGTCCAACTAAATTCTCTTTCAGGTGAAAGTACAGTTGGCAAGGGAAAGCCACCTGCTAGATTGTTCCAGAATAACTTTCTAATAGTCTGGAGGGGAGTAATGTTTGTGTATATATATATATCGTTATGTTTTTGTATCTTGTTACATTTGTACTTGGTGCAGAGTCTGAAGAAGACCTTGCTAGAAGGTTGAAACATTACGTTTAGTTTGTTTTATAATAAAATAAATTTCTGCCTTGGTCAGCATATTGAGCTTTCATATCATGGAAACAACGCTTAATGGTGTTATAATTTAAGTTGTTGCATTTTCTTCTCCATAACGAATGCATCAGAGCTGAAAATCACTTCATCTCTCTTGTACAGTGGGAGTGCCTATTCTGACAAGATTGAAATAAAACTCACCTGGTGAGAAACCGCCACTCTTTGTATAAAGGGAATGGTTTTTGTGATTTTTTGTCTATATTATATTACGTTTGCTTTGAAGTTGGTTTTACAAAAGGTTAACTTTAAATATATAATATATCAAAAACAGCAACAACAAAAGAGAACCACGCTTTACGCGGCCACACGCAGACCCTATTCCACGTGTGGTGTTCCGTATAAGCAACAGACGAACTTTAGCCTAACTTTAATAATCGGTAACTAGAGGGGGGCTTAATAGGCTTATGATTCACTAAAATGATAGAAGGTCAGACACCTTTAAACGACATATTTATTCATTGAAAAGAACATCGCTTGTGGCATAGCTGCCACCAAACATGAGCACTTCACTGTACAAGGCACAAAAAAGATATACAAAAGATTTTGTACTTACATATCAGCCGTTTTCACACTATATCACTCATACCTGGGGCTTTACACACGCTATATCACTCTTTATCGCCACATCCCGACACATGGACAAATTTGTGGTACACCACACTAACAAATTAATATTATGTGCTTCCTTGGTGTAACAAAGGCTTTGGGGGTGATAAATGAATTTTCCTGGCTTTTCTTGGATGGATGGCTAAGAACAACTTGGATATTCTTTGATATCCTATGGATGCTTCTATGGCGTCATTCCTGCCGACCATGTGGTCTGGATTTCCACATGGGATGAGGGACACAAAACTCGCTATTTTGCTGAATTTTCACTGGGATCCTTAAATGCACTTGTGGACACAATATCCCACTTGGTCACACACACTTAGGCCTGTGTTTACTATAACAGGACCTTAGATCCCTTTTCCCTTTATGTATCCTTTGTTACTGGCCCAGGTGGCCATTCTCACACTGGATTTTACCAGCAACTTCCAAGCTGACCTGCTCTCAGGTGGGTCTGTAATACAAGTGAGCTTGACTAGCAAGCTCAGAACACAATAGGCCATCTGAAAGTCCCCTCTGTGACGTCACAGCCTTGACGGCTTCTCATTGGCCAGCTGGAGTCCTTTGAGATCTTTCCTTGTCTTTGGGAGAATTGCCACTTTCTCCCACCAGATGGCAGAGTTATCAATTGCTTAAAAAGCATAAACAAAAGTGTTTTTTCAGCCTTTCTGGCTTAGTTATGCCAGATAATTGCAAATGAGTTTATTTTTAATAAATTAGGCATTATTTTACCTATGGGTGAGTGTTATCTCTGATTTTCAGTAAAGAATAAAAGATTTAGTAAACATGTGATTTGGAGCACATGGTTTTTGTTCTCCAAAATGGCTACTGTTAGCCTAACAATGGTTGGTTCTTTATAAATAAAGCATTTCTACCCCTCCCATGAGTGACAACTGGTTGATAAACATGACCCATGATTCTAATTGGGGGTGGGGGGTATAAGTTTCTGGGAAAATAGCTCTCACAAGCTTTCCCTGGTGCCAACCTAATGGCCCTTGTACTTAGGTTGGCCTGTGGTTATTTGTGCGTGGGCATGTATGCCCAATGCTGATTGGTCATATTTGCCTTGAGCAAGGAATTCACTTTTATCACACAATATTGGCATAAAGTATGAAGAAACTCACGCTGTTTGGGTTTCATGCATTTTACACGAAGTAGAATGCAGGAGAGACAAAATATGGATGTAAGGTGCCTTAACTGGTAGGTAGAGGGAGCTGGGCACTCAATTTCCACTGTTGAAAGCCACCTCTGACCTAGGGTGTTCCCATATCAGTATGAAAGCACAATTGGGTTACTCTAAAATTGATTTAATATCTCATTGACTCTGCATGTTAATTATCCCCACCATGTGCTCGGTCAATGTTCAACACAAAGGAAGTTCCCACACATCACAATGCACTGTTATTTCTCACCGTATAAAGAAACACAGGAGCTGTCCTTGTTATTCTTGCCTTCACCTTAGTCTATTTCCTTCCTTACCAAGATTCCTGAACAGGGTGTAGATTCTTTTTTACAGCTCATTGTACACTTTGGTGCCATTTCCATGCGAGGAGAACTACCACCTCCACCTTGAATGTTCACAATAGACTTGGTTGGCTGTCTTGGTTTTGGTTCCCCCGTATAGTCCTCCATGAAAGCTGCTCTCCCATTGGCTGACTGGAGAGGCTTGCTGCTCAGGGAGCCAATGGAAGCCCAGGTCTTTCTCCATTTTTTTATTCATCCTTTAAACTTCCTCAGCCAGAGCAATATCATTTTTGAAATTTCTTTTTTTCTTCTTGTTTTTAAAGAATTAGCACTGATTGCCGATAGGAGTAATACTGGTGTATAGGTTCCTGTTGGTGGTAATACGGTTGGTTACACTTGCCCATTGTACTCCTAACTAATTGTTGGTCGTAAAAGTTTATGCACATTTTGCATAATTGAAAGTGTGCACTTCGCAAAAGTATCCGTTTCCATTTTACACATTTTGCAGGATGTGAATAACGGAAAAATGTAGTTTGTTATAAACTAACTAACTAACTAACTCTCTAGCCTTCTTAAACCCGAAGGTTCATGGCTGCAGCAACACAGACCTCCCTATCTTTCCCTATCTTGAGCAAGTTCTATATAGTCTTTTCCATCTCTACCAATTTCCTTTAGGTCCATCTCAACATTATCCCTCCATCTTCGTCTTGGTTTACCTACTGGTCTCTTACCATCAGGTTTCCCAACAAGAATCCTGTAAACTCTTCTTTCCTCTCCCATTCGTGCCTGTCCAAGTCTTCTTGATTTAATCATTCTAATAATATCTGGACGTGAATACAAATTATGTAGTTCTAAATTATGTAACCTTCTCCCACTCACCTGTCTCCTCGTCCCTTTTAGGTCCAAATATTTTCCTAAGGATCTTCTTTTCAAATACTCTCAATTTATGTTCCTCTTTCAATGTAAGGGACCAAGTTTCACATCCATATAATACTACAGGCAAAATTACTGTTTTGTATATTTTAACTTTTAGTTTCTTAGATATTAAACGAGAAGACAAAAGTTTATGAAGAGAGAAGTAACATGCATTTCCTGAATTAAGCCTACTTTTTATTTCCTCTTTAATATAATTTTCATTTGTTAATATTACTCCTAAGTATTTGAATTTGGAAACTGGTTCAAACGAGTTGTTATCAATAATTAGATTTTGATTATTACCTAACACTTGATTTCGGCCTGTAAGCATATATTTAGTTTTCTCTTTGTTAACTTCCAAACCTATCTCTTTAGCAGTTTTGAAAAATATTTTAGCATTATTCTTAATTGTATTTATATCATCCCCTAATAAGTCTACGTGTCTACTATCTGTGTAGTTTGTTATGGATAATAAAATTCCAAATGGTGCTTCTGGAATCCTATACTACTGATCAGCCTGTCTGCCAGATTAAATAAAGGGGGTGTGTAAGTTTTCATAGGGAGAGTTTCTGTAAGGGTGTTGCTACACTTATTGTCACTTGCATCAGCAGTATACAGCATTTACAGACATGGATTGCTGGAGTGGAGCTCGACGTCCTGTAGCTGTGAGGGCATTTTGTAAAAAAAATGTTGCTGTAAGACGTGAATATCGACACTATTTTATTCTTAGGAGACATGATGTTATTCCAACATCCAATGTAATAACGATGGGAATGAAGAACGTCACATCTACGTGGAGTGCATTGAAGCAGAAACTGACAGGTTTCAGATGTTCGAACATGGACAATTTTAGTCACAGATGTCTTGAGTGTCAACAACGAAATGGTGGGCACCTACAGGACAATTTTTTTCCAAATACGAACATGACTGTATATTTTGAAAATGGCAGTGTGTAAGGATGTGGTTGATGTGTTTGTATTTTTTTAAAAATAGAACGTAGCGTTAGTTTTGTTGCATTAAGTAAGCCCATTTTTATGTCACACCCTGTATATGAAAGGACTTTGTAGCAATAATATTTATAGCTATGATAGTATAACTTACAGATATTTGAATTGATGGCTATCAGAAATGTAGTTAGTTTCGTTGCATTAAGAAAGCCCATTTTTATGTCACACCCTGTATATGAGAGGACTTTGTAGCAATAATATTTATAGCTATGATAGTATAACTTATAGATATTTTAATTAATGGCTATCAGAAATCTAGTTAATTACATCTTTTTCTTTGGTTTCCAGGTGTACCTTCTGCCAGTGATGGACCTTGAAATTGTGCAGTATGCAATGGAAGCAGAAATTGATGCCCCAATCTTCCTGCAGGTTGCTCTCTTTGCTGAAAGGCCTGATGATAAGGGAAGCAAAAGGATACCCTTTACAAAGTGTGAAGATTTGGAATTTGGAATTCGAGTGTCTGATACAGATTTTGTGTACAATTCATGTAAGTATTACAAGTACTTTGTGGTTGTATTCTCAAAAAGATCCATATACATAGGAGGGCCACTATTTATATTTTGAGCCTTGGCAACACTGATTGAAGTTAGGCGCGATTTGACGTTTGCACGGAATCGTCTGGCGTTATTGACCATAACGTACTTCAAATGTTTTGTCAATAGCTTCATTTGTGTTGTTTATGTTGCCTTGGAGATTGCGCGACAACAATAAAATGGAATTAACTCGTGAACATTTTCTTGCGATGATTTTTTACGATTTTCGACATGGATTATCAAGACAAGAGTGCATCGATCAACTTACTTCCACATTTGGCGATGAAGCCCCATCCTTTGCCACTGTGAAACGCTGGTATAACGAATTTAATCGTGGCCGCCATTCGCTCACCGACGAGATTCGCGAAGGTCGTCCAAAATCAGTTGTTGTTCAACAAAACATTGATGCTGTGCAAAACCTAATACTGAAAGATCGTCATGTGACATACTGTGAGATTGAGGCAACCATAGGCATTAGTTCCACCAGCATATATAAAATATTACATGATCATTTAGCTGTGAGAAAGGTATGTTCTCGTTGGATCCCACACAATTTGACAAAAACTCAAAAGGACGCTCGCGTCAATTGGTGCAAACAAATGCTCAATAAATACAATTGTGGTGCTTCAAAAGACGTATATAAGATTGTAAGAGGTGACGAATCATGGATATATGCATATGAGCCGGAACGTAAACAGCAGTCGACTGTATGGGTGTTTCAAGATGAACCCAATCCAACAAAAGTTGTTCGTGCTCGAAGCACATCGAAACAAATGGTCGCCTGTTTTTTTGGGAAAACTGGTCATGTGGCAACCGTGCCTTTAGAGGAATGTAGAACGGTCAACTCCGAATGGTACACAACAATTTGTTTGCCAGAGGTCTTCGGTCAAATACGGAAAACAAACGAACGCCGTCGGATCATTCTTCATCAAGACAATGCCAGCTGTCACACATCTCGTCTAACAACCGACTTTATGAACAGTCAAAAAATCGAATTGATGGGTCATCCGCTGTACAGTCCTGATTTGGCACCCAATGACTTCTTCTTGTTCCCGAATGTCGAGAATAAATTGCGTGGAGAACGATTTTCGTCGGCGGAAGACGCCGTTGATGCGTTCAAAAACCATATTATGGAGGTGTCTCAAGAAGATTGGAAAAACTGCTTTGACAAATGGTTCGAACGAATGCAAAAGTGTATTGACCATAAAGGAGAATACTTCGAAAAACAATAAAGCAGTTTTCAATGCCAAATTCCTGTTTTTTCATTGTTAGGCTCAAAATATAAATAGTGACCCTCGTATCAAAGCAAGGTTTTGTAACCTGTGGTCCATAGGCTCCTGAAATTTCAATGAAAATAAATTTTCACTTAACAAGGGTAATTTTCATGATTGGGAAAAGAGAGACGCGGTAGTATATAAATACGGAGAAACTAGTACTCACTTTTATCCGCGAAGCTGTTTTTTCTTCTTTTTCGATTAATTTCAGTGGCCACTGCCACCATCCTCGTTGGAACTTGCTGCGCTGTTGCTTGGCGTGCGTCTTTTGTTCGTAGTTCTCTGGCTGCCGTTAGGTGCGCTGTGCGTCTTGGTACGTCGTCTGCTATTTCCGGGCGATAACTGCTGCAGTAGTGGAATCCAAGTATGGTGCGCTTGCCCGCTATCGATGTTTAGTTCGTGCGGGAAGTGCATTATGGCGTGCGTTTCCTTGATTTTGGTGTCTATGAGCGTGTGGGCAGTGTGTTTGACTCGAACCTTTTGAATTTTATGGCTATTGTATTTGATATGTCTAGCAAGACCGGTAATTTGGAAAGTAACCACCGTAGTGGCGTGGTGCTAGTAGTAGTTGGCAGAGTGCAACCGTTGTTACATCACACAATTTGTCATTCAGTAAGCTTCCAGCTGTACCACACGTGTGCTGGTTATAATGTCACAAAATGTGTGCTGCCATCGAAAATTCCGCCAAATGCGAGGTACGCGAAGTGATAAGATTTCTTTGGGTAAAAAATCTGTAAGCGCCAGACATTCATCGTGAACGTGGTACAACAATCACTTCTGAAGTTTACTGTAACACTTTGCAGAAACTGAGAAGAGCCATCCAGAACAAATGTAGCTGTCTGCTGACATCTGGGGTTGTGTTCATGCATGACAATGCTCGCCCTCACACTGCTCGGTGAACACGAGCTTTTGCGCCAATTCAAATGGGACTTTTTTTGGTCATCCCCCGTACATCTGTTCAGTCACATGAAGAAGTGGCTTGGGGCATTGCACTTCGCTGACGATGAAGATCTTCAAAATGCTGTTACAGGTTGGTTGAATTCCCAGGTGGCAGAGTTTTATGCAGAAGGGATTTGTAAGTTGGTGAAACGCTATGACACATACTTGAATTTACATGGCGACTGTCGAAAAATAGAGGACAGTTGTACCTTTCAGATGTAAAGTAAGAATTTGTTGTATCTATGCGTGTTTTTTATTTACAGCCAAACGGCAGTTACTTACCGAATGACCCTCGTATTATTAACAAAGCTGATTTAAAAATGAACTGTATTCCACAGCTTGGCTAGAGGTAAAATTGTGACAATATATTTTTATTGGTTTTTATTAATCCAAGACAGGGGTGCCCAAAAAGGGGGGGGGGGTTCATGATATGCCTGCATCATGGGAATTTTTTGGGGGGGACAAAATTAATTTTTTTAGCTACCAATTCTAAATATTTTCACCAGAAATAGGGGGGATCGTTTAGTTTGATTGACTTGTTATTGATTTTTAGTTATTATGTACAGTTTTTATACCTACCTGTGGTTGAAGGTGATTGTGGCGAGGGGTTTGAAGTGAAACACCACCTCTTTCGTCTTTAAAATCGGTTTGGAAGGGGGAGCGCTGTTCACATTAATACAAGGTTACTCAAGCAGACAAGCTGTTAAGAATAAGGTTCAGTACACTAACAATGGCAATGTGCCTGAGCAGTTTTGTACGTTTTATGTTAAGTGAGCCTTGGTTTCAAACTGCAATGAAAGGTTTCGAATGTCATGCACCTTTGAATTGTTGGCATCTCGGCCAGTGGTAAACAATGTCTGGTGTTTTCTTTCCGACTCAGAACTTACGACATGCGGACTTCAGCTTTAATGTTGGATGATTTCAGGCACGATTTTTTTCCCTTGTATCTGTTCCTGTGCCACGACTGACTGGATAATTGTAAAATAGTCAGTTTTTAATGTCTAAAGCTTACAGAAAGCTTTGAATATTCATTTTTTTTAAATCAAATTATTGACATTCAAACAAAAATCAATTACTGCATGTTTATCCAAACTAAATTTCTGTGTGTATTTGGGGGAGGGGAAGGGTTGTGATGAAACTTTATTTTGGGGGATGCATCCACACCCTTGGGGGGGGGGGGTAATGGGCACCCCTGATGTGAGAGATATTTACAATGCAATGTCATGTCTCAGAAATATTTTTGTTTTTGAATCCGCCCCCTGGGGCAATTCATACATTACGGAGAAATGAGATAGATCGCAAACGCTTGGCAACATTGTTAATATTTAGTTGCCATGGAGCTCTTTACGGGGCAGCAATGTGCTTTTTGTGTTCGTGCATTTTATGAAAATAATAATCCTTATGTTGTGCGTCGTTTGTACCGGCATCATTATAACGTGGCAGGAATGAGAGACATCCCAAGCGCAAATTTAATTAAATATTGGGTGAGAAAGTTTGAAAATACTGGAAGCACTATGACTAGTAAACCGCCGGGACGTCCAAGGACATGAAGATCGAACAGAATGAATTACAGATGAAATCAATGCTATTGCTCGTGCAATGCTTCGGTGAGTGATCGAAAACTTTAGTTCAAGAATAATTGAAAGTAAAAACATGAACGGTCACCATTTGTCCAATACTCTTTTCCACAAATAAAAATTTAATGTTGAAGCTTTCTTTTGATAATAAATTTATCTTTAAAAATGTTTCTGAGTCTCCTTTTATAAGAGTTAGGGCTTGCATTGTTCAGTGTTTTTACAAAAAATATGAATACAGTAACAAATTATTGTAATAAAATAATTTTTGCAACTTGAAATAAATATTATGTGCACTTAAAAACTTCAAGTAATGAGTAACGTTCTGGTGTTCCATAACAACAAAAGATGTCTGAGGGGTCGCCTTATGATATACGAAAGGTTATAAAATGTACTAGAACTTAGGTTTACCAGTACTCTTACTGACACTTATATCAATACTTGAATATTGCAACAATTCAAAGTTGTTTGCAATATTTATAAATTTAATATGTATGTAAGAATTGTAGTGCAACTATTATTGTAACAGTATTGTTTTATGTTTACAATAAGTTTACACATAAAATAACCATAACATTAAACCTTAAAGGATGGGCCGTAACAGCAGGGATTTCCCTGAAGGACTACTTGTGAAACAGCTTTTTCTCGTAGCATGTTACTTTTTTATCATACTGTAACTTGGATAATGATCGGAGATACATGTTTTGAGTTCTGCATGAGTGTAGATGTATGTAATTAACAATTAAAGTTTAATTTTATTGTTACTATTTGTGGAGGGGTGGCAATGTCAGTTTTTTTTTTCATTGGTTTCGAAAACATCGCTTCTTTCTCAATTTAGCAATACGTGCGTAAATTTTTCCACATCAATGGCAAACATACCAGGCATTTTGCAGATTCACATCTTGGCGTAGCCTACGTGGGGATCCAATGAATTTCAAATTTCGTGTAAAAAAGTACTTACTTTACCTTTTTTTCTTCTTGTAGCAGATTACGGAAAATTTATTATTTTTCCATCAGGATTATAGCCCAAAGTATATTTATTTATTTATTTATTTAATTAAAGTTTCAGATACAGTACTTAAAGACCATTTTATACTGAAACTGTAGCAACAAGAAGAAAATAAAAACAATAATAAAAATAACAACAACAAAAAAAGACAATACAAGATGGCAGACAAAAAAACGAAATTGTTACACGTACATTCTTAGCGATTGTCGGAACCTGTGTTCTGACAAGAAAATATCGGTATTTACAGGCAGGTTATTATATAAGTGGGGGAGCCTATAGTAGAGAGACCGCTGTAGGAGAGAGAGCCTTGTAGCAGGAATCTGAAAGAGCTTTATGTTGCGGGTTGGCCGTGAGGGTACTCGTAGATGAAATTGGTTGACAAGGAATTCGGTTTTAATTTTGCCATTAATGATTTTATGCAAAAATTTCATGTTTGCTAGTTCGTGTCGAGTGTGTGGTGACTGGATCTTCAAAATAGACATAATATCTGTTTTATGGAGGTGTCCGAGAGAAGGAATTCTATGGCGAGGAAAAATCTGAGGACAGAATCAATCCTGGAAAGATTAGTTTTAGAAGCCATAGTCCAGATGGGGGAGCAGTATTCTAGAATGGGAGAGATAAAGGATTTGAAAAATATGCTAATGGCTGATTGGTTTTGGATTTCAGAGAACCTGTGCAGAATACCAAGGAGATGCATGGCTCGTTTAGTAGTATATGTAATGTGATCATTGAAGTTTAGCTTTTCATCGATGATAACACCAAGATCTTTTTGAGAGGAAACATTTTTGATGGGACAGTTTTCGAGAGTATAAAGAGAGATCAGTTTGTTCCTTTTTAAGGAAATGGTGAGGCAGGAGCATTTCTGAGGGTTCAATTCAAGTTTCCACTGGTGACACCACACAAGTAGTTCTGTAAGAGCTTGTTGTAGGATTAGTGAATCGCGTTCCGATGAAATTTCTTTGAAGAGTTTACAGTCATCGGCAAAGAGAAGTACATTTATGGGAAGAGAAGACAGTCTGTCTGGCAGATCATCCATGTAAAGAAGGAACAAAAGTTGGCCTAAGACACTCCCCTGGGGGACACCGGACAGGATGGGTAGAAAGCTGGAAGAGGAACCAGGGAGGATAACACGCTGCTCTCGTGCATGCAGATAGTCTGTTAGCAAAGATAGAAGTTTACCATGGATGTGAAATCTGGATTGTAATTTATGAAGAAGGAGGTTATGGTTAATTTTATCGAAAGCTTTTGAAATGTCCAAATATATAACGTCAAGCTGGGAATTGTTTGAGATAGACTGAGTAGCATGAGAAAGTAATACCGATAGATTGGTCAAGCAAGAGCTGCCTGGAAGAAAACCATGCTGAGCAGTATTTATAAGGGGAGATGTGAACTTCAGCAACCTGTCTTTGATTATTTTCTCACAGATGATAGAGAGAGGTGACAAAAGAGAGATTGGTCGATAAGATTTTACAGAATGTTTGTCTCCAGATTTATAGATCGGTACAACATTTGCACGTTTGAACAGTTCAGGAAACACACCTGCATAAAAACACTTGTTTAGTAAGAGACACAGAGGGTGAGCCAGGGAATCAGCAGTGTTGCGAAGGAAAATTGTCGGAATTTCATCGGGCCCTAAGGACCGGCGCAACGGCAAAGAGAGGAGGAGAGATTTGACTTCTTGAGGGCAGGTTTTAACCGAGGAGAGAGTGTGGGAACTAACAGACTTAACGTGAGGAAGAGGTTCGGAAACTGTCTCTGAGGAGAAATTTTCATGATAAAAAGTGTTAAAAAGTTGTGCTCTTTCGTCTCCAACAGCGGTGTCAGAATTATTTACAATTTCCATAGGCACACGAGGATTCTGTTTTCTCGAATTTAATAACGAGTAGAACTTCTTCGGTTCAGCAACACACTCGGCTGTTAAAAAGAGGTCTCATTTATACCTCTAACGTTCTTAATTCCGGAAATATAAAATTTCATTTAGAAGCATGCAGAATTTCATATTTCCTGCTGAAAACACAATCGGCGTTAGTGCAAATACCTGGAAAATCAGCCTTGGCATCTACGGGTTAAACTTGCTGTCATTTAATCAGAATATCCATGTTTGTTGCATCAACAATGTTCATAATTAATGAGAATTTCACAGTTTGCATAATTTCCAGCATATTGAGTTCATAAAAATACCCCACCCACATACATACATACTCTATATTGGCAAAAGTTGTTCATGATGTATAATCAGGATATGAAAGGTCTTGCTTGCTTGTCCAGTCTTGTGTGTCAGAAATATGTAAGAATTTGGTTTGGCGGGCGCGTGATGCATTTTTTACGTCATTTAGTATCATTCATTATGAGCAAGGATTTTTATAATATAAACGTAAATTTTTTTGGGTCTACATTTATTTATATCATATCTGAGGTTAATATAAATGAAACATATTGAATTACAAGTTAGAATGCTGAAAAAATATAAAAAATACAGTACGTACGTAACTTATTACATGTTTATAGCGCACAACGCTTCTCATCAGCAGGCGCGTGTCGTACTTTTTACGACAGATATTCCTGCTGAAAACCTAAAGGTTACAAGTATTTTTTTTTATTTTTTCAGCATTCTAACTTGTATTTCAATATGTTTCATTTATATTAACCTCAGATATGATATAAATAAATGTAGACCCAAAAACATTTACCTTTATATTATAAATATCCTTGCTCATAATGAATGATACTAAATTATTCACTGTCATATTGATTGACTTCTATATATTCGTCACTTAAGTCACTATCACTGTCCAATTCATGTGATCCCTCTTCATCAGAAGAAAGTTGAAGGATACGCTGAATTTCGCTCACGTCTACGTTTTGTCGACTCATTTTCAACAATGACCGGACGAAAACATTACAGAACAGGAGCAGGCGCGCAGCGCAAACTTTACGACACGGTGTTCTGATCTGAAATAAACAACAATTGACAGAGTATAACATATGGATTAGTAACAATGACTGCTAATATGCAACGCAAAATACCTCTTTGAGGAATACATAAAAAGCATAGGTCGACGAATTCAAAGGAAACACAAGAAAATTAAAGAAAATTACTTTTGGCGTAAATTTTGCGCAGGCGCGCCCGCTCGAAGGTTAAAGCTTACCAGGGGAGGGGGCTGCCAGGCCCACCATCTCTTGTTTTTCAATTTTTCAACTGTCTATATTTTTATATAAAAATGAAAATCATTTACATTGTTTCCCTATGTTCGCAGTGTTTCTTTATTACTTTTTTTTTTCATAAAATCATAAAGGTAATTTGCCTAAAATGTAAGATTCACTGTTCAGACACCACCTGTAATAGTGTATAATTGGTTAGTAATGTCTGCAATTATTATTATAATTACTTTATAACTGCACTTAAATAAACAAAGAAAGCATTTATAGTAATTAAATATGCAATTGCAATATTTTACTGCAAGTTTAGTGAATGATTAAATATAGGGTTAATGCAACATTGGTTAACCGAATTGTCAGTTTTTCACGTGTGTATTAATATTCTTCTATGCATGAATTATTAATTCTAGCCACAGGTTTTTATATTTATTAGGGATGGGACCGATTAATCTGTACTCGATCGGCTGATATAGGCATATTGGTAGAGGCACATATTTTTGGTAAATGAAAAAGCAAAATTTCGGTATAAAAACTGAGTCAATTTCAGGTTCAAAAGCGGTAAATAAAGTAAAATATCAGTGTTATAGCGGTGAAAAATTGGATCAAAAGTGGTATATATAAAGACATTTTGGTTTTAAAATTGTGATTATAATCCTAAATTTGATTTAAAAACTACACTTATTCCACAGAATTAACATTTCACTTCTAATAGCACATTTATGTAGTTATCCGAGTATTAAGTTTATTTCTGTGTAAAGGAGTCAATTTTTGTTTCTCCAATATTAACAGCATAATTAATTGATTTTCCGGGAATTGCATAACTCTCAGAATTATTCAGACCTCAGAAGGTGCCGCATCGGTGAATAAACCCTAAATTTCGTGTTTGAGTTAATTTAGATTTTTGCAGTTCATTTCGCATTATTTCGTGACAAAACATGGTGACAAAATGCATCTCACACCTTTCAAAAACATGAAAAATAAACACTACTATGTGTTTTTTCAAATTTCGTTTTTTCCTCAAAAACGAAATATGCATGCTCCTACATATCGGTAGAATTACCGATTATTTTACCTATCCGATATATCGATAAATATCTGATAATTTAGTGCAAAATTCTGCCATTTTGTTGTAATTTTTATGGATAATCTCCATGCCCTACTTTTAAAAAAGTAAATGTCAAAATATGCAATTTCTTTTGCACTGCAGTCACCTTGAAACACACATTTATTAAGGAGGTCAGTGAATCTTTCAGGTTCTTCAAGGACCATTTCTAATTTTATATCGGATCGGTAGATTATTGGTATCAGAAAATTTTATATGTGTACCTTATCGGTATATGCCAAAATTTCATATCGGTCCATCCCCAATATTTATCAATTCCCCAACTCCATGTTGGTTACAAGCTGCATGTAGACAAATTAAATTCATTAAACTCGAACAAAAATTTTGATTATACTAAAATCTGCCATCTTTATGTAGAAGTTCACATGTAACGTCTTTATTTCAGCACTGAAAGCATCTCCTGCTGGAATAGCCTGCACGACCATAGCCATTGTGGGTAAAATATTGGGAACGTGCGAGGTGACAGTCTCGTATACGTATCAAGACCTGCACGTGGAGGATTCTGTCACGGTTGCCACCTACAGGAAGTTGATATCCCTCCACCCAGTTAGAGGAGAGACAGTCTTGGCAGTCGGAACTTCCAGGCATCTGGCATTCGCAGGAGGCCCCCGTCCGTGGCCAAGTGGGTTTGCAGAGCATTCAAAATCACGTGAGTTTTCTCCAACATTTTATGCATATTGTGGCAGAGTGAAAGTTAATAATTACTAAATTTTATAATAATGTAATATAATCCCTTGTAAATTGCTCGTGTAAAATCGTGAATAGTCTCGCATATTGGCCGTGCGACTAAGGTGTCATGCTTTGGGCTCCAGCTACAGGACGCATGCAGGTTCAAGTCTCCTGGGGGAAGCGTAACAACTCCCCCCCCCCCCTGAGATTTCAGCCTGTGTAAGGGACCAGTGGCCAACTACCATCGTGAGGAAATTGGAAGCTGTGTATGACTAGCATAACCCAGCCATGGAAACCTACAGCAATGACTGGGGGTTCTTCGTGCTGACCACACGTCATCCCCTAACTGGTTAGATGATCTCCCACCCTCCCGAGGTGGAAGTGAGGCCAGGAGTGGGTAGGTTGATCTAGACTCTCAATAGACTGTTGCACTATGGGTTATAAAAAAAAAAGGTAAAGTGCTCCCCTGTGCATAGCACCACTATGGGTTATAGTTACTAAATTTAATGCATTTACTAATTGAAAGTAACTATGTGATAGTGAGACTATTATACCCTTTTTTTTTCAAACAAATGAAAGAATTCCAATAAAATTTACATAAGTTTTATTTGTAAAGAAATTAAATATATTTTCCAACAAATGGAGAATTTATCTTACAAATAACCTTAAGGGTTTTGGGCAACATTCCAGATGAACTTTAAATTAATTAAACTCTCTTAATAACAAAAATGACCCAAGTTTCTCAAATCAATTGCACCAAGGCTTAAATTACAACAAAGGCACCATTACACTTTTCTTTATCTCATTATAACACCATTAAGCCTTGTTTCCATGATATGAAAAACTCAATATGCTGACCAAGGCAGAAATTTATTTTATTATAAAACATAAACTAAACATAACGTTTCAACCTTCTAGCAAGGTCTTCTTCAGACTCTACAAAGTACAAATGTAACAAGGTACACAACAGGATGATATATATACACAAAAATACTTCCCTCCAGACTATTAGAAAGTAGTTCTGGAACAATCTAGCAGGTGGCTTTTCCTTGTCAACTGTACTTTCACCTGAAAGAGAATGTGGTTGGACTCTTTATCTCACACTATTGCCTTCATTCTTCTTCCTTCTTCTCTCCTCTTTCTCTCTTGTCCTTTCCACTCTTTCTAACACCGAAGAATGCAAACAAGAAAAAGGAAAACAGAGAAGAGGAAGGGATTATCTACGAAGTGAAATGTAAAGAATGTCAGTGTGTGTACATAGGAGAAACGAAAAAGAGGCTGAAAGACAGGTTGAAACAACATAGGGATGATGTACGACTTAAGAGAGAGAGAAATGCGATATTTAAACACAGAGTGAAACAGGACATGACAGAGTGGGATGAGGCTAAGCAGATAGGAAGGGAGAAGAGAATGCTAGTGAGAAAATGTAATGAGGCCAAGGAAATAGAGAAGAAAGGTGAAGACGACATAATGAACTGGAATGGGGGACTGAAGATAAACAAAGAATGGAAGAAGGTGTTAGAAAGAGTGGAAAGGACAAGAGAGAAAGAGGAGAGAAGGAAGAAGAATGAAGGAAAAAGAGTGTGAGATAAAGAGTCCAACCACATTCTAGATGGAAGTAAATATGTTTAGCCTTTTAGGTGAAAGTACAGTTGACAAGGGAAAGCCACCTGCTAGATTGTTCCAGAACTACTTTCTAATAGTCTGCAGTGGAGTATTTTTCTGTATATATATATCGTCCTGTTGTGTACCTTGTTACATTTGTACTTGGTACAGAGTCTGAAGAAGACCTTGCTAGAAGGTTGAAACGTTACGTTTACTATATGTTTTATAATAAAATAAATCTCTGCCCTGGTCAGCGTATTGAGTTTTTCTTTATCTCGTATAAGAGATCTAAATAAATGGACGAATTACGGATTCAGTAATGCAAGTAATATGAAGTAACCCATGCTCGCGTAAAGAAAGTGAAATAGAGGACTCCAGAAACCCCAAAGTAATTGTAACAAATCTACAGGAAGGAAGTGCCACACATACAAGATACTTCACCCCACCAAATCCTCGTAAACCTAAGGAAAACCAAAGAGGAGCGACCGAAAGTCTGCATCAGAAAAGAAAAGGCCCGGAAAAGCTAGGTACCTCCGTACCTGGAAGCCCTGTGACGTCACTTCCATCCTACACCACAACGATGTCCTCTCTCTTTATTCGTGGGAAACTAAAGATTTTGTTTTGTTCTTCGAAGAACTGACCTTAATATACAGGTGGCTACAATATCCAGGATGTTCTGATTGAGCATTATAATTTGTATAATCATGTAGCTATGAAGAAGAAGAAGAACAATATGTTCACGAGTCTGCTGTAGATTAAGATCGAGAGTAGAGTTCCTCGGGCACTATGTTGTACGCATGTACAAAGTTTATTAAACCTCATTTGTGTTTCACAAGTCCCTCAAAGCCAGCAGTGAAGACGTTTGGGGTTAGTGTCATAGCCAGCTGGTAACCTCCTGATGGACCTCCTCCATATCCTGGAACCAATGACCACCCAGATAATAGTTCAGTGGGCCAAAGAGATGAAAGTCGGATGGTGCCAAATCCAGACTATAAGTTGGCTGTTCCAGTCGTTCCCAACCTAGGGACCGTATGCGAGCCACTGTGGTAATGGCACTGTGTGGACAAGCGTTGTCATCCAGCAGAAGAACTCCATCTCTCTCTTCTCAAAGTACCTGGACGTTTCCTGGGAATGGTTGACCATAACTTCGTCAGGGTTCTGCAATACGTGGCTGCAGTGACAGTGTGACCCTGGGGCAGAAATTCCACGAGTAGGATGACTTTACTATCCCAAAACACAGTGACCATCACCTTCCTTGCTGACTGGGTGACACACCGGCCATTTTACCCACTTGGCACTCGAATGAATCGCCGCCATGGGAGAATGTGACTACTAGTGCCGTATACGATACATGGTGGTGCTGCCACCTACACTGACACTTGCGGAAAGGATCAGTGCAACGACTGATATTCATAAAATAATTTCACATTGCAGAAACTCTTTAAGATATTTCATTTTGCAACTTATATATTGACTTACCCTCGTACATTATTCTATGAATTATTTCTTTAAAGTGATATAAATCAGTGTTTCTTTTAACCTTTAGATGGCTGAGCAGGTTCACGAAATTAACCCCATTCTGGCCCAGGCTTCTCGGCGGGAATTTTAAATTTGAACACACTTTGGAGGAAAATTGTTATAACTCTGGCACTATGGGACCAATCTACTTCATATAACTTTCGTTTTGCAGCTAAAACATCAGTGCATGCAACCGTGTACAATTCAGAATGCTGAACCGAGGATGGGCAGCTTGGGGGAGCACAAGCCCCAAATTTCAATGGAAAAAAACTTTAAAAATCTGGAGTTTGCCTCCTCCTCTCCCGCTATTTTGGGGAGAGTATGCATTCTTTTCAAAGAATGAACGTTTCCAAAGAGAATGAAACATGTTTCATGTTCCTGGGTGACATACAGGTTGAATAATGAGCCAAAATGTGAAACTCTGTTCGGAAATGTGGCATGGATATGTTGCGGGGGAGTGGGGGGGGGGGGGAGAGGTTGGTCATCAATGTGAATTTCTCAGACCTGTGTCAGAGTTTCCACCCAAACATAAGAGTATGAAGGTTCAAAAAGCACAACCATTTCAATAGTATCATCGGACCAGTAAAGGTTAAATTCTCGATTTAAATCAACCTGTTTTGTTCCCAGTATTAATATCACTTGAAAGATAATGGCGACTATGCAGAAAAATGATATGGATATATAGTATGTGTTTGAGTTACTAGTACACGTTTGTTACAGTTTTGTTACTTGTTTTATAATGAATCAGCGCTTACTTTGAAATGCTCTGTGTAACTTGCATACTGTATTAACTTTGATACAAAAGAATATGTCCTATTACATAACATATTGTCTTTACATGAGAGAATCACAAACAGTAGCCTTGTAGACTATCTTCGTGACATTGTTGACTTGTGATTCTGAGAACTAGCTTTTTAAAACCAAAATTTTTGTTTGTCTCCTGTATTAATTGTGCTTGTATTTTCAATTCTGAGAACTAGCTTTTTAAAACCAAAAGTTTTGTTTGTCTCCTGTATTAATTGTGCTTGTTTTTTCAATTCTGAGAACTAGTTTTTTAAAACCAAAATTTTTGTTTGTCTCCTGTATTAATTGTGCTTGTATTTTCAATTCTGAGAACTAGCTTTTTAAAACCAAAATTTTTGTTTGTCTCCTGTATTAATTGTGCTTGTATTTTGAATTCTGAGAACTAGCTTTTTAAAACCAAAATTTTTGTTTGTCTCCTGTATTAATTGTGCTTGTATTTTGAATTCTGAGAACTAGCTTTTTAAAACCAAAATTTTTGTTTGTCTCCTGTATTAATTGTGCTTGTATTTTCAATTCTGAGAACTAGCTTTTTAAAACCAAAATTTTTGTTTGTCTCCTGTATTAATTGTGCTTGTATTTTCAATTCTGAGAACTAGCTTTTTAAAACCAAAATTTTTGTTTGTCTCCTGTATTAATTGTGCTTGTATTTTGAATTCTGAGAACTAGCTTTTTAAAACCAAAATTTTTGTTTGTCTCCTGTATTAATTGTGCTTGTATTTTGAATTCTGAGAACTAGCTTTTTAAAACCAAAATTTTTGTTTGTCTCCTGTATTAATTGTGCTTGTATTTTCAATTCTGAGAACTAGCTTTTTAAAACCAAAATTTTTGTTTGTCTCCTGTATTAATTGTGCTTGTATTTTGAATTCTGAGAACTAGCTTTTTAAAACCAAAATTTTTGTTTGTCTCCTGTATTAATTGTGCTTGTATTTTCAATTCTGAGAACTAGCTTTTTAAAACCAAAATTTTTGTTTGTCTCCTGTATTAATTGTGCTTGTATTTTGAATTCTGAGAACTAGCTTTTTAAAACCAAAATTTTTGTTTGTCTCCTGTATTAATTGTGCTTGTATTTTGAATTCTGAGAACTAGCTTTTTAAAACAAAAATTTTTTGTTTGTCTCCTGTATTAATTGTGCTTGTATTTTCAATTCTGAGAACTAGTTTTTTAAAACCAAAATTTTTGTTTGTCTCCTGTATTAATTGTGCTTGTATTTTCAATTCTGAGAACTAGCTTTTTAAATCAAAATTTTTTGTTTGTCTCCTGTATTAATTGTGCTTGTATTTTTAATAATTGCTTCAATGCTTGACCATTAAGTGTTTTTCGTTGCAGTTGACGTGGAAAATAACACTGTAGTTGAAGTCACCGAATTGAAGGCCCTTGTTAAACACAAGCAAGACTTGTACGCATTTAATGTTCTTTGCAAGAGGCTGGGGGAGAGCTACGTCACCTTGCAAGTGACCAACAACCCTACTTCGAAACAGTGTAAGCTATCACAGGCGTATGCGATTGTGAAGGTGTACTGTGCGAAGCCTAGATTCGTCCAGCTGAAGCCAGAGTTGAAGATTGCAGATGGTAAATCATGTCCAATGAACCTGAATTCACAGAAGGTTGGTGTGCTCAGTTTCTTTGAAAATATGTTCATATTTACTATGTGCGAATTACTCACAAGATTAACAATATAAATTCAGTTTTACTTAAGTTTTTTTGCGAGTATAGTTTGTTCTTCAATTACGACGTTTTGAGAGATAACTTCTCTCTTCTTCAGAACGGGAATATACATGAAGTTTGGCCAGGAATGTTTGAAAAATGGGATAAGAAAGAATATAGAAGCATTGGATTCCACGTCACCCCAGAAGTTTTGCGCGAGGCTTTGAAAGAGGAAGATTTTGAACTAGATATGACGTAATGAAGAGGGGAGGGAGGGGAAATGATGAACAAAAGACAGCCGGTTCGACTGCTTCCACATTCACAAGGGAAGCTCGTTGCGGACAACTTGACTGGAAAATAGTGAACGGTTTTTAGAATTTTAAAGGGTTTTACAGTAAAAATTTATACAGAAGGAACAATACGTTTTTATAATAGGTTTTAACTTGGGCAATAATGGCTTTTAAGAATGTAAATTGTCAGTGTGTAATCGATCTTCGTATATTTTTTCCCCACTCACATTTCACCTAATTCTTGATCCTGTTGACTATGGAAGAAATGTTTTGACGAAGCTAAGACCCTATGAATTGCTTATAACCTGAAGAAGATACGAAACGTCGTAATTGAAGAACGAACTATACTCGCAAAAAACGTAAGTAAAACTGAATTTATATTCTTTGAATATAGAAATGTTACTGAAAAAGAGTACTTATATTGACACTAGGGGTGGGAAAGATTTATCAGTACTACAGGCTGGCTACTCGCTGGGAATTCCATTTTTTATTGGCTCTGGGAATTATGTGCGGAATTTTCTCCGTAGACTCGAAAAAGTGCATCTTTTATTAATCCAAACTACCTTGAATCCATACATATTTATAAATGTTTTCACAGTGTAGCTTTTATTGTATCAAGGAAGATAAAGCTGCAGTGAAAAACAAAATAGAAATCTCTCAATCGCTATACTTTATTAATGTTCTTTGCAGAATAATCTGTCTGGCAGACATATAAAGTCATGGGAAGATGCCGAACCTGACCTTTTTGCAGCTCGTATGCTATGAGTTCTTTACAGATGTTAATTCATTTATATTGAGCCAAATTCGAATGTGCCACTTACCTAGGAAATGCCATGTTTCCACCACCGGTTGTGTTTGATCTGCAGGCCACCACTATTGACTATTGCCCGGCATCGGAGTTTCCATTGCAGGAGACCGCGTTGCAGCTGGACCATGGGTATTGCATCCCTCTCCTCGTTACAGGCTTTCCATAGGCCGGAGACTGTGCGGACTCGACGATGGGACAGGCGCCGCTTGAGGAGTCCGAAAGCACAATAGTCCATTGGGCTGGCATCTGGACTCTTGACAGGGATGTCAGAGAAGTGAATTGCAGAAATTCCAGTTTCCTGTTCCATACGGCGATAGAATTCCAGCGATGTTTTCGCCATGTGGCGGGATGCCTTGTCTTGGTGCAGTTCAACCTGGTTCACGTCTTGTCCGTACAATGCTCTTGCGAACGACCTTGAGGTGTAAATCCCTGTGAATGGCGCAGTTGATTGTTTCCTGCGATGTGCGGCATTTGCTGGCCATCGCACTCTGTGTGGGGGGATTTTTGGAGGTCGCCATACGCAGAACAACATGCAATAGCGGCGGGGTCCTCTTCACGGGAGGCCGGTTTCTAGCTGCTCACGTCGGTGTGGTGGGCCCAGGACTCTGTGCCGCATATTTCCGTATAATACGAATCACAGTGGCACGACCTACATGAAAATTATGCACTTTACACATTTCTACGATGCGCGACGCCATGAACTTACCGTCAGAAAGGGCAACAATGTACCCCTCCCAGAATCTGTTCAGTTTCGGCAGCATCAGACTACGCTTGACCACACTGCTCTACTGTGTGACTAACGAGATACTGTTGCTTGCCTCGTGGCAATCTCACGGCGATACGTTACGTATGCGCGTTACAGTCGCACATTGAATTCGGCTCAATATAAATGAACCAACCTCTGTATAACCAAAATTTGACTGCATTTGTATCAGTTCGTTGTCTGTTGTTCGCTCACGTGCATGTTTTTGCTGACAGAAGTGTGTTAATTTTCTTAATTATTGTTTTGTGTTATCATCATTTCCCTAATCTGCATATGATTATACATGGTAATAAGAAAGGTTTAAATAGAAGAAAAATTTGCCTGAACCGATGAATTTTTGGAGAGTTCTCCTTTAAAACCAGGAATTATACTTGAATTTTAGCATGGTCTTAGAGTAGCCACCCTGTACTGTATTGGTATGATCTGATATAGTCATACTGGTTTATTGGGAAAATTACCGATAATTTTACGAATCCGATGTGTCTATAAATAACTTACAATTTAGTGCAGTATTCTGCCATTTTGTTATAATTGTTATGGAAATAAACATATAATCTCCATTCTGTACTTCTTTTAAAGTTAATGTCTAATTATGCAGTTTGTTTGCATTGCAAAAGCTTGGTAACAAATATTTATTAGGTCAATGAACCATTTGGAATTTATCAGATTCGTAGAATATCATTTATCGGTATCGGTGAATTTTCTATCTGTACTTTATCGGTTTCGGCCAAAATTTCATATCAGCCCATCCCTACTTGGCACATTCAGTATTTCACTAAGGTTCCTTGTTTTCTTCAGGGATTTTAAAACTTACATGTGATGGCAGTCGAGTTGAAAAGTATAAAAACAGGTACCATTAGGAAGTTCGAGGTGGTGGTACCACAAGTACAAGGGTGAAAATCTGTTGGTTCATATGGGAGGGAGGCTATACTGTAATGGGGAAGGGGGGTAGTTGGTTTGCCTGGTTACCAAAGTATCGCTGGCGTAGCAAATGTAGGTTGGTGTTAAGTGTTGTATCACCAACATCGTATTATGATGTGAAGTGGCATGTGTTTACTTCGCTACTCAGTGACGAAAATAAGTGCAACAAATGTATTTTTTTGTGGGTTGACTTCCTTCAAATTTTTTCATTGTTACTGTGAAAGAAATGCCATTCCCAGAATTGCAGAATAATCCCTAGTTGACTGTAAATAATTTTTGACAGCTGAGCTGTCTACTTTGAGGCTAATTTTCAGAACCATGCGCTCAAAACACAATTTTGATTCATATGTTGGTTTTATGTGTCTAGGACATTTTGGTACCAGGACTTTTTGGTGCAACATGTAACTTTATGCACAGAAAGAAAATAATGTTATTTTGAATTGACCCCTCTTTATTGCATCCCTTCATACAAGTAATTTTACTTGGAAACGTTACGAGCAACACCTCGTAGGTAGTGAACGATGTCTCTCCTATCATATGCAGCAGAGAGTTTTTTTAGTTGAACAAAAACAGTCTTTGTATTTCTTTCTTGGCCGCTCGTCAGTGTTGACAAGAAATAACTTATTCTTAGGGAGACAAATTTATGGTAAATAAAAACTGAGGAGAGCAGTAAATAAAATGTTAGATCAGTGGTGGAAAAAGCAAACAGACTAATCTTATCGCTGCTACAGCTAGCAAGTTCAATGAAACTGGAAGTTGAGTAGACATTCGGGGGAAGAAAGGAATGCAGCTGGACAGGGAGCGAAGTTTTTTCGAACTGAGATTATGTGCATGGGAAATCCCAATTTGCAGCATCTTCCTGATGTGATCGAAAATAAAACGTTCTTCAGCTGCAAGTGGTAGGTAACTTTAGGCAAACATTTCGTTACAAATCGATAGTTTGCGCGCACAACCTCGATTGCCGATTTTTGCATGTTTTCTACTTAATTTGATGATATTTCACGGTTATTTCGCGAAAAAACATTAATTTTGTGGAAAAGCACACATTTTGCATTACTTCGCGAATAAAACTCATGCATATTTCATCATTGGGGTGTAGTTACGTCCAGAATGTTCAAAATTGCATCTTTTTTTCACATTTCGCAATTTTGCGCATTGCGAAAATTCAATGTCGCCGTCTCGCGGAGTTATATCTTTATGTACAACATTTATTTACACTTCTACCCTTCGCCGTATATACATATTTTCATTACAAATCCAATATCAACTGCTCCTGGTTTCCTTTTGCCCCAAAACACAAGAGACTTTACTCTACGAGCGCACTATTTACCATAGTGCTAACCGCCTCCGCAGTATGATGCGGAGGTCCCTACGCCGTCCTGGTATGATGCGGAGGTCCCTACGCCGTCCTGGTATTAAGTGCAATAGAGCTTCGAGTGCACTATTTACCATAGCGCTAACCCACCCCTGCAGTTTATCACACAGAGGTCCCTGTGTATACTCTGTGTGTATCGATGCATCCAAAAAACTGTCAGAATCCATTGAGGGATGGCCTCTTTCTGCGATCTGAGAGCATAAGTGTAACAAGTCGGAACCGGTATTTATACCTCTGACAAACTGCGGGGGCAAGTTCCTATTGTTACCTTTCAAACAGGGAAGCCATTGAGGGAACCCAACCGTTGGCTTCCCCGGCTACCGGGCAAAAAGCAACCTAGGCCAGAGCATTTACAAAGAAATAAATTCGTACATATACACTTCCCAATTTCCAGCTGTGTGCGTAAAAACCACACAGCAACAGTTTCCACTGCTGTCCATAGCAAGTTTCGTTCAGAGCTACTTCTCGACGAAGTACTTCCAGGAACCACCAAATCGTGCGATGGTCGGCGGAAACATGCGACTGGAATCCTCGATGCCAGCCCTCCACAGCATTGTTTTTCCATCTCCATCAGCTCCGTAGTGATTCCAAAGTCCAAACATCTGGTGCATGGCTGTGTTCATTTACAAATTTCACCGTTCACAGTGTGGACATGGGCCTTGCACTGCTTTTTCAGAGAGCACTGCCAGTACACTTTATAATTTCTGGTCTTTTCTTTTAAATACGAAATTCCATCATGGATTAGCTTCTTTCCACCATGAGAACTATTCACTACAGAACACATTTTGAAGTGATGAGGAAGTAACTAACATTCAGTATTTATAGTGACTGAAAAGTGACAGTGAATGACAGAGGTGAAAAGCTATAAAGAGAAAGGTGCCAAAATGTCCTGGCACCAAAAGGTCCTAGCACCAAAATGACCTGGCAACAAAAGGTCCTAGCACCAAAATGACCTGGCACCAAAAGGTCCTGGTACCAAAATGACCATGCACCAAAATGACCTGGCACCAAAATGACCTGGCACCAAAATGACCTGGCACCAAAAGGTCCTGGCAATAAAAGGTCGTGGCACCAAAATGACCTGGCACCAAAAGGTCCTGGCACCAAAATGACCTGGCACCAAAATGACCTGGCACCAAAAGGTCCTGGCACCAAAATGACCACCAAAAGGTCCTGGCACCAAAATGACCACCAAAAGGTCCTGGCACCAAAAGGTCCTGGCACCAAAAGGTCCTGGCACCAAAATGTCCTGGCACCAAAATGACCTGGCACCAAAAGGTCCTGGCACCAAAAGGTCCTGGCACCAAAATGACCTGGCAACAAAATGTCTGGCTCCTGATCTATATCTACCAAAATATTTTGTTTTTGAAAATTTGGAATAATATTTGAATCTTGCCTTGAGAATTTACAGTAGGTATACAGAGGTGGAATAGAAAGGTGGCATTGTAAAATTAATACAGTAAACCCTCGTTAACACGAATCCCAAGGAACCGAAAATTCAAGAGTTCGTGTTAAAAAAATTCGTGCTAACCGGTGACTCAAATTTTATTGTTGCAATACAGTTCTTTCTACACAGTAACCATTTACAATACGTATTATGTATGTCATCATAGAAAACACTAGTACAGTACTCTTCATAAGAGCAATAATGCCTTGATCCAAAGGTACTTGATGTTACTTGTACTGGCTACGTCTTAAAGAATAGAAAAACACATCTGAACACACAACTGAATTTGTTGGTTAAATACGTATAAGCTCATTGTTGATGCGATGATCGCGATTGTCGAGCAATTGCACCCAAGTTTTAATCTTGATGTTACTCGTACTGGCTATGTTTTAAAGAATAGAAAAACATATTTGAGCACATTGTTGATCTGAATCTGTTGGTTACAATACTGTATAAGTTGATTGTTGACAAGATGATAGAGATTGTTGAGCGATTTCTTACATACCTAGCAGAGGAACAACAGAAAAAAAATATGAAAAACTTTGAAAGTTCGTGTTAAATGAGATCTAATGACGCAACAGACTAAAAAACAGTTCGTAATTCATGGTAACCGAAATTCACGTTAACCGATAAAACTATCTATAAGATAAAATACATCCCTGCCGGGACCAACATTTTGTTCATGTTAACCGAGTGTTCGTTTTAAGCGAGTTTGTGTTAACAAGGGTTTACTGTTTTTCACCTCATTTTTTTTTATTTTCAAAATGAGAGTGTGAGGTATTCTTCATATATGGTAGTATACTAAAGTGTGTACAAATTTATTTCAACTTCCTCTAGATTGTTGCCCAGAGCTACAAGGATGTTGAGCTGACAGTGGTGGTGAAAGATTCCGAGGGGCGCAAGTTTGACAACATCACAACTTTGTATCTGGAGTGGGTGTTTAATCCACAGACCACCTTGGCAGTCCCAGTGAAGCAAAATAGTGCGATCATGGAGCACTCTGTAGAAAATGATATTATTATTCCGGGAAGAAGTAAGTGTTAACAACATATTGTCATTAATAGAGCAACATATTTATGGTGAATAAAACATCAAGATTTCAGCACGAAACGAGGTACATTTCGGGATCAAAAGCAGAATATAAAATTACATTTCAGTGTTAAAAGGGCAAATAGTATCGTAAATTTGGTTTTGCAAACTATGCTATTACATAAAGTAAGCACTTCCCTTCTAATAATATATGTATGTAGTTATCAAGAGTATTGACTTTATTCTTTTGTAATGGAATTCATTTTTGCTTCTCAAATATTTACAGCAGAATTAATTGATATTCTGTGATTTGCATAACTCGCAGGATAAGTCAGACTTTAGAAAGTGTTGTGCTTGTAAATATACTAAATTTTGTGTTTAAAAGTTTATTTTGCATTTCATTTCGTGACAAAACATGGTAGGAAAATGTACCTTGGACCTTTCAAAAACATGAAAAAATAAACATCACAGTTTGCTATTTCACATTTTGTGTTTCCATAAAAAACTAAATATAAATACTTCTAGTTATTAGTAAATTTGCTTTGCCAACAGTGGCTCTCCTTGGTGTATTGTTTCTGCACTGTAGCAATGTATGTGGTAACCATTATGACAATAAAAATAATACATTGTCATAACAACATTTGAAAATGGTTAGGCTAAGTTCAAAGTTCCACATTTGTGCAATATTTATAATAATTTAGTCATATGATTGCTCAAAATTTTATTCATATAATGCAATTAAGTGTCTGAAATTACTATTTAAACTAATTTTATTAAATATGATGTTTAAAAAAGCCAATTTGTATATCATGACAAAATTATCAAATTGTGCAATATTTTGAATTCATATTCATAACAGTTATTTTTGACTGGCAATATGAAAAACAAATATCTTCAATCATATGTGTTCTTTCAGACAAGAAAGATATGATACATTCAAATTTATAATTAAATTTATTGGAATTGTGTACATTTGCATTGGCATCAAGGTTTATATACAATGGTCAACTCTTTAAAATTGTTCAATGTATAATATGATGTCATACTTGGTATTTCGTATCAACATTCAAAAAATGGTAATTGTAATCATTAGATAAGTATATTGTGATATACACAGTAAAATAGCTGTAACAGAGCAAATATGTACATTTACTACACAAACATTCAAGCTGTTAAGCACTTATGGACCAAAATATAAAACAAAAACAATTGAAGATAACACATACTAAAAAATCTGGCTTGAACTAGTTGCTCTAATGCTAATTGTCTGTGACTTTTGAGGAATCTCATGATGGATGGCAGATAAGTAAAAATGTGGCTATTGGTGAAGGATTGATATTTGTATAAATTTTGATTTTTTGAAAGATTATACTTTGCAAGTTAATCTTCAATAGTTTGTTTAAACTATGTAGAGACATTTTGTTCATAAGAGAATCTTGATAATGCTTTTATAATGGCATAATCTTTAAAAAAGATTTGGAACTTGTGAAAAGTGCCAAGTTTAAAAATTGGAAGCAGGAAATTATTATCTGCTTGCATCTGCATTATCAAGCTAGTAGATGAATAATGCATTACCTCAAATGAATGTTTTGAGAAATAAGACAAAAGTGAGAGAAATATCTTCTGCATTTTGGAAGTGAATTAACCATATGTGGAGTTTTAAAAATTGAAGAATGGAAGCCATCTTGTAAACCTGGTTGAAGAAATTGACATATTGAGTATACTCAGATGTAGAACCGATGCATGCCAAAATATTAAGAAAAAGACTTACTCTACCTCACAAGGAGATAATAAAGAAATATTATTAACAGCTTCATAGATCGGAGACACATTTAAATCGGATATTTTGTGTTTCTTGTGGTTAGTACTTCCCAATTATATATTGCGGAACATAGTCGAAGGTGCCATTATGCTTTTTGCACGAAAACAAACACATTTTCTGCTAAAATAAGCCATTTTCCTGAATGCTACGGAAAGCACCTCACGGTGCGATATTGCTTGCTTTGCGAATAATAACGCATCTTTTGTTTTCGAATATCAGTGTTTCCAACTCTATTGTGCATGAAAATTCCTATGTTCCACGAATTATTGGGTTTTTTAAATTATCCTTTCATTAACAGTTTCATACATCGGAGACACATTTAAATCGGATAGCCCCACAAACCATTGACGTTAGCCCCAAAAACCATCCACGGGTAGCCCCACAAACCATTGTCGTTAGCCCCAAAAACCATCCATGGGTAGCCCCACAAACCATTGACGTTAGCCCCAAAAACCATCCACGGGTAGCCCCACAAACCATTGACGTTAGCCCCAAAAACCATCCACGGGTATCCCCACAAACCATTGACGTTAGCCCCAAAAACCATCCACGGGTAGCCCCACGAACCATTCACATGAGGTTAGGTTAGGCCTGTTAGGTTATGTTCCATTAGCACCCATTTCACCCCTAAATTCATCGAAAAACCATTTTCCTTTCTCGACAAAAAACCGCGCATTTCTCGAAGAAAAAAACGTGCGTTTCTCGAAAAAAATCACGCATTTGGAAACCCTGATTCCACTAGCGAGATCGCGTGACTTCCGACGCTAGAGCCATCTGCAGGTACATCTTGGAAACAACGGCATGATGATGTCGATTTTCACAAAATGCGCAATATTATTACATGAAAAGTGATTATTTATTGTTCTGCTGCTTGTACGATGACGTTTTAGGAGGAATATATATCGACGAAGGTTGTAAACCTTGGAGAAACTCATTTCCGTAAGTAGTTTCTTGTGTAAAATTGAAGAAATGTGTCTCCGATGCATGAAACTGTTACCGAAATATTTTCTTCATATAAATAACATTTATATGTTATAAATGTTCTTGTAAACAAATGCATAATTTGATGCTCTTGTAACTTTTGTTATTTCTAGTTTTTTATCAATATAATAATTATAAAAATATTTATTATTGTTTGAACATAAACACTATTCATCAGCATATGTAAGCTGGTATTCCTTTTCAACATATATCCATAGCTTCCTACTGAGCTATAACATTGATTTGAATTTTTGACAGGTATATACATAAAATGATGTGCCAATCAAGACTTCATGTTTAACCGAGGACATTTATCAAAGTGATTGATTAGTGAGATAGATTAGACTGAATTGTCTTCTCGATATTTAGTCTCACTTTCTTCTCTTTTCATCACATTTATCGTCATACCATCTTAAAGTAAAAAGCACTTAAAATTGTTGTAATTATTTTTTAATTATCCCCAAAATGTTGTGGAACTATATTCGAAGAAGCATTAGAACATATCAGAATTAAAGTGTACTTCATATTTCCCAACATCACCTTAGCAAGATTTTCCTGTATTTTAATGTTCAAATATTCATATCGGTATTAATACCGGGTGTACACAAATTAATATCGGAGTTTTAAACTTGTATATTTTGTATGCTATACACATTACAAATATGAACCATATATGAAATGAAAGAGTAACTTGCCAAGTTTTGATTCTATGCAAGCGCAAAATTTGTTTCCTAACTCTGCCGCTTGGCTGAGCCATTCGTAGAGATGGCGACTCCCGAGCGTAAGTCTTTTTGTGTGTTGGAACTCGCGAGGTCTAATTCACTTGTTACAGTTCACAGTTCAACGGGCGTATCGACGAAGATTTGGACATGACCCCCCCCCCCCCTTCCCTGTGTGTTTTGTGTTCACTTTTCCACTTCGATGAAATGTCTATTCATCGCTAAAAATCACACGACTAAGAAAATCGTCATCTTCTTGATTAAGAATGGGTGTGCAGAAGTTCCTATGAGCCAAATGATCTGCAGGCTTTAGGGCCTGTAACAGCTGGAGACGGTACGGTCTCATTTGGAGTCTTTTCCTTAACACTTTCCACACTGTCATTGTTGGCACTGTTAGTTCTTGACTTGCCCGCCGCACAGATTTTCTAGGACTGCAAGTGAAAGCCGTTCTGACGCTTTCCGCCTTCTTGCCTGATACACGTGGCCATCCGGAACTTTTACCTTTACACAAGCATCCTGTCATCTTAAACTGGTTATACCACCTACGAATGTTGTCAGATGGGGGTCACTTCCAAATCTTCGCCGATACACCCGTTGAACTGTAAGGACAATTAGACCTCGCGAGTTCCAACACACTTACGCTTGGGAGTCATCATCTTTATGAATGGCTTCGCCAAGCGGCAGAGTTAGGAAACAAATTTGGTGCATGCATAGAATCAAAACTTGGTGAGTTACACTCTCATTTCATATATGGTTCATATTTGTAATGTGTATAGCATATAAAATATACAAGTTTAAAACTCTGATATTCATTTGTGTATACCCTGTGTTACCGTTGGTTCAAATTGTTTGTGAACACACACTTTTTTTTACCTTGTGCCAAAGATAACATGAAAGTGTTTAAATGTTCCAGTGATAACATGAAAGTATTTAAATGTTCCAGCCTATCAAGTAATCCAGACCAAGGGAGTGACTGGTATGCTGGAGGTAACCGTTGAAGTAATTGGATACCACAATAACCTCATGTCCAAAGATGATGGCATAGAGCAAGAGGTAATTTTTTGTAGATTTTTCATGTAAGAAGCAGAAGAGATTGCAGTGGTATAGTTGTTATGGCGAATTGTGACAGTTTCACACCAGTGTGAATTTATTTCATTATCATCGGAATGGGTAATACTACTGAAAAAAAATAGTACAAGACGGGTATGCTGCAAGTAAAAGTTTATTATTAAACTAGATACAATCTGTAAAAAATGTGATTAATAAGTATTTATTGAATTCCATGTATTCCTTATGGACAAACAACTTGGCAAATCAAATGGAAGTTTCATTTTTTCTAAACACAAACAAAATCTTCAACCTGTCCTATTTCCATTGGTGTGTTTTTCTGTGCCATCAGATGTTTGATATTCCCAAGAGAACAAGTAACATAATTCTCCCATAAGCATTATGCAAAGTTTTCTCCATCCAGCACACAGCTATATTCTTCTCCAGCTCACTGTGAGTAAATGTCGTTGGGGGAGAGGCAGTTTAGAGTCCTCATGTCTGGCTGAACATGGAAACTGTTCTTTGTTCTCTTAAACAGGAGGCAGTAAAATTGTAACGTTAACCTACTTTTGAGAACTTGTACAGTACTTCTGTTTTCTTCCAAGTTTAAAGACCTGCTTCTATTATTTTTCAGACATAAATATATTTCTAGTTGAGACAAAACAAATTAATCTATAGTCTTATCAGTTTTGGCTGATGTTTACATGTCAATGTAACAGTAAAATTATCTACGAATGGCCTGAAATTCAGTACAAATTTATTATTTAAGTGGTTGTAAACACACAATTAATATATCAGGGTTTTATAATGTAAATGCGCAAAGCTGCAGTTTCCTTTAGAGGCAAAACATAGTGCCATTATCTAGTTTCCAAACATTAATGAAAGTAGTTAATGAAATGGAAACTAGATGGACCTTGGTATTGGCCATAATATGCATATCATAAAATTATCAGATCTATAAATATCTTACATTTTAGTGCAATACTGTGCCATTTTGTTATAATTTTTATGGATATAATTTCCATTCCCTACTTACTTTTGAAGTAAATGTCTAAATATGAAGCCTCTTTTGCATTGTAGTCATCTGGTAACATACATTTATTGAGGAGGTGAATGAACCATTCACGTTCTTGAAGGACTACTTGGAGTTTTATATCAGTTTGCCAGAATATAGGTTGCCTCTCATGTACACGTGAGAACATTTTTCTTCGATAAACACTTTTAGTGCTCATTTTTGCATCGGTGAATTTCTAGAGAGAATAGGAACATGTAGGGAACTGTGGCACACTTGCATCAGATGTTAACCATGTGGTGTGTATTGTTACGCAACTCGGATTTTACTTTGCTTCCTTTTTTTGTTGTTTCAGTGGCCACCGTTTTCGGTGGTAGGTGAAGATGGAAAACTAAGGACTCCAGACATAAAATACACGCTGACTATAATTTTTGTGAATGACACCGTAATTTCACCAAATAAAACCATTTTGTACAATCATCCCAGCAACAAGGTAAGTTACATATTAATTATATGTATAACTGTAAAATATCCAGTGTTCAGCATTAGAAGTAAATAATGTAATTCTTTCTAATGGTCCACACAAAAGTGGCAGAAGAGCAATGTAAAGTAGCATAAATATGAAATGCCATAGCACACATTGCTTCTCACTACAAAAACTACGGCTGAGCCGATACCGATGTATCTGTATTGGCCGATAACACTGGTATCGGTATCGGAAAGTATCTGTTGGAATTTATTAACAGATACTGGTCGATACTTTTCTGGGATTTAGTCTTTCACCGCAAAATTGTTGAGACACACTTTTGCAGACTCTAAATATCCTGTAAATTATGCAAAATTCGAATTTTTCCTCTATTTTGCACAGGTTTTCTGTGAAAAAACTGAATTTTTTGATAACGTAACGTGTAATTTAATGGTGTCGTGGTAATGTCGTCACCTTCTAATCAAGAAAAGTCTGGTTGGATACCTGTGCAGGCACATTTCACAGTGATTCGGATTCCACTTTAAAATGTAGGTCCAATCTCAATTAGCAAAACAACAATTTAGTTCAAACAAACAATATTCTCACGTAATTCTTGAATATTTTAAAGCAAAAATCTTGGTAAATTAATGCATATAATGAAAGTGAAATACTTTAACATTAATATTATTCAATGTTTTGAACAACTTTTAATTATTACAATTTTCAAGCATCGGTATCGGCATCAGAATTGGTGAGAGTATCGGCATCAGAATTGGTGAGAGTATCAGCATCAGAATCGGTGAGAGTGTCGGCATCAGAATCGGTGAGTGTGTCGGCATCAGAATCGGTGAGAGTATTGGCATTGGTGAGAGTATCGGCATCGATATCGGTTCAAAGTGGTTTCGGCTTAGCCCTAATTAATACAAAAGAAACTATTAGAAAAGTCATAAGTAAAATACATTTTAGTGTTTTTAAGTTGAACTGCCACTACTTTTAGGGGACCAATTTAAAACAAAACGCAGGAAAATGTAAAATTTGGGAAACTTATGCAGTGCATTTCTCTGTTGGGACAAATGTGGAACAATGTAAAATCGTGGTTTGTTAATAATATGCTGGAATTCTAATAGACTGTGGAAAATGCTTATTAATGAAAAAATCCAGCCATAATGGTTGTAGTTCGTGATAGAAAAAGTAGATTGTAATTTTCTTGCATTTTCTTTTTTTCTTGTTTGTATTATGAAGAAGTATTTTTGAAACTTAATACATATATGTTACTTTTTGTTGAAGCTGTATCTGGAAGTGAGCCAAGGATCTGGGCACTACGAGTTTGTTTTGAGCTCCAATGAAATAGCTGACATTCACTATGTGGAGAGCTCAAGGATGATTGAGGTAAGTCTAGTTGAAAATTAATACATTCAAAAATAGGGGAAAGTAAATACAGTTTTTACGTGTGTATAATGCGCACCCTGGTTTTGGTGGGGGAAAATGACAAACAATTATGTCTCTTATATAATGCTCATTACAATCCAGGTTCAAGAAATGGCTTTCTTATTTGTGGGTAGTAAAGCTGTTGCTATGTGGACCAAGAGGAGAATATCCTCTTGTGTATACAATGAGTCACCAACCCAAGCCACCTCCCCCCTCTCCCTCCACTGTGTTTAGCATCCCAAAGCTTTCACTCTTTAACCACCTTATTTATTTTGTAATAGTAGAATGCAATATCAAATATTATGTTATGGATTTACAGTGCTCAGGAAGTTATTTTGTATTATTTCTCACCCAACAAATACTGCTGATACGTATCTGATGTGATGGGAGGTGCATGCTCAAATTCCGCCAGAACGGCACTGCTTTCCTTAGTGTCACAGAACATTACATTACAAAGTGAAAAATCGTGGGAAATTGCCTTTTAAACTTTCATACGTGGTATTGCTTATTCCTTCTTTACTTTTTCGAAAAAACTTCAAACAAAATATATAATGTATATTTCTGAATCCAAGATGGTGTTTTGCCGTAATTTCGTTCCCAGAAGTATGGGTTCGTCTTGCTTTCGTGGCATATGATGTGGAGTGTTTTTTTTTTTTTTCATCATCAATTGTTGTAAAACTACATAGATTCCACTTTTAATCTTCGTTGTAAAGTGTGATGTACCGAAGTTTTGAAAATAGTTTTTCTGTAATCCCTTGTTGAAAAATGGGGGTTCGTCTTGGATTTGAAATCATCTTGCATTCAGAGATATACAGTATTTTTTCCGTGATTAATGTAACATTTATATGTACGAGGCACATTCAGGGCCCTGAAACTAGCAGTTAGCAGTGCAAGATTTCTTCCATTAAGGCATTTACACACTCCCATATCATATTATTTGACCAGCAATACATTTTAATTATTATTTTCTTTTTCCTTTAATTTTCTTTCATCGAAAGAACCATGAAAATCAGACCATTCCTTCATTTTGCGATGAGCTTATTTCAACCGCATTTCCATTAGTATTACCATCTCAAATGGAATGCTGTTGCCATATTCAGAAACTGCAGAATGTAAGCTTTGCAACAATATGTAGCATGATAGGATTCCGTAAAGATGAGAAATCGGTGATAGTGTCACAAAATCATTGAATGACCCCTGTATGGTTCCATTTTGGCTGTCCGAATTATTCTGTGCATAATACACACAGCTTTGGGGGCAAAAATTTTGGAAAAAAACTACGCATTATACATGAGTTAATATGGTACTTCAGGTTGCTCAAGACATCCAATTTGCTTTTTCTTTTTTAAATTTTTGTTGTTGCAAAGTTAAATTGTTGTTGTAAAGTCATGCTACAGTCCTTTGTGTTTTATTTTATGGCTGAATTGATTCCACATTGAACCGATATTTGATTTGTTACAGTTTTCAAGCATCTGTATTCATGAAATTGGGAATTTGCACTATGGGTATCTGTTCATAATGGCATCAGCTGAACCCTGATCAAAATAAGTGTTGCTATGCATCTGGAAAACAGGGAATTGTCAGGGAAATGTGAGGAAATTTTGCATATTGTCTATTATTTATGTGCATTTTGGAGTCTGCAAGAGAAAAAGTTGCAAAATGAACAAGCAGCTCACTTTCACTTCTGGATTCGGTTCTTGTGATTCCACTCCCAAAGATTCAGTTCAGAAACTTGTTTCTATCGTTCTTATGATTCTCAGTCTTGTGCAAAATTATGGTTCCTTTGAATTTCTGTAATAAATTTTCACTTTTATAATATTAGATATTAGAAATAATATCAAAGTAAAACTTGCAGTCCAGATATCTGATTGACAATATGATCATAATTATCGGAAAGGTTGGTGAAGATGAGTTATCGTCTATTATTTTATAGATCTTAGTCTTGTTGGCATTTTCTATAGAATTCCTATATGCAACAAAGATTTCTCCAGATGCTGTGTACTTATAAATGTAAGCAAAGAAACAGCATTTTCTACGATGCTATAATCCACCAGAAAATGAAAAATTGTCCATGGTTTATGAACTTTTTTTATTGTTTTTATATTGTGGAGATATTTTATGGTGAAATAATGTACCTCTGTTACCTTAGTCTGAAGGCTAGGTGCACGTGATTGTAGCACCCAATACATTTAATGCAGATTATAATTTTACACTTTACTCTTCGAATTTTCATATGTTCTTGTATGTGTAGAATGAAATTTGCTAAAAAGAAAGTTGTGAAAGTAAATATTCATAATAATTAACTGATTATATAATTAATTAAAAAACACGAGGTTCAAAAGCAAGGGTCATGATGGCAGACATGTCTGAAAAAATTTCATTTTTGGACTGGAAATCCTGGAAATGTCAGGGAATTTGATAATCAAAAAATCGTAGCAACCCTAAAAATGTAATGATTAATAATACTACTATTAATACATAGAAAATTAACATATGTTTTTGTAGTAGTTTAAAATTAAAACAGTTGTCCTGTAAATTACTAATGAATATGTTCATTATAAAACATCACTGGCCTTCCTGATGGTGTAGTGGTATCATCGTCACCTTGTAACCAAGATGTGCCAAATTGTACCTGGTGGAGGCAGATTGCACAGTGGTTCAGGTAAAGGTAAAGTTCCCCATGCTTATAGCACCTTGCCATGAAGGCTCATTTAGGGGATTTGGGGGTAGGACCCCCACACATTACGATGTTGGCCATTTTGGAGGTGATGTGATCAGCACCACAGCCAATTTATAAAGGGGCAAGGTCTGAAAAATTCCGACCTTAACCTTTAAACAGCCAATGGGTCATATATGACCCATAGCAAGTATAGGCAAAAACAGCCAATGGGTCATACATGACCCATGGTGCCGATTACAACATTCACGTGCTTTTAGGACCTTCATACTTGTATGTGATGTTGTAAATGCTGACAGATGTTAAGATAATACTTTGAACTGTCATGTGGAAGAAAACCCACCCACCCTCCCCCTTTCTCTAATATGCAAATTAGCTATTTTTACCCAAAATGCAGGATTGTACATATTGTGTCATATTTCAGCCTGTATGAGAACTAGAGACTTGAAACAAGTTTCACTTTGTTGCAAAAGGTCTACTCTTTGAAAACAATGCAAAAGTTTGCGCCCTTTTTCCAAAATAACTGGAGAAGATATTTTTTTTTCATTGAAATTTGGGGACTTGGCCCCTTCCAACCCCGTTTTTCTCACTTGGGCTTTCTGAATTGTACACTGTCGCGTGCTCCGATGTTTTTGCTTTCAAACAAAAGTTATCCGAAGTAGATTCCTCAAATAGTCGCAGAGATATAACGTTTTTCTGAAATAAGTGTAAAGATTTAGAAATCGTGCGCAAAGGCCACGGCGAGAGAGGGATTACTTTTCAAAACTGGCTTGGCTGTTTAAAGGTTAAATCACCCACCTCAGGAATCGAACCTGGGTCTCCCATGTAGCAGTCAGGCACCCTACCGTCTAGACCACCCTGGTTCTACAGTGGTTCAGATTACAATTTATAAACTGTGGATCCAGTCTTGATTAGCCTATCTGTACATAAAGTGGACTTAAGCAATAATTCAATTCAGTTCTAAAACAGCAAGATGTTTCTAAATGTTTTAAAAGTTTTAGGACCTACTTTGAATAATCTATTCTAGGCAACTGTTCATTATTCCACATAGCAGTTTGCCCGACCCTGTGGCCGAGTGGTTAGCACATTGCGCTGCGATGCCAAGGGTCCCGGGTTCGAATCCCGGTCGGGCTTGGTTGTTTGTGAATGTCCATTCATCAATTTCATCATTTCATCACTCATCCCCATCTTCGCAAATTAGCCAAGAGGCACAAAACGCGAAGTAAAATAAACTAAATCAAACTAAACACATAGCAGTTTGAAACATGATTTTGTTTTCCAGCTTCCTCAGGCATGTACTGGAAGCCTGAGAAGGCTGGCAGAAAGGAAGCAAAATCAACTGTGTTTCAAACTTCTACGTGGAATGATTAGTAAGTTGTTTAGAACAGATTATCTTATTCCACCTTCCTGCCAAACTCGTATATTTAGATATAATATGATTATTTTTAGCACAAAATATTTTACACATTTTTATGACCTAAAAATCCATTCATATTTAGTGCTCGTGCGACTTACTCACGTTGAATAAGTTAGTATACAATAAATGTAGATACTTAAAGGTACTTACGTTAGTGAGTATTGATTTTAACGAAACTACGTTTCAGGGTTCCACTGATCCCTTCATCAGGTTACCAAACTAGGCCAGTGTAACTACACCTTAGCTGCGTCAGATATGACAAGGACTTAGGAATTTATAGTGGGTGGAAAGGAATAAAAAGGAACATTTAGTCATCTGACCCCATGTTCATAAAACTGCCATGTTCCCAACTGTAAAACACTGATCTAAAAAATCATTTGAGCACAAGGCTTTACACACAAACACGTTAAAAGACTGATCTATAAGGCCGTGTGAACACAGGGCTTGACACACAAACACGTTAAAAGCCCCACTTAGATGCGCACGTCGGAGAGTTGTGGCGTGGTCCCTCGTAGAATGGCGGAAGTCCTTCGGTTGATGTCCCCGCCCCCTACCTTTCCTCTTCTGTATTCGGTGAGCTACGTCATATCAAGTTCGAATTCTTTAATCTCTTGGGCCGTGCTATATGCATGCCGTACTAGTAATGTTTAAGTTCCTGAATGGTTATAAAATATAATTTTTTTAGCATGCTCTCTGCATTGATGTAAACTTTCGGCAAAGACAATATATTCTCCAACTTTTTCAGGTCATTCCTAAAACAGATGGGATACTAAAGTTAGCACTCGTGGATTTGTGTCTAGTGTCAAGACCTGCAGTAGCTGAAATACAGGTAACTTGTATTATTATTAATGTTTTTTGTTTTTTTTTTGTTTTAAAATGCTTAGGATTTTTTTTTCTTCCTTCATTTATTTTGTAATTTATGCACTAATTTGGAGGGATTCATGTTTTGGAGAAAGAATGATGTAACAAATTAATATGCTTAAATTAAGTGCTCACTTATCTGTGAAACTGGTTCCTATGAAGTTCTGTTAATTTCATTAGCCACTGCTGAAATCCTCTTGGGAACTTGTAGTGTTGTATATGTGAAGTATCGCGTTTCCCTGTTGCAAATTAGATATTCTTTTTTCTGATTAATTTCGAAGGCTCACTCAGGGTGTCTACCAGTCTAGAAATCCTAAAAAAGTCTGAGAATTTACTTTTTTCTGCAAAGTGCGAGGGAATTTACTTTCTGGAAAAGTCATGGAAATGTGAGGGAATTTACTTTCTGGAAAAGTCACGGAAATGTGATGGAATTTACTTTCTGGAAAAGTCATGGAAATGTTGGGGAATTTACTTTTTCTGGAAAAGTCAGGGAATTTACCTTTTCTGGAAAGTCACGGAAATGTCAGGGAATTTACTTTTTCTGGAAAGTCACGGAAATGTCAGGGAATTAACTTTTTCTGGAAAAGACAGGGAAATTATTTTTTTCTGGAAATGTCAGGGAAATTACTTTTTTCTCGAAATGTCAGGGAATTTACTTTTTTCTGGAAATGTCAGGGAATTTACTTTTTCTGGAAATGTCAGGGAATTTACTTTTTCTGGAAAAGTCAGGGAAATTACTTTTTCTGGAAAAGTCAGGGAAATTTCTTGTTTTTCTGGAAAAATCGAAATTTTTGTAGTAGTGCACTAAAAATAGGCTTTTAAACAAAGGAGAAAGGAGAAGCAAGAACTATGAAACTTGTTGTAGACAGACTATAATGTAGAAAATGTGGTCATGTTTTGAACTATGTTAATCTAGAGCTTTACTACAATAAGTAGTAGTTATTGGAAGTTACCACTTCAGGGTGTCGACCAGTCAAGAAATCAGTAAATTATGCTTGTCAAGAATTTTTGCTATTTTTTACTGTACAGTGAATTTACATTGCGAGAGACCTATACTGGGATTTGATAGAATTGAATATTTGGAAATCTAAAATTGTATCGAGTTGTTGTTAAGATTTGTCCACTTAGCTTCCATAACCCTTAACCACAGTCGTGAACATTTTGGGCACTAACACAGTCGTGCTGTCCACAGGACCTCTATGAGAAAAGGAATATAAATATATGAAGATATATTTTAAATGATGTGAATTTAATCATGTCTTATGCTTTGTTATTCACTGAACACAATTACGTAGTTTTGAGAGCGAAACATTATTTTTTAACTTCCCTCAAAAAAAATATTTTGTTTATATTGTGAGTTTAAGCAAAACAAATACACCAATCCAAAATATCTCTTAACGGATGGGACCGATTAATCGGTACTCTATCGGTATCAGCCAATATAGGCATATCGGTTTATCGGTAAAATTACCGATTATTATACCGATCCGATATATCGATAAATATCTGATAGTTTAGTGCAAAATTCTGCCATTTTGTTGTAATTTTTATGGATAATCTCCATGCCATACGTTTTTAAAAAGTAAATGTCTAAATATGCAATTTCTCCTGCACTGCAGTCACTTTGAAACACACATTTTTTAAAGAAGGTCAATGAACCTTTCAGGTTCTTCCAGGTAAAGGTAAAGGTAAAGTGTTCCCCTGTGCTTAGCACCACGCCATGAAGGCGTATAGGGGGTGTGGGGGTAACGCCCCACACTTTCTTGATCCGGTCGTGAGTGGGGGTGATGTGATCAGCATCACGCCCCTGACCACCTTTACCCCACAGGGTTTCCCCCAGGTACCCATGTTATTCGACGCTGGGTGGGCGCCGGGACCGCTTCCATCGTTAGAAAAGTTCCCGGATTTGAACCGGCCGGGGATCAAACCCGGAACCTTTAGCATGGTAGTCAGACGCATTACCGACTGAGCCACCACGGCCACATTGGTTCTTCCAGGACCATTTCTAATTTTATATCTGATCGGTAGAATATCGGTTATCGGTACCTGTAAATTTTATATCGGTACTTTATCGGTATCGGCCAAAATTTCATATCGTCCCATCCCTAGTATTTACACACAGCTGATCAACGTGAATTTAGTCCTTAGTTACTGTTTGACATTCATTCTTCAAAACCACGGGTCCCTCTATTCAGTATATGCCACAAATAAAAAATCTGCAATTCTCTTCGTCTATTGATCGTAATAAATCATCGGTGATTTTAACCCTCAAACGCAATCGTGACGTCCGCGGAACCGCAGTATATAAATAGAACACCGCAGAAGCAGATAATGCAACCTTTCCCTTCACGCTTTCACAGCACACTGAAGTTGAGGAAGGTAGCGAAAGAGAGGTAGCCTCAAGGTCAAAACTACTGTCGGGGTAACAAGCAAAAGGAACACTCCAGTCCGTGGGATGTCACAACTGTAGTTGAGGGTTAACCTTTTGAGTCCCAAGGCCATTTTCACAAGTAAGCCTCACGGTCCCGAGCCGATTTTGAGCAAAATGCAGAGTTTCAATTAAATGAGTGTAGATCGGAGACTAATTGCCCTAGAGAGATGAGTGATATACCGTTGTATGCGGAATGAACCAGAGATTCAGACTATATGAAATTTATGCAAATTCGGCGTATATATATGGAGGGGGAAAGGGGGGAAATCCCCTGAAAATACTTTTTTTTTTAAAAAAATGGGGTTTCGCCCCCCTCCCGCCCCCTTGAAAAAAGTACATGACAGTGTCGACATGCACATGAAAATGATCGCTGACATGTAAGGAACACAAAAATATTTGCATTATTATCATATGACCAATGTAACTTGAGTTGTACATCCCAAAAGGAATGGTCGGCACGCCACTGATTCAAGCTTCAAAATGCAGCGGTACCTTGAAATGACTTTAGCTCAGAGACTATTTGCCCTGGAGATATGAACTATATACTGTTGTACGCAGAATGAATCACAGATTCAAACGATATATAATTTATGCACATTCGGCGTATATATGGAGGGGGAAAGGGGGGAAATCCCCTGAAAATACTTTTCTTAAAAAAATGGCGTCCCCCCCCCGAAACAAATGTCAAAATGCACAAAATGCAAAATTTATGCAGATTTGGCGTATATATGGAGGGGGAAGGGAGAAAACCCCCAAAAATTATTTTAAAAAATTGTTGAAATGTTTGAAATTTATATTTTTCCTTGAAAAGAGACGCAAAAGAGAAGTCTCTTCTCCCGCCTTTTCACCTCCATTTTCATGAAGAAAAAAAAAGGTGCAAGAAACATTTCTGTTAAATACATGTGTTAGGAACAATATAAAAAATATCGAAATTCTAGCCAAAAATAGAAAAGTTATAAAGTAAAAACTACGACCTTGACACAGCGTCTCGATTGAGACGCTTGGGACCGTGAGGGTTACTTTTAGGTATCTCGATCGAGACGCTTGTGGATCCAAAAGGTTAAGAATAAGAATTACATTCTTGTGTGTGTGGAGTTTTGTAAAAATATTAAAGTAATAGGCCATTCCCCATCCAGGATGAAGTCTGAAGGATTAATTTTTGCGTGCATTAATAATCAAAGCAAGTCTAAATCTCTTCTTAAAGTATACCTTCAATTTCCATCTTAACCGGCCATGTAGGAGGGGATTTTATTGAGTAAAAGAATATATTTTCTTAATTGCCAGCTATACCTAAGTAGGGGGTGATTAACCTTTACTCGTATTTTGGTCGATATATCGACCATGCAGCTGATTACAAAATTCCTGTTTTTTTATTATCTTGATACTTTTCTTTTAGGTCAGAAACACTTACAGTGGGTTAAACGGAGCTTTGGCACGTAATGTGGATGCATGCCCTCTCCTCCCTCCCCCGACTCCAAAGTTACGTATGGAAGCTGGCGCGAATTTTAAATTCTTACACTTATTTGACAAAAAAGGTTATAACTCGTAGACTATTTGACCAATATACTTCGGGTAACTTTTGTTTTGCAGCTAAAACATCAGAGCATGCAACTGTACAGAAATCAAAATGCCAAAGCCAATCAGAGGGGTTGGGTGGGCCGCAGCCCCCAACTTTCAATGAAAAAATCATAAAAATGGGGAGTTTTCACCTCTTCCCCCGCTATTTTGGGAAGGGGAGGTAAACGTTAGCCTTATTTTCAAAGAATGGTCCTTTCTCAACCAAATGTAAGTCATTTCATGTTCCTGGGTGCATTACATTATCGAATATGTGAAAGAACTCCCCATTTTTATGATTTTTTTGGCGTTTCGTTTCCTGCATGGTGGCATGCCCTGATGTTTTTGCTGCAAAACAAAAGTTACCCGAAGTAGATTGGTCAAATAGTCCAAGACATTTTTGTCAAATAAGTGTCCGAATTTAAAATTCGCGCCAAAGGCCTCGGTGAAACCAGGGTTACTTTTTGACACCGCCCTCGGCAGAGTAAAGGTTAAATACATGTTAAGAAAAAGTGAGAAAAATAAGGGTCAAGAATTTTGGATTTGTTATTTTGGTAGACACCCTGCACTTCCTTGTTGGGTAGTAGGTAATTGGTAGATAGTTATTAGGAGTAATACATATAGTACTTAATTGTTCCATAATTGTTATAATTTTTGTTTTTTTTTTAATAAAAAAGAATTATTTATCAGTAGAGGCACATATTTTTGGTAAATAAAAAAGCAAAATTTCGGTACAAAAACAGAGTCGCTTTTGGATTCAAAAGCGGTAAATAAAATAAAATTTTGGTGTTATAGAGGTGAATAATCACATCAAAAGTGCTATATAAGATGACATTTTGGTTTTAAAATTGTGAATATAATCCTAAATTTGATTTAAAAACTGCACTTATTACACAAAATAAACTTATCCCTTCTAATAGCACATTTATGTAGTTACCAGAGTATTAAGTTGATTCCTGTTCCTGTGTAAAGGGGTCTATTTTTGCTTCTCAAATATTTGCAGCAGAATTAACTACTTTTCCGAGAATTGCATAAATCACAGGATACTTCAGACTTCAGAAAGTGTCACGTCGGTATATAAACGGTAAATTTCGTGTTTAAGAGTCAATTTCGCATTTTGCAGTTCATTTCGCATTATTTCGTGACAAAACAGGGTAGAAAAATGCACCTCAGACCTTTCAGAAACATGAAAATGAACATTACAGCATGTTATTTCAAATTTCGTGTTTTCGTCAAAAACTAAATTTGCATGTCTCTAGTCATTAATCAATATATGGTATCACATAAGAGCTCACCACTAATGCTTGCTTGCTTCTCTTTCCCTACCCAACAACCAATTTCTGTTGGGTTTTCATTCTCTTTGTTAATTTTACATGTGAAGTTAATATTCTAAAGCTTGGTTAAGTGATATTCTAAGTGTGGTGTTTAGCTAAAGTATTGTGATGATCTTCCACACCTGTTCATGTACTAATTGCCCTAATGATTTAGTCTGGAAAATTTCTGTTCTTTGTCTGGAAATTTTGTTTTTACGAAATTGTAGACGCCCTGTCACTGCCTTCATTCACTAGTTTTTTTTTTTCCAATTTATTTCGAAGGCTCACTTCCTTCATTCACTTAGGGTACAGCATCTGGGACGACTTTGTTCCCAGCTGACGGTAGTCAAGGAAACACAAAACATGACACACTACCATCTCAGTTCCTGGCACCATACCCTTAGTGAATGACTGCAGTGAGCCTTCAAAATTAATTGGAAAAAAAAAAGAAGTGTTCAATTCGCAACATGGAAACACAATAGTTTTTCTTGTATGTACACATTGCTTGCATTGTAGAATTATTTACCCTGTAGTTTATGGTTATTACAAGCATAAGAAAACAGTTTTTCATTGTCACGTTTCAGAACACACGCTCCCTTCATCAGACATTTGTTTTCATTTTGACTAAAGATACAGTTATAACAATGGTTAGCAATTTTTTAAACAAAAAGAATCCGTTATATAATGGATGTCTGTCCACTGTTGATCTAATTCATGTGGGAAGTACGTTCATGTATTTCCTTGGTTTTTGCAGGTTATTGGTGTGGGCAGCATTCATGTTGATGTCCCAGACAAGGTGGAACGTGGACGGTCCATAGAAGCCATTTTGCATATTTACGACAGCAATGGTAACGTGTTGTCCATACCTGACTTGAGCTTGTTGGATCTGAGGCCTATATTGGAATCAAACATATTGAGTGTGAAGTAAGTTGAGCAGTATTTCTAAAGAAAATCTTGTAGTATTTAAAATAGTGGACATAAAATTGGTTCAAAGTTTCCACTTTTCATGCTAAGTTTTCCTGTATCTTCCATAAATTTCATTGGACCACCACATCTGAACCGACAACTATGAAACTGAGTAATCCTTCACTTGATAACGCCAGTAAGCAGGAGTGCCCTTTAAGTGTAAGATAGCACTTTCGCCTGTGCATGTAAACAGGGCCATATCAAGGGTTGTGGAGGCCCTAAAATGTTTTGTGGGGGCCCCATATTTTTTTATTATTTTTTACTATGAGCTTTATGAGGGTCTCTATTTATATTTTGAGCCTAACAATGAAAAAACAGGAATTTGGCATTGAAAACTGCTTTATTGTTTTTCGAAGTATTCTCCTTTATGGTCAATACACTTTTGCATTCGTTCGAACCATTTGTCAAAGCAGTTTTTCCAATCTTCTTGAGACACCTTGAGACGCATCAACGGCATCTTCCGCCGACGAAAATCGTTGTCCACGCAATTTATTCTAGACATTCGGGAACGAGAAGAAGCCATTGGGTGCCAAATCAGGACTGTACGGCAGATGACCCATCAATTCGATTTTTTGACCGTTCATAAAGTCGGTTGTTAGACGAGATGTGTGACAGCTGGCATTGTCTTGATGAAGGATGATCCGACGGCGTTTGTTTGTTTTCCGTATTTGACCGAAGACCTCTGGCAAACAAATTGTTGTGTACCATTCAGAGTTGACCATTCTACGTTCCTCTAAAGGCACTGTTGCCACATGACCAGTTTTCCCGAAAAAACATGCATCCATTTGTTTCGATGTGCTTCGAGCGCGAACAACTTTTGTTCGATTGGGTTCATCTTGAAACACCCACACAGTCGACTGCTGTTTACGTTCCCACTCATATGCACATATCCACGATTCATCACCTGTTACAATCTTATATACGTCTTTGAAGCACCACGATTGTATTTATTGAGCATTTGTTTGCACCAATGGACGCGAGCGTCTTTTTGAGTTTTTGTCAAATTGTGTGGGATCCAACGAGAACATACCTTTCTCACAGGTAAATGATCACGTAATATTTTATATATGCTGGTGGAACTAATAATGCCTATGGTTGCCTCAATCTCACAGTATGTCACATGACAATCTTGCAGTATTAGGTTTTGCACAGCATCAATGTTTTCTTGAACAACAACTGATTTTGGACGACCTTCGCGAATCTCATCGGTGAGCGAATGGCGGCCACGATTAAATTCGTTACACCAGCGTTTCACAGTGGCAAAGGATGGGGCTTCATCGCCAAATGTGGAAGTAAGTTGATCGATGCACTCTTGTCTTGATAATCCACGTCAAAAATCGTAAAAAATCATCGCAGGAAAATGTTCACGAGTTAATTCCATTTTATTGTTGTCGCGCAATCTCCAAGGCAACATAAACAACACAATTGAAGCTATTGACAAAACATTTGAAGTACGTTATGGTCAATAATGCCAGACGATTCCGTGCAAACGTCAAATCGCGCCTAACTTCAATCAGTGTTGCCAAGGCTCAAAATATAAATAGTGACCCTCGTATTAGCTCAATATGTTAACCACCAATTTTCAGCAGTTGAAATGGTAGACCTGATTTTAGAATCAGTAGTCATTCACAATCGAACATATCGCAGATAGGTTTGCAGAGAGAATAGCACAGTAAAATAAAGTTACAGGACGAAAGTTGTAGCGCTATAGCAGCAGTAAAATTCTGCGTCAACAGTATATTATGAAGAGTGAACACCGTAACTACAATATGTAGTAAATACTAAGGGGGTTCAGACGGAAACAGAGAACTGAGCAGTAGACTGTACTTACGTGCATAATTTATTATAAATTATATTATTTACAATTAAGAGTAGATATGCACTTCATATGCACAGTCCATCTACAGGACAATTACCGACAGGTTCATTGTGGAAATTGTAGTAACTACACTTTCTTCAAGAAAATTCCAAAGGGCTTAACACTTATAGTAGACACACTTTTCTTACCTTTTTTGCCGAAAATTCATCGAGAATTGATTGTTTGAATAAGTGTGCCTTATTTTCACACCACAGCCAGATCAATCTATGGTATAAAGTATAGTGAGCTTCAGATATCTACAAACAGATCGACTGAGAGCTGTGCTACAATTGGATCCAGAAGAGTGTACGACAATATTGAAGTTTGTTATTATTTTTAAAATACAACTTCTTATGTAATTTTTCACAAGCATAGCCGGCTGGTTAAAATATTTTTTTGGTGCAGGCCCTTCACAGCTTCCTTTTGGTGGGGGCCCTGGGGCAATTGCCCCAGTTGCCCATAGGTTAATCTGGCCCTGCATGTAAAGTGTATAAATGGGTGGAAAGATTTAAAGACTAAAGACGAAATGTCAGTGATGAACATAGGAGTGGGAGGTCAGTTTGCTTGGCAACTGAGGCAGTGAAACAGCAGATCGACAAGCAAATCAGTTAATTTAGTACACTGTCCACTGACTTAAACAATTGTTTCCGTACTGAACCTTCATTCTGCTGTAGATTTCAGAAGGTTTCACTCTCTCGGACCTCAAAAAACTACACCTCGATGTTACAGTGCAAGTCAACAGTGGGGAACCATGTTGTTTGAGCTACTGTGCAAGTGCATACTGCTCGATCGCCACAACATCTTTGTGCCATGCTGCTAAGTAACCATTTTTGAGTCCTGAAATACAAATTTACGTTGTGCATAAATCTCAATGAAGTTTAGAATAAAATTCCTGTTATTTAATGAGTTCCCCTCGTACATTTTTCAATTTGCTTACCTGATATTAAAAGTGATAAATTTTAGTTATTATCATATTATTTTTAGTGCAAATATTATAAAATAGACTAAATTTGAAGACTTCAACATCAACCATTTAGCTTATAGTTATGGTTTTAACATGGAAATTCACAAATTTAGCAAATTTCACACACATTACAATACAAAAAAAATAATTTCTATTGGAACCCACCCATTGCCGTCCCATTATGAAAAGCTGTACACAAATAGTCAATTAATGTGTTCAAAACATAATTTTTTTAAAAAATAAATTAAAAGGGGTGTTTTTGATATTTTTTAAAAAAACTTTTTTCTAGTTTTTGGAAAATTACAAAATTCAAACAGCACAGTCGTGTGGCATTTCAAATTAAAGCTCATCAACAGCAGAAGAGAATGACACCAATTTGAGCCCTCTAGGTCAAATAGTTTTTGATCTACAGCTATTTAAAGATTTCAAAATGCCGTAAAATTGTGTGATTTTTGCTTTTTTGAAAGTCAAAAATCTGAAATTTGGCAATTTTTTTCCTCTTGATAGACGCAATGAATAAACAAAAATTCTTAAAAATCTGAATTATAAAGGTTCAGAAATATTATTTTATTGGTTGATTTGACATGGAATGACCCCTCAGTAAGCAGCCTTTGTTATTTTATACTGGAATTATACAAGTATTGGTATCGGTATCTGTAGGAATCAGTTAGGGTATTGACAAATATCAGCTCAGCCCTAATAAATATCTTATAATTTAGTGCAAAACTCTTAGCATTTTGTTACAATTTTTTATGGATAATCTCCATATCTTGCATTTTAGAAAAGTGAATATGCAACTTCTTTTTTCATTGCAGTCACCTGGAAACACACATTTATTAATGAGGTCAATGAACCTTTCTGGTTCTTCAAGGACCATTTCTAATTTTATATCTGTATCAGCCAAAATTTCATATCTGCTCATCCCTAATTGCTTTATTTTAAATTGTAATGGAAATGTGTAGTGTAACATTTGTGGCTTTGAAACTTTCAAAGAAATGTCTAGGAGAGAAGCATGTTTACTTCTGTACAGAGTGAATCAACTATAATTAATTTAAACTGGCTGAATGCATTAAGTGTTCAATTCTAGATTTTGCCACCAAAATTCCCAGGTGTTCTTTGCGAGTGTCCCTTCATCATTTTAATCTGATCATCAATCAGTCTTATTGTTTCAATTAGCCAAAAGTGGGAGAAGGGAGGCATGAAACAACAAAAACGGATGCAAATAAATGACATAAAACTCGCACACAAACCAATGAACAAAATAGCCAGTGCCCTAAGCAAACACGAGATCATTCCTTTCCCCACTAGACAACCCAGGTGTATATGATGCCCAGTGTGAATGCAACACACACTACATTGGCAGATCCATCAGATCTGTCAACGATAGTATACAACAGCACTTAGCGGACACAAAAAAATCCCAACCCACTACCGGACTAGCAAAGCACCTCAAGTTCAATAAACACAGGATCCAAAAAGTTTCAGTTAGGCACTCATCACACCCTAATTGACACCAAAATCAAAGAGATGCATGCAATTATGCACTTTCTGCATGAGCTGAATATCGACAGCGGTCAGCCTCATCATGTTTGGCTCCCGCTATTACAACAGCTCAAACCCATCACGCGCAGCAGATGAAATGGCTACACCAGCACCCTTAGCGGTAGTCGAGGAAACAACAACAGCATCCGGAAGTCAACCTAACAGTAAATTAAGGTACTCACGTTTTCCGCGAAACTGTTTTACATTATTTTCTATTAATTTCGGTATCCACTGCCACCATCCTCGTTGGAATTCGTTGTGTTGTTGCTTGGCACATTTCTGTTTTTTTCCTAAATCGCCACTAGGTGTACTGCTGTCACCTGTATGTCTGCGTATATGTCGTCTGCTGTTCACCGGTGTTAATTGCTGCAATAACGGAAGCCAGGCGTGGTGTGCCTAACCACTATCTATGTTCATTTCATGGTTGTAGTGCATGATGGCATGTGTTTCTTTGATTTTTGTGTCTAGGAGAGTGTGTACTTTGTATTTGACATATACAAGGGTCGTTCAAGGTTGACTGGGATTTTCGTACGTAAAAAATCGATGAATAGCCGGATCATGATGAAACGTACGGGTGACATAATGTATTCCTTCGCGAGTAACTAGCGCCCGGCATGACGTATTTCGTGCATGCGCAGCAGTTGCAGCAAACATGGTGGCAAGCAGCGTGTCTGTGTCTGTGGAGCAGCGGTGTGTAATCAAATTTCTCGTGAAGGAGAAAGTGAAACCAGCTGAGATTTTCAGACGATTGCAAGCGCAGTATGGTGAACAAACGATGTCGCGGACAAGAGTGTACGAATGGTGTGAGCAGTTTCGCGAAGGACGGGAGCTGGTGACAAATGAAGCGCATGGACACATTCTGTCTTCTGGGACATGAAGGGCGTTATCCATGTGGATTTTCTGGACAAAGAGAGCACGATTAATGCCCAGTATTACTTCACATTGTTGAGTGGTGCTGTACGAAAGTCCATTCGCAAGAAAAGACCTGGGATGTTGTCTGGAAATGTCATTCTTCTCCATGACAATGCCCACCCTCACATGGCCAATGTGACAACAACAACTCTGGCAGACATGCGCTGGGAAGTTCTGCCCCATCCCCCCTACAGTCTGGATTTAGCCCCCAGTGATTATCATTTGTTTGCAACCCTTAAAGACCATCTGGGAGGGAAGAAATTCACGACAGACGAAGCACTGCGGAGCGATGTCCTCCAGTGTCTACGACAACAACCAAGTTCTTTTTACGCCAAAGGAATTCGGGAGCTGCCAGAACGATGGCAACGGTGCCTCGGCACGCACGGAGAATACTTTGAAAAACTGACATAGTTTGGTGTTTCTTCTGCTACCTATTTCCTCTGCAGAAATAAAAGTCCCGGTCAACCTTGAACGACCCTTGTACTTTCTCAATTTTATGTTTGTGGAATTTGATATGCTTGGCAAGTCCGGTGGTGGGTTGGGCAGTTGCATTTTATAGGTGCTAACAGTAAAGCATCGAGTTCCCAAGTGGATGTTGGCAGAGGCCACCGAAATTAATAGAAGATTTACAAGTAAGTTTCGCGGATATATCTTTAGTAACTCGCTTACGTCTTATATTATCAACCGCATTGTTTATTCCCCTCAACATGAAATAAATTATAATTGTGTACTCTTTTAATTCTAGGTTCGATAAAACAAGTGGATCTGGAATTCGTTTTCTAGTGACAGGCGTAGAGCTTGGTGACACGACTTTAGCATTTGCTGCCGGCCGTGATACAAGGGAAATGAAGAGCCACTCACTTCCCATTCAAGTGTTTCCACCTTTGAGGTTGTATCCAAGGAACATCACTTTGGTTGTAGGCTCAGTGTTGCAGGTAATTCATCTTGGAAACTAAACTGTTAGTACACAGTTCATAGAGCTTGTTTAGTAGCATGTTTAATTTGTTGTTTGTGCCGCAAGGAGTGTTGTTGGGTAGTTAACAAGATTACAAATGGGAATTTTAGGCCAGAATCATGTTTTTTGGTCTGTTTTGGATGCCAAATGCATTCGATGTATCATTACATATACTCAGAATTTCCTCTGACCTGGAAAAACATTCAAGAACCTGAAAAAGTCAAGGAAATTGTTTATTTTGCTTGTCATAATTGGAAACTGAAAATGTATTTAATTTTTCCCTCCTAGCTTCTTGATTTTCTTTTGGGGAATATTGTATAAATGTTATTTTACTTTGATTTTCTCAATTTATGAATAAACTCTGGTAACACGGTTAAGCCTTTCGGGATTCCCTGATGCTGCAGTGGAAGTGTCATCACTTTGTAATGAAGGGTTCCTGGGTTCGATACCTGGTGGAGACACATGGCAGTTTGGATCCCACTTTAAACTGTACGTCCAGTCCCAATTAGCCTTTCTATGCTAAAGTGGACTTAAACAATTAAGCCTTGTTTCCATGTTAAAAAACACTACAGTTGCTGACCAAGGCAGTTTTATTATACACTAGACGATCTTTACACGTGATGAAGAACTGAACAAAAATTAAACCTGATTCATCTGATTAATAGGGGCATGCATATTTCGTTTTTGACGAAAAAACGAAATTTGAAAAAATGCATTGTAGTGTTAATTTTTCATGTTTTTGAAAGGTGTGAGATGCATTTTGTGACCATGTTTTGTCACGAAATAATGCGAAATGAACTGCAAAAAGCGAAATTTACTCTTAAACACGAAATTCAGGGTTTATTCACCGACGCGACACCTTCTGAGGTTGTAATTATCCTGAGAATTATGCAATTCCTGGAAAAGTTATTAATTCTGGTGTTAATATTGGAGAAACAAAAATTGACTCCTTTACACAGAAATAAACTTAATACTCTGATAACTACATAAATGTGCTATTAGAAGTGAAATGTTAATTCTGTGGAATAAGTGTAGTTTTTAAATCAAATTTAGGATTATATTCACAATTTTAAAACCAAAATGTCTTTTTATATACCACTTTTGATCCAATTTTTCACCCCTATAACACCGATATTTTATTTTATTTACTGCTTTTGAACCCGAAATTGGCTCAGTTTTTATACCGAAATTTTGCTTTTTTATTTACCAAAAATATGTTCCTCTACTGATTAACATACAAAGTTGAAGACACGTTGTATTATGATGGAGTGGTCTTGAAAGTTATTTATAAGTAGAGACCGGATTTTAAAGGGAAGTCCTTTTTTATTTTCCAAAATGGATCATGGAATAATTAACAACAGTGTTGATAATTATCTTCCATCAATAAGATTACATGGTTTTGACTTCCCTTTTTTCCCTGTTTTAAAACATTTCTTTTCTAGTCTCTTTATTGACTAGTTTTTCAGCCTACATTTCATCTTCCTTGCTCCCTTTATTTACAAGATATCAAATATTTTGTACAACTGTATTTCCCCTAACCAAAACATTCAACAATTGTCTTATTTGGTGCAGCTTACAGGAAAGAAAGAGCAAGCACCTTCGACCTTACCTTCCCCCCATGAGTGTTGGGAGTATGTTGCAGCGATTGTTGGAATCTGGGCCTATTATTATTATCTCAATAGGGTTACAATTAAGCCATACAACATTTCATTTAGAACAATATTAATACAAATAATGACTTGATTTCATGATGGTTGCGGTAAACATGGTTTAAAATTACTTACGTGAAATTTAGAAGATTTTGCACTTCCGCATTGCACAATTTAATGGTTCAATCCTATTAATTTCGAAGATCGAAGATCCAATGCAGTGACGCGGTACTATCTCCGCTTCAAACCCCGTACCCTTTTGTGAATGAAGACAGTGGATCTTCGAAATTAATAGGGTTGAACCATTAAATTGTGCAACGTGGAAGTGCGAAATCTTCTAAATTTCATGTAAGTAATGACTTGATGCCCTGGTAAAAATATACAAAAGCTACATCTAAGGAAAATGAGATGAATTTACATGAGTATACAGTATAAAGTGTTCTATAGTAGCAATGAAATAAAGTAAGTTTGAGAGTTATACACATTTAGAAGAATGGAAAATGTAAGGGGGTGTGGGTTTGGGTATGAGTGTGTATGAAATTAATGTTCGAAGCACATGGATGAAAATTTTAAAATATATGTGTGTGGTGGGAATGGTGGTGGTGTGTGTGTTTTGGGGGGGGGGGGGGAACACTGAAAATAATGTTACTGGAGTTAGAATTTATATGCATGTGAACGTAGAAGACGACAGAACTGTGCTTTGCTGGTACTGAGTTTGACCTTCGTCGGGAGTGAATTCCAGGTTATCGCTGCTAGGTACGAGAAGGCCTTCTGGCCAAATCTACTTTTGTTAGGTTTGGGGATTACTAGGTCTCTATGTAAGGACGATCTGGTGTTTTGGGTGCTGAACTCTGAGCTGAGCTTAATCCTATGATGCAATGGAGATGATTTGTTATGTATGCTATGGAATACCTTATTCAGGTAGATGTAATGTATTCTCGAAGTGACTGTGGGTATGTTGTAAATCTTCCGCAATTGTTGAGAATTATTTGCTTGGGGGTGCATGTGAATAGTTCTTAAGCAATTGTTTTGGATTGATTCAAGTTTCTTCACATGAGTTAAGTTACCGCCATAAATAAAACTAGCACCATACTCGAATACGGGACGAATAAAGAAAAGATACTAAGATTTCTATTGAGATATTTATGAATTTTTCGAAATATGTAAACATGGCGATAAATTTTACGAATATGGTTATTTATTTGGAGGTTAAAATTTAACTGGGGGTCTATAATGATTCCTATATACTTTAAATGATTGCTCAAAGGTACTCTGGTGTCATTAAGGGTAATATCTATCATGTTAGCTGGGATTCGCTTACAGTCCGGCCAAGGAAGACGAAACTACCTGGAAAGGACGATTCCAAACGCGAGGGAGAAGCACTCGCCGAACTACCATGTGGTATTTCGCTTGCGTGGGTTCGCTTGTTGTGTTTATTACCGCTTTCTGTGTTGTGTTTGTGATGGCTCTTACAATTCGCAACAAACCGTTTCGAAGTGGAATGAGGAAAATTGGGACGTTTTGGCCCCTGTTGCACATTCTACAAAACACCCTCGTTTTGCTACAAAATGTCACAAGCCATTCAGTTACTACATTTATACTTATAATACTATATACAACAATATTATTATTATTAAATACTATCCTGATTAATGTTGTGTACATTTGTGCTAATTATAATATTTACTGAGATCAATTTAATTGAATGATCTAAAATAAAGCTACTGATTTACAAACAAGTTTATCTACTAATGTGACGATATGAATACTTTCCTGATATGTTCTGTTTGCTGATATAGTATATGACTGGCTTACATAACCCTTACATAATTCGTAAACATCTCTATGTATTCTGGCGGCGATGTTACTACGTTGAAACTTCATTGCTGTTTCTACAGCAGACGATTTTCAAGGAACCCGCTTCGTGTCCAAAGCTCAGTCACCCCTATTTAGCCACTGAACGCGTCCGGTTGGCGCATGCGCACTTTCGTCCATGGTCTCGGCTAAGGCAGCCAGACAGTACCGGTGTGAAGCACCATAGCCTTCGTCTTTGCAACGTTAAGCTTCAGGTTGTTGACATTGCACCAATTTAGTACTTGGGGAATGAGTTTTCCATTTTCTCCTTTACATCCTGGTACGTTTCTCCAACATGGACGAGGAGGCAGTCATCTGTGTACAGAGTAATCGACAAATCTGAATTTATTAGTGTGCAGTAACAAATGCATTGTAATCGGCATGCCTGTCGGGTTGAAAGGGTTACATTTAAGAGGTTTATTGTGTTTTTTTTAGAATAGATTTAACTTAACTGTGTGACAGTAACGACAGTATTGAGTGTCATTAAAAGTAGCAGCAAGCTATGTAATGCGGTAAGCTGTTTCAAGGAAGATTTAATCGAAACAGAGGTAAGATTATTCGCTGTACGTTACCTTCAAAAAAAGGAAATGAAATAGGACAATAGTTTATTTTTGCACTCCACTAAAAATATTATTTTAAATGAAAGCACAATATATACCATTTATATATGAAAAGGAATATATTTATATGAAACGTAATGTATCCCTTTTTATATATGAATAGTATGTATTGCGCTTTCATATAAAATAGTATTTTTAGTGGAGTGCAAAAATAAACTATTGTCCTTTCCCCTTTTTTTTTTAGCAATAATTTTCCCTTTTTTTGTCCTTTTAAGAGATAAATTTTTCCCTTTAAAATCCTGTCTCTATAAGAATCCGGAAGTCAGGACATTTGTCTTCCAATTGTAAAACTTAGTGTGGAAATTGACAAGCAGTATGCTTGGTTAATTAACTCTTTCGCTGCAGAATTCTCTGCCACACAATATCCCTTGGCTGCGTAATTAAATTTGAAAATATATTTTTTTAATAAAAAAATTAGTTTTCACAATTACATTGCATTATATATGAGAGAGAACTTACAAAAGTCATTCCTTGCACTGGAAAACCATTCTGTACTCCCTGGTGGTATGATATTATGAAAAAGTTTAAAATTTTGAAAAAAACAAACATTTTTTTAGAAACAATAATTTTACAAACATTTTTTTAGAAACAATAATTTTACAAACATTTTTTAGAAACAATAATTTTACACAATTACATTGCAAAATATGTTATAGAGAACTTACAAAAGTCATTCCTTGCACTGGAAAACCATTCTGTAGTCCCTGGTGGTATGATATTTTGAAAAATTTTGTAATTCCCGCACCTAGATCAATGCTGTTTTGCACTCTGCTCCATGATGTTACGGATGGCGGTACAAATTCTTCATCAGACACTACACAATCACTGTCACCAATTGAAGTCTCATAAAAACTGTCGCTATTATCGTCACAACTTAATTTACCTTCTGATTCTGAGTAGGCAAATAACAGTTGAGTAACATCATTATCAGACAAGTGTTGACGACTTGACGAAGCCATGTTGTTTACTTTCGAACATGCATTTGAAACTGACATGTCAGAGCACTCAACGCTCGTATGTCAAAGAATTCTAAACAGAGGCGTAATTAGCGACATCATACGGATAAAAACAAAACTACAAGTTCAAATAGTTCCAAATACTATCAACAGATGTCAGAAGGCTACTAAAAGCGACATACTTTGGAAATGCGACACCTGCAGTGAGTGGAAGTATGAACTCGCAATAATGCGACTTCCGCGGTACAAGGCACCTGGCGTGCTGTGCATAAAAGCGACGACCGCAGCGAAAGAGTTAAGAACTATGCAGCTTTGTAATATGGATTTTCAACTAGTTCTGCTGAACCGGCATCTACAGTATTAAATGTGAATGCAACAGAAAATACATAGGCCAATGCAAGAGATCAATCAAAGACAGATTCGCAGACCACATAGGATACATATGCAGGAAATAAAGCTCTTCTGGTTTGGCCTACACATCATAGAAACCAACCACCAATTACCACAGGATTGTGTTTCATTTTTGGCACAGACTAAAGGAAAATTAGAATGGGATGTTGAAGAATGCAAATAATCTCAACGACAATTTATGCGGAAATCTTTATCATGCCAAACTTAAAAGTCTTCTCCCTCAGCCATCAATCTCAACTGAACTTACCAACACTGCAAGACCGCAACGACATCTTCCGGAAGGTGCAGCAAGTAGCACCAGCGGAATTTCAACTGCATCCCCTTCATCATCTCTCGACCATCCCTGATGGCGATTCTAAGATGTAATCGAAAGCTTGGACAAACTCTTAAAGTGGTTTTGTAGTTCTGTTGTGTTATGATCTTTTAAATTAACATTACATTAGTGTTTATTGTTTTGTTTCATCTCTGTGTTAACAGGTGACTAGTCGCGGTGGCCCGCACCCAGATGCAAACATTGAGTATTCGATCGGAAGCATTGCCATTGGGAAGATTAGCACTACAGGAATCATTGAGGCTTTGAAACTTGGAGATACAACAGTTACAGGAAGGGCTGTCAGTGTGAATAAGGTTTCTGGCCATAAAGTCATATATTCCCAGGTATGTCCATGTATTATTTCTCAGTTTACAAAAATATATCATGCTATCTTTCAGGAAGTTACTTTTAACCTTTTGGATCCCAAGCATCTCGATCGAGATACCTAAAAGTAACCCTCACGGTCCCAAGAGTCTCGATCGAGACACTGTGTCAAGGTCGTAGTTTTTACGTTATAACTTTTCTATTTTTGGCTAGAATTTCGACTTTTTTTTTATATTGTTCCTAAGACATGTATTTAACAGAAATGTTTCTTGCACCTTTTTTTTTCTTCATGAAAATGGAGGTGAAAAGGCGGGAAAAGGGACTTCTCTTTTGCGTCTCTTTTCAAGGGAAAAGATAAATTTCAAACATTTCAACAATTTTTTAAAATAATTTTTGGGGGTTTTCTCCCTTCCCCCTCCATATATATGCCAAATTTGCATAAATTTTGCATTTTGTGCATTTTGACATTTTTTCGGGGGGGGGGACACCATTTTTTTTAAGAAAAGTATTTTTGAGGTGATTTCCCCCCTTTCCCCCTCCATATGTACGCCGAATGTGCATAAATTATATATCGTCTGAATCTGTGATTCATTCTGCGTACAACGGTATATCTTTCATATCTCTAGGGCATTTAGTTTCTTAGCTATAGTCATTTCAAGGTACCGCTGCATTTTGAAGCTTGAATCAGTGGCGTGCCCACCATTCCTTTTGGGGGTACAACTCAAGTTACATTGGTCATACGACAATGATGCAAATATTTATCTGTTTCTTACATGCCAGCGATAATTTCTATGTGCATTTTGAACTTTTCATATCCTTTTTTTTGGGGGTGGGGGAGGGCGAAACCCCATTTTTTTTTAAAAAAAAGTATTTTCAGGGGATTTCCCCCTTTCCCCCTCCATATATACGCCGAATTTGCATAAATTTCATATAGTCTGAATCTCTGGTTCATTCCGCGTACAACGGTATATCACTCATCTCTCTAGGGCAATTAGTCTCCGATCTACACTCATTTAATTGAAACTCTGCATTTTGCTCAAAATCGGCTCGGGACCGTGAGGCTTACTTGTGAAAATGGCCTTGGGACTCAAAAGGTTAAACGTAACTAGTTAAAATTACTGTAAAAAATAATTAAGTTACTTTCTTGTATTTGTATAACTCAAAGAAGGTGTTGCATGGAATAGTGTGCACATGTATGTTAGCTTGTAGAAGAAAATCAAAATAACTTTTTTGGCTGACCTCACCTAGGCAACATTGTGAAGTAAGGGTTCAAAATGGTACCAGCATGTTGCCTTGTATGTGTGGTGCTCTTGTTGCAAAAATTATGCACTTGTTGATACTTTCAGAGGAAAAAAAATATTTCTCAAAGTAAAGCAACATTCCTCGTATATATCCAAAAGTTGAGCCTCCCTGATGGCATAATGCTAATGTCATCACCTTGTAATGAAGGGGTCCCAGGTTCTATACCTGTTGGAGGTACACTCCTGTTCAAATAAAGTGGCACACATTTCGACTGCTCAACCCTATATAATGTGCCACTTTATGTGAACAGGAGTGTACATAGTGGTTCGGATCCCATTTTAAACTCTAGGTCCAGTCCTGATTAGCCTTTCTTGCATAAAGTGGACTTAAAACAAACTAAAAACTCACACCCAAAAGTTACCAGGGAAAAGAATTTAAGAAAGTTTTTCTGAAAAACTTGAATACAATATAGTAACGAAGTCATACCTTGTTTTCTTTATTACAGATTAGGCTATAAGCACATGGTTGAAAAAAAATAACATTTCTAGTAGGGATGGGACCGATTAATCGGTACTCTTATCGGTAACTGCTGATATAGGTTTATCGGTAAAATTACCAATTATTTTACCGATCCGATATATCGATTATTATCTGATAATTTAGTGCAAAATTCTGTCATTTTGTTGTAATTTTTATGGATAATATCCATGCCCTACTTTCTAAAAAAGTAAATATCTAATATGCATTTTATTTTTCACTGCAGTCACCTTGAAACACACATTTATTAAAGAGGTCAGTGAATCTTTCAGGTTCTTCAAGGACCATTTCTAATTTTATATCGGATCGGTAAAATTTATCGGTTATCGGTAAGTTTTATGTCTGTACTTTATCAGTATCGACCAAAATTTCATATCGGCCCATCCCTAATTTCTAGCCATCTTGTACACCTTACTCCTCTTGAGGGTGAACTCATTACATGTTTGCACTTCAAACAGCTGCTGCACCTATTTCTCGAAGACTTTCATGGGAGTTTCAGCTTGGTATTTGTCTCAGGTCTCTGGCAACTCTATAACGTACTCATAAATAATGTTTTCGAAAGAAAAATATGTAAATCCAATACTAAAATTTCATTAAAAATGGCAAAGAAAGGCTAGATGAAAAACTTCTAAAACATTAGCAGAAACATAAACATTGTTTATCATGAAAAAAGTTATCGATAAATGCAGCAGGGAAAAGAAAAGGCATTTTGCCTAACTTCCAGTCTCTACTAATGACATACTTCAAGGCTGATGTAGCAATTGTAGCATGTATCACAACATTATTCCAAGAGTCACGTACTATGCAATGATGCTGCTTCGGCCAGTCCATCGTTAGCCAAAATACCTGGTCATCCATTTTTGTACTATGTTGGCATGAGTGTTAATTTAAGAAAGTTGTTCGCTTTAGAGAATCATCTTCCAAATTGTTCCTGAAAAACACAATGCCTTGAAGATTTGGTTTCATGTATGCCTTGCAATAGGATTCAATGGAATGTTAAACCCATTCTATTCTGAATTTCCTATTTGCTCTATTGTAGGATACAGTAGAGCTGCATGTAGTTCGCCTGACAGGTGTTAAAATCCATGCTCCATTGGCACGCCTGAAGACTGGTTCTACAATGCCGGTGTACGCAACAGGTGTCCTTGAGCAGCTGTCTCCATTGATTCTGGGCAGTTGCCGTCCACCGCTCTCCTTCAAGTGGTCCCTGGAGTCGAGAGATGTGGCTGTCATCAGGAATGTCTTTTATGAGGTATGTAGCATTTTTGCTTTCCTTGTGAAAAAAATTTCACGTATCTGCTCTTGTGTTTTTGCTCTTTAATGCTTGGCTGCACCTCAGTTGTCAACATTTTTATTATTAGTCTTGATTTTTTTACATCTTAGCATGAATTTATTCATTAATTTTATTAGTCTTGATTTTTTTTTACATTTTAGCATAAATTTATTGATGAATTTTATTGGTCTTGATTTTTTGACATTTTAGGATAAATTTATTCATGAACCCGAACAAATAGACTTGATTTTTTTTACATTTTAGCATGAATTTATACTTATATTTTATTAGTCTTGATTTTTTACATTTTGGGATGAATTTATTCATGAATTTTATTAATCTTTATTTTTTTTACATTTTAGCATGAATTTATACATGAATTTTATTAGTCTTGATTTTTTTACATTTTAGCATGAATTTATACATGTATTTTATTAGTCTTCATTTTTTTACATTTTAGCATGAATTTTATTAGTCTTGATTTTACATTTTAGCATGAATTTTATTAGTCTTGATTTTTTTACATTTTAGCATGAATTTTATTAGTCTTGATTTTTACATTTTAGCATGAATTTTATTAGTCTTGATTTTTTTACATTTTAGCATGAATTTTGAGTTGATTTTTTTACATTTTAACGTGAATTTATACATGAATTTTATTACTTTTGAATTTTTTTACATATTAGCTTGAATTTATATATGAATTTTATTAGTCTTGATTTTTTAAAACTTTTAGCATAAATTTATACATGCATTTTATTAGTCTTGATTTTTTTACATTTTAGCATGAATTTTATTAGTCTTGATTTTTTTACATTTTAGCATGTATTTATACATGCATTTTATTAGTCTTGATTTTTTTTACATTTTAGCATGAATTTTATTAGTCTTGATTTTTTACATTTTAGCATGTATTTATACATGCATTTTATTAGTCTTGATTTTTTTTACATTTTAGCATGAATTTTATTAGTCTTGATTTTTTACATTTTAGCATGAATTTATACATGAATTTTATTAGTCTTGATTTTTTACATTTTAGCATGAATTTTATGAGTTGATTTTTTTACATTTTAGCATGAATTTTATTACTCTTGAATTTTTTTTACATATTAGCTTGAATTTATACATGAATTTTATTAGTCTTGATTTTTTAAAAATTTTAGCATGAATTTATACATGCATTTTATTAGTCTTGATTTTTTTACATTTTAGCATGAATTTTATTAGTCTTGATTTTTTACATTTTAGCATGAATTTATACATCCATTTTATTAGTCTTGATTTTTTACATTTTAGCATGAATTTTATTAGTTTTTTTACATTTTAGCATGAATTTTATTAGTCTTGATTTTTTAAAATTTTAGCATGAATTTATACATGCATTTTATTAGTCTTGATTTTTTACATTTTAGCATGAATTTATACATGCATTTTATTAGTCTTGATTTTTTTTTACATTTTAGCATGAATTTTATTAGTCTTGATTTTTTTACATTTTTGCATGAATTTATTCATGAATTTTATTAGTCTTGATTTTTTTTTACATTTTAGCATGAATTTTATTAGTCTTGATTTTTTACATTTTGCATGAATTTTATTAGTCTTGATTTTTTACATTTTAGCATGAATTTTATTAGTCTTGATATTTTGACACTTTAGCATGAATTTAAAAATGAATTTTATTGTGGTGTTAGAGAAGCCACCCTGATAAATGATGCTAGTGAGTGGGGAAGATTAATTTGAAGCTTTTTCATTGTTGTCTTGTAGAACGGAATAGATGTGCCAGATGAGGATAAGATCTCCATGCGACTGACGGCTTTGCAACCTGGAGTAACGGTTCTCCGCCTGACAGTGGCTGTTCCCCATACCATAGCTCAAACTACATCGATTGAGAAGGTGGTGTACTTCCATGACCAACTGGAAATTGAGGTAAGGAATGCTTTAATGTATGTTGTTGTTTCAAACTTGCAGTCAATATTTTTCATTGGATAAAGCAAAAGTATCGTAGTGGTTTTGTACTGAATCGGTACACCCACCTTATGGCGTAGAGGTAACGTCCTTGCCTTGTAACCAGTGGGTGCTGGGTTCGATACCTGATGGAGGCATATAGTGGTTCGGTCCAAGTTAGCCTTTCTAGGGTGTAAGGGGAACAGCCAAAAGTAAATCTCAGTTCTACATAGTACACCCCGGTCATGGCTTCTTGCTAACGAGACACATGTGCATGGACCCATGGCCTGGATAATTTGTACATTCATTACTTAACAAGAACTAAATCTTGTAGCGTGACGTAGCACGGGATCGAGTCACGCCAGGACGTAGCTCAGATAAATAAGATAGGTTTTTAAGTTTGATTTAGCTAACCACCTCTACCCTTAAAAAAGCTGATGAAGGATCGTTGGGAGCCTGTGATGTTGAACGCTACTTACCCCTTGCTGTAGGTCTGGCCCCGGCTTCTGGCGTCGGCGACGGTTGCACGGTGACAGGTGCCCGCTGGCGAGATCGAAAGTGGCGATAAGAGGCGGCAGGAAAATTCGGTGACTTGATTTTATGGAGTGCAGATTCTCCGGCTGGCTTTTGGCTAATGTTCCTCCGTAGTACTTCTTGGGCTTCTCGCTTGTTGCCGCCTCGTAACGTTACGATCTCTCAACTGGCCGTCGTCGTCATCTCGTTGATCAATTTGCTGGCAATTGTGGATCGAAGTGAGAGATCGATTTACAGTCTCCAGGGGTTTTATACTTTGCAATTGAGTCATGCCTTGGTGGACTTTGCACCTCCAGCTGTACACCTGGGGTATCCCTGGGTGCAGATGGAAATTTACAGTGGAGGTGCACTCACCGCTGGCGAGGGCCGTTGCCTCGCTGACTGTGCAGAGCCGAGTGGAAAATTCTTGTTGCTCGGCTCTGCATCCGGTGGAATGTGGGGTGAATGAGCGTTCAACTTGCGAGCTTTAGAGCGATGTTTTAGGAAAATTGATGTTTCTACCTTTATGCTCCAAATTCCTTCATCACTATATTGTCTCAGAACCTAGCTTACACAGAAGGACAAACACAGGACAAGACAAAATCCTTTGCAGGTTGTGTTATCCTGTGTTTGTCCTTCCTTTACAACTTCAGCTTATAAGCTAGGTCCTCTGAGACAATATAGATTTAGTTCTTGTTAAGTAATGGATGAACACATAGTTTTAGAAATTTAATGTGGAAGTTTTTAACAGTTTTTTATCAGGGGCCTGTCCTCAATTTTGTTTTAGTCAAGGGGCTTATCCACATGTTGCATGATAGGCAAAAATAGGCTATGTACTGATTGGCCCATACTATAAATCAATCAACCAATTAGTCTTTGTGTGCATAAACGACCTGGACAAACCTGGAATTTAAGTACAGACATTTAGTAGACACCCTGTGAAAACAAACTTGAACTTATATTCCTTTCCCGGATTCTCTGGAGTAAGAGAAGGCGTTCTTGGCGCATATTGAAGGGTGTGCACCTCGTCCAATGAACGTGCGGAGGGGAGGGGCATCCACGGGAGGGGGCGACTCGACTGCTCATTCACGGTCCAGTAGTTCTGTAGTAAACATGTCAGCTCGCAAATCTAGGGGAACTCTGCATTCAGGAGAGCGCCGCATAGTGTTGAATGTGTTCGGGAACAACTTGTTTGAAAAGTTTAAAACACATGGCTTTGTTTTTTTTTACAAATGTTTAAAACAAAGTGTTTTATACATGTTTTTCAGACTTGTTTAAAACACATTTTGATACATAATGTTTCATAGTTTGTGGTTATTTGCATGTTTTTTTGAAAATGTATGTTTTAATTTTTTTCTGTTCTTCGTAGCATCAAAAGGCAAATAAACGTGCAATATTATTTGTTATTTGTGTAAAACAATACACTGGCCATTGTTAAGAATAAAACAAGAAATTGGCAGCAGAAAGCGTTTTGCTTTACGGCTGTTACACTGCGCAGCACTTCGTTGCTTTCATCCCGCACCCTTCTCCACCCAATCTGGCCCCGCCCACAAGCGTGTCGGTACTCCAGAGAATCCGGAAAAGTAGCATCACATACAACTTATCCTTGACATTGATGATCACTAGTATTTTACATGTAGTAAAAACATTTAAAATATTTATGTGCTGAAATAGTGAAAATATGCACGTATAAAACAAAATTATGTGACTAACTAACTAACTAACTAACTCTCTAGCCTTCTTAAACCCGAAGGTTCATGGCTGCAGCAACACAGGCCTTCCATCTGTCCCTATCTTGAGCAAGATCTATATACTCTTTTCCATCCCTACCGATTTCCTTTAGGTCCATCTCAACGTTGTCCCTCCATCTTCGTCTTGGCCTTCCTACTGGTCTCTTACCATCAGGTTTCCCAACAAGAATCCTGTAAACTCCTCTTTCCTCTCCCATTCGTGCCACGTGGCCTGCCCACCTAAGTCTTCTTGATTTCATTATTCTAATAATGTCTGGACATGAATACAAATTATGTAGTTCTAAATTATGTAACCTTCTCCACTCACCTGTCTCCTCATCCCTTTTAGGTCCAAATATTTTCCTAAGGATCTTATTTTCAAATACTCTCAATTTATGTTCCTCTTTCAATGTAAGGGACCAAGTTTCACACCCATATAATACTACAGGCAAAATTACTGTTTTGTATATTTTAACTTTTAGTTTCTTAGATATTAAACGAGATGACAAAAGTTTATGAAGAGAGAAGTAACATGCATTTCCTGAATTAAGCCTACTTTTTATTTCCTCTTTAATATAATTTTCATTTGTTAATATTACTCCTAAGTATTTGAATTTGGAAACTGGTTCAAACGAGTTGTTATCAATAATTAGATTTTGATTATTACCTAACACTTGATTTCGGCCTGTAAGCATATATTTAGTTTTCTCTTTGTTAACTTCCAAACCTATCTCTTTAGCAGTTTTGAAAAATATTTTAGCATTATTCTTAATTGTATTCAGATCATCCCCCAGTAAGTCTACATCATCTGCATATGCTAACAACTGAGTCACACCATTTAATTTTAGTCCTCCTTTAGTTTCGTTTACTTTCCTAACAGCATATTCTAAGGCAAAATTAAAGAGCAATGGAGATAATGCATCTCCTTGTTTTAACCCATCATGAATTGTAAATTTGTCAGACACATTAATAAATTATGTGACATATTTTTTTAAAAAAGGGAAGGAAAACTGTCTTACCTTTACAAGGCCAAGGTGGTGATGAATATCATTCTCAGGTTCTCAGTTGTGAAAGAGTGACGATTGTCAAGGCTTGATTGGCATAGCAACAGCTTTATGACCTACAACTAAGAAAGCCATTTTGTGAACCTGGATTATTCTGTGCATTATAAAGGGTGTTTCATAAAGCACAGTTTTTGAAAATGCAATAACTCAGACAAAATTGCATGAAAGTTGACATTTTGTTTTTTTATTAATTTACATATTCACTACGATTTAATTATTTAAAAGTGAAAAGAGTCCGGCATATGCCCGTATGCTATTTAAGAGTGAAGAATTATGTCTGGCATATGTCCACCTCTGTTTTGTTAGCAGGCAGTAACTCGATCTGTGAAATTCACCATGATTCTTGTGCAGGTGTCTCTGTCGATTGAATCAATAACCCGTTGGATTTCCCTCTTCAATTCGGGATTGTTTGAATTGTTCATGTACACTTGTGACTTCACATAACCCCATAAAAAGAAATCACATGGGGTGAGGTCACTCCTGGTCACCACGAAGTGAGATCACACGGCCAGCAAACTTTTTTTGCAGTAAGGTTATTGTCTCATTGGATGTGTGACAGGTAGCCCCGTCCTGCTGAAACCACATACTCACGGTATCCAGTTCATCCAGAGCAGGCCACACAAAATTACTGATCATGCCCCGATAACGAGGACCATTTACCGTAACTGAATTTTCGTTCCCATCTTTAAAACAGAAGGGGCCAATCACACCTCCTGACCAAAATCTCAAACAATCCCCGAATTGAAGAGGGAAATCCAACGTTTAATTGGTTCAATCGACAGAGACATCTGCACAAGAGTCACGGTGAACTTCACTGACCGAGTTACTGCCTGCTTACAAAATGGAGGTGGACATATGCCAGACATCATTTTACACTTTTAAATCGCATACGGGCATATGCCGGACACTTTTCACTTTTAAATTATTAAATTGTAGTAAACATGTAAAATAATAAAAAACAAAATGTCAACTTTCATGCAATTTTGGCTGAGTTATTGCATTTTCAAAAACTGCGCACTTTATGAAACACCCTTTACAAGAGATAAATTTTTTTGTCACTTTTCCCCATCAAAAACCAAGGTGCGCATTATACACACACGCACATTATACATGCGTAAATGGGGTATTTTTATTCAATTGAAAAGACCTACCATAAGGGAAAACTAAAGCTGTACGTTAACAAGAGATTTATACTTGCTGTAATTATTAATGCATGTAAAAATTAATGATTCAGACTTCAAACCTGGATGGGAAATAATCACATTACTGTATTTTAGGGATGGGCCAATATGAAATTTTGGCCGATACCGACAAAGTAACTATATAAAATTTATTGATACCGATAACCGATATTCTACCGATCCGATATAAAATTAGAAATGGTCCTTGAAGAACCTGAAAGGTTCATTGACCTCCTTAATAAATGTGTGTTTCAAGGTGACTGCAGTGAAAAAGAAATTGCATATTTAGACATTTATTTTTTTAAAAGTAGGGCATGGAGATTATCTATAAAAATTACAACAAAATGGCAGAATTTTGCACTAAATTATCAGATATTTATTGATATATCGGATCGGTAAAATAATATCGGTAATTTTACTGATAAACCGATATGCCTATATCGGCCAATACCGATAGAGTACCGATTAATCGGTCCCATCCCTACTTTATTTAGTATTTTTACAAAAGTTCACGCATGAAAGAATAATTCTTAAGAGACAGACCACAACTCAGTACAGTTTTAGATTTCCAAATATTCAATTTTATTAAATCCCAGTACAGGTTTGTAACAATGAAAGTGCACTATACTGTAAAAAATTGCAAACATTCTTGACCAAAAGCATAATTTCTCAACTTTTTCTTGACTTTCTTGACCTATCTGTTGATTTCTTGGCTGGTAGACACCTGCTTTACAAACTTTCACTTTTAACTTTAAGGTAAGGGTTTTAGATAACAGGATTTTCCTCATATACTTAGAAGAGTGCAAAGTGGGCATATGTGCCAGTGCACCCAAAAACTTTATCATTCTCATCCCCATGGAACATGTGGAGAAGGAATGGTCAACAGTTTCTGTTCATTTCCAGGAATACATTTTTTACATGAATGTCCACAAGAGTATATTAAAAAGGTAAAGGTAAAGTGCTCCCCTGTGCTTAGCACCACGCCATGAAGGCGTATAGGGTGTGTGGGGGTAACGCCCCACACTTTCTTGATCCGGTCATGAGTGGGGGTGATGTGATCAGCATCACACCCCTGACCACCTTTACCCCCCAGGTACCAATGTTATTCGACGCTGGGTGGGCGCCGGGGCCGCTTCCGACGTTAGAAAAGTTCCCGGATTTGAACCAGCCGGGGATCAAACCCGGGACCTTGAGCATGGTAGTCAGACGCGTTACCAAACTGAGCCACCGTGGCCAAAGGTAAAGTGCTCCCCTGTGCATAGCACCATGCCATGAAGGCGTATAGGGGGTGTGGGGGTAACGCCCCACACTTTCTTGATCCAGTCATGAGTGGGGGTGATGTGATCAGCATCACGCCCCTGACCGCCTTTACCCCCCAGGGTTTCCCCCAGGTACCCATGTTATTCGATGTTGGGTGGGCGCTGGGGCCGCTTCCGACGTTAGAAAAGTTTCCGGATTTGAACCAGCCGGCGATCAAACCCGGGACCTTGAGCATGGTAGTCAGACGCGTTACCGACTGAGCCACCGCGCACACCATAACAAGAGTATGTTAATCAAATGAATGCTTTCCTTTGCAGGTTTTCGAAGAGCTGAGACTACTCCAGCCAAGCATCGAGAACACCCGCACCATCTTGATGACGCCAAACACAGAGTTGCAGCTTCACACCAACAGAGATGGCGCTGGCCACATGATTTACAGCGTTCTCGGCTCCAACAACAACACAATCATCTCCGTGGGCCGCTCTGGTTTACTCACTTCATTCAGTGCCCTGGGTCTAGCTGTGGTCATGATCACTGTGTACGAGGATTTTGGCGTGAGGCAAACTATCAGTGCCACTATAGAGGTAAGCCCTCAGTCCATGTTATCCTGTGAATTATGCAATATTTCTAGAACATAAATTTATTCTTAAGCAAAGTAAGTCTTTGGAAATGAATACACATCATCGATGATTATAACCATGTGAATTAGCATAAAAAATTTTAAATTTGTTTAAAAAAACACTAAATCTGCTGACTAACGCAGTTTTATTTGCATAAAAAAACACTAAACGTAATGTTTTGACCCTTTATCAGGTCCTTCAGAATAATAATTAAAGTAGGGATGGGACCGATTAATCGGTACTCTATCGGTATCGGCCGATATAGGCATAATCTGTAAAATAATCTGTAATTTTACCGATCTGATATATCGATAAATATCTGATAATTTAGTGCAAAATTCGGCTATTTTGTTGTAATTTTTATGGATAATCTCCATGCCCTTCTTTCTAAAAAAGTAAATGTCTAAATATTCAACTTCTTTTGCACTGCAATCACCACGAAACACAAATTTATTAAGGAGATCAATGAACATTTCAGGTTCTTCAAGGACCATTTCTAATTTTATATCGGATCGATAGAATATCGGTTATCGGTAAATTTTATATCGGTATCAGCCAAAATTTCATAAATTAAAGTAAATATTACCATTGAAGTTTTTTTGTGTTTGTACAGAAATTTTGATATTTTTATTAAGGCTGAGCTGATACTTGGTACCGATGTCGATACTCTTATCGATTCCCACCAATGCCGATATTTGAAAATTGCAATAATTAAAATTTATTCAAAATATTGATAAATGTTGGTGTATAGATATCTTCTCCAATTATATGCATCGATTTACCAAGAAATTTACTGTAGAATATTCAAAAAATACATAAGAATATTAAAATATTTAAAAGGTAAAGTGCTCCCCTGTGCTATGCACCAAGCCATTAAGGCGTATAGGGGTGTGGGGTTAGAGCCCCACACTTTCTTGATCATGACCGAAGGTAGGGTGATGTGATCAACAACATGTCCCTGGCCGCCTTTACTCCCCAGAGTTTCCTCTAGGTACCCACTTTATACGACACTGGGTGGGCGCCGGAGCCGCTTGAACATGTGGAAAAAATCCTGGTTCTTCCCTGCTGAGGATCGAACCCAGGTCTTTCGCCACCCTAACGACTGAGAGCTACCACAGCTTCATTATTAAAATAGATATCATGTAATCACAAAATATAGTTCTTTGGGCAAAATTAGTGCAAAATAAGAAGAAAGTTTGAATTTTGCATAATTTCCAGGATAATTACACTGTGAAAGTGTCACGTGGCATTTTTGCGGACCACGTGAATGACTGAAAATGCCGGAAAAGTATTTGCTGGTATCAGTAGATGAATTCCAATACTTTCCGATACAGATACCCCCTGGTTTCGGCCGATACCGACACATCGGCATCAGCTCACCCCTAATTTTTATGTAGTATAAATGTGTAACACGAGTCTGCCTTGTTTCCATATTAAATACACTAACGTTTTCTGACCAAGGCAGTTAATTAAACATTTAAAGCACTTTACACATTATTGTAGAAAAAACATTCAAGATAAGGACTATCAGCTTGATGTGTTTTTGTGTGTCTAGAAACCCTGCTATGTGTATAAAACTAGTGACATGAAATTTTGACTGATACCGATATAAAATTTACCGATACCGATAACTGAGATTCCACCGATATCAAATTCCAAATGGTCCTTGAAAAACCTGAATGGATCATTGACTTCCTTAAGAAATGTATAATACCATTAAGGCTTGTTTCCATGATATGAAAAACTAAATATGCTGACCAAGGCAGACATTTATTTTATTATAAAACAAACTAAACGTAACGTTTCAACCTTCTAGCAAGGTCTTCTTCAGACTCTGTACCAAGTACAAATGTAACAAGATACAAAAACAGGACGATATATATACACAAACATTACTCCCCTCCAGACTATTAGAAAGTAGTTCTGGAACAATCTAGCAGGTGGCTTTCCCTTGTCAACTGTACTTTCACCTAAAAGGCTAAACATATTTTCTTCCATCTAGAATGTGGTTGGACTTTTTATCTGACGCTCTTTTTCCTTCATTTTCTTCCTTCTCCTCTCCTCTTTCTCTCTCATCCTTTCCACTCTTTCTAACACCTTCTTCCATTCTTTGTTTATCTTCAGTCCCCCATTCCAGTTCATTGTGTCTTCTTCACCTTTCTTCTATATTTCCTTGGACTCCTTCCATTTTCTCACTAGTATTCTCTTCTCCCTTCCTATCTGCTTAGCTTCATCCTACTCTTGTCATATCTTGTTTCTCTCGTGTGTTTAAATATCGCATTTCTCTCTCTCTCTTAAGTCGTACATCATCCCTATGTTGTTTCAACCTGTCTTTCAGCCTTTTTTTCGTTTCTCCTATGTACACACTCTGACATTCTTTACATTTCACTTCGTAGATAATCCCTTCCTCTTCCTCTTCTCTGTTTTCCTTTTTCTTGTTTGCATTCTTCGCTATTCCTAAGATGCTTCTCCCTCCCTTCCTGTAAGTTTTAATTCCCGCTTTCCTAAGCACTTTGCATATCTTTTCTGTGGTCTTCCCCATACTCCTTATTCCAAACCATCTCTCTTTTTCTTTCTCTTCCAATTCTCCCCTGCCTTGTTACATTTGTACTTGGTGCAGAGTCTGAAGAAGACCTTGCTAGAAGTTTGAAATGTTACGTTTAGTTTGTTTTTATAAAATAAATTACTGCCTTGGTCAGCATATTGAGTTTTTCAAGAAATGTATGTTTCCAGGTGACTGTAGTGCAAAAGAAGTTGCATATTTAGACATTTACTTTTTAAAAAAGTAGGGCATAAAGATTATCCAGAAAAAATTATAACAAAATGGAAGAATTTTACATTAAATTTTAAGATATTTATAGATGCATCGGACCGGTAAAATATTCGGTAATTTTATCAATAAACTGTTACACCGATATGACTATATTGACCAACACCGATAGAGTACCCATTAAATCTGTCCCATTCCAAATAAATATCTTCTGGTTGTGTGTTCCATCATTTTAGTATAGGCACATATTTTTGGTAAATAAAAAAGCAAAATTTCGGTACAAAAACAGAGTCGATTTCAGGTTCAAAAGCGGTAAATAAAATAAAATTTCTGTGTTATAGCGGTGAATAATCACGTCAACCATGCTATATAAAATGACATTTTGGTTTTAAAATTGTGAATATAATCCTAAATTTGATTTAAAACTGCACTTATTCCACAAAATAAACTTATCTCTTGTAATAGCACATTTTTGTAGTTACCGGCGTATTTTTAAGTTTATTCCTGTGTAAAGGGGTCCATTTTTGCTTCTCAAATATTTACAGCAGAATTAATCAATTTTCCGTGAATTGCATAACTCACAGGATACTTCAGACTTCGGAAAGTGTCGTGTCTGTATATAAACGGTAAATTTCGTGTTTAAGAGTAAGTATATTTTGCATTTTGCAGTTCATTTCGCATTATTTCGTGACAAAAGAGAGTAGGAAAATACACCTCTCACCTTTCAGAAACATGAAAAATGAACATTACAGCATGTTATGTCATATTTTGTGTTTTCGTCAAAAACGAAATTTGCGTGCCTCTAGGAAGACCCTCATTTAGGGTATTATTATTATTATATTATTATGAATATGTGTCTGATCCTGAGTTTTTTTGCCTTTACTTTTCCAGGTGAAACCAATCCATTACATGATGATCCATGTCCACCCACTTATTAAAACCAGAGAGGATGAAGCTGTGGAAGAGTTGCCAAAGGGCTTGAAAACAATATTCTCAGTTAGTTACCATGACAACACAGGGAAAAAATTTACAGCAGCACGAACAGATCTCAAACTGCGAACAAACCGGTAAGTCTTATTGTATTTTGTATTTGTGGAGGCAACATACATGTGGAAAACGTTAATTTTTTAAATAGTAAAGTTGCAATGTAATATATGAATGCCAAAACATCTCGAAGTTTTAGTTATTTTTAGAATGCTGAAGTGTCAAATTTCAGATTCAATATTGTCTGCAAGAGCCTCAGCTCAGTCCTCATAATAATTTAGATTAGTGATGTACCAGTGTGACATTTTTTTCACTGAAATTGATCAAGTACCAACATTAAATTTACCAATAACTAGAGACATGAAAATTTTGTTTCTGACGAAAACACAAAATATGAAATAACATGCTGTAATGTTCATTTTTCATGTTTCTGAAAGGTGTGAGGTGCATTTTCCTACCCTCTTTTGTCACGAAATAATGCGAAATATACTTACTCTGAAACATGAAATTTACCGTTCTTATACCGGCGTGACACTTTCTGAAGTCTGAACTATCCTGTTTGTTATGCAATTCACAGAAAATTGATTAATTCTGCTGTAAATATTTGATAAGCAAAAATGGATCCCTTTACACAGGAATAAACTTTAGTCTGGTAACTACATAAATGTGCTTGCCTCTAGTAATCACGCATTCGTGATTATCTCGGAAACGGCTCGTTTGCAGACCCATGTTTACTGAGTAAGTTTTGCTTCTATTATTGTGTACTTTCACCTGTGTCAGTTTGCACTATTACTTTTGACACACCCTGTATAGGAAACAAAATACAGGGTGTGAAATAACCTTTTGCTAGGGGTCTGCAAGAAAAAGTAACAACAATTAAGAAATTATGGTAATACCAAATGTTTACTACGACAATTGTGGTTACAAAAACAAAATTAGAAGTTAGTTCATGACAAAGCCCCTTGCTTCAAGGCAAATGCTAAAGCCAAGACCTTCTTCGGCGAAGTGACTTCTTCAGCAGTTCTGAATGGCCAGTTGCATCGCCGGACCTGCATGCAGCGGAGCATTTTTTGGCTATTCTGAAGGACGCAGTTGAGTCCTTGATGATAGTGGAACACGGACCGGACTGCTATTCCCGGCCAACACTCCTTGCACATCTGGAACAAGTCCTCCGTGACATGGAATGGAATACGGACTGTTTGTGTATCTTGGGAGCTCCTACCCTGATCGTCTTCGTGCTGTGAGAGAAATAAACGGCGGACATACTAACTTTTAATTTTGTTTTTGTAACCACAGTTGTCGTAGTAAACATTTGGTATTACCATAATTTCTTAATTGTTGTTACTTTTTACTGTGGACCCCTAGCAGAAGGTTATTTCCCACCCTGTATATATATAAAATGTACATAAAAAAACAGAAGGCGGTCTTGATCTGACCAGCAGATGAGGTGGAGCCTTGACCACTGAGAATATTCCACCAAGGCAACATTTTTTTTTTACTCTCCATAATAGACACCATCTCCAAGCACGTCATGCGTCAAGGGACTGAACTATGACACATTAGATTTACACATTACCCTGAAGATGGAGGCAGAATCAGCCTCCGAAACGTAGGAAATCAAACATTAATACAGTGATTAAAAGTCAAAAGAAAAAATCTGGAAATTCATATTGTTGTGATAGATAATTCTTAAGCACATTTTTGACCTAAGCTATCTAAATTAATACTAATTTGATAAAAATGTTTATTATCATTCAACATAAACAAATATGTTTATAAGTGTATTGAAAATAGTTTTTTCTACGGATGCGACGAAGCTGAAAATTTACCGATGCCGATGTACTCACCGATAATTTTTGGAACCGATACCGATGCCGATATTTAACCGATTCCGATACATAAGATTATTAAACAGAAATGGGATGTTATTTTCAGCATGACAAAAATAAATTTGATATGTACATTTCTATTGCATATCAAATGTGTATACATATATATTCTCAAGAGATGTGAATGTACATTTGCATCTACAAAATGTTATGTGAACCTTTAAGAAGAACATGGATTCTCAAGAGATTAAACATTAGTACACAAGCAGTTCTTTGAAATGCAAAATGAATTCCTGTTCTGCCAGATTCAACTTCAGAAACACGAGATTTGGAAGCACTTCAGGAAGTAACCTACTTCTTCTCTTATCTCAAATCTGTTCAGCAACACTGAACACTCAATCACTGAATACTGATGCAGCAGGTATGCCCAAGTGTTCTCTCAGCACTTGCTTCAGGTTTGAATATTCATTTTTGAATTTCCAATACAACAGCAGATCCTGGTTCAGCAATGTACTGTTTTATTTCCGATTTATAGCTAGGTTGATCCTCTGAATGAGTTTGCAATAATTTTATTACAAAAACTCTACAATAATGACGAATCAAAACCAAATTTTCAATAAATCTTACAAAACTAGAATATAAAACTTATTAGAAGGTAAAAACTCTAGTATAATCTGTACCGGTTTAAATATCGGATTTTTGCCGATTCCGATACCGATGCCGATATGTCAATTTCGGCCGATTTTCATACATCTGTAATCGGCTTTGGCACATCCCTAGTTTTTTCCAATGTACAAAAATATCGAGGCTGTAGTCTGTGACTATACAAGAAAAGTACTGGAGTTGGTACTATTGCTTGGGGATGGCTTTCTATGAAAATGGCTTTACTTGGAAGGTTGAGCTCCTTGATATTGACAAATTAAGCATGGAATATGCTTTTATTCTCGAGTATCTACAGATTAATGCGAGGAGATACAATTATGGACCAATTGTGCATTTATTTCAGTATCGCCCGAATGGGCACTGCTACTAAAACAAACCCTGGGTGTATCCAAGAGTATGAATTTCTCTCCATGTTGCAAGTGCAAACATTTTGTTATGTTGATTATTAAGCTGGACACGATGTTTGAAAAATATGATGAATATTAATTTTCGGAATCCCATGTATTTCTTATGGGGAATGAAGTTCAACATCAAGTTACGGCTAATCAAATGGAAGTTTCGACTTTTCCACTGGTGAAATTCATCTTCAAACTGCCCTCTTCCCGTTGACATCTCTTTCTATTCCATCGGAAGTTTTATATTCACAAGAGAATGAATCAAATCATACTCCCATATGATCAATGCTTTTTTCCTTGCCTCCTGGCAGTGTTGCCAAACCTGATGGGCATAAACTAACTAAATTTCACCTTAAATGGAGTTAAAACTGACTCTCATGGAGCTAGATTTACGATGGCTGGATAAAGTGCCTTCTAGGGTAATGTTAGTTGTCAAAGGTGTTGGGCACTGCTATGATCTTTAACTCTAAATTGATGACCATTTATTCTTAGTTTTCAACATCTAGATCCAGCGGCATCGCCCATGTCAATAATCCACCGATGGTGGTATGAAATCGAAAGTAAAGAATTCCCTGACGACAATATTATGTGAATTTCACGTCTAACATTGCGCTATAAACAAGTAGCTGGGGAGTGATGAAATTGGTGAATGGACATTCGGAAACAACCAAGCCCGAGCTGGATTCGAACCCGGGACCCTTGGCGTCGCAGCATGATGTGTTAACCACTCGGCCACAGAGTCCGGCTAGAGTGCACGAAAGAGCTAGATCTGGCTCCAAGAGAGCTAAGTTGGCACACTGCCATGGACGGAAGGGCTTGGGAAGACTCCCGTGGAAATTGTATCGCATGCCCTTAAGGACAAGAAATGGATTGAAGTTATAATCTCCAGATATGTAAATTAATTTGTTCCTGATGCTTGGTAAAATATATACAGTTTTAAATGTTTTTGGACACTTGGACTGTATCTGGAATAGCAGCCATAAGTGTTCTACTGGATGTATTATGTTATTGAAATCCAGAGTCATCTTGCTTGAAGTGGATGTTTAAGAGCAAATATTAAACTATATAAAAGGTCATAATATTAGAGAAAAGAGAGAGAAGATTAATATAAAAAGTATCAAAGATTTCAAGAGTATATGCGAGAATTATAGAAACACTATTTGGTGATTGATATATTCATAGCATTTATTCTATGTTAAGTGATATGGGAAAGTACTCTGAGTATGAAATTATAAATTTTTCTCAAACTTTATGTACAAAGAAGTTCATATGTGAATCTGGTGTACACAAATGTTAGGTATATTGGCCAAATAAGGTCGTAAAATATTACTGTTGTCATTTTACAATGTGAAATATGATTTACATGTGTGAAGAATATATTTATTACTACGAAGCGTATTTGGAAAGTAAGTACCAAAAGGGTGTAAGAAATAAAGTAAAATAGTTTTGTACCCTTTTATTATTTGCATTTCATTCTACAGACCTTAAACTACTTTTCTACGTAGTTTCCACCATTTTTCAAGCATTTGTCACAGCGTGGCACTGGTATTTGTATCCCATCGTCCTAGAATGTTTCCGCCTGTGATGAAAGCCATCCATGCACTCCTGCTTCGACGTCGTCATCCCCGTCGAAACGCTGACCACAATTTTCGATATTCCAGGCGATCTGTCACAATTTCATAGAGGACTGTTTTCTTGAAATTTATGGAAATTCCATGGAAAGTGACAATATTGTGAAGCGTCTGTTTTCACGAATTTCCGCGTCGACCGCATGCACCAAATCCTTTGTCACAACAGATATCGTGAACTGTCTCACGATCTTCTTTAAACATCAAAAATAAAGACCTCTCAGAGTTGACGATTGTCTACCGGTTTCACGTTTCTTGCATTGAGAAAACGAATCAGAGACCGGACTTCACAGTCGCTGGGCTGCTTGATTTTCTTGAACATTTCAAACCTTCAGAAGACTACGAAGAAAAAGCATGACCTGCTCCCACGACTGCCTGTGGCTAACTAACGGATGAAGGACGTCGGCGAGAACTCACACGGTCGCGACTCCATCGCTACAGCGGTAATATTTGCAAACTGTACTTACTTTGCGAATACGCCTCGTATATTGTAAGTTACTCTTATATGGTCATATAAGAATGGTTGCTTCCAACTCGTACCACGGCTTCATGAGTCATTGTGCTGCCAAACTGTACTAATAAGATTTCAAATCGAGGTTAAACTAAACCAATAATTATTTTTAAAAATAATCCCTTCTGGTGGATATGGTGTTATTTGTTTATTAAAAAAGTGTGCATTTTTAACTGTTTGTGGTATAAATTTAAATATATTTAATCTGCAAATTAATTCTTATTAATTACGTCTTTGTTTCAGATTTGACCTGGCCCAGTTTGGACGAGGACCTGAAAACAGTACTCTGCTGTCAGATTTGACGCATGTGGGCCATACCGTGCTTAAAGTTTGGGATGGACAAACCTTTTACATTTCAGACTTCATTAAAATAAGTGTTGGTGAAGTAATCACTCCTTCTAAGGTAGGCATTACTCTTTTGTATACTATTTGTTAGTTAGTTAGTTTAAGTTTTGAGAAATTTAATTTTTACAACTTTGGTAAGCTGTATATGATATTTGTTACTTTACTATTTTATACGTCTTCTGTAGATGCATGCATATTTTTTTTTATGAAAACACTGAATGTGAAGTAACACATTGTAATGTTAATTTTTCATATTTCTGAAAGGTGCGACGTGCATTTTCCTACCCTGTTTTGTCACGAAATAATATGAAATAGACTCTCTAACACTAAATTAGAGTTATTTACTGACGTGACACTTTCTGAGGCCTGAATTATCCTGTGAGTTATGCAGTTCATGGAAAATTGATTAATTCTGCTGTAAATATTTGAGAAGCAAAAATGGACCCCTTTATACATGAATACAGTTAATATTCTGGTAACTCAGGCTGTCTACCAGTCAAGAAATTATGCTTGTGGTCAAGATGTTTTGCTATTTTTTACAGTGTAGTGAATTTACATTGTTATATACGTGGTGTGATTGGAAAGTTTTAAGACTGGTGGCAGGGCACCACTGCTCAACAGAGGGGGCTAGGTTTGCCCACGGGTGTGGAAGGGGAAGCGTATTTTGTCCTTGAAACATTCTGAAAAGATCACCGCGATATCTTTATTCAGTAGAGTGGAATACCGGTGAGTGAAGACGTGTTTGTCGGTTCTTGGCAGATTATTGATGTTGCAAAACGGAACAACACGTTTGTGTCGAATGTTGTTTTAAAACCGGGAAATCAGCTTTGGAGGCCTATGAACTTTTAAAAACAGTTTTCGGGAATAAATGTCTGAGCTGGTCAAATGTTTTTATCTTGTTCAACAGATTGAAAGATGGGCCGCGAATCAGTCAAAGATGACCCTCAGTCCGGCCAGCCTTCCACTTCAAAAACCAACGAAGATATTGTGAAAGTTCACAATTTGGTGCACCCTAGCTGCACACTTACAATTAGGGGAGATGGCTGATGAACTGAATTTAAGTTTCTATGAGGTTCAGTCAATTTTAACTGATGATTTGAACATCCGTCGAAATTGTCAGACCAGCAGAAACAACACTGACTTGAAGTGTCCCAAGAACTGATTAATCGGGCCTAAACTGACCCAGATTTGTTAAATAGGGTAATTACAGGCGACGAATCATGGGTTTATGGGTATAACCCAGAAACAAAGGCACAATCATCACAGTTGTAAAGTCAAAGTTCGCAACGACCAAAAAAGCTCTACAAGGTCTGTCAAATGTGAGGACAATATTCATGTATTTTTTTATTCTACGGGTATTGTGCATAACGAATTTTACCTTAGGGGGAAGACAGTCAACCAGAAATACTATAAAAGTGTCCTTCAGCATTTGCACGAAAATATGTGGAATACAGTGTTTATACAAAAGTGATTTACATTGTTAGAGTGCAGAGGAATATTTGTCTTCCGAAGAAGGCCAAACATATTTTTTTCAGTGCCTTTATAATAGGGATGGGACCAAATAATCGGTACTCTATCGGTATCGGCCGATATAGGCATATCGGTTTATCGGTAAAATTACCGATTATTTTACCGATCCGATATATCGATTATTATCTGATAATTTAGTGAAAATTCTGCCATTTTGTTGTAATTTTTATTGATAATATCCATGCCCTACTTTCTAAAAAAGTAAATGTCTAAATATGCAATTTATCTTGTATTGCAGTCACCTTGAAACACACATTTATTAAAGAGGTCAGTGAACCTTTCAGGTTCTTCAAGGGCCATTTCTAATTTTATATCGGATCGGTAGAATATCGGTTATCGGTATCGGTAAATTTTATATCGGTACTTTATCGGTATCGGCCAAAATTTCATATCGACCCATCCCTACTTTATAATAAAAGAATCAATGTGGCAGTCGGTATGTTAATACACATATGGTTGTAACCGAGTAGTGTTTGTTGTATATTATATTAATTTGTTACTAGTACCAAGAAATAACAATAATTAGTAAAGCTACAAATTTATGCTAAATAAAATATCACTATTTCAGTACATAAACTAGACATATTTTGGGATCAAAAGTGGCATATAAAATGAGATTTTGGTGTTAAAATGGTGATTAAACACCTAAATTTGATTTAAAAACTGCACTTACTCCACAAAATTAACATTTCACTCTTAACCCCTTCCCTGTGTTCAGCATAATATTACGCCCTTGGTCACTATAGCTTATTCTGTGTTGGGCGTAATAATATTACACCCGCGAACATCTCTGACTGAAGTAACCTGTGTTGAACGGAATAATACTTTTTTTCATGATTGGGAAAAGAGAGACGCTTTAGTATATAAATACGGAGAAACTAGTACTCACTTTTATCTGCGAAGCTGTTTTTTCTTCTTTTTCGATTAATTTCAGTGGCCACTGCCACTATCCTCGTTGGAACTTGCTGCGCTGTTGCTTGGCGTGCGTCTTTTGTTCGTAGTTCTCTGGCTGCCGCTAGGTGCGCTGTTAGGTGTGCCGTGCGTCTTGGTGCGTCGTCTGCTATTTCCGGGCGATAACTGCTGCAGTAGTGGAATCCAAGTGTGGTGCGCTTGCCCGCTATCGATGTTTAGTTCGTGCGGGAAGTGCATTATGGCGTGCGTTTCCTTGATTTTGGTGTCTATGAGCGTGTGGGCAGTGTGTTTGACTCGAACCTTTTGAATTTTATGGCTATTGTATTTGATATGTCTAGCAAGACCAGTAGTGGGTTGGGCTTTTTTCGCATCTGCTAGGTGCTGTTGGATTCTTTCATTGACAGATCTGATGGACCTGCCGATGTAATGAGCCTTGCATTCACACTCTGCATCATATACACCTGGGTTGTCAAGGGGGGAGAGGAAGTACCGTTTGTGCTTGTTCAGTTTATCAGTTATTTTGGAGTTGGGTTTGTGCGCTACTTTGATGCCAAATGGGAGAAGGGCTTTGGCTATGCGGTTGGAAGTGGTGGGATGGTAGGGGAAGGCAAACCATTTATATTGGTCGCTGGGGGTTGGTTGTGGCTGGGTTGCTTGTGGATGGGTTGATTGTGGTAGGTTAGGGTGTCTGACCTGTATTTCCGCCTTACTGCACCAAGTGGAAAGTTGTGATTCAGTGTAGCCATGTTGGTGAAAAATATGTTTTGCCATTGAAGAAACAACGGTCATTTATTTAGTCACGATTTTCAGTGCCGACAAAGAAGAAGAAAGTTCAGAGGAAAGTAAACTAATTTTGCGTTATGTTGACAAAGTTCAAACGTGTGTTCGTTTGTGTGCTGCATTTAGTCAGTTGCTTTATGTACATTTCTTTTGGTGTTGCGTTATTTGAACTGTTGGTGATTTATTTTTATTTTTGAGTTTGCGAGTTTCTAATAGTATTGGCAAACAGGATTGCGAAATATTTTTTCCCCTCATCCCTCATACCTATTGAAGATATTGCAATGAAACTTGGCGGACGCATTACGTATAGACCATAGTACCGTGCGTCCATTTCGATCTTCAGCCGAGAGATCGGGAGAAGCGTGGAGGGCGGCGCTGGCGGAGATGTCGACATTTGCGGCCTGTAATGCCCGCTTATTTTTATGGACATATGCAGACATTTATATAAATATTGCAAAACGAGCACTAACCTGTGTTATAAGAGTTGTTCAAACTGATATCCACCAAGTGCCAAGTGTGTAGACTTTCGGGGAGAATACGTTGAATAGCCTGAAACTTTCGTGCCTGTAGCTAAAGTCCTTCTGGGTCGGGCCGAGAACTTATCAGCCCCCTTCGTAACGTGAACCTTGGGGCTGGCATTCCAATCCTCTCACTGACACAACACACATACACACTGCAATAACACAAACAAGTAACGGCAAGTAACCAATAATAACACTCTTAAGCACAGTACGAAATTAACACGCTCTTGGTTTACATCTGCTCGCCACTATATTCACAGCTCTGTCGCGAAGGAACAAAAAACTCGAGCTTGGAGATTTCGGATTGCAAGGAAGCTCACGAACACCATTGACTTTTAACGGTTTCGTCTACAGCGTAATCTTGATACATTGTTGCACATTCGAAACCTCCAAACGATCCCCATCGGCACAAAACTCTTTCAAGGATATAAACTTAAGCAGGACGTTACTGGCGTTACCCCCACACCCCCTATACGCCTTCATGGCGTGGTGCTATGCACAGGGGAACACTTTACCTTTTTTTAGGACGTTACTGGTCAAAACTATGATTAAAATGTTTTATTATCTGTGGCTCTTAACATCGTTTCTAAAGCATATTTTTTTGTGTATATAAGGGCAGAACTTGGATGAATTACAGATGATAAATTATAACGCAGGTTAGTGCTCATTTTGCAATATTTATATAAATGTCTGCATATGTCCATAAAAATAAGCAGGCATTACAGGCTGCAAATGTCGGCATCTCCGCCAGCGCTGCCCGCCACGCTTCTCCCGATCTCTCGGCTGAAGATCGAAATGGACGCATTGTATTTTTCAAGGTAGATTATAATCGGGTACCTATATCCAGGGCCGGTCCAGAGGGCCCCAAATTTACCAAAAGGGATTTTTCAGAGGGAAAATTCCCGAATTATCCCCGATTAGTATCTAATAGTATTGTCAAACATGATTGCAAAATATTTTTTCCCTCATACCTATTGAAGATATTGCAATGAAACTTGGCAAACGCATTACGTATAGACCATAGTATTTTTCAAGGTAGCCCCAAAGTTACCAAAAGGGATTTTTTGGAGGGAAATTTCCTTAATTATCCCCGATTTCCCTTTCCTCATACTTGATGTACACATGTGCATGGTACCAATTGAAAACCTGTTCTATTCTGAAGAGAAAGACGTATGAACCATGATACTCGGGCGAGTTGTGCTGAAGCAGTAGCTACTTAATTCACATTTCGTGTTTTCGTCACAAACTAAATATGCATGCCCCTAATGATTACCAACCCTGTCTATTTCCTAGGATGTGTAACTACTCACCAATGTGGAATGATGTTCTTTTAATATCCTTACAGATAACACTCAATGTTGGAGACGTCATGTGTTTCTCAATGCCCCTTCAAGCACTCGAGGATCACATCGGGAGGTGGACAGCAGACAATGCAAACATTATGACAGTTGATCCGATGACTGGAATCGGTCTTGTTACCCATCCTGGGTCCGTGATGGTCCAGTACTTCTTGTCGCCATCCATCTCGACAAATTCTGAATACGAGGTGTTACCTATTGAGCAAGTAAGTAATGCATATAACCTAATACTGTGATAGTCTTAAATTCTTTTTGGGAATCACTATACTGTACCTGTAAATAGGGTTGCTGTATTTTGAAAAGTGTAAAACACTATAACTTTATTATGCATGTTGTCTGTGTTGCTATTGTAGTGCTGCAATGGTTATCAATATGTTATCGTCATCATCATTTGATTTGCACACTAACATTGAAATTAGGGATGGGACAGATTAATCGGTACTCTACCAGTATCGGCCAGTATGGCTATATCGGTAAAATTACCAATCTGATATATCTATCTTGTAATTAAGTGCAAATTTCATGGATAATTTCCATCCCTTATTTTCTTAAAAAGGTGGCTGCGGTGGCTCAGTCGGTAACGCGTCTGACTACCATGCTATAGGTCCCGGGTTCGATCCCCAACCGGTTCAAATCCTGGAAATTTGTCTCCCTAGCGATGGGGCACTTGGTTGGATGGATGCAGCTGTATATTATGCCCAGAACTTTGAAAAATTTGTATGTGTTGTAAATTATCCCGACAAAGAAGAAATATACAAATTCTGCAAGAACTGTTGAAGGACCACTCCTTAAAAGTCGAATTGGCATACATCTCAACAAACCTGTCCTTTCTCTCTAATTCCATACGAAAGCTTGAATCGTCCGCAAACACTTTAGCAGCTTCCGTGGGTGAAGTCCGTATAGTAGAAACGAAACTGAAAGAACAAGTGCTAATGTCTAAATGTACAGAATTTTTGGGGGAAAAACCAAGGTTTTCAAACTTTGTGCTAAATTGCACGTGTTTTGGAAGGTGAGGAAGAGGAAGCTTTGGAAAACTTCAGTGTTAGTGACATTTCATGCTTCAAATATGCAAGAATTGTTTCTTGTGACGTGGAGCGATCTTTCTCACAATATAAGATGCTTTTTAGAGATAATCGTCACAGATTTACAATGGAGAATTTGGAAAAAACTATGGTAATCCACTGCAACTCTTCCAAAAAATAGCCCGCTAACAGGTAATCATTTAGAAACTGATTTCAGGTGTTTAAAATGCATGTAATATTTTGTTTTTGTTACCAAATTTTTTTTTTTTATTTTTGTCACATATTTTCCTGTTTTTATCACATATTTTCAACTTTTGACACACAAAAAAATAAATATTTCTGAGTTTTTTAGCACATAAAGTTCCGTTCCCTAGTAATCACAAATTTCCTTCCGCTCTGTACAGCTGCTAGTTAATTTCTTATGTTTTTCTTGTTCTCAAAGGTTGTACTTTTCTTTATTTAACGTTGTACACCATACATTTCTAATAATTTATTTCAGTAATGTTTTACAAATCATATAGTATATATATGTATATATTTTCAGATTGTGTTTCTGCCTGCCAGGGAACAAATATTGATTAATACTAATGTTGAATCACCATACATTGTGCCACTTGCTTTGGTGAATGACCAGGATCCAACGAGACGGGGGAATCTTGTCAGCAAAAATGGCTCTTGCAATGCTGAATATATTGTGCGGAAATTCCCATTCACTTGTGAGCTAGCCTTTAGTGATTCAACAAGCATATCAGCCAGCGAAGTATTTTCATCGTTTGCAAAATTTAATTTGGCTGAAGGTGAGTTCATATTAAATTTATACGTTATATACAGGGTGACTGGTAATTAGATGTATTCCCTGAAAGGGGTTAAAGTAGAGACAATTTGCAATAAATTTGACCATATGATACCCCGTCTGAAAATTAGTAGTTTTCGAGATAATCGAGTTTCTATTGTTTTTTCTAAAAATGACAATTTTCCACATAAAAAGATGAATTGAGAAAAAACTGATAATTGTAGGGAACTTATTTAAGCGTTTTCTGATAGCTAACAAATAACTGGTTCATTGAAAAAAAAAAAAGAAGTTTCTCCCAAATAACAATCACATGTAAGTAACGGGTGGGTCTAAACTTACAAGTGATGTTTAAAAAATGCACTCTTAGTTTACTTGGCAACGTATTAATAACAAAAATGGTAGGACACGAAGCGTACAAATTACGTAAATTACTTCCTTGTGACATCTGCTATCCAACAAGGTACAAATGTTGCTAACATTCACATTTGTGTACAAGAAATAATACTTTGTTCATCTTCATGTGAATGGAATCAAAGAACAATGCAATTAAAGAACATTACACGTCTTGCTCAAAGTGGGCACCTCCGTTACGAATGCAGGCACGCAGGTTTTTACGGAAATTTGGTCTCTTAACTCGTGATGTGATGGTGTCCTTGACGTGTTGACCAGCTGTTAAGATCCTCTCCCTGAACTCTTCTTGCGAGTTTACTGGTGTCTTGTCATGTGGCTCCAAATGTAAAAGTCGCAAGGCGTCAAATCGGGGGATCGAGCCGGCCAGGGAATCGGTCCGCCTCGGCCAATCCATTTCTTTGGGTACTTTTCATCCAGCCACTGTCGCACGCCCAGGCAGAAGTATGGATGGGTGTAATCAACAATCATTTGATCGAGCCATTTTTCCTGCCCCAAATCTTAAATGGCATCACTTATGAACATTTTTTGCGGAACGGGATGGCAATGTTGTTGGAGGATGTGCCTCTAGCTACAAGACGTGACATGATTTATCAGCATGATGACTGCCCAGCTCGATCCCCCGATCGATTTGACGCCTTGCGACTTTTACATTTGGAGCCACATGACAAGGCACCGGTAAACTCGCAAGAAGAGCTCAGGGAGAGGATCTTAACAGCTGGTCAACACAACAAGGACACCATCACATCACGAGTTAAGAGACCAAATTTCCGTAAAAACCTGCGTGCCTGCATTCGTAACGGAGGTGCCCACTTTGAGCAAGACGTGTAATGTTCTTTAATTGTATTGTGCATTGATTCCATTCACATGAAGATGAATGAAGTATTATTTCTTGTACACAAATGTAAATGTTAGCAACATTTGTACCTTGTTGGATAGCTGATGACTCAAGGAAGTAATTTAAGTAATTTGTACGCTTCGTGTCCTACCATTTTTGTTATTAATACGTTGCCAAGTAAACTAAGAGTGATTTTTTTTATCATCACTTGTAAGTTTAGACCCACCCGGTACTTACATGTGATTGTTATTTGGGAAAAACTTTTTTTTAAACGAACCACTTGTTTGTTAGCTATCAGAAAACGCTTAAATAAGTTCCCTACAATTATCAGTTTTTTCTCAATTCATCTTTTTATGTGGAAAATTGTCATTTTTAGAAAAAACAATAGAAACGCGATTATCTCGAAAACTACTAATTTTCGGACGGGGTATCATATGGTCAAATTTATTGCAAATTGTCTCTACTTTAACCCCTTTCAGGGAATACATCTAATTACCAGTCACCCTGTATATATCAGAGGATCACAAATACAGTGAAACCTAGATTATATGTTCTGGGATAGTACATTTTTCTTATTTTCCTGTAGTTTACGGTTATTACAAGCATAAGAAAACAGTTTTTCTTTGTGACGTTTCAGGAGAACACCCGCTCCTTTCATCAGACATTTATTTTCATTTTGACTAAAGATACAGTTATAACAATGGTTAGTAATTTTAAAACAAAAAGAATCCGTTATATAATGGATGTTGTCAATGTTACATTGTTGTAATATAGCAATTTAACTGTGAAAAAAGCAGTCTGTTTTATTTTTATTTCAGATTTTTTTAAAATTATGAATCCCAAATATCATCAGGTAATTCAAATTCATCATTGTTTTCACAAAGTCTCTTGATGTTTTCTGTTACATTAAATTTTAAAGATGGTGGCTTACTCCATTTGTGAAAGAGAAAACTCCATACTGGATCTATGTTACCATTTTCATTATTTAATTTATTCCAGTGTTCTTCTGCAATGAACGAAGCTTCCCAGACATTCAACTCTGTGTTTCCCGTTAATCTTTTTAAAACCCTTCTCTTTTTAATCAAATGCTTCTCTTCGATGATATGAGTTGACAAACCTGTTCTTGGGTTGAGTTGAGTTGAGTTGGTGTGTTAAGTCCACTTTATGCACAGTAAGGCTAATCGGGACTGGACCTACAGTTTAAAGTGGGATCCGAACCACTATGTGCCTCCACCGGGTATCGAACCCGGGACCGCTTGATTGCAAGGCAACGACGCTACTACTGCGCCATCGGGGAGGCACTACCTGTTCTTGGGTTTAGATTTATAATGTCCAAATCGTGTTCGTGCCATCTTATTGCCATTTTCCTTGTTGTTTGTCCCACATAATCCTTTGAACATGAACAACTTATATTATATATTCCTGTGGTTTCCATATCTGGTAGAGAGTTTCTCATTTTGAATTCATTAAATGTACATTCCAAACTTCTTGGTGATTTAATAACAATTTTGAAATTGTGTTCTCCTGAAATGTCACAAAGAAAAACTGTTTTCTTTTGCTTGTAATAACCGTAAACTAGAGGAAAATAATTCTATAATGCAAGCAATGCGTACATACAAGAAAAAGTACATTTTTCTGTTTTGTAAATTCAATCATTTTAAGCTTTTTCTCCTTTTTTTCACCAGAGAGACATAAAATTGAGGTTCCACTGTACTTGTCAATACCAGTAATAAGAGATGGATTGATATATAATAGGGATGGGACCGATTAATCGGTACTCTTATCGGTATTGGCCGATATAGGCATATCGGTGTATCGGTTTATCAGTAAAATTAGCGATTATTTTACCGATCTGATATATCAATAAATATCTGATAATTTACTGCAAAATTCTGCCATTTTGTTGTATTTTTTATGGATAATCTCCATACCCTACTTTAAAAAAGTAATGTCTAAATATGTAATTTCTTTTGTACTGCAGTCACCTCGAAACACACATTTGTTAAGGAGGTCATTGAACCTTTCAGGTTCTTCAAGGACCATTTCTAATTTTATATCGGATTGGTAGAATTTCGGTTATCGGTATCGGTAAATTTCATATCGGTAGAGGCACATATTTTTGGTAAATAAAAAAGCAAAATTTCGGTACAAAAACAGTCGATTTCGGGTTCAAAAGCGGTAAATAAAATAAAATTTCGGTGTTATAGCAGTGAATAATCACATCAAAAGTGCTATATAAAATGACATTTTGGTTTTAAAATTGTGAATATAATCCTAAATTTGATTTAACAACTGCAATTATTACACAAAATAAACTTATCTCTTCTAATAGCACATTAATGTAGTTACCAGAGTATTAAGTTTATTCCTGTGTAAAGGAGTCCATTTTTGCTTCTCAAATAATTACAGCAGAATTAATCAATTTTCAATGAATTGCATAACTCACAGGATAATTCAGACTTCAGAAAGTGTTGCGTCAGTTTATAAACGGTAAATTTCGTGTTTAAGAGTATATTTCGCATTCTGCAGTTCATTTCGCATTATTTCGTGATAAAACAGGGTGGGAAACGGCACCTCACACTTTTCAGAATCATGAAAAATGAACATTATAGCATGTTATTTCATATTTCGTGTTTTCGTCAAAAACTAAATTTGCATGCCTCTATTTTTTGCTCCAATATTTTCCGAAACCAGTTATACCAGTTTTGAAAACCCGGGAATGTCATTGAATTTAGTTTTTCTGGAAAGGTCGTGGAAATATCAGGGAATTTAATGTTTCTGAAAAAGTCATGGAAATGTCAGGAAGTTAACTGTTTTTCTGGAATAATCAACATTTCCATAGTGTACTAAAAGTAGGTTTTTGAACAAAGAAAAATAAGACAAGCAACAAATTTTAAATTTGTTGTGGACAAATTATACTTCAGTTTTATATGCTGGATATTACCTGTAGTTACAGTAGAAATTATATATTAAATACTCTAGGAAAGGCGGTCATGATTTGAACCATTTTCATGTTGAAATTTATTACAGTAAGTGGCCGTTGGTATTTATCACTTTCGAGTTGCAATATTTGGTAAATATATTACTAAATTTTTCAATAATAATGTATTATTAGAGGCACATATTTGTGGGAAATAAAAAAAACCAAAATTTCGGTACAAAAGTTGTAAATAAAATAAAATTTTGGTGTTGTAGCGATGGAAAATAAGATCAAAAGTGGTACCTAAAATAACATTTTGGTTTTGAAATTGTGATATAATAGGTTGGTTAAGCTGAGATCGAAACGCCGGACTGTTTTCTTCACAGCTTCGAGAATATCCGTGCTTTTTGTTGTTCCCTTCATAGCAGGTCTTCAGTCACATATAATTGTTCCTCACTGCCATGGATAAAGATAGACCCAGGAGTGCAAGGCAAATTACAGCAATGTGATCTGCGTCTGTGCTCACATCTAAAGCAAGTGAATATGACGTAAATTCAGAAATTCTGCAAATTTCAGTACCGCAGTATAGCTTTGTGGCCTGCGAGTGTCATTGGAGTTGTTAATGTGGCCCGCACTGACGAGTTGAAGACCCCTGACCTAAATAATGTACTGATATTAACTGACATGCTAATAAAGTACTCACTTATCCACAAAACTTTTTAAGTTCTGTTAATTAAAAAAAGTGGTTATCGGTGGGAGCATGCATATTTAATTTTTGACAAGAACATGAAATGTGAAATAACACATTGTATTGTTAATTTTTCATATATTTGAAAGTTGTGAGATGCATTTTGCTACTATATGAGGTGTGGCTAGAAAAAAAACTGGATTGATGTTGCTGTCAACAAACGGCAAGCGCATCAAGGTCAAGCGGTGCATGAGTGTATAACGTGATATCCTGCCTATCGACTGTGTGATTTCCCAGGGTGCATGGCGATCAGTTCCGCTGTAGCTTGTGGACGAAGTGAACCGTACATCTGTGCTCAATCGGAAAAATGTTAAGTGTGAAAGTGAAACAGTGTATCAATGTGAAGTTTCTTACGAAACTCGGAAAATCCGCCACAGAAACTTATGGTGTGTTGAAGGAAGTGTACGGAGATGAGTGTTTATCATGCACGCAAGTATTTCAGTGGTTTCAAAGGTTTAAAGAGGGACGAGAAGTGATCGCGGACAACTCGCGTCCTGGACGGCCTTGCACGTCAAAAACTGAATCAAACATTGCAAATGTCGGCGAATTCATTCGAATTGGGTACCCGAAGGTCAAACTGTCAACCAACATTATTTCATTACGGTGCTGACGAGCCTTCGTGAGCGAGTAAAAAGACTACAACCTGATTTGTGGAAAAGGAAGTCATGGATTATTTATCAGGACAATGCTCCTGCCCACACGGCATTGTCAGTCAATGCTTTTTTTGGCCAAGTATGGGATCCCAGTGTTGGAACATCCACCCTATTTGCTGGATCTTGCTCCATGCGATTTTTTTTTTATTCCCAAAGGCCAAATTAGCACTGAAAGGAACCAGATTTACGACTAGAATCTGTGGACATTGTTTCAGAAAATGATTTCCAGCAATGGAAGATTCGTGTGGAGCGGTGTATCGATAGTGCTGGGGAGTACTTTGAAGGGGATAATGTTCGTATTGTAAAAAATAAGCAATAAAAGATTTTGTGGCAACAGTCCAGTTTTTTCTAGCCACACCTCGTATTTTGTCTCGAAATAATGCAAAATAAACTCTAACACAAAATTTAGGGTTTATTTACCGACGCGACACTTCCCAAGATCTGAATTATCCTGTGAGTTATGCAAATCACGTAAAATAGATTAATTCTCCTGTAAATATTTGAGAAGGAAGGGTGGACTCCTTTACACAGGAAAGAACTTAATATACTGATAACTATATAAAAGTGCTATTAAAAGTGAAATGTTTATTTTGTGTAATATGTGTAGCCTTTTTATCAAATTTAGGGTTTTATTCACCATTTTAACACCAAAATGCCATTTTATGTACTTTTGATCCCGAAATATGTCAAGTTTTATTCACCATGAATATGTGGCGCTAGGTATCAACTCAGCCGCTATTAGATCAGAAATAATAAATTATTTTCCGTTATAAAATATTGAAGCACTTTTAATAAACATTATGCGGATTGAAATCTGTCTCCTCCGTAGTCGAGCGGGTTAAGGCGTTCACTCGTCTTGAAATCGTTCGCTGCGGGACGGCGTAGGTTCGAATCCGGCTCTGGTCAGAATTTATTCGGCCTACGTATAGGGCCGGTGGCAACCTACCATCGTGAGGAAATTGGGGAGCTCCGAATGAGTGAGCATAATCCGGTCGAGACGACCTACTATAACGGCTGGGGATACGTCGGGCTGACCCCCCGACTATTCCAATACTGGTTGAAGATCTCCATGCTTAGAGGTGACAAAGGAAAGTGTGGGAGGGAGACCGGCAGTCGGTAGGTATGCCAAGGCCCTTCATGGGCTGTCGCGCAAAGGATTATTATGATTGAAATCTGCTAGAGAAGCATTGTTATTGTGATAAATGTTTTCCATTTCAGGCTATTATTACTGCGAGATAGTGCCAAATAGCATCCCATCACCAAACGTGAGCACACTGCAGACGGACGTGTTCCTCACGGTCACCGTTCCTCAGAGTGGCATGCAGCCGTCGGTTGTGTCTGCTCCCTTGAGAATACCGTTTGTTCCGTCCTTTTATTTGCATTCTCCAGAAATCTACATCACGGACTCTCAGCCAGCAAGTGCTCTTTTGGTATCTGGGTCAACAAGAGTTTTAAGTTCAATAGAGGTAAGTAAAACATCTTTAATTTCTTGGCTATTATTAGAGTTACTGTAACCAATTCTATGTGAAAATAAAAAGGTACTAACAAGGGAGGTTATCTAAGTGTCCCCCTCCGATTTCCATGAAACTTGGCAGGTGTATAGACGGGCCATATTTACTTAATTTTGGGGTCAGATCCCCACTTCAATTTCTCCTCATCTTGACATTTCAGCAGGGGGTTGCCCCCTAAAACAGTTTTTTAGCTGAAACACAAAAATGCGTACTTCTTCCTTTGGGCCCCTCTATACACCTGCCAAATTTCTTTTCAAATTGGAGGGGGACACAGGGGTCAGATCCCTGCGTCAATTTGTCTTCATCTTGACATTTGAGGGGGCATGCCCCCTAAAACAGTTTTTTAGCCGAAACAAAAAAAAAAAGTATTTCTTCCTTTGGGCCCCTCTATACACCTGCCAAGTTTCATGGAAATCGGAGGGGGACACAGGGGCCAGATCCTCACTTCAATTTGACCTCATCTTGACATTTTAGGGGGGTTTTGCCCCCTAGAACACTTTTTTAACCAAAACAAAAAAAAAAACGTATTTCTTCCTTTGGGCTTCTCTATACACCTGCCAAGTTTCATGGAAATCTGAGGGGGACACTTAGATAACCTCCCTTGTAAGTACAGTTGAACGAAGGTTACACATGTGCAAAGGTGGAGAGAAAATAGTATGTATAACTGAGAATTAGTTACAAATTAGATTTAGATCCCATGTCATATCATTATAAAAATATTGTAATTGTATCCATTTTGAGGAACAAGATATACGTAATACAGGTTATCATCATCATCCTTTGCTGTTTTCTGCCTCTGGCTGGGTCGGCATAGAAGTCAAGCCCCTGCACTTTTTTCTGGTCTTCCACCACTTCTCTCTTTCAACTGTGTTCCAATCTTATTCTCCGCTATCTGCTATCTGGTCTCCCCCTTGGCCTTTCTCCGACCGACCAAATATGAGCTACTAGTGGCAATATCACAAAAAGCAATTAAAATTTTAAAAAAACAGTCATTTACCGCTAAAACATTATAAAATTCATATTTATGAATAATCTGTTTTGAAAATCACGCAGAATGGGAAAAATCGAAATTAAGAAAAACATCCAAATATTTGTTGAAAATGTGATCTCAGCATTAGACCTCATGCCATAGCCCATATTTAGACTATCACGATATTTTTCTTCTTCAATTTATTTTTGCTCTCTGTGGTACATATTTCACAAACAAATCATGGCATTATAAAAGCCCACATTTGTTTTATGTACCGCTAATATCATAACCTATACAAAGCAGACGAGAATTCAGAAAACGCTGAGTTAAAACATACCTGCAAAAAGTTCTCGGAGTTCGCAATTCTATAACAGCGTCCAAGGCCGAAACTAACCACCACTTTCTCTTGCGAATTGGCGCTGCAACCTTTGTCCTTGACAGATAACCAGTTCCAATAGCCTCTGCCAGGCTGCAGCTCCCGGAAGCGCTGATAACTCCAAAACCCATATTTAGACGTTCTTCTCTACTATTGAGCAACTTCTACACTGGTGAGTGTAATTAGTCAGTTATGGTGACTTGAATAAAAGTTATTAATTTTCATGTATTTTTTTAATTATTTTTGATACTGCCTAATATACATTTTCATTTCAGGTGAGACCCATGGATAGTATGTTACTGCATGTCGGCTCGCCAGACACAAGCGAAGAAAACAAGTATTCTTATCCTGTTCTGTTGAAGGAATACTTCTGGTCACGTGGAGAGCTTAGCACCCAGCTGAGTGTTGCAGTCATATCAGAACTCACAAACCAACATGTCCAAGTAAGTGATTTATTTTTTAATAAGTGCATTTGCATTTCTATTACAGTGTAGTGGTGTTGAATGCTATCAGAGTATTGCAGAGTGGCTACTCGCCGGGAATTCCATAAATTATTCATGAATCCTTGGCTTCGGGAATTACCGTATATGAGGGTCATCCAGAAAATAAAGACCGTTTGGTTATACAAAATGAAAAAGACAATATTTCTTGGACAAAAACAATTCTGTTACATACCTGAAGCTTCCTTCACTTCTCTACATAATCACCTCCTACATTTAAACATTTGTCGTATCTGGGCACAAGCTTCAGAATTCCCATGTTATACTCTTCTGCCGCCAGTTCATTAAGGTCATGGCAACCGTCTTTTGGGATCGTAAAGGTGTTCTTTTGGTGGATTTCATGCCAAAAGGCAGTACGGTCAATGCAAATCGTTATTGCGAGAGACTAAGAAAACTACGGCAAGCCATCCAAAACAGGAAGCGAGGAATGCTTTCTGGAGGAATTGTGCTTCTGCACGACAATGCCCGCCCTCACACTGCTAGTGCAACTCAAGAATTGCTGGATCAATTCGGATGGGAAATTTTTGATCATCCACCCTATAGTCTGGACCTTGCCCCTAGCGATTTCCACCTTTTCCCTAAGCTGAAAGAGTTTCTGGGCGGTAAACGTTTTGGAAGTGATGAAGAGTTGGAGAATGCAGTGATCACCTGGCTTAATGAACTGGCGGCAGAAGAGTATAACATAGGAATTCTGAAGCTCGTGCCCAGATACGACAAATGTTTAAATGTAGGAGGTGATTATGTAGAGAAGTGAAGGAAGCTTCAGGTATGTAACAGAATTATTTTTTTCCAATAAATATTGTGTTTTTCATTTTGTATAACCAAACGGTCTTTATTTTCTGGATGACCCTCATATTTCTGAATCCAAGACGAGGTTTTTTGCCTCATTTTCATGCCCAGAAGTATGGGGTCTTCTTGCTTTCGTGGCATATGATGTGGAGTTTTTCTTTTCTTTACTGAACGGAACCACGAGCTTCCATTAAGCTCTAACTTTACCCTCTGCCATGCCTACCGCTGACTGCTTGGACACGCATATCCAGTTCATCAATTGTGAATGGCTTTAAGAAGTTCTGTGTTACAAATGCATTATACTGCAGGAGGCCTTAGAAAGAGCGTTTCGCGGGCTAACAGCAGACGTCGCTTGGACACTGTTGCCGATACTCTCATGTCGTCTGCTCCTCAGCCGAACAAACAGGCCGAGGTAGCAAGAGGCAGAGGTCACTCACCCTTCCAGAAGGGTGCAGCGAGTTAGCTGTGGCAACCGGACTCCCTCATTCACGGACCTAATTGGTTTTTGCAGACACAATCCCATATTGTTGTCTGCTGCAAGCCCGCGAAGCGATCTTTTTAAGGCCTCGTGGAGTATAGATGGGAGTGAAGACGATCTACTGTGGGAAGAAAAGCAAGATCACAGTGACAGTGACACTGTGGACCGCTCCAGTGAGGAGGACTAAGTGGGATCTGTATCTGACTAAGGGATGTCTGTATCTGATTTTAATTTTTGTATACTACTACTTTTATTGTCTACTTCAGTTACTTGTAATAAGATAACCGTTTGTAAGTTTTGAAAATAGTTTTTCTAGGGATGGGACCGATTAATTGGTACTCGATCGGTATCGGCCAATATAGGCATATCGGTAAAATTACCGATTATTTTACCGATTCGATATATCGATAAATATCTTATAATTTAGTGCAAAATTCTGCCATTTTGTTGTAATTTTTAGTGATAATCTCCATGCCCTACTTTCTGAAAAAGTAAATGTTAAATATTCAACTTCTTTTGCACTGCAGTCACCTTGAAACACACACTTATTACGGAGATCAATGAAAATTTCAGGTTCTTCAAGGACCATTTCTAATTTTATATCGGATCGGTAGAGGCATGCAAATTTCGTTATTGACGAAAACACGAAATATGTAATAACATGCTGTAATGTTCATTTTTCATGTTTCTGAAAGGTGTGAGGTGCATTTTTCTCCCCTGTTTTGCCACGAAATAATGCGAAATGAACTGCAAAATGCGAAATATACTCTTAAACACGAAATTTATCGTTTATATACCGATGTGACACTTTCTGAAGTATCCTGTGAGTTATGCAATTCACGGAAAATTGATTAATTCTGCTGTAAATATTTGAGAAGCAAAAATGGACCGCTTTACACAGGAATAAACTTAATACTCTCGTAACTACATAAATGTGCTATTAGAAGGGATAAGTTTGTTTTGTGTAATAAGTGCAGTTTTAAATCAAATTTAGAATTATATTCACAATTTTAAAACCAAAATGTCATTTTATATAGCACTTTTGATGTGATTATTCACCGCTATAACACTGAAATTTTATTTTATTTACCGCTTTTGAACCCGAAATGGACTCTGTTTTTGTACCGAAATTTTGCTTTTTTATTTACCAAAAATATGTGCCTCTACGGATCGGTTATCGGTATCGGTATCATTAAATTTTATATCGGTACTGTATCGGTATCAGCCAAAATTTCATATCGGCCCTTCCCTAACTTTTTCTGTAATCCCTTGTTGAAAAATGGGGGTCATCTTGTATTTGGAGTCGTCTTGCATTCAAAGATATACAGTATGTGTGCATTCTGCGTGAATATTTCTCTGTAGACGTTAAAAATTGGAACTTTTATTCATCCAAATTTCATTGTGAGGCAAGTTTTTCAGAGTTTAGCTTTTAAATTTATCAAGGAAGGAAAAGAAAGCTGGGTGGTAAATAAAAGAGAATTCAATCCGTTCGTTCGTGTCCTTTGCAGAACAATATACATGACAGATGGAAGATGATGGCAAGGTAATATATCTTGAAGATAGCATTATTGGTTACGTGCGTATTACTCACTATCTATAAACAAAATTACGTTAGAGTATTAAATTTCGTCTACTTATGTAAGTGAGTATATATTCGTTGTAAACTACATTTCGGAAGCTTTACTGCTTCCTTCTTCAGGTGGTCGTATTTTAGGCTCGGAAAATCAAGCCATGTCGGAGAAGTGTCATGCGAGGATACAAGGTAAAAATGTTGGGGTTAAAAACACTTCATGGTGCTCGACACATACAGATTTAAAACTACCTTTGTTAAAAACCCTTAAAACTCACGAAAAAACAAGTTAAAATCACCACTTCCAGCCGAAGTGGAACGCGAATTCTCCTTGGATTGGTGACGGGAAAAAAAAGGGGAAGGACCTACTCCTGGGAGAGGAAGTACTCCACAACTCCGTAGCGCGGCGCCAGCTGCCCTCATGCTTCACCTTGGCAAGGAACTAGGGCTTTCAACGGCCACTCAAGCTCACCGTGTTGGTGATTTTAACTTGTTTTTTCGTGAGTTTTAAGGGTTTTTAACAAAGGTAGTTTTAAATCTGTATGTGTCGAGCACCATGAAGTGTTTTTAACCCCAACCTTTTTACCTTGTATCCTCGCATGACACTTCTCAGACGTGGCTTGATGTTCCGAGCCTAAAATACGACCACCTGAAGAAGGAAGCAGTAAAGCTTCCGAAACGTAGTTTACAGCGAATATATACTCACTTACGTAAGTAGACGAAATTTAATACTCTAACATAATTTTGTATATATATCTTCAAGTTGATTAGGTAAATTTTAGTTTGAAATAGACAAAATATCTGCTTGTGCCTTTTGAAAGATTGCCTTGAAAAGCAGGAATTATACTTGAATTTTATCATGGTCTAAGAGTAGCCACTCTGTGTTCGTTCGACTGCTGATGTCTTCCATTTGTGGATACCTAAAAGGCAGGGCATGTGTAGTCTGCTGTGGTTTTCTTCATTTATACTGTGATAATCAGAGATGTTCATTTAATGGTACAGTGTCAATGAGTATAGTAATGTGGTGGAATTTTTACAGCATAGTATTCATGCATAGAGCCACATATTTATGCTGAATAAAAGATCAAGATTTCGTTACAAAAAATGGAATATTTTGGGATTAAAAGTGGTACATAAAATGGCATTTCACTTATAATTAGACCTTGGATTTTTAAGTTCCTAGAATAGGCTCTAAAAATACTAAAATAGGTTCCAAAAATCCTAAAATGGGTTCTAAAACATCTTAAATTAGGCTACAAAAAAGCCTGAAGTACAAAAAAAAGTAAAATGGTTCAAAATTCATGAAAAATACTGATTAGGTAAAAGTATTAAAAAACAAAATTTCAATTTTTGGATGTTTGCAGAATGGAGTTCCCTTTTGACAGTTTTGGTTGAAATGGGGTCCTAAAGATGCCTGTTCATTTCAGATGTTATCTCTGATAATGATTGCTTGTGCTTTCGGGCCACTATGCACTTCAACACCCTCCTATCCCGAGCAGCAAGCTTTGTCTTTCGTCCACTGTTGTGCTTTGAAGATGCCATCTTACCTTGTGTTGTGTACGCTGTCATAACGGCTGATACTGTGCACACCCCACAAGGTTTCCAGTTTCCGTCATTGTGGCTCCAGCAATCATGCCTCTTTGGAACTCTGTCAGGTCTGACATTGCAGCGTCCCTCAAGAGCGTACAATAGATGAATGCACCACCAATGACTGCTGTTGACAGACTAATACCTTCCCCTTCACAGCCACTAGGTGGCAGACTTCAGTGCCAGGTGTTCGTATTATTTTGTCCCCCATCTGTATATATTATTATTTGGCCAGTAATACAATCTAATTTCTTTTCCTTATCTTTTCTTTCATCCAAAGTACCACAAAAATCAGAATGTTCCTTCATTTTGTTATGAGCTTATTTCAACCGCTTTTCACATTAGTGTCGCTATCTTGAATGGAATACTGTTGACATATTCAGAAACTGCAGGGTTTAAGCTTTACAATGATATATAATATGATAGGGTTCCTTAATCATGAAAAATCAATGCAAGTGTCGCAAAATCATGGAATGACCCTGCATGGTTTCATGTTGGCTGTCCAAATTATTCTGTGCATAATATGCACCACAATTTTTGGGGGCAAAAATTTTAGAAAAAAGTGCACATTATGCATGAGGAAATATGGTATTTGCATGCTGTAACCAGTGCGACAATAGACGTTGATATTTACTATGTGCGAATTACTCACAAGATTAACAATATAAATTACAATTTTACTTACGTTTTTTGCGAGTATAATACGTTTTCTTCAATTACGATGTTTCGAGAGATAACTTCTCTCTTTTTCAGGTTTCGGGGTTTTATAAGCAATTCATAAAGTCATAGCTTTGTCAAAATATTTCTTCCATAGTCATCAGGATTAAGGGTTAGGTGAAATGCAAGCGGGAAAAAGTATAGGAAGATTGATTACACACTGAAAATTTACGTGCTTTAAAGCCATCGTTTACCAAAGTTAAAACCTATAATACAAACTTATTTGTCCTCCTGTATGAATTTCTAAAAACTGTAAAAACCTTTAAAATTCTAATTATGAATTGCGTATAAAACACCGAAACCTGAAGAAGTTATCTCTCGAAACGTCGTAATTGAAGAAAACTTATTATACTCGCAAAAAAGCGTAAGCAAAATTGTAATTTATATTGTAACCAGTGCTTTCTTTAAATGCTTATTTGCAACTTACTTTTTTGTGTTGCAGGTGCCTGTTAAAATACGTTTTGGTGGAGGCAAAATGTCTGCAGTCCCATGTATTGCAAACAACATCGGTTCGTGGGGGTCTCCTTTGGGGGATCTCTTCTTTGCACATCAGAATGCAGCCGTGATCGTAGCCTCAGTCGTTATACTGTTCCTGAGTGCTTGGTATGGTAAGTAGTATTTGAGAGGTCAAGTTCAAATTTTAATATCAGTTATGATCAAGGAACGGATTTAAACATAAACAGAGATCAGTTATACAGGGTGTCCATAAAGTCTCTTTACAACTTCAAGCTTTTATTCCAAACACACATGAAGAGATAATTAAATGAAATTTGTCACATAGTAGCAGTATATATTGAAGTTTTTTTTTTCATAACTTAATCAGGGTGGCGACAGACCTGGAAAACCTGGAAAACTGGGAAAAGTCAGGGAATTTGAGGTGTCAAAAAAAGTCAGGGAAATGTCAGGGAATTTGGTCTTCATTGACTTCGAACACTCTTTTGACGAAAATTGTTATAACTGGGGCACTATGGGAGCAATCTACTTCGGATAACTTTTGTTTTGCAGCTAAAACAACAGCGCATGCAACGGTGTACAATTTAGAACACCGGACCGAGGATGGGGGCTTGGGGGCCACGTCCCCCGAATTTCAACGGAAAAAACAAAAATCTGGAGTTTGCCCGCTCTTCTCCCGCTATTTTGGGGAGAAGGCGCGAACTTTAGTATTCTTTTCAAAGAATTGATATTTCTCAAGAGAATGAAACATGTTTCATGTTCTTGGGTGCCATACAAGTTGAATAATAAGCCAAAATGTGATATATTTTTTTTTTACGAAAAATAGGTAATTTGCATTTTTAGAGGAAAATTGTTCTAACTCGGGCACTAAGGGAGCAATCTACTTCGGATATGTTTTGTTTTGCAGCTAATTTAGAACACCGGACCGAGGATGGGGGCTTGGGGGGCACGTCCCCCGAATTTCAACGGAAAAAACAAAAATCTGGAGTTTACCTCTTCTCCCGCTATTTTGGGGAGAAGGCGCAAACCTTAGTATTCTCTTCAAAGAATGGATGTTTCCAAAGAGATTGAAACATGTTTCATGTTCCTGGGTGCCATACAAGTTGAATAATGAGCCAAAATGTGAAACTCTGTTCGGAAATGTGGCATGGATATGTTGTGGAGAGGGGGGAGGTTGGTCATCAATATGAATTTCCCAGGCTTCCTCCAGACCTGTGTCAGAGTTTCCACCCAAACATAAGAGTATGAAGGTCCAAAGAGCACATTCATTTCGTAATCAGCACCATGATACCATATGGTATAATCGGGCCAGTACGACCTTACTCTGATGATACCATATGGTTGGTATCATCGGCGGAGTAAAGGTTAAGCCTCTAAATATTATGTGGAAAATGCATTGAATTATCATTTTTTCTTGTCCGTATGGGAGTAGTAAGGGGACTTATCAACAGATGGAGGGGATAAGAGCAGGTGGCGCCGTCGGATAGTTGTTGGACGTCGTAGTAAGGCATTTTGTTGGGCAAACTGAAGGAACATGGAAACAAATATGTTCTATTCATACATACGATTTTTGTCGAATATCGCCACCCGACGAAGTATCTCACTACAACATGCGACAGAAATTGCATGGACTGGAACATCCAACAAAAATCGCATGCATAAACAAGAAGAGCTTTAGACTGCAAATATGCTGCTGGAATTTTATTACTCTTCTGGCTCACTTCACCTTATTGAATGTAGCAGTGCTTACGAAGGCTTTCTTTTATCATCTTGACGTATTACTGGTTTCGCACAAGTTAACATACGTTTACAATGAAATTGCAGTATTCTTAGATATCAAGAAGAATCCAACCAAACGGGATATATATTGAATACTATCACGAAAAAGTGAAACATAAATCTGCATTGGTGAACGTTATAAAAATTGGCAAGTGCATGCTCCCAACCTCAAATTTACTGCAACACCAGTATTGAAATGAAATTAACGCCACTCTCTGTCCTGTCTGTTTAATCTCATGAGAGATGGTCTTAAATCTCTCACTGAGTGAAGTTAATGTCCAGTATTATGAAATAAAATACTAATAATAAATACGTAAATATTTTAATATCATATTTACTCGAATCATTCAATCATAACAGCAAATCACTTCCTTCAAGAATTGACTTTTCTCTGCCAGCCCTGTTAAATTCTCACTTTCCAGCTACTGATTTATACGAGGGATGGCCACAAAGTAATTTTCAATTAGTAGGTACATTGATTTTTCGCAAACGCGAAAACCGTGAACAATGCTACTTGCTGCGAAATTATGTTTAGGAATGTGCAGTGATGTCTGGACACATTTTTCGCTCGTTCGAAATATCGAAATAATGCGAATTTGGCATAAATGCTAATTGTTGGCGTTTTTATCGATTTTTTTTAAAAAAATGTCCTAAAACAACGAAAAATTCCATGAAATCCAACGTTCTTGTCTTTTCTAGGCCATGTTTTTCTACATAGAACATGCAAGTTTTCCAACATTTTACTCAAGAGTAAACTATAGAGTTATACGTACGTGGAATAATTCCGACAGCCACCTTAAATCATTTATTTCCCACGATTTTTTCAACTTCTATCAAAACCATTTGCATCACAGAGCAAAGTGGCAGCGTTCTAACAGGAGATCGAGTGCGTATCTACCGTCACACGGGAGCCACATCTTCGTATTTGTCGCACGAGATATGTTTTGAATTACCAAGCTAAGTGCGCACCATCGGCATTTGTCGAGCGAGTAATAATGGAGCTCATTGGTTAGGGCGTCTGACTACTATGCGAGAGACCCCGGGTCGATTCCCTGCGGGGGAGAACCGGGATGTTTTCCACCTATTCAAACTGCTCCGGCGCCCACCCAGCATTATATGAAGCTATTACCTTGAGGAAACTTTGAGGGATAAAGGTAACCAAGAGTGTGGTGCTGATCACATCACCCCCACCTTCAGCCGCCATCAAGAAAGTGTGGGGCCCTAACTCCACACCAAAATTCCATTATCTAAAATCCTTACCTTAAAATTAATAAAGGGGTATGGAAAATAATTTTCCCAAAATAACTTTCAAGATATCAAACTCTCGCGAAGAGGCTTAAGCCATGTGACTTACAATTTGAAACAGTAGTTTAAAAACACCATGAAGGTATAATTTCAGATATTGCTAAAATGAAAATGTGAATTTTGGGAAAAATAACACCGTATAGTAAAAAATAAAAAATAAGAAAATACACCAATTTGAAAAAAATATCAAAATATCAAGGTCCCTACCGATTAGGCATAAATAAAACAAGAATATCAGTTGTAATTTATTGCATTAGTAACAGTGAGTCCTAACCTAATTTTCGGCATAATCACCACCGTTGTTCTGACATGTGTCGTAGCATGGCACTAAATTTTGTATGCCCATGGTATATGTGTCTGACAGCAAAGACTGGAACTATCTCTACCGCAGTGTAGCTGTCAAACTGTCCTGTCCTGCCAGAAACCTCTTCAGTTAAAGAAAGAGATGAAAGTCGGTACATTGAAGGCCAGGGCTGTACAGGGAGTTATCCAAGATCTCTCACCTGAAGTGGTGCAAAGGGCCCGTGTGTACTCAGCTGTATGGGGTTGTGCACATTCGATTGGCCTTCCGTAAATTGTCTGCACCATCGTCTGACCATACTATCACTCACGACGTCCGGTCTGCACAACTCACACGATTGCTGGTGGCTCTGTGCCAAATTCTGAGCGTGCAATGTAGGCTACATCGCAGTCGGTGGGAGACTTTATGAGAGCTGCAATCTCTCCGACCACTAGTGCTGCGTATAGGCACCATTGGCGCTTTTTCAGGATGCCCCTCGTATATAAACTTTCAGAAGCTTTTATTATTAGAGTATTCCTGTTTTAATGTGTTGGTTAGCTAAATCAGGTACCTATACAATGCAATTCTATAAATTCCTTGCGTTAAATTTTTAAAACTTACATACCCTTTTCGTCAGCATTAATGCTATAACTGCATGTTGTCAGTTTCACAGCACTTCACTTGGATATACTGTACTGAAGCAGAAATCCCATTGATAATGTAAGGAAATATGACACTTTCTTTTGTCCGATTCGATTGTTTCACTTATATGCAAGAGTTAAGTTGTTTGCTTTACAGAGGAGAGAGAAGTAGCTTTATGCATCGAAAAATGAGTCCGCACTCATAGTTTTTGCAAGCAGAGGGTTCCAAACCTCAGTGGAAATATCAACATATAATACCGAGAATGTATAAGGAGACTGATAAATTACAAATTATATTTATTAATCAATCACTCTTCACTCTTATCTCATTTAGTCGTAACTTTAAAAATAATCAAGTATTTTATTTTAAACTTACTGCGTATGACAAAATTCCATAATCCTTCCTTAGCTTGTGAATTGTAATAATTTTCCAAATTCACTATTTTGCAGTTTGAATTCAAATCATAGAGAATAGAGAAATTAAGTCAATTTAATAGAAGATAATATTGGTACTTAGCAAAACCATACGTGGATCTCTATGAGTTTATTATTTCCATTTGCAAAAACATCGATTTAGTTTAGTTTGTAATTGTCAGGGAAAAATGTAAATTTTGTCCTGGAAAACCTGGAAACGTCAGGGAATTTCATTTCTGCTTGTTTGTAGCCACCCTGTTAATAAACCTCAATGTGGGCACCATTGGTTGCACGAAGGACGTCAAGGCGGAAATCAATTTCGCGCTATGTCCGCTCCAGCATAGCCTCATCAATGGTGGCAATGGTATCAGTGATCCTTTGTTTGAGGTCAGTAATGTTCCGTATATGTGTTTGATACACAGTGTCTTTAACGTAGCCCCATAGAAAGAAATATAGGGGCATTATGTCTGGTGAACGAGGTGGCCAGGGAATAGGGCCATCCCGTCCAATCCACCGACTGGGAAATGTTTGGTCCAGGAAGTCACGAACATTTAATCCCCAATGTGGTGGTGCACCATCCTGTTGGTAAAGGACGGTTGGTTGAAGGTCAGCCAGTTGTGGTGTCACATATTCAGTCAAAAGGTCAAGGTAAACATTTGCAGTAATTGATTGCTCCACAAAGAAAAATGGACCAATGATTGGATTGAACCACACACACCACACATTCACCTTTAGACTGTCTCATATGAGGACCATTGTTGCATGGGGGTTTTCTGAGTCCCAGATTCTCGCATTGTGTGTGTTCAGTTTACCGGAAACATGAAATGTTGCCTCACCAGTAAAAAACACTCGGTTGAGGAACATTGCATCCTCCAATATTCGATGAAGCATGTCCACTGCAAATGTTTGGCGATTCGGTTTATCCTTGGGCTCGATGGCATGCAACAGTTGCACTTTATACGTAATCAATTGCAGGTTGTGGTGTAAGACCTTGTGCACTGTTGATCGTGGTAGCTGTAACTGTCTGGCAGCAGTGCGAATGGATTTCTTTGGAGAATTATCAAAGGCTTGTCTTACACGTTCGATGTCTTCCTCTGATACTCGTTTTCTTCCACTTCTTGCTTTATCCAAAATGGTACCGGTCTCCATGAATTTCCTGTGCCATTCACGAATTGCTGGTGGTTCTTTCCCATACCTCGTCCTGAAGTTTCGCTGAGTCTGAGTGTCCGATTTTGTTTCAATGATCCACGCCACACATTCTGCCTTTTCTTGCAGAGTAGCCATTTTTCTTTAGAGGACCTCTCATTCTTCACAATGTTACCAGAAATGCACAAATTGACTATTAGTACAAAATTTAATAGTAAACGAGTACAATAAAAAAAGGTTCACTCAAATATCTCATCATTTGCATTTGTAGTGAATTTTTGAAGTTGTAAAGGGATTTTATGGACACCCGGTATTTTGTATTATCTTTGCATATCATGGCATGTAGACTCGAAACTTCCAGTCAGCATACAAACAATGATCAGGGTAGCATACGCTCTGGGAGAACTGTATGTCCACAATCATTCAGGGTCTGACAGTAGCACATAAGCGGCACTGAAGAAGCTTTTTCATTTTTTGGAGTTGATTTCCTACAGCATCAGTCCTGTGACAAGGTGGAGCCTGGGCCACCGGAACATAATCCTCCCTGGAACCTACGAGTAAGTTTCGTTATTTATTTTCACAGGGAAGCTTCATTACAAGTAGAGGAAATACAATCTTTTGGCTATTTTTCCACATTGTCACCACCGACATTGATACATTTGTCGTACCGTGAAATCAATTTCGAGAAACCCTCCTGGTACAAATCGGTGCCCAGCGATTTAAGGAAGTTCTTCACAGCCTGTTGCACCTCTTCGTTGCTTCCGAAGTGACATCCTGATAGTGCTGACTTCAATGCAGGAAAAAGGTGGAAGTCTGATGGGTCAAGATCGGGCCTGTAGGCTAGGTGATTCAATCTCTCCCATCCCAGACGACGAATGTGTTCTGCAGTGACCCTTGGTGTGTGGGGTCTTGCATTGTCGTCCAAGAACAAAACCCTTTGACTCAAGAACCCTGGTCTCTTGCGTCGAATGGCGGACTTCAGTTTGCTTAGTGTGTGGCAATAGCGTGCCGCACTTCCATTTGTGACCACGTTTCCAGCACACGTCTTTCTGCCATACTGGTTTGCACTCGAATGAGCTCGGGCACGTCTGTCTGCTGCTTATCTCTATTCTTCGGCACTCTGCGCATGCGCCATCGCTCCTCCCGTCGTGAATTCAGGAAAGATTGTCTTTTGTTACGGCAATGTGTTTTCTCACTTTGTAATACAGCTTCTCTGTGATATAAAATGATGAAACTTACTTTCGGAATGTCCCTCGTACATACAAAATTAGGTCTTGACGTGGCCACCTGACGAAGTGGAGCCTGGGCCACTGACAATAATCCTCCAGGGCAACCATTTATAGACACCATATGATTTAACAGACTAGACGCTACCCTGAAGACGGTGGCAGATTCAGCCTCTGAAACGTTGGTAATTTTTTAAAAAATAACACAGTGGGTAAAAGTCCAAAACCAAGAATGAATTCAGTTTTTATTTTCCATATTTGTACATTTTGGCTCATATTTTAATTATTTTTAGATATTACTTACATATTTCATAACATTTCTCAACATATACTCCATATTTGCGGAATAACTGACAAATTTGAAAACTCTCCCATTATGCAGTTTTAGTCAATATATATCCATGTTAAGATACAACAGAAGGAGATTCATGTTCAAGTACTTACACCAAAATCATTGTTTTGGAAACAGAAAATGATATATTATTAAAAAAGTAAATTTTTACAATTTTGAGTCCATACTTAACTCCTTATTTTAATGAAAATAACTAAATATGTATTTACATATTTAGCACATTTTTACTACATGTAAATCCATTCCCTAATGAAAATTATATTTTAGCTCTTGCTTAAAAAGTTAGTGTTGATGGAGCATCATGAGGGCAATCTTGGTGAAGAGCCTCCAGTCTAGATGCACTGTTTTCATTTCACCCAATGGAAGTTCTGTACTGTAAGGGATACCGTATTTCCCCTCATAATCATCACACTGTGCTTTTTCAGTCCAAAAATTGGTTTATAACCTTTCATTGCGTAAACTGCACATCAGATAATGAAACCAAAGATAGTGGTGCAGAATCATTGGACAGATGATTAAATTTTGTAAGTCTGTACTTCTCAACACTGAAATTTTCTCAAGTGTAATATTTAGACTGTAATGCATAAATTAACAATTTTTACTAAACTTTAATAAAGAAATAATGTTCTTCAATTTGGATTATTCAATTTTAATCTACAATCATAATAATAATCCATGGCTCGACAGCCCTGGAAGGGCCTTGGCCTATCTCCCACTGCCAGTCTCCCTCCCACAATCCTACCCAGAGGTGTGGAGATCTTCAACCGGTAATGGGGTGACGTGAGGCTAGCACGTCGAACCCTCGGCTGTTATAGGAGATTTCAGAGACCGGATTACGCTACTCACCCGTAGCTCCCCAATTTCCTCACGATGGTGGGTTCCCACCGATCCTATACCCAGGCCGAAAACCCACAGACTGAACCCAGGTGGACTCGAACCCATGCCATCCTGCAGTCGGAGACCAAAGCACAGCTCCTTAGACTGCACAGCCACGGAGGAGGACCATTTTTATCTATGTTCATGAGTATTCTGTGCATTGTAATCTTACACTTAGTTTACAATTTACCTAGTAATAAATGGTTTTTAACTGCTAGTAATACAGGAATATAAAGTGTTCCCCTGTGCTTAGCACCACGCCATGAAGGCGTATAGGGGGTGTGGGGGTAACGCCCCACACTTTCTTGATCCGGTCGTAAGTGGGGGTGATGTGATCAGCATCACGCCCAATACAGGAATATATATGTTCTATTTTTTTTAGGAAAAAGCTTCAAACAGTGGTTGTACCCATGTTTTGGGCATAAAATCTTGGACGATTATTTGGGGAAATACAGTATTTTACACCAAAGTGACACACAACACAGTCAACAGCAATGTTTCACAGCATGACAGGCTGCACAAGCCTGCATTTGATTGGTGAAATTCTCACGTTTCATCTGTCACTCTGGTGTGAAATCTCCCTTAGATTTATTGCATTTCTTGAACATATATATTTTTTAAATACGAACTGAAGAATATAGAATATTTAGATATGTTCTTTTGAAAAGATGTAACATGTAAATTCAGAAGGTATTGGATAGTAATATTATTAAAAAACTAAACTTTTGGTTGACCTTAGGGCTAAGTTGGTACAATATCAATGAATTCCAATGTCAGAATTCGATTAGTTTATAATGTATGTATTGAAATTGTTTTTTACATTACAAATGAAGTTGCATTATGCATTTGAATGAACATTGCAGTTCACATCTATGGAACTATGAAAGAGATACCGTTTTTAATGACTTGCACTTTACAAAAGACGGAAGTAATTAATTTTTCAACAAATGTTTTGCTTTAAATATAGTAATTTTTATGTATGGGACAGATTAATCGGTAATATATTGGAATTGGCCGATACACGCATATCAGTGGATCGGTTTATTGGTAAAATTACCAATCTGTTTTATCTAGGGATGGGACCGATTAATCGGTACTCTATCGGTATCGGCTGATATAGGCATATCGGTGAAATTACCAGTTAAATACCGATCCGATATATTGATAAATATGATAATTTAGTGCAAAATTCTGCCATTTCCTTGTAATTTTTATGGATAATCTCCATGTCCTACTTTTAAAAAAATAAATGTCTAAATATGCAATTTCTTTTTCACTGCAGTCACCTTGAAACACACATTTATTAAGGAGGTAAATGAACCTTTCAGGTTCTTTAAGAACCATTTCTAATTTTATATCGGATTGGTAGAATATCGGTAATCGGTAAATTTTATATCGGTATCGGCTAAAATTTCATATCATCCCATCCCTAATAAATATCTTAAAACTTAGTGCAATATTGTATCATTTTTAGGGCTGAGCCGATGGCGATGTATCGGTATCGGAAATTATCGGTTGGAACTCATCTACGGATACCAGCCGATACTTTTCCAGCATTTTGGAATTTCACGGGGTTCGCAAAAATGCCTCACAACACTAAGTATCCTGGAAATTATGCAAAATTCAAATTTTATTTTATTATTTCGCACCAATTTTGCACGAAAAACTTTATTTTGTGATTACCTAATATCTATTTTAATATTCTGATGAAAATTCTTGAATATTCTGAAGTAAATTTCTTGGTAAATGGATGCATATAATTGTAGAAGAATATTTACACACCAATGTTGATCAATATTTTGAACAAATTTTAATTGTTGCAATTTTCAAGTATCTGTATCGTTGTCGGTGAGAATCGGTAAAAGTATCGTTATTGGTTAAATGTGGTATCAGATCTGCCCTAATCATTTTATATATTTTTTTTTCAATATAAACATGTAATCTCTGTTAAATAAGTTGTTTTTTTTTTTTTAATTATACCTTCTGTCAAAAGAGTACCGGGAATTTGTAATTTAAAAGGTCCCCGCAAATGATTTTTTTTTCCATAAGTTGGTATCTCCTTACTTAATTACTATGCCAAACATGAGTGCGATCTGTCAACCAGTTTGTTTACAGCAGCAGGTTGAATCAGTCCACTTCAGTAGTGCATCACGATTTTTACAATGAACGAAATTATTGAACAAAGAGTTTGCCTTAAATTTTGTGTTGCGAACAGAATTTCGTGTGCTGACTCACTAAAAATGTTAGAAAAGACTTATCAGTTTTATCAAAAACACGGGCTTACGAGTGGTACAAAGCGTTCAAGGAGGGCCGAGAGATCGTCGAAGACATCCCTCGTTCTGGATGACCTTCGACCTCTTCAACCTATGAAAACATCGAAAACGTGAAGGAAATTGTGCTCGATAATCGCCATTCCACCTTAAGAGAGATAGATAGCTACTGACCTTAACATCTCTCACGAGTCTGTTCGTTCGATTTTGGTGGATATTTTGGGCATGAGACGCGTCGCACCACGGCTTGTTCAAAAGAGCTGAATTTTCTTCAAAAACAGTACCATGAGCAGGTCTCTTTAGACATGCTGGATCGTGCCAATTCTGATCCCACATTAATGGAACGCATCATAACTGATGACGAGACATGGGTCTACGAGTTTGACATGCAAACAAGTCAACAGTCATCAGAATGGAGGACAAAAGACGAGCCGAAACCGAAAAAACCACGTCCAAGTCGCTCGAAAGTCAAGGTGATGCTCATTGTTTTCTTCGATATTCGTGGTTTGATGCATCATGAATTTGTTCCAGAGGGACAGACGGTCAATAAAGAATACTATTTGGCCATATTGAAGCATTTGCATGAGAAAATCCAACCGAAACGGCCAGATTTGTGGAAAATCAATTTGTGGATTTTACACGACGATAATGCGCCATTGCATAGAGCGACAGTTGTGACTGAATTTAAGGCCAAATACACAATAAATACCATCGAACAACCACCGTATTCACCAGATCTGGCCCCGTGTGACTTCTTTATGTTTCCAAAACTAAAATTACCGCTCCAGGGTACCCGTTTTGACTCGATTGAAGCCATAAATCAAAATTCGTAGGAAGGAGCTGAAGGCCATACCAGAAAGTGCTTATAAAAAGTGTTTTCAAGACTGGAAAAAATGCTGGCATATGTGTGTTGCATCAAATGGGGCCTACTTTGAAGGCGAAAAAATAGTGATGAATAAATGAAAATTGTGCATTTTATTTAACAATTCCCGGTACTTTTTTGACAGAATATATGTCTAAATATGCAGATTCTTTTTCATTGCTTGGTTTGTCTGGTAACATACATTTATTAAGGAGGTCAGTGAACCAATTGGAATTTTATATTGGATCGGTAGAATATCTGCTATCGGTATTGGTAAATTTTATATCAGTATCTGCCAAAATTTCATATTGGCCCGTTCCTAGTATTTTTTCAACCCAACTCCAAGAATAGGCTAATTGTGTTTGAAGAGTTCATAATCCGTTCTTTTTCTTCCAGCATATACAAATTTCTTTGGTTCTCCGGAGACAACAGTGTACAGTGTCGTTTCTCCCCGTAAGTATTTTGCAATTCCTTACTATTTATAAAATAAGAAATAGTTTAATTTATGTGGTCTTAGCAGGGTGTGTTTTTTGTGTGCGCAAGTGAGAAAAATAATGAAGGCTGGAAAAGGTAATATTTGGAGTAGCGGGGGAACAATTCAACTAGTTCACGGCATCAGCCTTGTAAAAAGTTCAGAAACTCAGAAAAGTGTTTCTTTCTTGCCATGATTGAAACAAAACATGTTACACTTTTGTCCACCATGTAGTTTTTTTTTTTTTAGGATGCCACATCTGAGGGCAAAATTTCGCTATTTACACTGTTTTTCCCTTCACTAAAAACTTTTAAAAATAATAGTAATAAATATGTAGTACATATATCTACTATTTTTGAGTTTGGTGTCTTAGAATTTCCATGGAATTTTGGTATTTTTCATCCCATTTCGTTCAAAATTTGTTTCGAATTTTCCTTCATGTGGCAACACTGATTAGGAATGGCCACAAAATCTGGATTTAAAATTATCCATTTCAGATAATCTTGATATCCAGATAGTACAAATACTGTCTGGCTGGCTTAGCTGGGACTAAGGACGGAAGTGCGGATGCACTAACTGGACGTGTTCTTTGCCAAAATAGAGGTGATGGCACTTTGGTCAGGAAGCGGGTTCCGTGAAAATGGACTGCTGTGGAAACAACAATGAAGTTTCATTGTTTCAGACATAGTACGAGGGCCACTATTTATTTTTTGAGCCTTGGCAACACTGATTGAAGTTAGGCGCGATTTGACGTTTGCATGGAATCGTCTGGCATTATTGACCATAACGTACTTCAAATGTTTTGTCAATAGCTTCATTTGTGTTGTTTATGTTGCCTTGGAGATTGCGCGACAACAATAAAATGGAATTAACTCGTGAACATTTTCGTGCGATGATTTTTTACGATTTTTGACGTGGATTATCAAGACAAGAGTGCATCGATCAACTTACTTCCACATTTGGCGATGAAGCCCCATCCTCTGCAAATGTGAAACGCTGGTATAATGAATTTAATCGTGGCCGCCATTCGCTCACCGACGAGATTCGCGAAGGTCGTCCGAAATCAGTTGTTGTTCAAGAAAACATTGATGCTCTGGAAAACCTAATACTGCAAGATCGTCATGTGACATACTGTGAGATTGAGGCAACCATAGGCATTAGTTCCACCAGCATATATAAAATATTACATGATCATTTAGCTGTGAGAAAGGTATGTTCTCGTTGGATCCCACACAATTTGACAAAAACTCAAAAAGACGCTCGCGTCAATTGGTGCAAACAAATGCTCAATAAATACAATCGTGGTGCTTCAAAAGATGTATATAAGATTGTAACAGGTGACGAATCATGGATATATGCATATGAGCCGGAACGTAAACAACAGTCGACTGTATGGGTGTTTCAAGATGAACCCAATCCAACAAAAGTTGTTCGCGCTCGAAGCACATCGAAACAAATGGTCGCCTGTTTTTTCGGGAAAACTGGTCATGTGGCAACTGTGCCTTTAGAGGAATGTAGAACGGTCAACTTTGAATGGTACACAACAATTTGTTTGCCAGAGGTCTTCGGTCAAATACGGAAAACAAACAAATGCCGTCGCATCATTCTTCATCAAGACAATGTCAGCTGTCGCACATCTCATCTAACAACCGACTTTATGAACAGTCAAAAAATCGAATTGATGGGTCATCCGCCGTACAGTCCTGATTTGGCACCCAATGACTTCGTCTTGTTCCCGAATGTCAAGAATAAATTGCGTGGACAACGATTTTCGTTGGCGGAAGATGCCGTTGATTCGTTCAAAAACCATATTATGGAGGTGTCTCAAGAAGATTGGAAAAACTGCTTTGACAAATGGTTTGAACGAATGCAAAAGTGTATTGACCATAAAGGAGAATACTTCGAAAAACAATAAAGCAGTTTTCAATGCCAAATTCCTGTTTTTTCATTGTTAGGCTCAAAATATAAATAGTGACCCTCGTAACATCGCCGTCATGTTTATAAATTATGTAAGGGTACAGAATTAAAAAAAATAGCCACCCATATACTTACTATACAGGGTGTTTCTGGGCTGATGATACGAACTTTCAGGGATGATGCAGAAGGGCACATGTATCAATTTGAGATAAGGCACCCTGGTCCGGAAACGACTTAGTCGAAAGTTATAAGCGAAAATCTGTGTATGAAGATGTAATACTTTTATTACCTGCACAAGTTTCACAAGCTGTTCCGTGGCCAGCCCTGTCACCTGATCTGACCCCACTTGATTTCTTCTTGTGGGGTCATGTGTACGAGACACCTGTCGAGACTGAAGAGGATCTCCTGGCAAGAATTCTCGCTGCCTGTGATATTGTTCGAACGACCCTGGGGTTGTTCCAACGGGTACGCCAGAACTTTGTGCGACGATGTCATGCCTGCAGCGAAGCTGGGGGGACGCTACTTTGAGCAACTGTTGTGAATGTAGCAGCTTATGAAACTTGTGCAGGTAATAAAAGTATTACATCTTCATACACAGATTTTCGCTTATAATGTTCGACCAAGTCGTTTCCGGACCAGGGTTCCTTATCTCAAATTGATACATCTGCCCTTCTCCATCATCCCTGAAAGTTTGTATCATCTACCTGGAAACACCCTGTATAAGCAAACAGATCATATCAGGAAAGTCTTCATCACGGCACCAGTAACTTTACTTTAATTTAATTGAATGATCCAATCTCCTTAGTAAATATTATAATTAGCACAAATGTACACAGCAGTGATCAGGATAGTATTCACTAATAATAGTATTATAAATATAATACAGAAAATGTAGTAACCAAATGGTTTGTGGCATTGTGTATTATATTGAGGCCCGAGGGTGTTTTGTAGAACGTGCAGCAGGGACCAAAACGTGAGTTTTCTTCCTTCCACTTCAAAACTGTTTCTTACGAATTGTATAGTTGTCGTCCTGATTCCAACCTCACTTTACTTCCAAGAAAGTTCCGAAAGATCAGTTTTCCCCCTAACAACCACATGTCAGGTCCACGTGGAGTCTAGTAAATTGTCTCCTGAAACCTTTCCCACCAATAGCGTCCGTCCAAGAAATTACAGCTCTTGTCAGCTTCATGTGGAATAAATGAGATGTTGCTAATCCAGTTTCTTTAGAGATTTCTGAACGCAAGGTTGCGGTTCTCTATCTTTGCTACGCCCGACCCTGTGGCCGAGTGGTTAGCACATCGCGCTGCGACGCCAAGGGTCCCGGGTTCGAATCCTGGTCGGGCTTGGTTGTTTGTGAATGTCCATTCATCATTTCATCACTCATCCCCATCTTCGCAAATTAGCCAAGAGGCACAAAACTAAAATAAACTAAATCAAATCAAATCAAAATCTATCTTTGCTAGGTTGTGTTATTGTGTTTTGCTATTTTTTTATGCAATATAAATACCTTGGGAGTAAAACGTCACAGCGAATGAATGGATGTCTAAACACTGCAGGCAAAAGTGACAACAGCGCTTTGCCGAAAAACGGGTGGTGGCTCGAAACCAGATACGGGTCCAGTCAGCTTCCTCTGGGGTTGTGTCAAACAAAGATGCCGAACTACTGATGCTTGAAGACTACAGCTATAAGAGACATTAAGAGATTCCCCTCTCGCATTTGGAATCGTACTTCCCAGCTAAAGTGAGAATCATAGAACTTAAGACCTTCTGTAAACAAAAGCACGTGTACCCTACCAGTGTTGCAAACTTATGGAAAAAAAATAATCCACAGAGCCTACAAGGTGTAAAAACATTCCATTTGTCAACAGATGCGGAATAAGCAGTGTATCACTGAGTGATGACCTGTTGAAAGTTATTGAATGTATGTTTAAAAAAGTTAAAAAATGTACATCTTGCCTGGTGCTCGATTTTCAGACTCATCACCGAAGTTCACTGGCTCGAATTCCGGCATGGGTGTTATTTGTGAGTGTCCCTTCATCAATTTCATCTGACGATCCCTCATTCTCATCGTCGGGATTAGCCAAAAGTGGAAGAAAAGCAACGCTAAATTAAAAAAATCAAATACAAAATTTACATCTTATCCCCCAGAAGTAAGACGATTCCGTACCAAAGGATTAATTTTCTCTCATATTTTACTAAAAAAAACTTGCTAGAAGAATGTGACACATGAGATAAATTATGTTTTGAAACCGGGGTTTCTTCATTAAATTTATTTGATGTTGCAAAATATTATGATTTATTATTATAGATAATGAAAATAAGCTAATACATACGATTTGATTGACTAAATTAATAATTATGCAGCAAAGACACCAAGGGAAACTAAAACGGCAACTTAGAGAAGCATAAAAGTGGTGAAAGAAGACTGTAGAATACAGAAACATTTTGAGGCAGTCACATTTTATTGTGTGGCCGCGGTGGCTCAGTCGGTGTCGACCTCCGTGGCGGAGTGGTTAGCACAGCGCGCTACAACGCCAGGGGTTCCGCGTTCGATCCCCGGCCGGTTCAAATCCGGTAACTTTTCTAACGTTGGAAGCGGCTCCGGCGCCCACCCAGCGTCGAATGACATGGGTACCTGGGGGAAAACCCTGGGGGGTAAAGGTGGTCAGGGGCGTGATGCTGATCACATCACCCCCACTCACGACCGGATCAAGAAAGTGTGGGTCGTTACACCCACACCCCCTATACGCCTTCATGGTCTGGTGCTAAGCACAGGGGAGCACTTTACCTTTGTTTTTATCACATTTTATTGTACGCTACATATAAAATAAAATGCATATTTGGGGGTGAATTTTTAAATATTGTCACATTTTTCTTCTCTCATGTTGAGAGGTGTTCATTTTAAATCAACCTCCCTCGCCCTACGGCCTGCCCTCCTTCACCCGCAAAAGTATTCCGGAGTGTGAGGATGTCACCATCCGGATGGTGAACACCTCTGGATTATAGATCGACTCCTGCGTCCCACCCCCTTCCCCATCCCCGGAGGATCGTCACTGACAATGTGAAAGCACACTATCATATGCCGACAATCGACATACCACTTCCGTTTCTGTACTTGACTTAGTGAGAAGTACTGTGGTTGGCAACAGCCTAATAACGGATTTCTTCCGCATCATGTAGTCCGTCCTATGAAAGTACGCTAATGGAAGAAAAACGTGTAAATTACATTGGATTATACGTTTTAAAATATATTTTCATTAAAGGTTTCTGTTTATAATAATAATACGTGATTATTGTATAAATTACAATCGATCACGTGAATAGCAAGAAAATAGCGCCAGTTTCGAACATGGCGACTTCCATGCGTGCAGGAAGGTCTCCCGTGTTTTCAGAGTAGTCTTTCGGAAATACAGCCGTTTGAAAAGTGGCAAGAAGCAGGTTGTTCTTAACGTTTATGTGACGTTGTGTCGGTGCTATCCCGAGCAAGCAATGAAGTTGGTGTCCAAATGTAATTGTGTGTCTGCGTCTTTGTGTTTTCGGTGTGGTGAAAGCAAGGAAAACCAACGGTCATGTTGTGAGTCCCGCGAAAAAAACACGTTGTTCATCGTATAAACAAGCACACCGATTTTGAGATAAGCGCAATACAATGCGAGGTGCTTTCGTATTCTTTCAATCAAAGAGCCGTTATGTCCACTGTGGAGAAAATGTTGATAGTGATGATTGATGACGATCTCCCCAATTTTAGCAGTCGACGTTATATTCGCCTCTTGTGCCACGTTGAGTTCCTTTTCGGCAAGCAAATTTGACAGACCGTACTCGGATAGGATGATGTCTAGCGCCGAAAATGCCTCAAGTTCAAAAAGGAATTACTGAATCAAGGTAAGAAAATACATTACTTGCATGAGACGTGTGTAAATAATGTGCTTATTATCGTCTTCTTGTTTTGTAGTGTACAAGAAACCGAGAGAAAGATAAACAATCTCTTTTTATTCCCTGGCTTATCTTTGTTTAGCTTCTGCTAAAACTGGCGGTATATTTGTTGCACAAAGGAGAAAACAATACTCCACATGTCAACAATGTTGGCAATAATTTAGTGGAAATAAAACCAAAAGGCTTGAATTACTGAAACGAATCTATCTCTCTCTCTTGTGTAACTTTGGCGCTGTCATACTGAGTGAGGAGGGAGGGGGGAAGGGGGATCTGTTAACCCAGTGTCAGATAAATTGAACTTTTGGCGTAGAAAAATATGTTCGTTCTTGAACAAGAACACGTATTTAATCACTTGTAGAAAATTTATTATACTTCAATGTGTAGATTAACAGTTAAAAGAAGAATACGTTTTTCCATGTTACGTAAAATTAAAGGTTGCGAGTGAGCAGCATATGATGGCCGCACCATTCACGAACAGCTGGCGCGGAGTAATACGTTACTCGAAGTGAGATGGTTGTTTACAGAAGGTCGGAAGGTTCGTGATTCTTACTGTAGTTTCGTTTCCCTTGGCTGGACTGTATCGTGATAATCAGACTAATACAATTATTTTGATGACACCCACGTGTTCAGATAATCTGTATATTCAGATCGCTTTTTACTTTTTCAAGTTAGAATGGTGACTGAAATTAAGGAAATGATTACCAAACAGAATGTTTTACATTTTTTTTTTTGTTACGACAGAAAATTTTGTGTACATTTATGCTGAAGTTAGAAATGCATGGATCTGTTTTAGGCAAAATAATTTAGAGTTAATTAATATGCAGAGAATCTGCAAAATAATATTGGGAGGGGCAATGTAAACATATAAATAAGTAATATTTGGATATCAAAATATCTGATATCTGGATAAAATTTTATCCGGATTTGGGCATCCCTAGTTGAAATTAATCACCTGCACTGACCAAGACTTTAAATTATGCAAAATTCAAGTCTTTTGTTCATTTTTTCAAGAGCATTGTATAAACAATTTGATTTTGTGATTTAATAACAGCTATTTTACATGCATTCTAATTTGAACTTGAATAATTCAAATTATTCAAACAGAAGTTTTATTTCCCTTGAATTCATCTTTAATTATATGTGTTTTTATCAATTTGATTTTTTTCACATTCCCTTCCAGTTCGAATTAAACACTGTAATTCAATGTTAATTCTTTATTCATGTTAGGGGGAATAAAAAATGCTGTTGATGGTAAGATGACGTGAGTGAGTTACTAAATTATTTCTGCGAAACTTGTAAATGTTCTCTTAATTTAGGTGGCTTCTGCCACCATCCACTTACAGTGAAGCATCTAGAGTGCACGTCAAATCTCCTGCATATAGCGATAGCCAATAGCAGTGTACTGCAGTGGTGCCATGTCGAAATCTCACACGGAAAAGAGACAGCGTGGTTGAGCGAAATGCCTAGTCACGGAGAGCACGGCAACGCCGCACGTCTGTCATTCGCTTTTGCTCTTCAGCTGTTCGCACTCTAGTTCCGAAGTGGATGGTGGCAGAAGCCACCGAAATTAATAGAACATTTACAAGTAAGTTTCGTGGAAATAATTTAGTAACTCACATATCTTCTTAATTCTTTAATTATTTTAAAGCAAAACTTGATAAATTGATGCATCTGATTTGCAGTAGAATACGTGCATATTAATATTGATCAATATTTTGAATAATGTTCTATTGTTACAATCTTGAAGCATTGCGTTGGTGTCAGTGTGTATCCGAGTATCTGCTCAGCTGAGGTTGACGACATAACATGCTATTTATTTGTATGTTACATAATTATAGAGTGGTATGGGAAGTTATTTAAAAATACCTAAAAAAAGTCAGGAAACTTGGTTTTTTCTAACCACTAATTTGCTACAACTGTTGTTCTTGTCTAAAATGAAATGCTTAAAAATTGTTTTTTGCAACGTGAGGTGGTGCTTGCAAATTTCCACTCTTATAAACAAGCTGCAAGCCAAGTTGTAACACCACAGAGTAGTGTAGAAGTTCATTCAAAAATTGCTTGCTTGATTTGTTCAGTGTCTTAACAGTCTGAAGATATCAAAGTTTTTATAGTGCATTAAAAGTAGATTTTTGAACAATGAAAAAAGGACACGCAAAAAATTTAAAACTTGTTGTAAACAAACTATACTTTGATTTCAAATTACCACAAGAAATTTTATATGGAAATGTTATGAAGTATTTTCATGTACAAATCTACTACAATAAATGGCTATTGGAATTTCCCATTTTGTTTTGCAATTTTGGGATGTTTTTGGTAGATAACTAACTAACTCTCTAGCCTTCTTAAACCCGAAGGTTCATGGCTGCAGCAACACAGGCCTTCCACCTGTCCCCATCCTGAGCAAGTTCTATATACTCTTTTCCATCCCTACCGATTTCCCTTAGGTCCATCTCAACGTTGTCCCTCCATCTTCGTCTTGGCCTTCCTACAGGTTTCTTACCATCAGGTTTCCCAACATGAAGCCTGTAAACTCCTCTTTCCTCTCCCATTCGTGCCACATGGCCTGCCCACCTAAGTCTTCTTGATTTAATCATTCTAATAATATCTGGACATGAATACAAATTATGTAGTTCTAAATTATGTAACCTTCTCCACTCACCTGTCTCCTCATCCCTTTTAGGTCCAAAGATTTTCCTAAGGATCTTTTTTTCTCAAATACTCTCAATTTATGTTCCTCTTTCAATGTAAGGGACCAAGTTTCACATCCATATAATACTACAGGCAAAATTACTGTTTTGTATATTTTAACTTTTAGTTTCTTAGATATTAAACGAGAAGACAAAAGTTTATGAAGAGAGAAGTAACATGCATTTCCTGAATGAAGTCTACTTTTTATTTCCTCTTTAATATAATTTTCATTTGTTAATATTACTCCTAAGTATTTGAATTTGGAAACTGGTTCAAACGAGTTGTTATCAATAATTAGATTTTGATTATTACCTAACCCTTGGTTTCGGCCTGTAAGCATATATTTAGTTTTCTCTTTGTTAACTTCCAAACCTATCTCTTTAGCAGTTTTGAAAAATATTTTAGCATTATTTTTAATTGTATTCATATCATCCCCTAATAAGTCTACATCATCTGCATATGCTAACAACTGGGTCACACCATTTAATTTTAGTCCTTTAATTTTTGGTAGATATTACGATTAATACAGATACTATTAATTATAGCATAAATAATACATAATTATACCAACATTTTTTATAATTTGTATGAAAAACTTCTTTGTATTCAGTTTCCCTTCTTGTTATCACTTTTATATGAGACATGAATATTGTAAAAACTTGTTAAGTGGGATTCTAAATGTAATATAGCCATGAATTGATCTAATTGCCTTACTCTGGAAAAGTCATGGAACGTTGTTTTTACGAAATTCTAGACACCCTGTTTGTTGTTTGAAGTCCACTTTAAGGACAGTTTAAAGTGGGATCCGAACCACAAGGTCATGTGCCTTCACTGGGTATTGAACCTGGGACCCTTTGATTACAAGGCGACGACTTTACCACTATGCCATCGGAAAGGCCACTTCTCCAGGTATTTTTCAATTAAGTTGGGAGTCTTTTGTCAAATTAAATGGGAATCCTGGGAAGGACAATTTATTTTTTCCATACTGATAAACATAACAGTCTGTATTTTCAAATTCTGAGTTCGTCTAAAAATAAAATTATCACTAAATCAGAAAAAAATTTTGTCTATCCAGAAGGAACACCACAGGCATCCCCAGCAGTAGCGGCTCATCTTTTGCACACTCCGCCTCATAACTTTGCTCCAGCCTATGGGGAAATCAATCCCAGATTTACTTCTCCAAATATTCGAAGAGACCGTCATTTTCCATGATGATCTCCAGTGTTAGTGAACGAGAAGACATTCTTTAACCAAAGGGAAACAAAACTGTACTGAAGGGAGAGCAATTTTCCTATTTGCCAAAATGACTTTTCTAGGATGCGAGATTGAACCAAAGGTTCAGTGATACCTTCTCAGGTTTGTGAACGCTTAAATTGGTAAGTAACGTGACGAGTCATACCCAAAGACATATTTATAAGTTTTGTACTAGTGAAGTTCGTTATTGATGGTTGTGCTCGTGTGACTTTATGAAAGGTATGCAGAAGAAAGTGCAAGAGATAATCTTGAATGACTTTCAAAGGACAAAAAGGTTCCAGGAGCGGAAGGAAGTTAATTTTTTTTTAAAGACTTGGTAAGTTACCAGTTTTGTACTTCTGTAAATTCTAGTTTACGTGCTTCTGAAGGTTGCTGTGATTGTAATCTGTGTGTGTGTGTTTGAGAATTTGGACAGTTATGCATTATGTATGACGTGCACTATAATTAGTCCCAAGTGCATTTCTTTGCAATTTAGTTTCCAGAAATAGTGCTGGAATTTTAGTTTATTCACTTGGGGAACAAGTGAATTGTGGAGTTTTAGTAATAAAAAAAATAGTTTAACATCGACTGGTTGAAAAAAGTGCCATTACTTTGCCAAATTCTTTTTAAGGCCCATTATTTGTGATAAGTTTATTCCTGTTGTTACTTCTGGAAACATAAAATTGTTTTGTTTATAAAACAATCTAGTGATTGTATCAGAAAAAGTTTATTTTAATTTAAAAAAAAGCGTTCATCTTTTTGTATGTAAGCGGTAGTAAATACATACATATTGGAAGGTCAATTTTGTAATTGTTGATTGTGATTCAGGAAAATAAAAGTACAAATTCATGTGGACTTTTAAGGTATAAGCGGTAGAGGAATATTTCCATCTTGGTCTTTCATGTCATCCTTTCCAGATGCCAGGTTGAGTCCTTAGAATAGAATAGGTATTTGCAAGTAGGCAGTATGACACTGGAAGAAGATTTCCCAATGACAGTTTGTGGTCATTGCAGGGACATTGTTGGGGGGGGGGGGGGGGGCTGGCCCCGCCAGTTGCAACTGTGCCCCCCCAAAAAAAACTTGCTATTCTGAAGAAAATCTTAAGAAGCAAATGTAGAACACCAAAATTTCCACTCCTTCGTAGCGTACTGGTTTGTAACCAGTCATATAATCTGCCTGCCTTGAGGTTACCCTTGCCCCAAGTTCCTAGAACCCAGAGATTTGAACGTTTTGTTACAAATGACCAGGGGTGTGCAGGACAATTTTTTTGGTCGGGATGGGAAAATTTTCGAATATGATCAAACGTTCCCGAAGCTCTGAAAATCTCTAATTCTACAAGTCGTTTTTGCATTTCTGCAATAAAAACTGTAAATTTCTGGAACTTACCTGAAATTGTTAATGCAGAAAATGGAAAATTAACGACTTTTTAAATTGCCGTTTGGTATTTCTAGAGGCATGCAAATTTCGTTTTTGACGAAAACACGAAATATGAAATAACATGCTGCAATGTTCATTTTTCAGGTTTCTGAAAGGTCTGAGGTGCATTTTTCTACTCTGTTTTGTCACGAAATAATGCGAAAAAAACTTTCAAACACTAAATTTACCGTTTATATACTGACGCGACACTTTTTGAAGTCTGAAGTATCCTGTGAGTTATGCAATTCACGGAAAATTGATTAATTCTGCTGTAAATATGTGAGAAGTAAAAATGGACCCCTTTACACAGGAATAAACTTAATACTCTGGCAACTACATAAATGTGCTATTAGAAGGGATAAGTTTATTTTGTGTAATAAGTACAGTTTTTAAATTAAATTTAGGATAGGTAAAAAAAAAAGGTAAAGTGTTCCCCTGCGCATAGCACCACGCCATGATGGCGTATAGGGGGTGTGGGGGTAACGCCCCACACTTTCTTGATCCGGTCGTGAGTTGGGGTGATGTGATCAGCATCACGCCCCTGACCGCCTTTACCCCCAAGAGTTTCCCCCCAGGTACCCATGTTATTCGACGTTGGGTGGACGCCGGGGCCGCTTCCACCGTTAGAAAAGTTCCCGGATTTGAACCGGCCAGGGATCGAACCCGGGACCTTGAGCATGGCAGTCAGACGCGTTACCGACTGAGCCACCGCGGCCGTATTAAATTTAAATTAAATTAAATTTAGGATTATAGTCACAATTTTAAAACCAAAATGTCATTTTATATGGCACTTTTGATGTGATTATTCACCGCTATAACACCGTAATTTTATTTTATTTACCGCTTTTGAACCTGAAATCGACTTTGTTTTTGTACCGAAATTTTGCTTTTTTATTTACCAAAAATATGTGCCTCTAGGTATTTCTTAATTGCTCGGGATCCCGAAGAGTCAGGACGGGACACTTTTTGAGATCCTGCACACCCTACAAATGACGCTTCCCTTACAGATGGAATCACAAAGTCTCTCAATCCCCTACAGTTGACCTTTTGGCCGATACATGGAGTTGTCCAATAACTTAACGTTCTGACATTTAAAATTTCTCCCTGCTTAAACTTCAGAGCTGTGTTTCCTTGCAAGTATCTCGTCTCGAGTTACCGTGGGTGCGATCAATGTGTAGTTGTATAGCATGTTTCCATTTTTTGTGATAATTGATTCTTACCACGTTAAAATTATCTTGGACCTGTCAAAAACAAATCATACTATTACCTATGCTTTATACATACTGGGTGGTCCAAAAGTCCCGGAATGGTCACATATTGTGAGAAATACACATCGAATCGGAAAACGAAAAAGTACGTGTTGAATAAGTGAAAGAAAGCTATTTAATGATATCAGACTTGATTCCCCACTGCCGCCCCCTGGGGGTGGGGCAGGGGGCAACAGTGATATTTTAAATGGAAACCTCCATTGTAGAATCGGTACCAGCTCAGCCTTATTATATTGTCTACCTCACAGTACCAATTAACAGAAATAGTACTGGCTCACTTTTTTTATTTATATCAGCCTTATAATAATTATTTCTACCTCGCAGGATATACCTGGCAATTAACATACCGTATTTACGCGTGTATAATGCACAGTATAATCCAGGTTCATAAAATCGTGGAATATAGCCTTTAACATTTTATACGTGGTTTTGCTAATTTTTCTTTACTTTTTGTAAAAAAAATAACCCTTCAAAAATATATAAGCTTTTTCCATGACTGATGTAACATTTATAAGAGGCCTATTCAGGACCCTCAAACTAGCAGAACAAGATTTCTTTTATTTGGCCAGTAATACATTTTAATTATTTTCTTTCTCCTTATCTTTTCTTCCATCCAAAGTACCACAAAAATCAGAACGTTCCTTCATTTTGTGAGGAGCATATTTCAACAGCACGTTAGTGTCACCATTTTGAATGGAATACTTTTGCCATATTCAGAACCTACAGAATTCAAGCTTTACAATGATAACTAACATGATAGGGTTCCGTATACATGAATAATACGCCCCACAGTTTTTGGGTGCAAGAATTTTGGAAAAAAAAGTGCACATTATACACTAGTAAATACGGTAATTAGTACCGGCTCACCTGCATCAGCCTTATAATAATAAAAATAATGTCTACCTCACAGGCCTCCCACCTTGTAATCAAGGGTTCCCACGTTCGATACCCGGTGAAGGCACATAGTGGTTCGGATCCCACTTTGAGGCTAATCGGGACTGGACCTATAGTTTACTGTGCATAGAGGACTTTTATTAAACAGAAATGGGATGTTATTTTCTGCATGACAAAAATAAATTTGGTATGTACATTTCTATTGCATATCATATGTATATACATATATATTTTCAAGAGATGCGAATGTACATTTGCATCTACAAAATGTTACGTGAACCTTTAAGAAGAACATGGATTCTCAAGAGATAAACATTAGTACACAAGCAGTTCTTTGAAATGCAAAATGAATTCCTGTTGTGCCATATTAAACTTCAGAAATAGGAGATTTGGAAGCACTTCAGGAAGTAACCTACTTCTTCTCTTATCGCAAATCTGTTCAGCAAAACTGAACACTCAATCACTGAATACTGATGCAGCAGGTATCTCCAAGTATTTTCTCAGCACTTGCTTCGTTTGAATACTCATTTTTGAATTTCCAATACAACAGCAGATCCTGTTTTATTTCCGAAGTTACTTCCCGAAGTGCTTCCAAATCTCCTATTTCTGAAGTTGAATCTGGCAGAACAGGAATTCATTTTGCATTTCAAAGAACTGCTTGTGTACTAATGTTTAATCTCTAGGTTCACATAACCTTTTGATCCTCTGAATGAGTTTGCAATAATTTTATTACAAAAACTCTACAATAATGACGAATCATAACCAAATTTTCAATAAATCTTACAAAACTAGAATATAAAACTTATTAGATGTTAAAAACTCTAGTATAATCTGTACCGGTTTAAATATCGGATTTTTGCCGATTCCGATGCCGATATGTCAATTTCTGCCGATTTTCATACATCTAATCGGCTTATCCCTACTTACTATTGTTTCTTACCTCACGGGATATACCTGTGGCAATTAAATTCAAATGTAACAGGGCCTGTCGCTCAAATTTTACACTGCAACATGTTGACTTCGTGAAAAGAAAATAATAAGACATCTGAATAGAGAGTATTTTCTTCTATTAGAATAACAATACAGGGTAAAACAGTTTGAAAACTTCCAAATAACAGTGCATACAACTTTACCTTAAATATTTACATAGTGCAACCATCATATCCAACATACTCAGCTCCCAACTAAAGAACCTTAGTGTTGAATCTTAAATGCAATGGTATCGGGAAATGTACAAAACTGCAGGCAAGATTTTTTCCCATCTTCTCTTCTCTTATATAATACTAATTTACAATTACGAATAGCCATAGTGATTGAAAATACTGTACAATCTGCTCACTGGTGCTAAAATGGAAGTAATTTGTTAAAACAGAAAATTCTCCATAGTAAAATGGCTTAGAATGTACTTGATATGATATAATGCCTTATGTGAGTACTATACTGAAATCTAATAATATGATTTTACGTAAATACGCTCTGTCATTGTTATTAAAATATTTGTCAAATATATTTTTTTTTAGTTTTATTTGTAAAACTAGTTCAGAATCTTGGATAAGTATTAGAGACTGCTGTATCACAAGCAACATGTAAACCTTTGTTTTTTTTAACTCGCTCTGGAAATGCCCAACAATTAATCTCTCTCAATAATCATCCTATTCTTTATCTTTTCAAGGTCATTTAAACAGCATGTTACCAGTGGAGAGGGTAACATGGTGCTTTCTTAAGGCACATTTTTCGACAGGTAGAAACTGACGAGATGGAGTTCCTAGTTGCCATATACTTATATCCATGCTCCTGGCTTTCGGAAATGCTTTGGGAAGAATGCTTGCAGAAACAGGCAGTGTAGCCAGCTGACAATATTTACATCAGTACACTAGTAACTGAAATCGCTCATTCTGTACTTGCACAGAGCATTATCGCAGCTTAAAAAAGTGAATTGTTTCTATTTAGTAAAATTAAAGTGCTCACCTCTGCTTTGCACCACACCATGAAGGCGTTACTGCCCAAGGTGATGTGATCAGCACCATGTCACTGGCTGCCTTTACCCACCAGAGTTTATACAATGCTTCAACAGTTGGAAAAAAAATCCAGGTTCTTCCCTGCTGGGGATCAAACCCGGGTCTCTCGCCTGGTAGCCCGACACCCTAACGACTGTAGCGACAATTAGTGCCATTGTTAAAAAATAGGTGAATTAACTACAAATTGATGTCGACTGGTACAGTTACGGAACTATGGAGTTAAATATAAAAAAATCTGTTACAGGCTGGAACTTATATAGACTCGCCCAAGAAATTTTTCAAGTTAACACGTCATGTGCACCCATATATATTTTAACGTCTTAATGTAAAATGTCTTACCATTACAATGTCAACCAATATCCCATTTGAATCTATGTACTAAATTAATACTGAATATATAAATATTTTGACCTTAGGCCAACATTTCATGGCAGTACAAGGACATCAGAACTCAATCATACAAAACCTTAAGAGTAAAAAATGCAATGAATAGCCATGCACACCAGATGTGCAAGCGATTGTAAAACACTCGCACAAGCTACTAGTAATGCTAATACATTTACTAGCTCTTATAACGAAGTCCTAGGTATTATACAAACTTTAATCTAATCTGAATCAAATTATTATAACTAGCAAATAATGAATAACTGAACTTTCCTTAAGGCAGAGCTTAACAAAGATGACTTAAGATGTTCACAATCAGGAGTGTTATGCGTAGTACTCATTAACAGTACACTGAAGGTAGTAGATATTATTAGTAAATAATGTGTCATCTGTCGTGCCAGTGTTCGTAAGTACATTCTTTGACAAAAGTTTCAGTAAGATGTTAAAAAAAATCATATTATTAAGATTTCAGTATAAATTTTATAATATCGTGTGAATGTATCTAATATATAGGAATATATATATATTTATATATGTAAGTATGTATGTATATGCATATATAATATACTTCTTGGATATATAACTACATCATACATCCAAATTTATCTATGACCGTTCCCTGGGATTAAGAAGCTGATGGCCCCCACTACTCACGAAAAAAAAGATATGTGGCTTCTGTGTCCTAATCAGGGTTGTTCCAGGAATTTTAAATAAATTCTATTCCGGTCCAGGACAGAAGCAGCAAGTGTAAATGGGTTGTGGACCACACAGAACCTTTTTTTTCCTGTGAAGTATTTAAATATGGTCCAGGAACTTAATATGGACCGAATTTAAATTGTGCGAGAAAAAAAGGTTCTTGTTGCGGAACCCATTAGAATTGCTGTTTTCCTGGACTTTTTAACAATCCCGGCCCCCTATTACTTTTGAAATCTTAATGTAGAAATGTAACACCATTAGCTTTAGCAATCCCAGGGACACACAGCGTTCCTCTGACTTAACATCCAACATCTAAATAAAATCACACAATGAACAATGGTCCCGATCAAACCCTGCCATTTCCAGCAAATGCGATTTTCCTGTCCAAGAAGCAGCGTTCACTAACAAATGTTTCCTGAGTGAAACAAACAGGTGTGCTAGATGTCTATAAAATCTTCCGCAGTAGATGAGACAGTCACTGGATTTGTTCACTTTCACGTGAACATGCTCTCCACTTCACCACTGTTTTACGAATGTTTCTCTATATGTTTAAAAAAAAAGTAAATGAACATTCCACCATTGCATTGAATTGTCTTGCATTTTTTTTTAACTTTTAAAGTTGATTGCACTGGTTTATTTGGCCGCGATTGTTCCAAAACAAAGAACTATAACAATTGTATCTCACGGTTGGATAGTTAGGGTCACACTTCCTTCTGCATTTTTGAGTACAGCGACCGCCTGCTGGTGCGTGAGTCCTTCTAAGCTAACGCCGTCCACAGCAAGGATCTGGTCCCCTCGTTTGAGCTTCCCGCTTTGCGCTGCCGCCCCTTTCTCAAACACAGTCTTAACGTATATTGGGAGATCCCCATGAGGACTATTGTAGCCACCCACGATGCTGAAGCCCAGCCCGTCTGGTCCACGCTCAAGCGTCACTGTGCGGCACTGGAGTTGAGAACCAGCTGTTGTGTTTCTGTAGAGAAAAAGGAGAATTTTATCTTGCTTTCACAGGTGAGCAAAAAGCTAAAGCAGAGGGGAGCAGTGCAGATATATGGCCCCACATTCTCAAGCCTGTCCCTGTATGATATTTAAAATATTTCAATCTGGATGTGGAACCTTTACAGGGTGGCCAGAATTAAAGTTACCCAACTCAGAGCCCTCTGTAGCCTGTTTGAGGCATCGTAGAACTCTGAAATTTGGCGAATCCACTATGCAGACCATGAGGAAGAGGATGGCAATAAAAAAGTAGTTCAATGTTCTGCCACCAGGTTGAAATGTGGCGTTGTACTTCCATGATCGGTTGTAATAATGACGTAAAGTGTTCCAATTGGTTATGGATTTGCCTTTACCTTGCAATCTTGCAATAAACGAGATATTATTTTCTCGCAACTTCCAGCTAAATCACTTAACGTGATTATTTGTACAACCCATCATGGAAGTACAGCGCCACATTTCAACCTGGTGGCGGAAAATTGAACTATTTTTATCGCCATCCTCTTCCCCATGGTCTGCATAGTGGATTCGCCAAATTTCAGAGTTCTACGATGCCTCAAACAGGCTACAGAGTAATTCTGTTACGGAACCCATTAGAATTCATGGGTTCCTGGACTTACAATAACTACAAGGTTGCTTGCACATTCAATAATAAAGAATGTGAACTAAAATAAATCCATTTACAGTTCATTTTTTACACGTAGTGTTTTGGTCACGATCAATTTCAATGCCTGACGAAGCTACCAACCAGGTGGCAAAATTGATCGCAATCAAAAAACTGCAGACAAATGAACAGTAAGTGGATTAGAATGAATTAGCTCTCTGCTAAAACAGGCTGCTTGATGTAACGTAGTTACAGACACTTCTGGGTTGTAATGACTTAATTGAAAGTCAATAGTGTTACAACTAACATCATTGTCTACAAATTAATGTATAAAATGCTAAACATTTTGATTGACTTGCACTGTGTACAAAATTCTCATGAAGTTACGTACAATATATTTTTTATATATGATTTTCCGAAATCCTATTATTGGCAAAGCTTAAATCCACAGCCTTAATCTGGGACCTCTTGATTACGAGGTAAGTTTTCCTACCAGTGCTTAAAAGTAGTTTCAGTGGATAGCCAGAATGACTACAAATGAATAGCCATAAGTACTAATAGTTGTAGTAGTATATATTGAAACAACAATGGTATTTATTACTCTAATAATAATATCAGTTTTTTTTTCTGGAAGAAAAGGTTTCGGTACTCTTAACGTTGATTTTTGTTATTGTGTTCCATCTTAACCCCTTCCCTGTGTTTGGCATAATATTACGCCCTTGCGTGAACATCTCTGGCTGAAGTAACCTGTGTTGAACGGAATAATATGTTTTTTATTGGTGAAACATATGTTTTGCTATTGAAGAAACTATTATTTTTTTCTAGGGATGGGACCGATTAATTGGTACTCTATCGGTATCGGCCGATATAGGTGTATCGGTTTATCAGTAAAATTACCGATTATTTTACCGATCCGATATATAGATAAATATCTTATAATTTAGTGCAAAATTCTGCCATTTTGTTGTAATTTTTATGAATAATCTCCATGCCCTACTTTCTGAAAAAGTAAATGTCTAAATATTCAACTTCTTTTGCACTGCAGTCACCTCGAAACACACATTTATTAAGGAGATCAATGAACATTTCAGGTTCTTCAAGGACCATTTCTAACTTTATATCGGATCGGTAGAATATCGGTTATCGGTATCGGTAAATTTTATATCGGTACTTTATCGGTATTGGCCAAAATTTCATATCGGCCCATCCCTATTTTTTTCTAAATTTCCGGACCACCCACCAACAAAAGACAAAATTTAGTACAAGTTTAAAATAATTAATGTAACAAAGGATGGGACTTTTGTATAGTGTACTTCATAAATAAAATACATGTCCAATGTTGCAGCAGGAACTGAGTTCCAGCACAAAACCTATTAGCTGGAATAGATTTCCGGTGCATGTTGGCTCACTTTTAGCCTTGGACTCTACTAACCTAAGATCCCTTCACCATTTTTTGGTTGGCACAGAAATCATACATCCATCTTGTTTTCCACTTTATGTAACTACAAATTATATCAATTTTTACATAATTGTAGGTAACTTGATGAGATTTTTTACAAATACAGACTGAGCAATTACTCAACCTTATGGAGTAGGGCTCGGAAGTTGAGGAAAAATCCTTTTTTTCCTAGTGTCCGAAGACGAGGCCCAACATAATATATGTTCATTTTGGGTCATTGTAGGCCAGAAAAAGGTGGGTTTTATTTGTCCTTATTTGCGTTTTTTGGCTTATTGGTCCTTTTTTTTAGATCTTAAATGGCTTTTTTTTTTTGCAACTTCACCTTCTTTCGACTACGTTTTTACTGCCCATTCTCAATTCGAATCATCATCACTTCATCACCTCTTAAACAACCTCTCTGTAGCAAAGAAATAAAAAAAAGAAATAAATAAATAAATTTGAACCATCCCTGAAACGAGAGAAAAACATTTTTGGGCGACTGAAGCAGGTACGGTACAAGGTCCTTTAACCCTAACTTGTCTGGAAGGTCGCGCTGTAACTGGCAACTTACTCTTGTTTTGAAGCTTTCAGCACGGTGTATACGACCAGACACATTAAATATGTAATTAAAACTGAAGTTATTAATTAATTTGGATCACATTTATACATTCTTTTTTTGATATTTTTAATCTTTTTTTTGGCAATTTATAGGTCTTGAACTTCCGAGCCCTGCTTATGAGTAAATGATTTATTGCACACCCAGTCTGTTTTCCACAATGTGACTTCATTAATGAAATAAAAACGTCAATAAGTAGAGGATAACATCTTCTTCACATCAACAGACTTCTGTATTTTAAAATAACACAAGAAGTAGAATAAAAGAGAATGGAAATAGTAATGGACAATTTGCCCACTATTATACGGGGGTTGGACAAAAATATGGAAACACCTGGTATAAAACAGGTAGCCATTTCAAACACTATTTGCGTCTGAATGGTAGGTTTCACTGTGGTCACTGGCACTTCCTGCGAGGTAAACACCCTGCCCAACCTGACAGATGGGCCAGTTACAGTTCAGCGTATCGTGAATTATGTCTGAGCTGACAGTTTCAAAGAGGGCAAATTGTGGGTGCGCGTATGGTGGGAGCTTCCGTGACGAAAGTGGCGGAAATGTTTGGTGTATCAAGAGGCACAGTCTTGAAGATCATGGCTGCCTACGAGACTTCCGGAAAAACCACATCAGTGAAGCACCAGCTTTGACGCAAGTGTGTGTTGCGTGACAGAGACAGATGCACATTGGGTAGGATTGTGACCAAGCAGATCACCACGGCTCCAAAAGTCACTGCTGAGCTGAATACAGTGCTTACAAACCCTGTTAGCATCAAAACAGTTGGAAGAGAACTCCACAAGCAGGGTATTCATGGCAGATCTGCAATTCCCAAACTACTCGTGACTGTTGACCATGCTGCTAGACGGAGACAGTGGAGTAACGCCCATAAAAACTGGACAATGGAGCAGTGGAAGACTAATCTGGTCGGATGAGTCATCCTTTACATTGTTTCCAACTGCTGGCCAAGTGTACGTGTGGAGAATGCCAGCACAAGCGTATGATACAGACTGTCTGTTACCGAGAGTGAAGCATGGCGGTGGTTCAGTGATTATTTGGTCAGCCATCTCCTGGTATTCTGCAGGACCCATCATCACCCTGCATGGACATGTCACTGCCAGGGACTACGTAACCATTTTGAGTGACCAGCTGCATCCCATGGTGCAAACTTTGTTCCCAGATGGTGATGCCGTGTTTCAAGATGACAGAGCCCCTGTTCATACAGCTCACATCTGCCAAGGCCTCCACAATCGCCAGACCTGAATATTATTGAGCCCCTGTGGTCGGTTTTGGAGACCAAGGTGCGAGCCCGCTACCCACCACCATCGTCTCTACAAGAACTTGCAGCTGCTTTGGAGGATGAAAGGTACAACATCCCTTTGACAACTATACGCAACCTGTATTTGTCCATTCCACGTCGACTGCAGGTCATTCTGCGTGCCAAAGGTGGTCCTAATCGATATTAATAAAGGTAATGTGCATTTCTGCAGGTGTTTCCATATTTTTGTCCAACCCCTGTATTTGCCATTGGCTGTATAATATGTACTGGAAGTGGTCGCTATTGTGACATTCACACAAGCGAATATGGTGAATTGTGTTTTTTAGAAGACTTCTTACCATTTGCTGTGAAATTGCATCAACACAGTCTTGAATATTTGCTTACAATTTTGCCTAATCAGCTCTTTATGCACTTTTCACTGTTACTCACCACCTAAGAAGCAAAAATTAGTAAAAATAATAAACTATATTTCCCCATAAGGTTGCATCCCTTTTTGATCACCCTGTACAATCTGCTGACACAAAAGCTACATAAATTCAGCTGACGCACACATTACACTCACCTAGATGTGCTTCCTGATTTTGAAAGTGTGAAAGAAAGAAAATCTTATTGAGAAGACAAAATTGAAGTAATCTGTTAACAACTAAGCAAGGGCTGGTCTTTCAATATCCAATAAAGCTTTTCGTTAATTAATTGTCACTTAGAGATAATCGCCGGTCTCAACAAGCACCGGATTTTCCAGTGTAAAAACAAGCAATTAATGGCGAGTTGGCAATACTGATGCATGGAAATATTAGGAAATTGATACTCTTTTAGGTTAATTTCAAAGTGAATTTTGACTGCTGCACAGCCTAGTGGTGAATATTTATAACAACACTGCATTTGCATGCCACTCTTGAACATGTTCCACTGAAAAAGAAATTTGTGATTAGATCAATCTCATGAATGCAAATTCCTTCCTTAAAGAACAGGGGGAAAAAGTTGAAACCTTAGTAATTCACGTCCGTTCATGTATACATAAATAATATGAAAAACGCAATATGCTGACCGAGGCAGAAAATTTATTTTATTTTAAAACATAAACTAAACGTAACGTTTCAACCTTCTAGCAAGGTCGTCTTCAGACTCTGCACCAAGTACAAATGTAACAAGGTAGAAAACAGGACGATATATATGCACATATACCTTTGCTTGTCAACTGTACTTTCCCCTGACAGGCGATTTGGATAAACATTTCCTTTTATCTGGAAAGTGGTTGGACTCTTTATCTCACGTTCTTTTTTCTTAAACAAAGAATGGGAGAAGGTGTTAGAAAGAGTGGAAAGGACAAGAACGAAAGAGAAATGAAGAAAGAAAGGATAAGATAAAAGAACGTGAGATAAAGAGTCCAACCACTTTCCAGATAAAAGGAAAATGTTTATCCAAATCGCCTGTCAGGTGAAAGTACAGTTGACAAGCGAAGGCCACCTGCTGGAATGTTCTAGAGAGAAAACGTAAGTTTATGTTTTAAAATAAAATAAATTTTCTGCCTTGGTCAGCATATTGAGTTTTTCATATCATGGAAACAAGTGTTAATGTAGAAACTTTACAAGAATTACTTCTCATGTAATCTGCTAGCTACATGTACTAGCTTGCACTTTACTGTACATTGAAAGACCAGCCCCAAACATGCACACCCGACATTGAAATTGTTAGCAACTCTTTTTTCTCTTTTTCTTGAGAATATCTGGTCACAAAAGTTGCACAGCAAACAGCTTTCTAAAAAGCTAGAATCTCTGCATCAATACTACACATTTGTCTCTAGGAAATAAGCTCGAGAAACATTAACATTATGTAAACATCTAGAAAGTTCAGTGGCATCTCAGGGTGGCTACTCTATTCTAGGACCATGATAAAATTTAAGTATACAGTAAAGCCTCGTTAATTCGAACCCCAATAAGCCAGACTTCGCTTAATCCGGACAGGCAAAAAGATAATGCAAGGTTTTAAATGTGGCTAGAAATCAAGTAGAGAACTTCCGAAAGAAAAGGCAGTCAATCACTGATGAAATTCTGTTTCCTGCAGACTTTGTACTGTACTGTATAGTGTATTTAGGCTTATGCCCTTTAAATACACCATAATAAACATGTTTTGTTGCTATAAATAGTTTTAATTCACTTTCTACTATTCTTTTAGTTTATTTCAGTTAATCCGGTCAACTTATCCACCCCATTAGTCCGGATTAACGAGGTTTTACTGTAATTCCAGGTTTTCAAGGCAAACTTTCCAAAAATTCAAGGGTACAAGTAATGTTTTCTCTATTTCAACCTTATGTATTACCGTTTCTCACCACCCACACACAAATATATTAAAATTCCATTCAAATTTAACTGTATATATACTCACTCGAAATACATCTACAAATACAAGTCACAAATGTTAGAGGATATACTAATTTACGAAAAATTGTTAATTGTATAAGAATTGCAAACTCAAATTTACCTAACAACTTCAATATATTTTATATTGCAATAATCTTCTCTGTGTCAGATAGCGCACTAACAATTTAAACAGGTTTCTTTCTCTTCCTCGATGAAAATAAAAACTGAACTGTGAAAAATTTCCCTCAGGGCATTCATAAATATGTATAAATTCAAAGGGATTTGGATTAATAAAAGTTGCAATTTTTCAAGTCTAGACAAAAATTCACACAGAAATCATGCATAATTCCCGGAATTCAAGGAATTCCCAATCAGTAACCACCCTGCATGTGTCATTCTATCTATTTAGCAGACTTTGTTTGCACAGTTGGATTGAGTGCTGCTTTGTTATTGGTTGTTAGAATGGGACCCATATTGAGTGAGCTTATCCACTATCAATGTTCACCTACTTAAAATACAATTAATTGTAAAACAATTTCTCTCTCTGCTTGTTGAGAAATTACATTAGCCAACCATGGGAACTCTTTCAATCCATGGAATTGTGGGAAGTGGCCATAAAGTATATTACAGACCATAATAATAAAAATAATTAATGCATATAAACACCAGAATAAAGATTTTTTCATTGTTGAGGAATTCCCTCTTTGTTCCATATTAAACAAATTCATCTGTGAATTTAAGATATTAATGAATTTTCACTAGATGTAATTAATTCTAGTGGTATTAAATCAATGACAGGTGCTGTGTGTTATTTTTAACTTTTAGTTGTAGGACTAAAAGTTCAGATGTGTGTGAACCTAATTGATTTCTTATTCATCTTAAGCATTTTCATTTAACGTAAATGAATCCTTCCACCCATTTCAAATATCATTTGAATTAGCCAAAAATTTGCCTCTTTTATTAACCTAAAACTGCAAATGATATTTCAGTTGAGATATTTTTTGTTAATTTATGTACTTATGAGGGGATGACATACTTTCACAAGAAAACAAAATAGTGCATATTACTATTTTTTTAAAGATGCTTTTTTTTTTAAAAAAAACTCATCCCCCCCCCCCAAAAAAAACAATATCATGTTACTGAAAAAGTAACAAACAGTTACTACTTTTCGATCACAATTTCATGCTGATATTTTACTTATACATGCTACAAATGGCAAAAATGTGATAATTCAAATTTCACACAAAAATTCTGATGCATTTTTTTTTCGGTCACATTTTAACAGAATTTTTTCCCAAAATGTTGAAATGGGACCATGCTTCCCTACAAATTTCAAGTGATTAACATGTTTGATGCATCAACCAAATTATCAGCAATAATTTTGGTATAATTGATACAATGCTTTTCTTATAGGTCAGTGTGGGTCTGCAGCATGATAAATTCTTTTTTTAAAAAGTCTATGCCTCGATCCCAAAGTTTACACATCAGTTTATTACTGGGACCCTCCAAATACAGTAAAACCTCGTTAAGCCGGACTTCGCTTAATCTGGGAGGCAAAAAAAAGCACAATGCAAGGTTTAAAAAGTGGCTAGAAGTCAACAAGAGAACTTCCCAAAGACAGTCAACCACTGACGAAATTCTGTTTCCCACAAACTGTACTGTACTGTATTTAGGCCTATGTCCTTTAAATACACCATAATAAAAGTGTTTTGTTGCTATAAACGAAGTTTTAATGCACTTTCTACTGTTCTTTTAGGTTATTTCAGTTAATCCAGACTTTCGTTAAACAGGTTAACTTACCCCCCCCCCCCCATTAGTCTGGATTAATGTTAACTTTCCATCTTCTTCTAATTGCATTTTTTTTGGAACAGGATATCAGAATCTCTCTTCCCACAGAGAACCATAATGTGTTTGGTCGAGTCTGTCTGCAACATGTTGCCAGAAAGGCCCAGAACATCATCTCCAAGGGAGACAAAAAGAAGAAGCGGAGGAGGAAGGAGAGCTACGCAAGTTACATCTACAAGGTGTTGAAGCAAGTTCACCCTGACACCGGCATCTCCAGCAAGGCGATTAGCATCATGAACAGCTTCGTCAACGACATCATCGAGCGCATTACCGCCGAAGCTTCCAGGCTCGCTCATTACAACAAGCGATCGACCATCACCAGCAGGGAGATCCAGACGGCCGTCAGGCTGCTCCTCCCCGGTGAACTGGCCAAGCACGCCGTCAGTGAAGGCCGTGACTAAGTACACCAGCTCAAAGTAAACGCAAGGAAATATTTATCTTGCCGAAAAGACCAACTGCCTATGGTAAATAGTTTTCCTTCCATGATTATTTTTTTTGTCCAGGAGCTCCCAGCATCGAAATGTTAAATTTATTTTAGCTGTTTCAATTTGATCAATTTTGCTTTTTAAAACAATCTTTTAACTTCTGAAGTGTGGATAACTTAGATTTCTCTTTCGTTCTTTAGCTTTTTTTATTATGAGATTCGTTATGAAGCCACCATTTACTTTGTTTTCATTTTATGATTGTCTAAAATTTCTTTGTCAGTCGATGGTATTATACTGTGTATTCACATTTATTTATATCAATCTTGTTAATCTTGAGTGAATTGGAGCCTCACGCACAAGCTTTTCAAACTTGCCGCAACGTATAAAAGAAAAGAGAATCGAAGCTCCGGAACTAATTGTCGCAGAGAGATGAAATCAGTTATGCTTTCATTCTTGAAGACAGGGCTTTTAGCGGAGGGGAAATTTATACATTGTCTTCCCAATAAAGAAAGTTAATGGAAGATCATTTTTTTTAATGGTATTCAGCATTACCTTGTGCCCACCACGATAGACCAAAGTGAATTTTAAAAAATGTAGTATGTAGCCCCTTCCTACAACCATGCAAAGTTCCGTTGAAAATAAGCCGATACTTCTTGGGAAAAAATAATAATGTATAAGAGTGGCAGTGTTGCCATCTTACGGATATAATTTCCATACTTTTGCTGGATGGATCAAATTTGGAGGGAAGCATGATAAAAGACCAGTCTTTGAGGATATGTAATGTCCATCCCCCAATTCTGACTCCCCAAAAGGAAATAACGCAACATTTTCAGAAGTCTAATTTTTGAGAGATTTTGAAAATGAGCCTTTGCCCCTGGACCCCTAGTTGCCGCACATTATTAAAGTGTTCTATTGTTCTCATTATAGTTTTATATGTATCCCATAATACTAACAGGGGAAACAATGGACTTTTTCAAAACTCCGCTTGTTAATAACAGTTACAATAGATGTATTGTTTTGTAATTCGAGTATGTCATACCTTAACATGTACATTAATGAACAAAAAAAATGTATCTAAAAAGTTGCACATACATTGCTAATCACGTGATGCTGAGAAAACCTTGTGTCCTCCATCCTCAATGGGTTTACAGGCAGTGGAAAAATCTTTTTCTTGTCCGGACACTAACAGTTAAGATCATCTTTATTAACCAGATCTTGCAGAATCTCAAATCTATTTGATAATTAAATTTGGTAGTTTTCATGTCTCGTCTGCAAAATTCAGTTATGAAATTTTAATGCTTTTTTTTGGTGTATTTGGAGGCTAAATAATTCACACGGTTCTTCAAACCCCCTATTTTTTCCCTGAAAAAATGTTACCTCTCAGTTCCCGTAGCAGCCGAGGTTCCTCCGGAACTCCTCCTGGAGCCAGCCTTGAGTCGGCCGATCCTCATGACGACGCGGCCGGTGGCAGTTTTGAGCACAGCCGCTGCCTCCTCCTGGGAAGCCCCCTTCAGGTCTTGTCCGTTCACCATCAGGATTTGGTCCCCCTTCATCAGACGACCATCAGCTTCAGCTGCACCGCCACGGACCTTGAATAAAGGGAAACTCTTTATCCAGCTGGAAGGGGGAAAGGGTTGGTGAGGTTGAATACTCTAAATGTCTCCTGTATGCTGATGACATAAAGCTTCATAAACAAAATAATGATGGAGACATTATGAAACTTCAAAGAGATTTAGATATGGTGTATGAGGGCCTCCCCGATGGCGCAGTGGTAGCATCGTTGCTTTGTAATCAAGGGGTTCCGGGTTCGATACCCGGTGGAGGCACATAGTGTTTCGGATCCCACCTTAAACTGTAGGTCCAGTCCCGATTAGCCTTACTGTGCATAAAGTGGACTTAAAACACCAAATCAAGATATGGTGTATGAGTGGAGTATAAACAATGACCTTCAATTTAATATTAAGAGTATTATGTAGTTATCAAGTAAAATAAATACCTCTAAATTCTATTTTATTTGTGTAGAAGAGCTTGAAAGAATAAACTTTATTAAGGACCTAGGCATTATTATGGATCATAATATGATGTTGAATTTGAAAATTCAGGCACCAGGTGAAATTTTCAATTCAATTTTTTTTATTTGCTTTTTAATCGAGTTTGCTTGTGCAAATTTCCATCACCTTTTTTTAAAAAAAAATAAGTACAATATGTGGTTCTTGTATCATGTGTCTCATTAAACCACAATAATAAGCATGCCACTGTAAATTTTTTCACTGTTGCTACATTAATTAAAAACTCTGCAGGGGTAAATTAGAATGTAATCATTGCTTTCTATCCTTTTAAAAGTGTGTACTCACCACATCAGAAATAAACACACCATGGCCATTTTTCCGTCCAACAATACTCAAGCCCAGCCCCTTAGCAGGCTTTTTCACCAATTCCACCTCCATCACATCGTAAATATCCTCCTCTTTTGTGGAAGCTTCGTCTCTGAACACAACCATTTTCACCTGAAAATATAGTCCAGTGTCAAAGGGGAAAAAAGTGCAGGCAACATAAGTTTTCAAAATTCTAGTCCTTTTAACAGGTTAGATGAACTGTGATCCAATGAAACCAGTTTTGACTTCATTTATACATGTACTGGGTGTTTCATAAATAATTGAGCGGTTACAAAAGGTTACAAACATTTATTGCTAGTCAAGTATTGAACTTACGTTAACCTTTAAGAGACCAACTATCTTTTAAAAGATAGTTGCCTCTAAGCCCAAACTGCCCAAGTATATTATTAAACAGAAATGGGATGTTATTTTCTGCATGACAAAAATAAATTTCGTATGTATATTTCTATTGCATATCATATGTATATGCATATATATTCTCAAGAGATGTGAATGTACATTTGCATCTACAAAAGGTTATGTGAACTTAAGAGATTTAACATTAGTACACAAGCAGTTCTTTTAAATGCAAAATGAATTCCTGTTCTGCCAGATTCAACTTCAGAAATACGAGATTTGGAAGCAGTTCAGGAAGTAACCTACTTCTTCTCTTATCTCAAATCTGTTCAGCAACACTGAACACTCAATCACTGAATACTGATGCAGCAGTTATGCCCAAGTATTTTCTCAGCACTGTGGTGGGGCAATATGTAAATAACATGAAATTTGTTCTGAAGATTATTATTGATCTTAATAAAATAAGTAGATTAACCCGGCATAGCTCATACAAATACAAACACAAGTAATAAATAACCTTCATGCATCTTATGGCCATAAGTAAATGTTTGTTGGGATCCCTTACCTATTATTGTCACTTATGCGATGCACTTCCTTACACACACTGCTCCTATTTTAAATTGAAGGGGATGGTTGTGGTTCGCTGTTGAAGGGGATAAAAGAGGACTGTTCACGGCTTCAGGTCAGGCTGGCTGACGTCCAGTCACATGGTGTGATCTGTTTCATGTATTGTTCAGTAACCGCACGGAAGTAGTTCCATTTACACAAAATTAAAACACAGCTCTCCTTGCTGCACTGTACTGTGAGCTGTCACAAATCGCACTTCACCTACTTTGGTGGTCGATGCTCCGGCGACATGTTGTGATTAACACGCGGAAGTAGTTCAAATTACACGGGAACAAAACACCGCTCCTTCAGCTGCACGGTGTTGTCAGTTGCTCAACAATCACACTTCACCTACTTTAGTAACGTGTCTCCTTGCATCGCAGTATGCACATACTCCAAGTTTAGCCACACTTCCAAAATACACCTCCTCACTCCTCGCACTCTATATCCTTGTGTCCTGTCTTTCCCCCAAAGACGCTCAAACTTTCCCTGTGTTCTTCCAATGTTGCCGGTTTTAGCCTTGTACAGTGGCTCTAACACACACACACACAAACACACAAATACCAAAAAGGAAGAAAAAACTAAGAGAAAAAAGAAAGGACACCCTAGCCAGTGTAACTTGCCTAAAGAGCCCGGTTCTCCCTTTCGCCATGCCAAGCAAGGGACTGGGTGCGACTTTGAGAAAAAAAAACTGGTAAACTAACTGATAAAAGAAAAACGAAAAGCCAAAATTATATAATAAAAAATTAAAAAAATAATAAATTTAGGGTGGCACTACATCTCCCCCCTCAGATAATTAGGATAACGAATATGAAAATAGTATCATAATTATCTGAACCTATTTTCTTAAACTTAAAATAAAGGCTAAAACGGGGTAATGCCCCTTCTTTCCCCCCGGCTACGCAAAAAAAAATAAAAAATGAACAGATCCACTAAAAGCATTCACAATAGCAATAATCACTCTTAAAATGACCCCAAAAAATATTATATAATTGCATTCCTAAAATATGTTTACTCCTATTATTTACAGCCTCCCTTTTCTCCATTAATTCTTATACCCCTGCCTGGTAAACCTCGCACGACAGGGTGCAAGGGAAAAAGGGGAGGGGTTTTAGCTTCGACCTTTTTCTCCCTCCTTTCTGCAGGCCAGAGCCTCTTCTTCCCCAACCACTTGGGTTCACGCTCTCGAGGGTCCCTTTGTATTCGGAACAGCAGGTTGTCCTTGTCCCTTTGCCGATGCATAAGGTCGCAGGTTCGATGTATTATACACTCCAGCCTCTTTGTTACATTGAAAGTCCCACAACAAATATGCATTTGGTGCCACCCGTTTCTTTATTTGGAATGGGCCCACGTAAAGGTGCACAAATTTCTTGCAAATTCCCTTTTGCACGTCCGAGAACGCAAATGACTTTCTTAAAACAATATCTCCTGCCTCGAAATAGGTGAGCCTTGCCTTGTCATATTGCTTTTTTCGGTTTTCGGCCGCTCTTTCTACGTTTTCCTTTGCTCTCAGCAGCTTCCATTCATAGCGTGGGTCATCATTCAATGAGGGCAATTTAAAAAGTTTCTTGATCTCGTCGTCCGGTTTCCTGTTGAAAAACAGTTCCACTGGAGCGAAGCCTGTGGAGGTGTGAACCGCCAGATTTAAACACTTTACCATATCCGGGATGTGTTCCGGCCATTTCTTGTGGCTCCCATCTATACACAGCCTAAACAAGCGTGAGATCTCTCTCATGCATCGCTCGACGGGGTTCGACTGAGGATGCTTAGCGCTTATAAAGCGTGCCTCGATGTCTCTCGACTGAAGCTCTTTCCACAGTCTTGAGGTGAACTGACTGCCCTTGTCTGTGAGAATAGTTCTGACGTTGGGACACATTATCAAAAATTCGTTCACTTTTCCCAAAACGGCCTTGGTGGTGGCCTTTCTCAGAGGGTATATTGCGATGTATTTGCTAAACAAGCAGCACATAACGAGGCAATATTCCAAGCCGTACCTAGCCTTTGACAACGGCCCGTACAGGTCCACCGAGATCACCGCTCCCGGTTTGTCGGCGATCACGGGATGCATCGCTCCCTTTACTTCGTAATTAAGGTGCTTTGTCCTCAAGCAGAGGTCGCACTCGTTGACAAACCTTTTAATTTGATCCTTCATCTTTTTCCACGTGAAGTGTTCAGCAACAGCCCAGTGTGTCTTCTTTTGTCCGAAATGGCCCCGACCGTGATAAAATGCGATTAGCTCTTTGGCAACTTGCTTCGGAACGCACACTTTAAAGACTCCTCGCTCTCTTTTGCACAATATTCTATCCTTCAAGGCATAATCTTCGAGCTTTCTCGCCCTTTTTCCATCTCCCGATTCCAACATCTCATCTCTTATTCTCCCAAGTTCACGGTCCTCTTGTTGACGATTTGGCAACTCTCGCATGAATTCTACCAATTCAGGCGATGGCTTGAAGTGTATGTTCGCTATCACCTCGTGCGGCTCCTTTATTTCGTGAACTGTAGCGCTCCTTGTGCCGCTAGGGTAACGCGAAAAGAAGTCCGCCATGTTTTCTTCACCCTTGATGTACCGGACATCAAAATCGAACGACTGTAGGAACAATATCCATCTCGCTATTCGTGGGTTTGTTAACCTGCATGTGAATAAGAATTGTAGCGCCTTGTGATCCGTTCTGACAGTGAACTTTCTTCCCAGTAAATACACGGTGTTTTTCTGTATGCCATAAATAATAGCTAATAACTCCTTCTCCGTTATTGTGTACCTCGATTCGCAGTCGCTGAGGATGCGGCTGTGGCATGCAATCAGCCGAGGACCCCCTCCATCTTCTAACTGGTACAGCAGACTGCTGACAGCTTTGTCGGAAGCGTCTGTCTCCAGATACAGCGTCTTTCCAGGGAGAGGGCTACGGATTATCACATCCTGCAAATACGCACGTTTTATCTTCTCGAATGCTTCCTGGTGCTTAGGCAACCAGACGTACGCCGCTCCCTTGCGAAGGAGTTCGAGAAGGGGCACCGTGAGCTCTGAATGATTCACCTGGAAAATCCTGTAAAACTGCAAGTGGGCTAAGAACGACTTCAGTTGCTTTGCGTTCTTCGGCCTGGGAAAATCATTGACGGTCTGTAGTTTCTCTGGGTCCTTCCTAATCCCGTCGGACGACACCTTGCATCCCAACAACGAAGCTTCCTGCCTCGCAAACTGGCACTTTTCTAATTTTAGCGTTAACCCTGCTTCTTTCAGTTTGGAAAAAATGACTTGCAAATGCTGCAAATGGTCCGAAAAATCATCATCGGCAAGAGAAATATCGTCACAGTAGGCCGCCATGAAATGACAAGTTTCATCATCCAACACCTTATAGCGCTTGCTAACGCCGTCTTCAACCCAAAGCAGAGTCTCTGAAATGTGTACACAATGCCCTCGTACATAAAACCCACATATTGCTGGTGTTCTTCTTTAAGGCCGATTTGGAGAAAAAATTGCGATAGGTCAAGGCAAGAAATATATTTCTTTCCTTCAAATCTCTGAAGCACTTCTACTATGGAAGGGGGAGAGTCGTATTCTGGCTGTATTCTCAAGTTGGTACCCCTGGAATCGAGACAAACTCTGACTGATTTTCCTCCCGGTTTTCTCACGCAAACAAGTGGATTCACGAATCGTGCCTTTGCTCTTTTGATAATCCCCCACTGTAACCACTGCTTAATTTGTTTGCTTACATCCTCCCGGTACTGGTAAGGAATGGGATACACTTTCTGAGTGAAAGCTTTATCATCTATTACGTCGATTTCATGCTCGTATCCACGGACCAACCCTGGTTTGTTATCAAATATCTCGCGATATTCGAATAGCAGCTTTCTTAATTTTCCCCTTTGTTCAGAAGTCAACCCTTGCGCCCTTTCTTCGCTCTCGTAAATTTGGGTGTTGGTAGCCCTAGTTTCTTCTATCGCGTGGCTCTGTGATTCTTTGGTCCCTCTCTCAAACCTTCTAAACGAATCTAGCGGCTGATCTTTATTCATGGAGTCCCTCTCGTATAAAGCTTCATTTGAAATTACATTCACATTGTGTACATCTCCCTCCATTACATTCTCGAAAGATTCTTGTTCTCCTTTCTCCATAACCACCGAGTGATTTTCTTCACAAAATTGATCTCCCTCTACTAAAAACGCAGGCTCCTTCTCGTGCCGGCAGCTACATCCTTCAGCCCCGCACACGTTTCCTGTATTCGGGCCCACAGGACCCATGGTTGACATAACTTCGTCCCCACAACGACAAATAGGCTCCATACAAGAGTAAACTATTCGGAAATTGTGCAACTCCTGACACGCCGCTGGCTCATTAAATGTTGAAAATTCTATTTCTGTGTACCCCTTCTCAGTTCTTAATTTTAACACATGCTGCTCATAATTCAGGATTGCATGGTTATCCTCCATGAAATCAGTCCCCAATAAAATCGGCTTTACTAAATTTCTTATCACTAAGCAGTTTACATCTATTCCAGTCCCTCCAAAATTCATATTTAAATACGTCTGTGTGATTACTTTTGAAGCTTTAGTCCCAAATGCCGAGACAACTTTCAATCCGCCTACGGTGAGGCAAGGCAACCGTGGGTTAATTTTCAATAGCTCCAGCCATAAACTCTCGCTAACGCATGAATGTGTAGCCCCCGTATCCACGACTGCATCATAATACTTTCCTTCTATAATCACATTAATTTCAGGCAACGACCTTGGGGTCTCTTTTCTCGAGGTCTGGGGTTCCTCTACAAATTCCTTTAAAACCGAGCATACATTCTTCACAGCAGTCTCGCACGGGTCGGCATCCCTATGGCTATCCTGAGACTCCCTTTCTTCGGGTGGGCGTAAACAACTCTCAACCTGTCCCGAAAAGCCCCCGCTCAACGTGCTCTCCCCTTGTCATGCTTCGTTGTCAGGAGTGGGAGCCCCCCTCCCACTCTGACTTTCAAAAGTCATGGCGTTAATGTAAGGGAAATTTGTGGGTGACCCTTCCCCTCGGGCACTCCACCCCCCTTCTTCTCCATCGTTGCCAAACGTCCAACCTACTTGTCGGTTTGGACTCCGTCTTCCTCGCGGGAAATCTCCCCTCTCCCGAGAAGGTTGGTTGCGAGGGTTGTCAAATTCTCTCCTGCGTCGGTTGCTGTAATTGCCCCGTGACCGAGCTCCCCTCTCGGAGTTGCCTGAGCCTGGGTTCGCCTCCATAAAATTTATGGGTCTAGGACGATGACGTGGGGATGACTGACTCGAAACACCGCAGTTCATTGTTTCCTGAAGTTCTTTCAGTAACCCGAGTAACTGACTGCTGGTGTCGATGGTCAACCCAAGGAAACTCCTCTGCACAAACGGGGGAAGTTGCTTTATCCCCAATCGAACCAAGGCCTTTTCACTCAGGGGTTCGGGAAGGATGGCATTCCTTTCGATGAGTTCCATGTAGTACTCACAATAAGTTTTCCCGCCCCCGGCAACATAGCGGTTCGTGAAAATCTCAGCTTTCAGGCGCAATAATTTTTCTTCAGATATGAAATACGACGCAAACAGTTCCCTGAAGGTGGCAAAATCTCTGCATTGCTTTCTGTTAACGTTGAACCAGCTGAGTGCGGCCCCTTTTAATGACAAGCTCGCCACGCCTACCTGCTGTTCAGCCGGGATTCGAGCCAGGTTTATGTAAGTTTCCAGCTCCATGAGATAAGAGCTGGCTCTCACTTCATTCTCCGAACCAGAAAAGCTTGGTAAGCGCATATCCCTGTGCAAGTACACATTACTTGGGGTTGTACTACTATCGCTGCTCGCCGCAGGAGATGGCGCGAGCAACTGTTCGCTCGCCTCTCCCGAACCCTGGACTTCGTTCAAGCGGGCGTTTAATGCTTCTATTTCTTCCCTTAAATCATTTTTTAGTCGACTTTCATGATGCTGCAAAACCCCATTAATCTGCTGCGCAACATTTTGTCGAACTTCCTCTGCTACATTTTCCTGAAGGTCTGCTACAGACTGCCTTATTTCGGCCGCATTTTGCCTACATACCTCCGGTTCGCACCCGGAAACAGCCGCCAATCCCTCGCTTAAATTTCCTACAGTTTCTTCTAAAGTACTGGTTCTTACGACAAGCTGATCCACAATTTTCCGTGTCCCTGCGCTACCTTTTGCCACATTATCTATCCTACGGGTCAGATTTCTTTCCATTTCAGATTGCGACTTTTCGAACCGACGCGCCTGTTCCTCCATCCCTTCTCTAAATTCTCTCCGTAATTCTCTCATTTCCTGCTTGAAATCCATCATCATTCTTGCGAGGTCATTTAATGTAATCGGGGCAGCTTCCCCCCTTTCAGATTCAGACTCCATACTCCTGTCCCCAGTATTTTCCGTATCCCGTTCTAAATTCCCTAAATTTTGTACATCCTCTTCTAAATTCTTTGTGACCTGATTAGCCTCGATGAAACTAGAAATTCGCGTTTGCTCCCTCGTTAAAAAGAAAACATAAAATAACCGTTATAGCATAGTTTTTTTTAAGGCATTTATAGAGTTATTTTATGTTTTCTTTTTAACGAGGGAGCAAAACTTATTAGAAGGTAAAAACTCTAGTATAATCTGTACCGGTTTAAATATCGGATTTTTGCCGATTCCGATACCGATGCTGATATGTCAATTTCGGCCGATTTTCATACATCTGTAATCGGCTTCAGCACATCCCTAGCCGTAAGGTAGTGTGAGAGAATTGTTCAATTTGCTCATATATTTTTCATTTTTTTCAATTTTAGTGTTAATAATATTTTTATGTGCTGTCTTATTAAATACTTTATTTTCTATTATAAATTTGTTAATACATATTAACAAATATGTTATTATATTAACAAATATAATGAAGCGGCCCCAGCGTCGAATAACATGTGTACCTGGGGGAAACCCTGGGGGGGTAAAGGCAGTCAGGGGCATGATGCTGATCACATCACCCCCACTCACGACCGGATCAAGAAAGTGTGGGCCTTCATGGCGTACATATTCAAGTAGACTTCTTTACATATAAATTGTACACCGTGCCCGATAGACACTGCTTGCCTGTTTGCGTAAGTGAAATGGAAAATATTTTGTTACGCCTGACCACCTTTATCAAACAAATATTGTGAAATGAGAAAAAAGATACAAACAAAGAAAGTCAAAAAATATCAGGTTCGCAGGAAGTGTCGTTTGGAGTATGTGGCCCGGTTAAGGGTTAACGTAAGTTGAATAGTTTACCTGTAATAAATTTTTGTAACAACTCAATTATTTCTGAAACACCTGGTATTTGCGAAGGTACAAAAAAAAACATGGCAGACAGAAAAATAAGCACTTAAGAAGTAATGCTAACACAATTAAGCCTTGTTTCCATGTTACAAAAACACTAAATTCGCTGATGAACGCAGTTTTATTTACGTAAAAAAGAATCAAATGAGAAAATACCAGACAGGAACATTATAAATACACACACACAAGATGTTTTAAGTCCTAAATTGACCTTGGGGTTATGTAGTATGCTTCTGATCTTCAGCAGTGGTTTCTGATGAATTGAATTGTTGCATTGTTTCCTAAGGATCTGGCCTATAATTCCAGAGTGTCCTAGAGTATCTGGATTCTCTGACGTGTCAGGATTTTCTGATCTGTCTGGTTTTCCTGATTTGCTGATCTCTTTGGAGTGTATGTAGGTGCATTGTGTGTTCTTACATGAACAATGTTTTTTTTTATGTAAATAAAACTGTCTTGGTCAGCGAATTTAGTGTTTTTTCCTTAATTTAAAGAAGAAATGTTCATTTTTTGCATGTGTGTGTACTTTCCTCTCAGGGTTGCACGTAGAAAAACAGATTTTTACGCAGATGTAAAAAACTAATTTTCTTTCATAAATTAGTAATATAAAAACTACAGAGTGTCCCACTCGTAAGGGGCCCCGGAAAAAGTGTTATAAAAATATTAATAAAAGAGGATATGAAACCAAATTTGTACATGACATACCTTTATGGTTGAGAAATGAAGGTACATTACAAGAAGTGCTGGAAGTGACATCCCCCACCTGTATACACAGTTCAACACCACGCTGCATGTTCGTGAATGTTGCTGCCAGGGTATTCAGTGTGACTGCCTGGATTTCACGGTGGATGTTCTCATGTAACTCTTGTACACACACCTTAAAGGTAGTGTGTACAAGAACAAACCACGCATCATCGACGAGTTACAAATCTATTCGGCAGAACCACAGTTCTCTATGCTCTCCGCACACATTATATACAGAAGGAGCAGATAAAAAGAGCATTGAATTAACCTTTAATTCGCCGGTGTCACTGTGTCTTGTCCGCAGTTGTCACCAAGAAGAATTAGGTAAAATTCCCATGCTATTTACATTGATACTTTTATATTGTGGTGGAAACACTAACAGGCTTTCTGAGTAAAGCCTTCGTCAAGGTTGGAGCACTTTTTCGCCCTTTCAACACGCCCACATGTTCGAGTCCTTGTTTTTCGAGCTGTGCATTGTCAGCATGAAGCTTTTAACACGTGTTGGCTCTTATTACATTTTGTGTGCCAGCTAGGAACATGAAACAACTTTCATTTCATTACGAAAGGTCCATACTATGAAAAGAAGGCTAAAGTTTGCGTCCTTTTCCCATAGGAGTGGGGAAAGATGGGGCAAAGTCCAGATTTTTTATTATGTTTTCATGGAAATTTTTGGGACACGGCCCACCCCACCCCACCCCATCTTTTTCACTTTGGTATTCTGAATTGTGCACAGTTGCATGCCCTGGTGTCTTGGCTTCAAAACAAAACTTACCTGAAGCAGATTGGTCCAATAGTCTTAAGAGTTATAACGTTTTTTTCGGAATAAGTGTAAAAATTTAAAAATCGTGCGGAAAAGCCTCGGCAAATCAGGGGTTACATTCGGCAAACCTGCCTGGCGGTGTAAAGGTTAAGGAATTTTATCAGCACATTTTTTTTGCACCTTAAAATCCTTTCTCTAGCCTTTTCTAGACTATGAGGATACAGGCACAGGAGGTAGATTTCTTCAAGGGTCTGCAAGAACTAGAAAAGCATACTGTACCTTAGCTGGAGTCTGCCGCAAAGCAGCAAGTGCTTTGTTGTGGGTGATGTTACGGAAGTCCTCATTATTCACTTCCAAAATCTGGTCCCCTGGTTTCAACCTCCCGTCTTTCGCAGCAGCACCGTCCGGATACACTTCATGAATGATAATTACACCCTGGGGAAGATAGTAATTGTAAGTCTCTAGTTCCGAAACTATTTCTTACACGATTCCCAGTTGGATGACAATACTACACTCTTATGCTAATCATGTAGGGATGCATCATTAAGCGTTAAGACCTAAAAAGGGATTTTTATAATTTCCATCTACAGGGTGGAACTAATTAAATCTGAAATTTAGAAAGACGTTAAAAAAATTTTAACGTTAAAAACTGTACTTATGTATGCGTTGTAAATATTGTTCCTATTTTTCTGTAGAATATACGACATAATATTTTAAATGTATCCACACCAACCCTTGTCCACAATCCTTATATTACATTTCGACGTGGTACTATGCTAAGTACCTAGTTTTTTCATACGAACCTGAAGGAGATAGTTAATCTCCGAAACGTAGTTCTACAGAAAAATAGGAACAACACACTCGCATACGTAGGTACAGTTTTTAATGTTAAAAATTTTTTAACGTCTTTTTATATTCTGGAATTGTGAGCAATAGGCACCAAACCTACAAAATGCTAATTAAATCTGTTATCTTCTTTGAAACGGCTGACACCACAACTATAATGTGTATGAATACAAAATCGTCCACAGACTGCATTCACACAAATCGATAGATAAGGTGTGTCTCCGTAAAATTTCACACTCGATATGGATATAATTTATTGTGGGTCATGAAAAGTGTGAAAGTTATTCAGACCTTCTGGATCGGTTAGTTCATAAGTCGTTCTGTGGGGAGGTAACAAGGCATTTGGACCACCCTGTACAGTGAACAATAAACTCCTAAACTCAGTAAGTATCCGGACTTTGAAGGCCAAGACCTACAAGTCAGCTTTTCACTTGGTGGTAAGTGCATTAGGTCCCACCACCATTAGTTTCTGACGTTCTTTTTCTCTGAGTAGCTCCTCATTGTCCTCATCATGTTGGGCTCGTACCGAACGTCCACTGGGGATCAAACCAAACACCATTTGCACCAAAGGCAAGAGTGTAAGGGTGAACTGACACTGATAAATCAGTATCGAAAAGTGTCAGTTTGATTGTGCTGCACGGCACATTTGCGGAGAGTTGTGCCAAATTCAGTTTTCATTGATTTCGTACCAATATCATGTGAAAATAAAACCTGTATTTTGTGATTACGCGACAGGTATTTTTATATTTTGATGTATCTTAGATGTATTAAAGCAAAAAACTGTTAAATTGATGCTTATAATTGGTGTTAATCAATTTATAGCTTTTAATTGTTATAATTTTCAAGTATCGGTGCCAATCGGTAAGAGAAATGCCATCGGTATGGGCTACAATGGAGCTCAATATGCACTTCTCACAAAAAGATTGGAATATTATTATGTTAGACAATAGGTGATAGACACAGGCTAGGAATTTAACACATATGCCACCGTCCCTATCACCTATTGCCTAATATAACAATATTCAAAACTTTTTTTTGAGAAGTGTATATGAATTATCATTGCAAATACACTTCTATGTGGAAATTTAAGTGGAAAATCCAGGCTTGACCATAACTTGTCAGGTCTCTGCCATAATGTGTAATTTCTCTATTGATATATACAGTTAAATGGGCCAATATGAAATTTTGGCTGATACCAATGTTCTACCGATCTTGATGTAAAATTCCAAATGGTCCTTGAAGAACCTGAATGGTTCATTGACCTGAATAAATGCTTGTTTCCAGGTGACTTCAGTGCAAAAGAAGTTGCATATTTAGACATTTACTTTGTTAAATAGTAGGGCATGGAGATTGTCCATAAAAATAATAACAAAATGGCACAATTTTGCACTAAATTATAGATCAGTAAAATAATTGGTAACTTTGTACATAAACCAATACACTAATATGCCTATATCGACCAATACCGATCGAGTACTGATTAATCTGTACCATCCCTAACTTTTACTATTTGAAGTGCCTTGCAGAATTGTTCTATCCTCAGTACCAAAAATTTACACTAAAAAATAAAGGAAATTTCAAAGACGTGGTGCAACACAAGACCAATAAGGACTAAACAGGAATAAGTGTTCATGCTCTTAAGGACAGTTATTTCATTATTACTGCTCAAGTGTTACCAACTTAAATTAATTACCTTTAAAATTTAAAGAGAATTATCACAATGCACATAGTCAAACACTTCTTACTAGTGCAATAATGAACTGACTACTATTGAATCAACTTGACAGACTATTACTACATCAAGGATACACACACACCTCAAAACAAGGCAACACAGATACAAATTTAACCTGTATATATCGCCATGCAATACTACAGTTATATGTCATTCTTGCACAATGTGGCAAGCAGTTGCATACTCAAATTTAAAATGATCTAGCTAGGATTCTAACACACACATAAATAGAGCTTTTCTATTTTATGTTTTTCCATGTCCCCAAATCTATTTCTCCAATATTGAAATTAGTATAGGGTGAGTCATAAGTCTCCATACAAATGGTGAAAACGGTGACTAATGTTTATTTTTCCTTTTCAGGCAGGTGAACCAATGAACAAGAGATGCCACTAACGAAGGAAGACCGGATTGACATCATTCTGTTGGCTGGGAGTGGTACCACCCGTCATGTAGCACTCAGCACACAGAACGCAGATAACCCATGACACTGTGGCCAGACTTATCAAGAAATTCAGAACAGGTACTGTCACCGACGAAAGCAGGCCTGGAAGACCAAAGACAGCAACAGATGAAAGGAGGGTAACACAGGTGCTACGGTGTCATGGGTTATCTGCGTTCTGTGTGCTACATGACGGGTGGTACCACTCCCAGCCAACAGAATGATGTCAATCCTCCGTCCTTCCTTTGTTAGTGGCATCTCTTGTTCATTGGTTCACCTGCCTGAAAAGGAAAAATAAACATTAGTCACCGTTTTCACCAGTTGTATGGAGACTTATGACTCACCCTACAGTATGTTTTAAAAAACAATTTTTAAAATGAGATTTTTAATTTAAAAAATTCCAAGAACTTCAGCCTTGCTGTAAGTTCTTGTAAATTGTAACTAGATTTAGAGATATGCATTAGGGGACAGGTAAATAAGTCGTAAGGCTAGGGTTACCAGAACACCTCTTTATCCGAGAACATGTCCTACATTTTAGGAAGAATTGGGGAAAAAATCATAAATGTCCTCCATTTTGCACATCACAAAGAAAATGTGTTTCAGGAAACATCATGTAAGTTACAAGTCTATGGACTGCACTTCCAAACTCAATAGCGAAATTTATTTTGATTCAGACATTGCAAAAAAAAAAAAAAAAAAAGTGTGCTATGTGGAAGTGAGGTTGACAACTGGGTGTGCTACATGGATTGTTGAAGGAAATAAATTTCTCATAGGGTTTGTAAAAGGTTTGGTACTGGATCAGTATAATTTGAAAGAGTTTGGCTGTTTAGAGTTTCATTAGTACTGTATATTTTGACTAAACTTGGAATTTTGAGAAAAAATTACTCATCCGAGAAGCATCACTCAAAAGACATGTAGTAAAAAGTGTATTGTTTAGTACTGATGATTCCAAGTTTGGGATTTTTGTATAAAAAAAATCATTAGTTTTTAAAATTGAAAACTCTTAAATTATATATTGTTTGCTAAAAACAATGATTTGTGTCCTACATTGATTGATGTCAGCACTTAGGCTATTTTGCACCAGTCACATTATACAGGGTCCAACCCCTTACCATTACTAAAATATAATTAATATAACATAACTGTCATGTTTGACTAAATTATTCTTACTTAAAAGCTGAGGCTGGAAAGGGGCACTCAGCACACATAAGGACAACACACAGTCCTACGAGGATTGTACTGCTTGTACGTCCAGATGCCAGAGCCTAGTTAGTCTTCAAAATGCAGTCCAGGGTGTGCTACGTGGAAGTGAGGTTGACAACTGGGTGTGCTACGTGGAAGTGAGGTTGACAACTGGGTGTGCTACGTGGAAGTGAGGTTGACAACTGGGTGGGCTACGTGGAAGTGAGGTTGACAACTGGGTGCGCTACGTGGAAGTGAGGTTGACAACTGGGTGCGCTACGTGGAAGTGAGGTTGACAACTGGGTGCGCTACGTGGAAGTGAGGTTGACAACTGGGTGCGCTACGTGGAAGTGAGGTTGACAACTGGGTGCGCTACGTGGAAGTGAGGTTGACAACTGGGTGCGCTACGTGGAAGTGAGGTTGACAACTGGGTGCGCTACGTGGAAGTGAGGTTGACAACTGGGTGTACTAACTGGAAGGGTCACCCCTTGTGTCCTACATCTGGGGACAGGATGTCCTACTTTTTTCTTATAGTGATCTGGTAACCCTATGAAAGGTCTAATTTAAAATCAACATTAACACAGGGAAGAAACAAAATAAAATAATAATACAAACTTAAGAAACAAACATACCAAAAGTGTGTCTGAACCTCCCACAATACTCAGCCCCAAGCCCATTTTATCCTTGTTGATTTCGACCGTGGTTTCCTTCCCCGGCTGGATGTCGCACGTGGTTGGGTCGACCGACAGATCTTCTGAGGACGAGGGTTTTGTTTTTGGTGTTGGTGACAGTTTGAGAGTGGATGACGATGTCCCCAGTGTGATGGCCGTTGAGGCAGGCGCAGGTTGCGGAAGGGATGTGTTTATTGCCATGGAAGAGGTTTTGGCGGACATTTTCGACGATTTCATGGTTTGAATCGATAGCGTCGAGTTCGATGTAGAGACAAAGGTGGTCGAGATGAGTGGTGTCGAATTGGCAGATGGTAAAATTGTAGGTTTCGTTTGAGATATTTGTGGTTTGATAGAAGGAATTATTGGTTTCGGAGGTAGTTCTGAAATGAACAGAAAATATACAAAAAAATATTATGAATTTCCCGGTTTTCATATTTTTTTTATATTGAAATAATGTGTAGAGCTTGCAGAAACTGAAACTACAAACTAAAAAAATACTTCTTTATGACCTGCAAAATCTACACATTAATGTTTAAAAATTAACTTATATTTCAATTTACAGACTCACATTTTAGAGTTATATTAATAAATCTACATTTTTAATAGAAAAAATTATCCATATTTATATTTTCTTAGTAGTGAATTCATATCTTACCAACTTTTATGAAAAAACTTTTAAGTTGGCTCGTTTCACAGTGTACCACGCAGAAGCTAAAAAACAGCAACAAACAAAATGGCCGTACTCACATGGACCATGCATATAGAGCAAATCCATCAGCACACCATGATGGCAAAACAAAAGAAAACATCATATGAAAATTTCAAGTGAAAAAAAGAACAAGCTCAATATGAAAAGTAACAATCTCATAGCCCAATATTAATAACAATCCCATGATAAATAATTGAAATATTTTGGTGCTTATATTTAATCTACAGAAGCATTCAGCAAAGCGGTCTACATTTCAAATTACTGAAAATAATAAAACAATACAAGCTAGTCTTTGTTTTAAACAGCAGTTCTACAAAAATAATTTCAAGAGTTGCGTATTTATAGCAAAAATAAAAACTGGAAGTTGTAAATAAAACTCAAAACAAAATATGTATACCAATATTTGTTCTCAAATATTCCAAGTAGTACCAGATATCAATATCAGGTGAAAAGAATATTTAGAATGTGAACGGGGATTATAAGCACGATTCTCACAATACCACAAGTGTAAGTGACAAAAAGTATATTTAACAACCATTAAAAGAAGTATCTTTAGTCAGGGATAATATATCGTATTTGCCAGCATATAAGAACACATTTTTGAGATGACTGAATTTATAATTAATTCGCAGTATTTCTAATATAAAGTATTATTACTTTCAACAAATAACTTACCTAATCTAACTAGAAGAAAACACAACTTCCGAGGGAGGATTATACTGGCGTCAATCTGCAATGTCAACAGACAGGGAAAGAGAGCGAAGGTAGGGAGAGCGAAAAATCAGACTGTAGTGTGCGATTGTCGCGGACCCGTTCACCGGGAAAGACATCGCTGATGCCAGGTCGCTTGCCACAGAGTCTTGTAGGGAGAATGTTCTGTATGTATATAATGCTCGCTCCTGAATTAATTGAATTTTTTTTTCTGCCTGAGAAAGTGCAAACCCAACCTCAACACTCAACCAATCACAGGACAGAATATAAATGATCCCGTCAACATTTCCTGATGATGAGACCAATGTGTGCACTCAAAAACGGAAGCAGCATCCGCGTAACCTACAATTCCCATTTTTGGTTGTAAATGAAAAATTAAAACTCTGGGATTTAAATAAGGTAACATGATACTCATAGGCGCCGACTCCATGGGGCTTGGGGAGGGGGGGGGGCTTTAATGATGTGGGGGCAGAGCCCCTCAAATAATTTTGCTTAAGAGGATCTAATGTATTATTTTGCTTCTCTTGTAAAGTTTAATCTGAATTGTGCAACATGAACTTAACTTTAAATACACATTTGAAATGTTCTAGACCATCAATTTTGGGGGGCTGAGACCCCTAAATCATCAACTTTGGAGGGAGGGCTATGACCGGAGACAGCAAAACACATACTAAGTATATAATTATGAGTATTGTTAACGTTTTTACTAAAAAGAGTTTCAAAATAACGAGGTGATATGACAATTATACCTGTATATTGTGTAGTGAATTCTGAACAACTTGAGGTCGTAACCACGACTTTGAGGCAATATTGATATGTACAATATTTAGTTATCCTCGAAATCTCTTCCTCCAGTCCAAAGAATAAGGGGAAAATAATTCTGAAGTCTTTGAGTTTATTTAACACTAACATTGACTTGCAGTAAAGTACGCAAGGAAAGCTTATGAAAAGTCTGTATTGTGAAAGCTGGAACGGCTATGATCAAAGGCATTATTGCTAAAGCATGGCGTGCTGTGTGCTTTTTTTATTATTGCAAAATTAAATTTAAAAAGTAAAATATTCTAGCAATAACAAAAAAGTAAAACTAATTTTCCTGCGATTTGTGTTAGTATTTATGTAAATAATTAAATAAAACTGTTAAATATTGTAAATATTAGTTATATTTATGGGTACATCAATACTAAGGTTATTTGCACCTGTCACATGTCCTTTCTCTACAAGTCTGTTGCAGACATTAAAACACACCCATGCCCTCGCCGGGACTCGAACCCGAGACCTCCAGATCAAAGCGAATTGAGTCGACCATCCAACACGCTCGGCTACCAAGGCCTGCATAAAACTGTTATGTTGGCCTCTTAATGTAAATACATAGCCTACTTTTAAATAAAAATGTTAATTGTTATCTAAAAAACAAATGACCATACACAAAAGACATAAAGAGACTTTGAAACATCTTCTAAACATTTTTCATGTTACATTTAATTTGCATGAGGAATATAATAGCTTAAAACTGCTATACGAAGACGTAAGACGTAACACATCATGAATTACACTGCATATACATGCTGAATGTTCATCTTTGTCTTCCTTCTAAGATCGGCTGCATTCTTGGGAAAGTTGTTCCTACATCCCTAAATACGTTAACAACCAAAGCAGTGCCACGTCCCCTTGCTCACTTCCATATAACATCTAAATCTACTGTCTTCTCTGTCTTTCTCATTTTGATATTTTTCTTGTTACGTATTTTGTCCCTCAAGCAGCGACTAACATTAACTTTACAAGGCTTAGAAGTGCAACAGATTTTACATTCCCGGATATCACATTTTCTCGCATTATACATTCAATCTTAATGGTCCCAACGTAGCAGCTATAAAATTTTCCTCGATTTTACATTATTCATCTTGGTCCCCTGAAAAACGTAAAATCGAGGTTTCACTGTACACAAAAGCACCCATGTGCAGCATATTTCACAGTGTTGCAATCTCGCAATGAATATCGATGGGGTCACCTGTACCTCATGTGCCTAATTGAGGGTTAAAGGTCAGGTACTGCAGTATTAAATATAACTTGAATAAAAAAAGAGGAAGGTTTGTTTGTTTAGCAAAAAAGCCAAAATATTTGCAATAATAAAAAAATAAATTCAAGATCTTTCATGCAAACTTGTTCCTTAAACAATTAAATGTCATTACCAAGCAAAGAAAGCTAGCATTAAACAACACCAGAACTACATATCACATAAATACAAGGATCTTTAAAAACACTAATACACAGTGTTATTCATTTGGGTATGGATAAAATAAAACATTAATAGAAATGTAAATGTCATAATAGGAAAATTTTCGTGTTTCTGTTTTCGTGCGTGAAACATGGGAGTTTTGCTGTAGTGTGTTGGCAACAATGAAGTTTGAACTGATTCTTTATTGTTATTGCTGTTGTTAAAATGGCATTTACGAACCAGCAATGAGCTACAGGGTGACAATTAATGAACTATATGAAATAAAACTGAAATTAGTGACAAACCACGTAGTACACAAACTGTATTGCGCATGTAAATGGCACTACAGACTTTCGGATTTAGGTTATGACATGTTCGATATGTCTGCCATCTCTGGCGATGATGTGGAGCAGACGAACAGAAAAATTCTACATGACCCGCCGAAGTGTCGAAACATCGATGGCCTCCTGAATGGCAGTTTTCAGCTCAGCAATGGTTTTGGGGTTATTTCTGTATACCTTGTCCTTAACATTTCCCCCTTCCAGTAGCCTCTGGGTACCCCAGAGCCAGAATGCGGTCCCCAATACTCCTCCAGGACATTTTCACTTGCAAATGGCCGACATCAACACGTTGCATGTGCATACGCATATGAATTCCCATCGTGCCCTGTGGCCAGCCACGCAGTTTGGACGGCATCACGTGAACCGTTCAGAAATTATGACAGTTTTATTTCATATAGTTCATTAATTGTCACCCTGTAAATGTGTCCTTTGGTATGCTAAGTGTGAGAGTGTTACACAAGTCCAATGGGAATTTCGTCGTCAGTATGGTGTGCGTAAAGTACCGAAATACGATTCCATATTGTTGTGGTATCGGACATTTGAAGAAACCGGTTCAGTGCTTAAAAAACTTGCAGGTGGTCGCAGTCGTAATCTCGATAGAGAAAGAGCTGTTAGTGAAGCCATGACAAGGAGTCCGAGGAAATGCTTAAGACGACTATCTGCAGAGATGAATGTACCGTATACATCTTGCGACCGTATTGTTCGTAAGTACCTACGTCTTTATCCATATCGCTTTCAACGCCTACATGCCTTACGCAATAGGGACCATGATGCCTGCTTCAATTTTGCAACGTTTATTGGCCAAAAAATGGAAGAAAATTCACCCTACTTGAACAACCGACTCTTCACAGATTAAGCAACTTTTCACGTCAGTGGTAGAGTAAATAAACACAACTGCATTATTTGGGCCAAGGGAAATCCCCACGTCTCCTATGAGCTGGAAAGGGCAAGTCCAAAAGTTAACATGTGGTGTGCAGTGAGTCGCATAAAAGTGTATGGACCATTTTTCTATTCTGAGAACACAATACATCATATTCCTTACTTAGAGACATGTTGCAGTTGTTTCTACTGCCCCAACTCCAACAAGACAACAACTTGAACATTGTGTTTCAATTAGATGGTGCACCCCCTCACTGAGCACAAGTGGATTATAATTTTCATTTCAATCATCATTGGTGTGGCCGTGGGGGACCACTTGCATGGCCTCCCAACTCCCCAGATTTCATCTGTGGTTTAGTTAAATACACTGTCTATTCACAGAAACCCACAGACATTGATGATTTGAAACTCAAAATCATACAGGCTTTCCACAGAATCACCCCAGAGATGTTACAACAGACGTGGAATGAATTGAATCACCGTTATGAGTTGTGCAGAGTTCACAATGGAGGCCATGTAGAAAACTAAAAACTGTACGAAACTGTTGGTAGTGTATAAAAATAAAAACTCCCACCTTTCACTCTTTTGTATACAATATTTCAGGTAATTATATTTGACCAAAAAAATTTTACAGCCATTTTATTTTATCCATACCCAAACGTTTGCATGTTAACATATTTAGTGCATTTGAATACCAACGTGTATGTAAAGCAGTATACATATTCCCTTATTCTAAAACTTTTATGGTTGTAGAGGTTTATAAATATTCTATTAATTCTCTAAATTCCTTTTTCTAAATTGAAAGTAACAAACTATTACAGACTATTCTTGCTTCTTAAATGCACTTTAAATAGAAACAATATTTTAAGCTGTTTTCACTAAAATTCTGTAAATACTGATTAAAGGCTTGGATGAATCTTTTACAGTCGCCAGGGCAGATGTTTTTGAATTTTCCTTTCCTTTCAAAAATCTTCCATGATTCCAAAATCTTAAAAATTACATCTGATAAGAATTCCTTCCAGAGCATTCACGTGAATCTTTTGTGTGGTTTGCTTTTGCAGTTGCACAGATATTTGCAATAGTTTCATGGCTACGTAAGTCTATTAACCTTTACTCTGCCGAGGGGGTCGTCAAAAAGTAAACCCCGGTTTCGCCAAGGCCTTTGGCGTGAATTTTAAATTCGTACACTTTTTTGACAAAACATGTTATAACTCTTACACTATTTGACCAATCTACTTCAGGTAACTTTTGTTTTGCAGCTAGAACATCAGGGCATGCAACCGTGCAGAAATCAAAATGCCTAAGCCAATAAGAGGGGTTGGGTAAGCCACGGCCCCCAACTTTCAATGAAAAAATCATAAAAATGGGTAGTTTTTTTCACATATTCGATAATGTAATGCTCCCAGGAACATGAAATGACTTTCATTCGGTTGAGAAAGGACCATTCTTTGAAACTAAGCCTAGCTTGCATCCCCTTCCCAAAACAGCACGGAAAGAGGAGGCAAACTCCCAATTTTTATGATTTTTTCATTGAAAGTTGGGGGCCGCGGCCCACCCAACCCCTCTTATTGGCTTTGGCGTTTTGATTTCTGCACGGTTGCATGCTCTGATGTTTTAGCTGTAAAACAAAAGTTACCCGAAGTAGATTGGTCAAATAGTCTAAGAGTTATAACATTTTTTGACAAATAAGTGTACAAATTTAAAATTCGCGCCAACTTCCATACAAAACTTTGGACTCGGGGGGGGGGGGGGGGGAGGGGGCAGGAGGGGGGTTGCATCCACATGACGTGCCAAAGCTTCGTTTAACCCACTGTAAGTGTTTCGACCCAACAGAAAGGTATCAAGATAATATATAAAAAAAAAAAAGGAAATTTGTAATCAGCTGCATGGTCGAAATATCGACCAAAATTCGAGTAGCACCTTATATTCAATGGTCAATATATCGACCAAAATACGTGTAAAGGTTAAACTATTGAGAATATCTAGACAACAGCGAAAAGCAAATCACACAAAGATTCACGTGAATGCTCAAGAAGGAATTATAAGCTGATTTAATTTTTCAGACTTTGGAATATCATAGTGGCTTTTCCAAATGAGAGGAAAATTTCAATAAAGCTGCCCAAGGGATGGGAAAAGGTCCAACTAAGCCTTAAAAATCTGTATACTGAAAAAGTGTTTGTATTAATGGATAAAGAAGTAATGTTTGTGAATTTACCACAAATTAAATTAATCGGGCTAATTCTACAATACCTTCTATGCAAATACATATGTGTAAATATATTACAATTTTACATGGCTACAAAAGTAATAGTAGTGTTTTATACGAGGGTCATCCAGAAAATAAAGACCGTTTAGTTATACAAAATGAAAAACAATATTTATTGGAAAAAAACAATTCTGTTACATACCTGAAGCTTCCTTCACTTCTCTACATAATCACCTCCTACATTTAAACATTTGTCGTATCAGAATTCTCATGTTATACTCTTCTGCCGCCAGTTCTCCAACTTTTCATCACTTCCAAAACGTTTACCACCCAGAAACTCTTTCAGCTTATGGAAAAGGTGGAAATCGCTAGGAGCTAGGTCTGGACTATAGGGTGGATGATCAAAAAATTTCCCATCCGAATTGATCCAGCAATTCTTGAGTTGCACCAGCAGTGTGAGGGCAGGCATTGTCGTGCAGAAGCACAATTCCTCCAGAAAGCATTCCTCACCTCCTGTTTTGGATGGCTCGCTGTAGTTTTCTAAGTGTCTCACAATAACGATTTGGATTGATCGTAGTGCCTTTTGGCAGAAATGCGCGAACGGTCTCTTGTTTGAATGCAGTGACCACCTGGCTTAATGAACTGGTGGCAGAAGAGTATAACATGGGAACTCTGAAGCTCGTGCCCAGATACGACAAATGTTTAAATGTAGGAGGTGATTATGTAGAGAAGTGAAGGAAGCTTCAGGTATGTAACAGAATTGTTTTTTTCCAATAAATATTGTGTTTTTCATCTTGTATAACCAAACAGTCTTTATTTTCTGGATGACCCTCGTATCTTAAATTTGCATGCTTTTTTGCAAATTGCTTCATATAACTACTTGCTCTACTGTATCTAAAGATATCTGTTTGGCAAAGATAGGTAATTTACTTTGATAAGCTTACTTTTAATTTTTCATTGCAAATTTTCTTCGCGATTGATTTCGCCACCCGTCTGGTGGCTTCGTCAGGCATGTGATGAAGCCACCAGATGGGTGGCGAAATCGATCGTAAAGAAAATTTGCACGGGAAAATAAAAATTAAGCTTATCAGAGTAAATTACTTGCTCTATTACAAATTTAATGAATAACATCATTTTATTCCACGAAACTAGGATTAATAATTCAAATTTCTATCAACCCTTTAATAATAGAAATAACTTATTCTTCCAGTGAGGTGTGGTTAACGTAGAATTATGAAGTATAAAGAAAAATAGTACTTACAGCATCTGTGCGTCAAATTTTAGTAAGATCTTATATATTCTGATCCATTAAGATGGATTATCAGAATAAATACGAATATACTAAGAATTTGACTTGCAAAACCATACATAATAAAATAATCATAAAGAAATGTAAAAAATTTAAAATTATTCTGTATATTTTATGTGCAAGCAGACAGCAATTAGGTTCAGAAATTAAAATTATACAGAGCTGACTTTAGAATTATTAGCAACAGTACATGAATAATAAGGGCTGCAACGTTTGTGTGAATGAAAGAAAAAACAAATTCAATGCACCAATCTCAGTACTATGATTATGTTTGAACATAATCTATTTTTAATTACAAGAAATGTACATACTTTTTTTTACTATTATGCAAATATTGAATGTGAATTTTGTTTTAGAGTTTCTAAATTTATCAGTTTTAAGTTAACATAAAAATAGCAGTTCTTTTTTATTATTTTCTAACTTAAAAGGTTTGAATTTTATATTTTAGTTTCAAATTCTTTTCTATGTATTCAAGTGCCAATAATTCTTAACTAAAAAGGACTTCATACATAGGCATTTCACATCTATGATTTGAAATAGTTGTCGACAATGCCATACTAAAAAACAGCATAACAAAACACAATCAACATTGCAGTTTCATCCACCTTGCATGTCAGAGTGGTAGGAACGAAGAAGAAATGATTGATTGATTGAGTTGGTGTTTTAAGTCCACTTTATGCACAGTAAAGTTAATCGGGACTGGGCCTACAGTTTAAAGTGGGATCTGAGCGACTATGTGCCTCCACCAGGTATCGAACCCGGGACCCCTTGATTACAAGGTGACGATGTTACCACTATGCCATCAGGACAACCCAAGTTTTCTTTCAAGTTCATGAGAAGGGGGGGGGGGATGTTACCATTTCAAGGTATTATGTTAATATGTTGTGGACTATAGCATTTGGCACAGTTTGCTCAGCATGTAAATGGTTTTTCCACTACATGTTTGCGTTGTTACACAAGACGAGACCCCAGATCATAAGTTACTATGTATAAGGGTCAGTCAGTGGAAAACAGGCCACCTCGTATATCTCGACATATACATGGTGCTGCTCCACGAAACTCCTGCCACTGGAAGGGGATTCCTTTGTCACCACGTAGATGGCAGTCACATTGCAGGCTAGTGTGAAGCAGAGCGAGTGTGAGCGTGGTGAAGTGTAGACGTGCAGGGACATGCCATCCGGCTATCATTGAGGCCAGTATGGAAGAGCAGCGAGCAGTCACGCGTTTCCTGGTGGTGGAAGGTGCTAGTATGCAAGACATTCACCGTTGAATGACGGCAATGTATGGGGAACATTGTTTACCTCTGTCAGAGGTGAAGGAGTGGAGTTTGAGGTTTTGCGAAGGCTGTCACTGTTGCAAATGATTACCTCATCCAACATGTGAATGACGTCATTTAACAGGATCGACAGTGTACATCTTCTGCCACCAGAAACCACACAACTGCTCACTGCTCTTCCTTACTGGCCTCCATGATATGCCGGACGGCAAGTCAGTGCACATCTGCACTTAACACGGCTCACACAAGCCTGCCATTTACCGGGCAACAACGGAACCCCCTTCCAGTGGCAGGAGTTTCATGGAGCAGCAGCATGTACATGTCGAGATATTGGCCTGTTTTCCACTGACTGACCCTCATAGTTTCAGAAATTAATTTGGTCACTTTCACATTTACAAAACACACTCAAAATTTTCAAAAGAACAATGCACATTCTGTTTATTATTTTGGCTATCATTGTAAGGGTTTTTAGACACCCACAAGTGGAGTTTATTACCAAGTTTCAACTCATATTAGTTAACACTATGGACTACATTCAGTAATTAAGTAATTCCTAAATTCTCTATAAACTTATGAACGATTTTAGTGTATATTTGGCTTTCTTTAAGCATGGCAAAAATTGCCAGCACAAGGAGACTCAGTTGAAAACCTTAAAAGTCCAATAACAATTGTAAGGTACACTGTATAGAGCTTAAACTTACATGAGGAATCAACTGTTACGAGGGCAGGCTGAAAAGTAATGGCTGCTATTTTTTTGTGTAAAGACATTTTGGATTTTGAGCAACCATGCATTGTTCTCTTCAGACTTCCCCCCTTCTCCATTCCAAGTTTCAAATTTCTATCACCAGGGGTTGCTGAACTAGAGCGAGGAAAATGGCAGCATGTAACCATACAATGTCGGTGCACCTGAAACTGCGTGTGGTGACCAAGTTTCTAACTGCAGAAAATGTGTCCCCCAATTGACATTCATCAGAGAATGAAGGCTTTTTATGGCAATGAATGTGTAACATCAGTGCTGTATGATATTGGGCTGTTCTTGCTCACAATGAAAACCCCTGCTGAGGAATTCTCAAGAAGTTCTTTGAACAATGCATGGTTGCTCAAAATCCAAAATGTCTTTAAACCATCACAAAAAAATAGCAGGCATTACTTTTCAGCCCACCCTCGTATTTACAAAACTACCTCAAGACTGCAATACTAATCAAGTGAGCTTCAAAACTCCATTTTTGTCCCTTTAAAGATGGCGCCCCACTTGCCCTCTGTCAGCCTAAAACTTACAGAAATGTCTCGGCAAATGAAAATTCAATATATCTCTGCGTGCTTACCATGCCAGCAAGTTTACTAATGGAGGAGAAAGTTCGACAATGGCCTCGGTTCGCAGGAAGATGGGTGGAAAGGCCTTTGCAGTGGCTCGTAAGTGACTGCATGTGGACCCCACGACTTATTCTTCTTAAGATATACAGGCACTAACTCAAAGTTGAAAATATATGTAGATGAGCAATAGGTCTGTGCTAAATTGCAGGAAACTTGTGCAACCCTACATACAGAAATCTAATAGATAAGAAAGAAAAACAAATGAAGGTTTTCAATTGACTCTCCCTTGTATTAAGGATGACCAGATATCTGTACAATCTAGATGATGGATACCCACACAATCTAAATTGCAGAAAAAAATATCTGATGGCTGTACAATTTAACCAGATACTACTATAACTAATATTTAGAATACTGACGTGACTGTACAAATTCTAAAATATATTTTTCCTAATAGAACAGACTGCAAAACTTCATACCAATATGTTTACTCTCAACCATGCAGATAGAATGTGTGGACATGAGCATAAATAGTGCAGGTAAGCTTTTAAATCCAATTTTGCATCCCTTACAAGAAACAACAGGCAGAGACAACTACTTGAGAATGAACAACATGCCTGAACGTGGTACAAAGGCAGCTACTCACTTGGCTTTTCCGTTTCCTTCAGATCCTCCTTCTTGGCTTCTGGTCCGGCCACCGCAGGCAGTGGCGTTGGTGTCGTTGCCCTTTCTATCTCTTCCTCCTTCGCTTTATTGGGATTACATAAAACTAAAGTCACTACACCCTCGGTCTTTTTCAAGAGCGCAGCAGCCTGGAAAAGAAAACACAATTCCATTGTGACGAGTGTGACATTCAGACAAATTTACATCAATTTTTTAAAATTATTTTCTTAGCACCTTCAAATATGTAACTATCAATTCATGTAATTTTGTTTTCCTTGATGAAAGTTGTTTAATTTCAGAATATTTCTACCCCATCTCAATTTTCAGTTTTAGAAACTACATTTTTTGTACGAGGCGCATCCAGAAAGTAAGTTCCGAAAGTGCGCAAAGGTGGCACGAGTGGTCAGACCGGGACGCGCTTGCACAGGAGTGGAGGAGGAACACATAGTCATAACCTTGCACGAGCTCAGTTGTGTGGAGTCAGTGGTGAGAGAACTGTAGTACAGGTTTCTCCAATCTAAGAAGCTGTCATAGTCAGAGATCCCCTGGCAGTTGTGTGAAGTGTATGGACAGAATGACATTAGTGAAGGAATTGTCCGAAGATGGTGTAGAAAAAGGACAGCAGGCCGCACCAATGTCCACGACGAACCCATCGTGCACACAACTTGAGAAACTGCAGCCGCTTGGTGACGATCTCATCCAGCAGGGAACGGGAGATCTGCGGAAACTGACCTGCGAGTTTAGACATTGTAAACTGCTGGTTCTGCAGCATTGCTTGCTGCACACTTTCCACCAATTCAGGCGTCACCATGTTTGCAGGGGGATCTCTGATGCAGACAGCTTCTTAGCGTAGAAAAATCTGATTACTGCACGTACTTTGCACTCTGCGGGAGACTGTATGCATGCAGCCATGTTTCCCGTACCACAGTTCTCTCACCACTGACCCCACCCAACTGCGCTTGCGCCAGGTTATGGCTAAGTGTTCCTCCTCCACTCCTGCGCAAGCGCGTCCCGCTCTGACCACTTGTGCCATCTTGGGTCACTTACGGAACTTACTTTCTTGATGCACCTCGTAATTCTGACGGATGCAACACTTCTGAGACTTGACTTTAGGACCTTGATTTGGTGTTTTAAGTCCACTTTATGCACAGTAAGGCTAATCGGGACTGGACGTACAGTTTAAAGTGGGATCAGAACCACTATGTGTTGCAATCGGGTATTGAACCCGGGACCCCTTGATTACAAGGCAATGACGTTACCACTGCGCCATCGAGGCGGCTTTGACTTTAGGACCTTTCTCAGTCTTTCAGAAAACTCTGAAATATATGGGTTTACTGAAACAATTTTGTTTTATTTTCACAAAGCAAACTTTACTCGACATTTAGATGCTTTTAGTTTCTAAAGATATTAGTACATACCTTTTTATAAACATTTTTTGCTTGTAACTGGTGAGACAAATTTTGTACTACTTTGTAGTATTATGGAACAATGCAAAGGCTATCAGAATGATCATAAACAGATTCTTCAGAGTAAGGTTTGTTTCAGAAATGATGTAGGATACTTCAGAGCTTAAGATATAGAAACAATAAGAGACAATTAGAACAAAATTAGAATTTAGTTTTCTTATGGTCTGGAGGCAAAACCAAGAGAAAACCTTATTGGAGTTGCTACACTGTGTTATCACTCGCCTCTCAGCTCGAATCATCTCCTCCAACCGTGACATCTCCACATACAGTCCTCGAGCATGATCGCCAACTAAGCTGCCTACGTGCGTGTCTGCTATCTAGTGACTGCTACCTGAATATAATCAAGCTGGATTGTGCTGCCAGCTAATGGCACCTTTAGAAACTACTTTCTACTATTTTCAGCTATCCCACATCAGTTTGTGGCGTATTGACTGACTTCCCATTGTATTTTCATAAATTATGTAACAAATTACGAGGGCTATCCAGAAAGTCACTCACGTTTCGGCGGGGTGCCGCTAGGGGCAGAGCAAGCACTGCCATTTTGTGCAGTGACTTCCGCCCGTTCAGTGCGCATCCAGCTGTGGATGTGTGAAGTTCGTGTCGCTTCTGCTCTGTTCATAATACATTGTTAACATGAGTGCTCCGAATGAAAATCCCGCCAGTTGTGAAGTGAGGTCAGTGATACGATTTTTGTTGGCGAAATACACTAAACTGATTGACATTCATCGACAACTGTGTGAAGTTTACAGTAAAGATGTGATGAGTAAAAGTCGAGTGAGATGTTGGTGCATCATGTTTAAAGATGGCCGCACAAACTTTCACGATGAAGACTGAAGTGGGCGACAGAGCATTGTGACAGATGATCTAGTCGCAAAAATCAATGACAAGATTCGTGAAAATTGCAGTTTCATGACAATCCCTACTTACACTCGACCAACCGGACGCAGGAACTTTTACAGGCCTTTCATTGGGAAGTTTTCGACCATCCACCATATAGCCCAGATCTCGCACCAAGTGACTACCGCTTCTTTCCCCACATGAAGACCTGGCTAGCAACGCAGCGCTTTGATGATGACACAGACCTTCAGGCTGGTGTGCAGAAATGGTTGAAGTCAGAGGCGCCAACTTTTTATGACAATGGACTTTGTAAGCTTGTTCATCGCTATGATAAGTGCCTAAACTTGTACGGCGACTGTCGAAAAGTTGAGTAACAGTGTCACTTCAAAATGTGTATAATAAAGAAAGTCTACTTTCACTTGTCTTCTTTTTATTCTGGATAGCCCTCGTATAAAAAAATACCGAGTTGAAAGTTCTGGCAACGGCAATCGAACAAGGGGATACATAGAGAGTGGGTCCAGACCCCCCCTGAAGAGGAGTGTCAAGTACTAAAATTAAATAAGGAAAATTACTTGTTTATAATTTGTTGCATAATATGAAGTTGCAAAGAATACTACATGAAAATATGGATACAATTAGAATAAATACATTTTGTACTGACAATACCTGTGAAAATTAACGTGTAATATATGCATACACGTTTTCAAAGTATGTAATTAATAATAATAATCTAATGGTGCATGAAATAAACATTTGTAATGAATTTTGAGTTTCTTCAAAGGGGGATATGATCTCCAAACTAATGTCCGTATGAATAACCATGCCCTTTCTTTATGCTGTTATTAAATTGGATTTTTATGACATGGACTACCAGATCACTATAACCAAAACGTACAACACAATGTTGCAAAATATAGGACCATTCATGTTGGATAATCTATAATACTACGATGTGATATCAAATAAAACAGTGGAATCTCAATTTTACATTCTCAAGAAAAAAATATTGGAAAATATAAAATGCAGGAATGTAAAATGTGAGAAAATGTAAAAACCAGGATTCCGCTGTATTACAAAAATAATAAATGTTTAAATAAACACAAAATTCCCAAGTTTATAATTAGGAAGTGGAAGTTGATGAAATGTCATTTTTTTTTCTGACATCTCGGACAGGATGTCCATTAAATATACACAATATTACACAGTCTAGAATCCAAAAGAGGTAATTTTAAAGTGCATTTCTTTGCATTTTTTGCTACTTTTCCCTAATGTTCGGCATTTTTTCGTCATTTTTGACAATATTCTTGAGTCTTTTCACAAAGGTGAACATAGGCCTATATATATATCATTAAAATGTTTTAAAATTATTCGGTCGTTTCTATTGGAAATCCTCGTTGCATATTTTAAATGAATGTGCATGTGGTATCATTTGGTGCCTTTTCTTTAAAGCAAGATTACATTTTGTTTAATTTCCTGTCCATTTCAAATTTTAACCTGAAACTAACAAATTAAATGGCCATTTTTTATGTCACTTAGGTGGGCAGGCCATGTGGCACGAATGGGAGAGGAAAGAGGAGTTTACAGGCTTCATGTTGGGAAACCTGATGGTAAGAAACCTGTAGGAAGGCCAAGACGAAGATGGAGGGACAACGTTGAGATGGACCTGAAGGAAATCGGTAGGGATGGAAAAGAGTATATAGATCTTGCTCAGGATAGGGACAGATGGAAGGCCTGTGTTTCTGCAGCCATGAACCTTCGGGTTTAAGAAGGCTAGAGAGTTAGTTAGTATTTTTATGTCATTTTTTCCCCATTTTTAGGACATTCTATAGGTCATCAATTTCCGCTCCCTACTTATAATCAATAATACTTAATATGTTTGTTTTCATGCACACTTTGAGGAGCAACTGATTTTTCCCCCTTCTTGAAGATTTCATTTTAAATATTCCAACAATCACCCAAACCTTTAACCTTCGAGCGGGCACGCTTGCACAAAATTTACGACAAAGTAATGTTCTTTAATTTTGTTGTTTCTCCTTTGAATTCGGCGACCTATGCGTTTTATGTATTCCTCAAGGAGGTCTTTTGTGATGAATATTAGCAGTCATTGTTACTAATACATATGTTATACTCTTTCAATTGTTGTTTATTGAGATCAGAACACCGTGTCGTAAAGTTTGCACTGCGTGCCTGCTCCTGTTCTGCAATTTTTTCGTCAGGTCATTGTTGAAAATGAGTCGACCTGAACGAAATCAGCGTATCCTTCAAGTTCTTCAACTTGGAATGTAAAGTGTTTGTACATATATACTTGTAACATATAGGTTTTCAGCAGGAATATCACAGTCGTAAAAAGTACGACATGCGCCTGCTGATGAAATTGTGGTGTGCTATAAAAATGTATTAAGTTATGTACTGTCTTTTCTTCACCATTTTAACTTGTTTTGTTTATATTAACCCCAGAAATGATGTAAATAAATTTAGACCCAAAAAATTTTACGTTTACATTATACTTTCCTTGCACATTTTGAATGATACTAAATGACGTAAAAAGTGTGTCACGTGCCCGCTGGTGAAAAGATTATTAACCGCGCCTGCTCGAAGGTTAAGCTCACAAGAAACAACCAGCAAAAACAATTTGATGTACACTTACTACATGCAATTGGGTGTATGAATGTTGAGCTGGAAGGGACAAGAAATATGAAACATGCCGGATGTTGCCATTTTTTAAGTAAATTGACTCTTATTACTATGACTTGGAAGTTGATGAAAAATCATACTTTTTTCTGAGCCTTGAAAACAATGATAAACCTGATATCAGAAACCAGAACCAGAAAACATTGTTTTTATTTTGCATTTTTGAGGTATATTTTTCTTCTACACCGTTGTTTCAGAATTTTAAATACATTTCCTAGCATAATTTCTGTATTTAATTTTCCTGAGATGCTCTTTTTAGCAGTTCGTCATTAATCGAAAATATGGTAAATGGAAAAGCACAATTTTTAACTGAAAGTTTGGCAATGGATTAAATAATTAATTGTGGTAAAAAAAAGTAAAGTGCTCCCCTGTGCTTAGCACCATGCCATGAAGGTGTATAGGGGGTGGTGTGGTAATGCCCCACACTTTCTTGATCTGGTCATGAGTGGGGGTGATGTGTTACCCCCCCCCCCCGCTTCCAAAGTTAGAAAAGTTCCCGGATTTGAACTGGCTGGGGATCGAACCCGGGACCTTTAGCAGGGTAGTCACATGTGTGGTACATTTATCTTTCCTGCAGCACTTAACATACTTTGTGTGAAGCCTACATTAAGGTTCCCTTACTCGTAGGGGTGCCAGATTTCACAATAAAATAAAAAGAAAACTGGACACACAAATGATATAGACATGGATATAGTTACATTTATTTTTTATAACATTTTTAAACATTACAAAATCAATTGCTGTTTAAAGTTTTGTTAATCCCTAACTTTTTTTAGTAGGACTGCCCATTCCAACGATACTGAAAGAAAAGCACACATGGTGCGTAACTGTAGCTCCTCACCTTAAAGCTGCTCTTAATTGAATAACCAGATTATCAATACTTACTGAGTCATGATCAGCTCCCAACAAACTATCGTTATTAACAGCAAGAATCATATCTCCTACAATGAGTCCAGCCTGGAAGAACAAAGACCACATTGGAATTAATGTTCCATGTAGAGTTATCACAGCTTTATATACAGGGCTAGCATAAATGATTCATTCGTTTTGAAAAGGCTATATTTTCAAAAGTATTACACGTACACACATGAAAGATATATGAAAAGAACCACAAACCCCTTTGGTTACACGACACACGTTCAGACGATACTTGAGCTCATTCCATACATTTTGTAGCATAGTGCTGTCAATGGTCTGCACTGCAGCACTGATGCGTTCTTTGAGCTCGACTAAGGAATGTGGTAGTGGGGGTACGTAAACAAAGTCCTTAACGTACCCCCACAGGAAGAAGCGCAGGGCGTTAAATCAGGAGATCTGGGAGGCCAGGGGAACAAAGCTAGGCCTTCCTCACAAATACGCCCAATCCAGCAATGAGGAAGTTCATCGTTTAGGTAGTCACGAACTGGAATGTTCCAATGAGGGGGTGCCCCGTCTTGTTGGAAGACAAAATCCCTGAAGTCAGCACTGAGTCGCGGGAACAACCACAACTGCAACATATCCAGGTAACATTTACCGGTCACAGTTTGCTCAGCGAAGAAAAACGGCCCATACATCTTTGTTTGCGACACTGCACAGAAAACATTCACCTTTGGGGAATCTCTTTCAACTGTCACGACTGCACATGGATTTTCCGTGCCCCAGAATCGCTCATTATGACGATTCACGTTCCCGGATAAGTGGAACATTGCTTCATCGCTGAATATCAACTTGGTGGCAAAATCCTCGTCCTCCAATGCTTCCTGCATATTGACGCAAAATTCTAGTCGACGGGCGTAATACACAATACAAACTTGGCGAGTCTGTGGTTCTTTTCATATATATCTTTCATGTGTGTATGTGTAATACTTTTGAAAATATAGCCTTTTCAAAACGAATCAATCATTTATGCTAGCCCTGTATAATGGACATCTGTTACACTTTGCTAAAAATGCCTGTTGTATGCATATTATCAACTACTATATATATGACATGGCTCTTCTCCCTCATTTCATAACATCCCAACACTATACCTAGGTACTTCCAGTGTGCGCTTACAGATATTAAATTTAGACCACATCTTCAATCACAGAATACACACAAATGTTAATGCATATGTATGTGCACACTCAGGGCTGGCCCTAGGTGGGTGTGGGGCCTGGGGCATACAATATATAAGGGGCCTACAAAAATTCTTTGACTAGAACCAAAAAAACGTAATTTTAAAGTGCATTTTTTTGCATTTTTCAGGTTTTTTGTCATTTTCCCATCATTTTTCGCAATAGTTGGTGTATTGTTTAGTCATATTTTGTTACTTCTTTCATTTTGGTAATATTCTTGAGTCTGGCTGACAACTGACGAAGATTCTCATTTGAGAACCTCCGAAAGACAATGATGGTGCACTGCAACTCTCTGTAAGGTGCGTGGAAAAAATCGTTAAATATTTAGAAAGTGCTTGTACGCGAGATATTTCAAACAATTTCTGATGTTAAAAATTACTTTTCCGACGTACTTTTTCCTGGGGGACCGTGTCTATGAACCCTTTCCCGGATGCGTCCCTGATTTTGGTTTCCCTATTTTTTATACAATTTGTTACATTTCTAAACAAAAATTGTCTTACGTGGATCGTGATAATTTATTTTTCTTTACAGTGCCACAGAAACACACCACACTACATCACCAGGCAAAGATGTGGGAAATTAATGCATTTCACACCAATTCATTCAGTGTATACGACTTTTCCATTAAATTGTTTTAAAATTATTCGGTTGTTTCCACTGGAAATCCTCGCTGCATATTTTAATTGAATGTTCATGTGGTATCATTTGGTGCCTTTTGTTTTTTTTTGAAAGCAAGATTGCATTTTGTTTCATTTCCTTTTCATTTCAATCAAATTTAATGGTAATTTTTTGCGTCATTTTTCCCCATTTTTTTAGGACATTCTATAGGTCATATACCTATATTTTTTAAGTTATCAACTTCTGCTCCCTACTCATGAGTGACTACACGTTAATACCTTCTACTTTAATTAACAAAATATTATATTTTCAGTATGTGCTGTGGCTGAAATATTCAAAAAGAAACACTGTTACATGTCACTTATTTTACACTAGAATTTACAGCATATACTCTTCAAAGTTGCCTTAACAGGACAAAGTAGTTTTTAAAACTAATTTTGACTCGTTCCTCCATGGTTGTGCAAGCGTTGGTCCAACATTAGACCAACTTGAATTTGCCAACCTTTCCCATGTAAAAACTTCAATTGTCCCAACGGTTGTGCTTACTTGGTATTTAATCATCATTTGTATGAACTTTTATTCTGTATTTTGTGTATTCCTTTTAGCAATATACAGGGTTAGCCTAAAAGAAATAAACACTTTCAACGTTTTACAGAAAGAAGAGTTTTAATAATTAGGGCTGAAATAATTACATGGTTTGAAGAGTACGTCTTGAAGTTTACATTGGTAAGTTACAAGTGCTCTATGTGTGACCCTTTTGTAACACAACAAATATCAATGCAATAGTACAGATCTCCCCAAACACAACTTTTCCCTTGCACAGACAACCAGTTTCCTCAAATTTCTTGCTCCATTCATAGATTGACTGCCTTGTGGGTGGTTTACCATACCGTATTCTAAAACGACGCTACATGATAGTAACAGAATTTGATTTTGCAAATTCAATCATGCAGAAACCCTTCTCCATCTGGCTAGCGGCCATACTGCTCGACATATCCCTGTCAAGGGTGCTCACGTGATTCTGTTGTAAACTTGAAGACTTTCTCTATACAACTATATTAAATTGCTTTCTGATGTAACAAACAAATTTCAATTTTTAAAGCATTTAAACTGTTATTTCTTTTAGGCTAACCCTTTAGCGCTGGCGCGGGGTGTTGTGAACACCCCACATGTTAAAACCGGGGTGGTTGTGAACACCCCACATGTTAAAACCGGGGGTGGTTGTGAACACCCCACATGTTAAAACCGGGGGTGGTTGTGAACACCCCACATGTTAAAACCGGGGGGTGGTTGTGAACACCCCACATGTTAAAACCGGGGGGTGGTTGTGAACACCCCACATGTTAAAACCGGGGGGTGGTTGTGAACACCCCACATGTTAAAACCGGGGTGGTTGTGAACACCCCACATGTTAAAACCGGGGTGGTTGTGAACACCCCACATGTTAAAACCGGGGTGGTTGTGAACACCCCACATGTTAAAACCGGGGGGTGGTTGTGAACACCCCACATGTTAAAACTGGGGTGTTGTCAACACCCCACATGTTAAAACCAGGGTGTTGTCAACACCCCACATGTTAAAACCAGGGTGTTGTGAACACCCCACATGTTAAAACCTAACCCTCCAAGCTGAGTAAATTTCACTAAATAGCTATAATTTTCGTTACCTTTCTATTTGAATCTTATCTTAACAACTAACCTAGAATCAATTTTATCACTATCACCACTATTTAGTAATTACAGTATTTATAACCTGGGTGTTCTAACACCTTGCGCCAGTACTAACGTGACATAAGTATTTTGCGACACATTTTACAAATAACGTTCTTTCTGAAATAGCCTACTACGACAATGTGAATGAACAACAATGGGTTAAAAACATTATAAGCTAACAGGCACGCCAACAATGAGCTGCGATGTCAAAACAAAGTGTTTCGGCAAGCGTTGCCTGAGGAAGATGTGTCTTAGTCATATGGTTACGATTTGTGATGACTGTTATAATGCTAAAGACTCAGAAACAAAATAAAATACCACAGCAACGTCAATGAATGTACTTTCCCAAATTATTGTTACATGCATAGTGCAGTAAAAATGAAAAAAAAAAGAATGAGTTTGCTTATGTTCTGTAATCATATAAGCCTATAATATCCTCTAAAGATATTTTTTCGGTGAACGAATAGAGAACAATTTAGTAAAATTTGGTTCTAAATGTTAAAATAAATATTGTAAACACACTTTAGTAAAATTTCATTGTAATTGTTTGAAAGTTATGTTAAAATAAAATACAAATTGTAAAAACATAATGCAAGGCAATTAAAATAGTCATTTCCAGGGGGGTATACAGAACACCCTGCGCCAGTACTAATGTTATGAAATAGAGTGCCAGTAGTAAAGGGTTAATATTAATAATAACACCCGTACACATTACCTGCTCAGCAGCGCTGCCCTCCTGGATGTTGGAGATAAAGATACCCTGCCCGACTTCAGCATGCTTTCCTTCAATAATCATGATACCGAGACCATGAGCACCCTGGAATCAACAAAAGATAGACAATATTTCAACACTACAGTGGCTGCATCCACAACTCACCATAACATTAAGCCTCTCTGTCATCAATACAATAAATACTGTCTTTTGTGTAAAAATAACAGAACACGGGAAAGCACATGTTATGCATGCCCAAATTAAAAGAAAAATACAATGCCGTAAAGATTTTTTTATGACAATGAAATGCATCAGTTAGATTTTTTCGAAATGCACGCTTCACTCAAATGCTCACTGTTCGCAAGTAGATGATTAAAAATTGAGAATAAGGTTGTTGCAAATGTATACAAGTAAACTTTGATTCAATATATCTTAAGAAACCTAATTATGAAAGTGATGCTTATCTATTATTACGTTAGCATTCTCTAATAAAGCTTTCTCCCCTTTTCTACCAATCGTTCACACATCCTTGTTCTATTCACTACTATTTCACAGTTCAGGAAAGGTGGGGACGAGGTTTCCAGTACAGAAATTTTATTTAGAATTGAAACTATTTTGGCATTTGCTCTACCCATGATGTGGTTGTGTGCAAGGTGGTGTTTGAAGGGGGAATTCCATTTCTGAGATTGTAAATTCTTGGTCCTTGTTAAGGGGGAGGGGGCTACATATATTTAATGATGTACTGTCCTCATACTTCAAAGAAGGTAATGGAAACCCCTCCCCTCCCCAAATGAAAACATTTTGAATTCCACACTGGTTTGGAATGTATGAGTGAGTGAGTGAGTGAGTGAGAGTGAGTGAGTGAGTGTGACAGTGCGTGAATGAGTGAGAGTGACAGTGCGTGAATGAGTGAGAGTGACAGTGCGTGAATGAGTGAGAGTGACAGTGCGTGAATGAGAGTGACAGTGTGTGAATGAGAGTGACAGTGTGTGAATGAGAGAGAGTGACAGTGTGTGAGTGAGAGTGACAGTGTGTTTGTGAGTGAGTGAGAGTGAGTGAGTGTGTGTGTAGCTGGTGCAAAAGTAAAAGGATATTTAGTTTTATATATTCCTGTATGTGCTAGGAGTCTACTGTCTGCATATACATCTTTATGTCAATCCTGCTGTTGAGAAATAACCTTCCTTAAGGGAAAGAGTGACAGATTTGCACCAGTTGTGCCTTTATTTCAATATCGTCGGAATGGGCACTGCTGACACCATCACCCATCTCAAATAACCCACCGATTGTCATATGAAATAAAAAATAAAGGATTCCCGAATAACAATATTATGTCATCCTCACATCAGCCACGATGCTATAAAAAAGTAGCTGGGAGGTAAGAGGGGATGGGGCAACACAACCAATATAATAATATGTCACCTGCAAAATGTATATTCATAACAAAAGTTGATCTATGTAGGCTAGAGCCAGTTGTGGCACCATAGCGGGGCAGGTGGGCGGGTGCCCCAGATCATAGCCAAACAAGTGCACGAAAGAGCCAGACCTGGTTCCCAAATAGCTAAATTGGCAACAGTGCTCCACAGCTGCCATGGAGGAGAGAACCTCACATCTAAAGATGGAAACCCTTCCTACATGCCCTTAACATCTGCTGAGACATCCAAAACTAACACTAAAGTGTATTAATGGGGTAAATCCAGCATATTTATAGAAAAAATTTGTTAATCGACCCTGAAGATGTCTATGAACCTAGTGGGCAAGAGCTACAAAAAGAAAAATCATCTATTTCATATGAGAGAAGGGCATTAATTTGCCACTGACTAAGCAAGGAGACTTTGGAACAATCTGTACAACTCTGCAAGTACCATGTGCCTCACTTGTGCATTTTGACATATGTCTGTGTGTCAAGCTATTTTATTTAATTATCTGGCTAACAGATCTATGAGTTTTGCAGTGACAAGGTGCTTTGAAATTGCTTGAACCATTCTTCCCAGTTTGATCATTCACAGTGACCATTTTGTTTTTGTTGGCGAGCTTTCTAAGCATGAGGAATATATTTCCCCTTTCTTTAATGAGCACCAAACACATTTAAAGCTCTTTTAGTGGTTGTTGCAAAAATACAGAAACATGACTATATTTATGAAATATGCAGGCAGTGAGGGTTGGATGCACAGGAATGGAGTTGGTTTGAGTTGGTGTTTTAAGTCCACTTTATGCACAGTAAGGCTAATCGGGACTGGACCTACAGTTTAAAGTGGGATCCGAACCACTTGTGCCTCCACCGGGTATCGAACCCGGGACCCCTTGATTACAAGGCAATGACGCTACCACTGTGCCATGGGGGAGGCCCGCACAGTAAAATTTTTGCAAAGAATCCCCATTAACCCCAAGGTTCAACCAAACATCTTTAGCTAATATTTTTCATTTCACGTGCAGGTACATTCCATATACAAGATTGTAGATGCCATTTTCCTTGCAAAAATTACCAACATGATTTCATTAACTGATAATTCAATAGCCATGCAAGGAGAAAGGTTTTTTATGCCAAAGAGAGAATGAAATACAAACATGGTGAAGATATAAGCCTTGTCCATTGTGCTGTATATTTTGCATTCACCAATGTAGAAAATTCATGCAAAAAATGCAGGTCAAGTGAACATCATGCAAAGAACAAGAACAGAACGTGTTAGGCATCTTGCATTCAAATTTCATATTTAATTCATTGTGTTATATTTATAACAGTAATTATGTAAAAAGGACACCCCTGAAAAACAATAAGTTACAAATTCCAGATGCTTTACCAGAGATTTATTTTAGTTGTTTTATATGATTTCTGCATTGCATTTACAGTTGTATAGATAAGAATTGTACATAAGCAATATATTGAAAACAATAAAATACTTTCCAATAGAAACTAATTCATTACAATTGACCAATCGGTTCCGATAGTGTCCAAAAACTCATATTGGCTATCGTAATCAATTGGAAACATTTCCAGCTTGGAGGGATAATGCCATGGGCACCTGTGAGTTAGGGGATGAACCAATTTAAGGCAACACAGGATGTTTGGCCTGATGCAAATTATCATAATTATTTTACCCAAAAATGGGACATCCCAAGGAGATCAATTTACCCACCTCCTGAAAAATCTGTTACACCTAATTATAAAATTAATTTTATAATTAACATATTATTATTATTTGAAATATGATCTCCCATTGTAAAAAATGTTTTAATTATTATAATTTCGGTGTGTTTCTGGTTCCTTCTGATCAACCTTTGATGTTATTCCTATGCTGAACTTTAGGAACGCCAAAAGTATTTATCAGAAGAACCAATCTTCTTGATAGCAGCATTATTCTTCACCAACCATTCATAAATCTCCGAAAACCTTACCCCACAAATCCACATATCTCACACACAACGCGAGATCTATCTTTTGATTTTGTGTCAAGATGCAGTAACTTTAAATTCTTGTTTCAATTACATATTGACACAACATGTATGCTTCTTGGGCATGCTTTTTCACTGTTCTACAAATAATGGAACACACAATACATTCTTTTTAGCATGAAATGTCTCTCAAATTTAGACTTGGTTTTCAAGATAATGCTTAGACTTTTATAAAACTGGACAAATTTTAATAATCTCGACGGGATGACCAGGACAAGTGTCTCTAACATAGGGTTACCAGACGTCCGGTTTCTTCCGGACATGTCCTACATTTTAGCCTTATGTCAGAAATCCGGGAGGAATTTGAAAAATATCATAAATGTCCTACATTTTGAGCGTCACATAATATTAATTGGGAAAATACGTGTTTCAGTTGAACAGAGAGAAATCATGCAAGTTTCAAGTCTATGGACTTCACTCCCAAACTCAATAGTGAAATTTATTTTGATTCAAACATTGCCCAAAAAGAAAAGAAAAGTTTCTGCTAGAACAAGACTGAAGCAATTAATGAACAAAGTTTCGGGACCACATTCGCATAATGTCACTGTTCAGTGCCCGAGTGAAATTTCTTGCCTTGGGGTTTATACTGATGGAACAATGTGTTTCCTATTCTTAAAGCTGGACCCCGGTGGAGGCACATAGTGGTTCGGATCCCACTTTAAACTGTAGGTCCAGTCAAGATTAGCCTTACTGTGCATAAAGTGGACTTAAAACACCAAATCAATCAATTAAAGCAGGGTGTATAGAGAACACAGTTATTGAACTAAAAACTACCCTCGATGAAACTTCTGGAACCATTTCAAGTTATGGTAATTGCTGAATATTTGTTTATCATTCCAGGTCATAATGAGAGAGTACTTTTATTACCAGCAGCATAACGAAGTCATGAGAGAAATATATTTTGACTAAACCTGAAACTTTAAGACTTCTCAGAGAAGTATCAGTTAAAACAAGCACTAAGAAGTGTATTACGTAGAATTAGTTAAAATATTTGGAAATTTTATATTAAGATTTAATTTTTTTAAAACCTGGAAATTTGCATTATTTATTGTGAATGTTTTGTGTTCTACATTTTGGGACATTATGTCCTACATTTCCCTTATAGCGATCTGGTAATCCTACTCAAACCACTACATTAAAAACTCTGGAAAACTACTTATGTTAAGAATTATTTCCACAGCATTCAAGTGAACCTTCATGTAGTTTGCTTTTCTTCTTGTCTAGTTATAATATGATAGAAAATAGGCTCTTGGCATCTATGGAACTATTACAGCAAAAGCAAACTACATGATTTTACAATTGCAGCAATGAGGATGAGTGACTGTATGATGAAATTAATGAAGGGATACTCGCAAAGATGATCCACGCCCAGGATGAGATTCAAACCGGGGATCCCTGGAGTCATAGTGTGCTAATCACTCCATAACAGAGGTTGGCACAAATCACAAGAACAAGCACTCAAATGATCTAGAAGGATTTATGAAAAGGTATATTTTTTTTTCTTCAGAATTTGACAAAAACAAGTTTGATGCTACAGTCCAAAGATGCGGTATGGCCTTTAACATATCCACGAGTAACTGCAAACTTCTGCCCACCACACGACATGGACTCGTGACAAAAAAAGCTGGATTCTTTATCTGAGCAACAACTGTGCACAAACACACTAAACATTTCCACACATGAGAAGAAATGTTAGCATTTGCAATTTTAGCATATTCTGTGTCTTCTCTTTTACTTCCTCGTCACTACATGAGCCTCGTCACATCTTTTGATGTTTGAAAAGAAAAAAGCTGCTTTGTTGTGCAAATGCAAATTTGTTGCTCAAGGCTCTATCTGGCCGATACTGGCTTTGCCGGTTATTTTGTCTGGAATAACCTTGTGAGCAGATGTATACTGCTGTGCTCAGGATATTGATGACTAGGGCTCTGAGAGTTATGCAAAAAAAAAATGCAAAATATGCACTAAAAAGTGTAAAATATGCACTTAAATATGTACTTTAAAAACCCGTTTAATTTATAAATGCTGTATATTACAAACTATGAAACATTACATGCCAGGCAATGAATATGCATTATTCGGCCTGCTCAATCCCTACACAATTTTTATTCAATTAATATGGTTCTGCGTTAAATGAAACAATACGTAGGGACATTGAATTTTCGCGATGCGCGAAATCGCGAAATGTGAAAAAAAGATGCAATTTTGAACATTCTGCACGTAACTACAATGATGAAATATGCATGAGTTTTATTCGCGAAGTAATTCGAAATGTGTGCTTTTCCACGAAATGAACGCTTTTTCACGAAATAACCGTGAAATATAATCAAATTAAGTAGAAAAATTGCAAAAACCGGCAATCGAGGTTGTGCGCGCAAACTGTCGATTTGTAATGATATGTTTGGCTAAAGTTTCCTACCACTTGCAGCTGAAGAATGTTTTATCTTCGATCACATCAGGAAGACGATGCAAATTTGGATTTCCCATGCACATAATCTCAGTTCGAAAACTTAGCTCCCTGTCAAGCTGCATTCCTTTCTTCCCCCGAATGTCTACTCAACTTCCAGTTTCGTTGAACTTGCTAGCTGTAGCAGCGATAAGATTAGTCTGTTCCCGCACATCAAGGGAAACAATGGTGTCATTTGTGTCCAGTCATGAATGAATTTGTTTATCATCATGTGATTTTCAACATGTGTTTGTGTATGTGCAGTAGTGATTATTTTATTTGTTGGACAGCAAGGATATCCTTTAAATACATACAATGAATAAATCACTTGAGATATGCAATTTGGAAATGAAGTGATTTTGTGTTGATGTTTTCTTTTTGGTTGGACAGCTAAGTAAGTACTTGTGTATGTGTACAGTATATAAAAATGAAGTAGTTTATCAATTTATAGCTCTTTTGTATGTTGTTTCCTGTCATAATGAAAAAGTGTGTGCCAATTTTTTTTCCACTGCTGGTATATACCGCTGAACTAACATTTTATTTACCGCTCTCCTCAGTTTTTATTTACCATAAATTTGTCTCCCTAACAATACGTTACAGATTGTTGTATCTGATAACAACATGATGTCTTAAATTTTTGAACTTGAAACTCCTGTTTTCAGCTAGGATAGTCTTATATTCACAAAACGCACGTTCCACTACGCAAGATACAAGTGGACTGTATTTTAGGGCAACAAAGTCAGACACATCAAGTTCTAGATCATCCACAAGTTGTCCATTTGTATGCAGAATTTTGCAAACTTTCACCATTGTTGCAAAACCACTGTTAGTTTTCAATACTGCATCCAATTTCTGTACATACGCAGGATCTTCAACCTGGGCGAGGGAGTCTTTAACGTCTTCTAATATTTTGATGCTTGTTTGAAGTTGTTGAAAGAAGAAAGACAGAGAAAAGATAAAGAAAAGAGAAGCGAGGAGAAGAGAAATAAATACAGTATATGCTCGGTGTTGGTTGTTGGTACAAAAATATGCACATCAACTTACTTTCATACAAATATGCACCTGCATATGAAATATGCATTTTTAATTAAAAATTCTTAAATATGCATTTGCATATGCAATATGCATAATTATCTGAGCCCTATTGATAACTATGAAAGGCAGGGTGCAAACTCCTGGGGGGTCAGGGGGGATTTCCCCCACCCAATCATTTTTTCCTAAAAATTCCCCCGCACCAAAAATGTCCAGGGAGGAGAGGTTTTTTTTAATAACAACAAAGATAATTTCAAAAGCATGCATGTTAGTGTCGCACGTTTTTAAACTCTCTCTCCTTGATCAATAAAAGTACAGCAATTGATTTATATGCTTCATTTTACTTCACTTTTCTGCCACTTTTGGCTATCACCAAGATAAAAGCAAAACAAGAATTCAAGACGATAAAATGTATGGAATCTAATTGATTTATGTTAAGAGAAAGCAAAAACTTACATGTAATAAAAGCATTTAAATTATTTTGTAATTCATTGATATTTTTGAACAGTTGGTGAAGGAATTACTTTGCTGCTTTATAAAAATCTGATGTATCCAATATAAAAGTAACAAATGAATTATTTTATATATGTTTAACAATATACATATTAACATATTTAGCGATTTATATGTAATAATTAGGGCTAGAATTTTCATTAGCATATTTTTCTTGTTAAGCGTGATGTGTTCCCTAAATATATAGAAATTCATATTGTGAAGAAACTAATTGAATTAAGATGCTTTTTAGAGGCATATTTGGCCATTTCTACATGATATTCTAGCATATTTTGATGGATTTTCAGCCATATTCACCATATTTTCGCTTTTTCAAGAAATATGCAGTCATTTTCCAATTTGAATCATTCTTACTCCCATGATCACTCAAGTGTTATTTCCCCCTCCAGCAAAATCTTTTTAATTTTTATTGGAAAATTTACACAAAGTATTCCTTGTGCATTGCAACTCATGGCCCAAAAAGTGAACAAAAATATAGTACATATGTGAAAATATATCAGCATATGTTAGATACTGATGTTTGAAACCGTTGAGTTATAAGGGCATATTTTTCAAATTATAGTGCATATTTTGTAAAAATTTTAGGTCATAAGAGCATATTTTATTTTGCATATTTTGGTGATTTTAGGTCATAACAATCCTAACCCTAATAATAATAATATGTATAAACATAATAATTCATAAATATGTATACATTTTGTGTGTGTGGGTGTGTGTGTAAATTAAGATCTTCCTCCCCCCCCCCAAATGATTTCACAACCTGATGAAAGAATTGAAAGTTGGATAGGACCATGAAAATGCATGAGGTAAAAACTTAATTAATGTTCATGTTCAAATATTTATTCCATCTACTCAACGTTTTTGGTAAATCTTTTAGCAGGTATCACTACAGACCAAACTTTCCTCATTATAGCAGTGTTTATTTCCAACCTCGTTCATGCCAGCAGCTCTGTATATTTGACTGAATGCACGCATGAATTCCTTCATTGTCATTGTGTGAACTATGAGGTTTGTCCAGAAAATAAGGAACGTTTTGGTGTAAAACAGAAACTACAAATGATGTCTGCAAAAAAAATGTATGGTACACAGGCCCGTAACGAGGCAGGGGCCAGGGGGGCTGAGGTCAGCCCCCCCCCCCAGCACTGCCATCAGCCCCCTTTACATTAATTAAACTATTTTGTATAATTTGTTTTCAGTGAAGAGTGAAAATGTAGCCAACTCACAACTTTAAGTATAAATCCACAGAATATGAACAGTATCTATTACATTCGCTCATTTTGTTTATGAGCAGAAGTAGCTGCAAGTATTTAGAATATTCTCTAGACTTCAGAAAGTTCTTTCACAGGGGAGCTTCTTTACCTGTACCTTCACTGTCCCTGTTGCAACTTCCCGTTTAGACAAAAATCTGTGACTTTGATGTCGTCATGCAAGTTCCCTCCGCATCTGCGTCAAAGGTCAACAACAACTCCAAAGTTTTGGGAAGGAAGGGGAGTTTAATTGCTTCGGCCGGGGGTGGAATATACTGTAGGCACTGTGATTAAATATCGTGCGTTTTTCGTGTGTGATATACATATCTGTTATCATCTAAAATAGTATGGGGTGTGTATCAGTCAATTAACACTTCAAGAGATGTTTTAAAAGATGTAGAAAAATGTAGTATTTGTGTAGTATATGATATTTATAAATGAATGAGCGCCCCCCCCCCATAATTTACCTTCATTTAATATTTTTTTAAAAAATGGACTTGGTTTACAAAGCCCTTTCTGATAACCTGTGAGCCCCCCCTGGAGATCAATTCTAGCTACGGGCCTGATGGTGCAGGAACTACATACGTTACTCTACTTTTACACATATTCGCCATATCCATTCAAGCACTTATCATAGCATGATACCAGTTTGTTGATACAGTATCATGCCGCAGGCGTGACTCGAACCCGGGACCCCTGGCATCATAACTTTATAGACTAATCTCTTCGCACTGGAAAGAGCATCTCAAAAGCACATTTCGCCGGCAATCTTCAGCGGATCTTGAAAAATCTGCTGACACGGATTCTACCGGAGATCGTGCAAAGAATAAGCAAACACAGCTTTACGCTAAAAGCACCGTTAACGGCAGACGCCGACTCGCCAACGGTTTTAACGATCGGAAATTCGAATACACCATAAATAGTTCGAGAGACCATTTCTCAGCCCAGTTCTAATCAGAAATTGATCGCGTGAACAGTCGTTGCCTCCGAAGTATTTTATTATCAATTGTTACGCAAAGAGATACCCGAAAGTTGCGCTACAGGAAGCAGTTTTATTTCAGGACAGTGCTTTTTCTACAAAGCAGTGAAGACAATCTTCTCATCGAGTTCTGCAGATAAACGAACGTTCCTTTATCTCCTTTCTATGATTCAGATAAACACTGCCAGACCAGCCAAACGAATGTTTAAGTGTTCCCTCATTTCACAGGGGCTAGCCTCCTTGCTGGTACAAACATCCGTCTCGCATAGCGAGTAACTCTAGGCTGGCATAGCCTATCTATGACCCCCAATAAAAGCGTTGAGGCTTTTATATGATACCATAATTGTACTCAGTTGCTGCCAATGTATTCAACCATGTAGTGACAACGTCTTCGAGTTCATCAGCCACGGCAAAGTGATTTCCGAAAAGAAGGGACTTTAGACACACAGCACACTCCACCTAAGTTTGAGCCAAGCAGCAAGACAGTGCAGATGTGTACTCGTACGGTATCGAGCTGTGAGCCCTGAACATGTGCGACAAAGTTTAGAATCCTACCAAATGTGGGGGTGTAGTGTGATAAGGTTTCTAAATTCAAGAAAAGTTTGTGCCAGTGAAATTCATAAGCAAATAATGAAAGTGTGTGGTAATGGCGTGATGAATGCCAATTTGCCATGGCTGATGAACTCCCAAGACACGGTCACTACATTGGCGGCAATCACGTACAATTATGGTATCAACAAACTGGTATCACGCTATGAAAAGTGCTTGAATGGGTGTGGCGAATATGTGGAAAGGTAGAGTCAGGTATGTACGTTCTGTACCATAAATTCTTTACACACATCATTTGTCATTTGTTTTTTACACCAAAACTTTTTTTTTCTGGATCGTACATGTCCAAAAAGCATCTGGAAGTGTGCATATTAATCAAATTGTACTCTTTTGTAGTGGCAAAATGCAAAAATCAGAGCTTCTGTTATCTGCATTGTAGTTCTTGTATAACAATATCTTATGTATCAATCTTTACTGTTCACAGTAATTCAAGTACTTAACTGAATATCACACACACATATTCTATGGAAAATGAGGAGCAGACAGTTCAGGAAGTCTCACAACCTATCCATACTCCAAATTATCCCTCCTTACAATATTGAATACTTTAACATCGTTTAAACACAAATACCAGAAACAACAAATGAATGTAAATCTCCATGCAACTCTAAATATGTATACTGTAGCTGTGATATGGAAAATATCTACGTAAATACGTAAAATATTGAAAATAAAAGTTACCTTTCCTTACAAATTGAAGGTCGGGAACGAAAATTGTCCAAAGAAAGGCGGTTGCTTATAAATGCTTTCATGTCTAAATGAAATAAAGAATTTTTTGCCGTTCTAAATTGAGAAAAATCACAGAAAAATATACACAAATGTTACATGCTGATTAATACACACAGTTAAGTTCTGAGGGAACCTATAGAGCTACAAAAAACATGAGGGAGACATTTTAAACAGTTCGTCTTGCAACAAAACAGGGGACGCAAATGTAACGTTTAGGCTAACATGCAAATCTAACAGAATGCATGCTGGCGTACCTGTTGGGAGGGGCTGGGGGCACTCTCAGTCGGGCATGGCTGTGGGAATAAAAATACAATTTGGACTCACATGAACAAGCTGGGATAGGTTAGGTATATTTGCCAACAAACTTGTATACATACGCACAGGTAAAGACATGCAAGGATTTGCCATCTACTTTCTCTCGTTCAGAACTTATTATGATTAAACACAAGTTATGTCAACATAGGTGCATGGTTCATTGTTGCAGGCACAACATTATTACAAAATTTCTACGGAAATTGAAGTTAGAATTTTACCCACAGAAACAAACCTTAATGAAAAAAACTACTGAAAAATGGCTATTCAATGAAATTAACTATATTATCTTATAACTGATCAGTTGTGCTATAGCTATAATGTATTTAAATTGTGCATTTATAGAAAAGACATTAATGAATTACTAATATCAGATCAACAATAACAATTATCCACAGTAATGAAACATTTTCAGAGTAAGGAACAGGAAAGATTAAGTACATAAGATCAAAATAGGAAATAAATATTGGTGCAATAACGAGTTACAGCAAGTGACACACACAAACAATGTCATGCAATTAGTAATATATGAAGAAGTGTTCACACTAATTTTATGCATGTAACATTTATACAGGATTATTCATATAAGTTTGTGAATACTGGTAATTCTTATACCAAAAGAACAAGAAACCCATCAAATTTCCATCAAGAAAATTACCCATGTGTATGTGTCATAATTGCTGCTAGGAGGCAGAGGTATAAAAGATTGTGATGGGTAGCATAAGCAAACGTTATACAGAGTTGTCACAAAGTGGGTGTACCCCCATTATTTTCGATGCTATGATGGTTATGGTTTAATATGAACACATACCTGATGATGATGAGGTTTTCTCGAGATATCAACCAGGTGATTTCCAGATAGGCTTCTGAGCTTTCGAGAGCTAACGTCACTCTCAACTTCAGGGATTGAAGTCAATCTCTGAATCCACTTCACTCCCTGAAGATGAGTGACATTAGCTCTCAAAAGCTCTGACGCCTATCCAGAAATCACCTGGTTGATATTCCGAGAAAACCTCTTCATCATTCGCCACCAGGAAAGTTTCAAGTATTATTACTAGGGCTCGAAAGTTGAAGACCTATAAATTGCCAAAAAAAGGACCTAAAAACGAAAAAAAAGGACGTATAAATGTGATCCAAATTAATTAACAACCAGTTTTAATTCCATATTTAATAAATATGCGTGGCATCTCCTTATCTGCCTTGAGATCTTTGCAGGCACATGCTGTCTGGTCGTATACACAATGCTGAAAGCTTCAAAACAAGAGAAAGTTTCCACTTACAGCGTGACCTTCCAGACAAGTTACGGTTAAAGGACCTTGTACCGTACCTGCTTCAGTCGTCCAAAAATGTTTTTCTCTCGTTTCAGGGATGGTTCAAATATATATATATATTGTATTTCTTTACTACAGAAAGGATGTTTAAGAGGTGATGAACTGATGATAATTCGAATTGAGAATGGACAGTAAAAACGTAGTCGAAAGAAGGTGAAGTCGCAAAAAAAAGCTGTTAAGACCTAAAAAAAGTTAACAAAGGACCAATAAACCAAAAAAATGCCGAAAAAGGCAAAAAAGGACAAATAAAACCCACCATTTTCTGGCCTACAATGACCCAAAATGAACATATATTATGTTGGGCCTCGTCTTTCAACTTCCCGAGCCCTAATTATTACATACATGATGGTTTAAGAGTCCAGAACATTGGTATGAAGACAGTAATTTGCGTAACACAACCAATTTCTGCGCCATGTTCTGACACACTTTGCATTCCAAGTGTGGAATTACCTGAATAAAACCTTTCCCGGGAAGTGGATCAGAAGAGCTTCTGAAGATTACCCAGCTCCCTTAGCCTGGCATCCAAGAAGTCCCAACCTCACCGCTGGAGATTCATCAATGACCAAGTCAAAAATAACCGGTACTGCACAATGCAAGCAGCTGTGAAAGATGCCTTCAGAAACGTGACTCTAGATTATCTTTGCAAAGCATCTGCAAGAACATGGCTCAGAATTCAGTTGGGCTACAAAATGAAGGTCTCTTAACCATCAGGTATGTGTCCACATCAAGCATTCAGCCATAACCATCGTAATGTAAAATAAAGGGGAGTGTGCCCACTTTGTGTTACTGTAGTGATCAGATATACTACCAATGCAACTTTTCCATCAGGGATACATCTTTGCCTTATGGGACTTCATAGCATTGGCAGTTATTGGTTGTGAATGTTCACATGTATGTGGGGTAAAACATATCGTAAGTATCTGCCACATATGCAATTAAGGCTCACTGACCACTTGCAAAACTAACTTTATTTCAAATAAAATATGGTATTACTTGCAGAATTTATGAATGGTAAATTGTTTAAATGTTTCACACACTCATAAATAACATTATTTGAAACTGAAGATATTATCCTTTATTTCCATGTTCAATGGTACAACCCTTTCATGTTGTTGTGAGATGTTCAGGTGAATACTGAAAACCATTGTAAAATACTCGAAGGCAATCTGTTTTCCACTCGCGGGTGCTAGTGTAACTAATTTCACCAATGATTCAAATGAAAAATTCAGCCTCATTCAGGGCATATGTAAAAGGCAGGTACAAAATGTATCTGCCAAGAGAAAATTGTCATCACCTTGGTCGGTAGCTCAGTCGTTAGGGCATCTGTCTACCAGGTTCGATCATCGGCAGGGGAGAACCGGGATTTTTTCCGGAACAACTTGAGATGACCTGACCCCTCTCCGATTTTCTTCATATTTGGCATACTCACTAATTGAGGCCTCCTAATCACGAATCTGAAGTTAAAAGTTGTCGGAAACGTCTAGAAATTGTAAAATAAGTGAAAATAAGGTGTTAGTTTTCGGAATGGAAACAGTCTATTTTCGCAAAATTTTTTGTTTCACAAGCAAATATATATATATATATTCCTGATGCTACCACGACACCAAATTCTAACTATGTTTGCCTAACCTAACTGAAACTAACCTAACCACACGTCAATGGTTCGTGGAGCTAGCGCCAATGGTTCATGGGGCTAGGGTCAATGGTTCGAAATTATTTTGCAATTTCTAGATCCTGATACTACCATGACATGAAATTTTAACTATGTTTGCCTAACCTAACCACACGTCAATGGTTCGTGGGGCTAGCGTCAATGGTTTGCAATTATTTTGCAATTTCTAGACGTTTCCGACAAATTTTAACTTCAGATTCATTATTAGCAGGCCTCAATTAGTAAGAATGCCACATATGAAGAAAAATCGGAGAGGGGTCCGGTCATTTTCAGTCATACCTTTTCCCACCTGTTCAAGCTCCGGCACCCACCCAGCATCATTTAAAATGAGTACCTGGAACTCTAGGGGGTAAAGGTGGCCAGGGGCATGGTGCTGATCACATCACCCCCACCTTCGGTTGCGATCAAGAACCCTAACTCCACACCCCTTATATGCCTTCATGCCATGGTGCAAAGCACAGGGGAGCACTTTACTTTTACAAACTTCCTTGTCTGAAGTTCTCATTTCATCTCTCAATGATAAAATGAGAAAATAGGAATCTCGCATCTTACACTCAATTACTAATACAAACTCATTTTGCAGTTTAGCAATTACTTGTATCAGGGAAGTAAATTATGCATACTACCTTTCAGAGAGCTGGACAAAGAACCGTTGGATTAATAAATTAACTAATAAAAATTGGGAGAAATTTTGTCTGTGTGTGTGTATTAATGCTAATGTTCTGAAATATTAATGTTTTCAAATATGTTTATTTTAAATTAATTCATTAGTTATATCCACCTCTAAAAAATGAGAAAAATATTAACATACCTTCTTAATGGTGACCGTTCGTATGCCTTTAAATTTGCTGTATATTTCTTCAGGTGTCTGAAAGATAAACACAAAGTTTTAAATTATGGTAATATTAGAATTTAAAATATTGTATTACTGTGTAATAAACTAAATAGTAGCAACAAAACATAAAAGTTACATCTTATCAAGGATAAATTGCATTAAATGTACACACACTTATTTGTTTATAAGTATGGGAGGGGGGGAGCAGCAGACCTGCTGTACAAGATAAAGCTTGCAAGCACAAAATGCTCCATCCCAAGGAACCACAATCGTTGGGCCAACAGCAATTTTTTCATGGGAAAGGTTGGGTTAATGTTGGTTGGCAAATTGACACTGGTCTAACGTTGGGCCAATGTTTGTTGCCAATGCTTGCCCAACCATGGAAAAGTGAGTCAATTCAGTTTTAAAAACTACTTTCTCCAGTTAAGAGGAAGAGTCACAATTTCCTCAAGGTCAGCTGGGGAGCACTGTTGCAGGCACGGCTCGTTAATTATTTTCCTGGGGGTTCACTGATGTCATATGACACACATTCAGTTTCCGCAAATAGACTTTCTTCGGGAAACAAAGGGATGGGGGGGGGGGGGCCTTAAAAGATTGGTACATATTTTTTTTTCATAGAATGAGGGTTCATAGCAGAGGTGTGCGTATAAATTTAGGGCTAAAACTAAGTACAAATTAATTGTGCATCTATGAAAGAAATTTCGGGTTTTATGGACGTCATGGACGTCCTCAGGATTTGTTCCAGGGATGGGAAGCAAGATCATTTTTTTCCAGGGGGGACAAACGAGGCACATTTTTCCTTGTAATAGTACTGTTCTCTCAAAAACACTCCTTCAGTCCCTGCAACGTCTTTATAATAATCATCATAAATTACTGTGACTGAAATGAAATTATATGTGTGTAATAAATAGTTTTAGGTTGACATTAATTTTCCAGGCTGGTGTGGCCCCTTTTCCCCTTCCAGAGGTCCATGCCTGCAATTATAAAACGACTAATCACAATGGTCCTACAATTATTAAAGGGAAATGGCAACCAATGGCATGTACGTACTAGAAAACTGAGAACCTTTCATTGGAACGCTACAGCTTTTTTTTCTTTCTTCAAATTTGGAGTTGGTCGACCTGCACACGCTTTATCTCTAATTTATTTTCAACAGACGAGAAGGTATGTTTCCGTTAATTGTATGCATTTTAGCGGTCATTTTTTACCTGCGCAGACAGCAACACCTACACTGCATCTAATGATGTAACATAGTCCATCCTTTGGAGCATCAATACTTTGCAACAACTATCCAAGCACTTCGAAAACTTACAACCTTGAAACATTGACACCGACATAGTTTGTCACGTCTTCCTTTCTTGTCTAAGATCATGCCATTCTTTTACTTTCACATATCTGAAGTGTTTCCATCTTTAAGAAAAAAGTCTGAAAGCATGCACGAGTTATTTTAGTAATGTATTTCTTTTATTTTAATTCATCGTGTCTAATTCCAGCTTTCATTCATTTCTATTCATCCTTCTCTGCCACAATTTTGCATTTATGCCAGGATGTTCGGAACAAAAATTATTCAACAGAGAAGATAGAATGAATATGTAACGAATGCGCTTCAAACTTGAACCTCACAGGGCAACACTGGCAGGGAGGAACCAACTGGGCCTCACTAGCAGCAAGGACGGTGCCTTCTGGCTTCTGCTGCTGCTTCTGAGAGAGCACGAACTGCGCTTGACCGTTGGTTGGAGATCGAGGTTCCTCAGTATCCTTTGTCATATATTTTGCCCATATAGCTAGAGGTTCTGCCTGCCGCCCAAACCTTCACTATGGCAGGAGCTCTCCTGCGGGGGTTCAGCTGAGGGTCTGCACGAGGGCGGCTGATTCGCGGTTTCTCTTTCTCAGCAAAAGAGTTTGCCATGTTACGGACACAAATACATAACTACTTGTGCAGAAATTTTAGCGAAAAATTGTCAAAAGGTAAAGACATTGTTTATTGTCCATTCTCGAGGTAAATGCTGGGGGTTCACTGATCCTGTGTGCTATAAGACCAACCGCGCCTGCACTGTTGGCAACGTAGTTCTATTGAAACCAGATCTGGCTCTTTCGTGCACTTCTTTGGCTGTGAACTATGGCACTCGCTCTCCCTGCCCCACTATGATGCCATCACTGGGTCTGGCCCACATGGACAAACTTTTACTATGAGTATACATTATTCAAGTGATGTAATATTAAATAAGGCACCACATGCCATCATTTCACTAAGTAAGAGAGACCAGTTTGGATAATAGTAATTTTTTGGACTGTATGAGATAACACCTAATTGACCGAGATGATCTGGGATATCATGGCAAACAAAGTATTTGTCTTCCGAAACAAAATTTCACAAAAATCTGGTTCATCTTTCGGAATATGACACTTTGGTCAGCACTGCAGTATATATTTTTCTTGTAGCCTGGAAACTAATAACTCAGCTGCTTTCTTATGTTTACTTGAAGAAGCCATAATTCAATACAAGAAACAGAAAAGGGAGTGTTTCCACCTGTGTCTAGGGCAGATCTAAGCAGAGTTTTCAACCTATCCCCAGTGTAAATACAGCTCACCGCTCACGAGAAGATCTCCAAATGAGGGGTGAGGATGTGCAGAGGGACAGGGGAAGACCTGTCTATTTGCAGATTTTAGGGTTAGAAGCAGTTAGAAGGAAGTCTTCCGCTGCGGTTATTGTCGTTGTGGAAGTGCTTCTGCGTGGGTGTTTAATTGTGATTTCTTTGGGATTTTTCGTGCTGTTGTAAGAGTTATGGTAGTTATACATTATTTAGCCGTGTTGTGTCAGAAACGTTCAAATTAAAGAAATGATCAACAGTGTCGATATGAAACAATCATCCCAAGAATTTTCATGCCAAACCTAGACCGACAAAGTAATGTTTACCATTGTTGACATTTGTAGCTTTGCACATTGTTGGTGCAAATAAACGTTCTCCGCTTTTGCAACTCTTTTTCTCTTTGCCATTTGCTTCGAACGCCAGTACTGTAATAGCCAATTCAGTCGTTGAAAATATCTTAAAGATTGTAGTTAGTACAATCGGCAGGATCTTTATTTTTTAAAAAAATAGAAAAATCGGTGTACTCTGTCAACAAATCAACACCAGATTGCCGATGATCATACCTTTACCGCTAATGTGGATACCCCCTGACCGTGCACAGGCAGTGATTTGAGTGTAAATGTGAATCAAGCCTTAAAGCTTACAGCGAGACGACAGAGCTTGTTTCTGACCCAGGGTGCACTCCCCCAACCCTAATAATGGAGTCACCTGTCGCTACGACACTCCACTTCCATTTTGGATCATCTCCTGAGTGGTGGGCTGTACCAATGGATGTCAATTTCCGCAAAAACAAAAGTTTCAAATTGCATGTACAGGAAAAACAATATCAGATTTCAAATCGGCATTGAAAAAGTATTCAGAAACCGTTGAAAAATCTAATACAACCAAAAATGAGAAAAAATGTATTCCCCAGTGTTATTGATATGGGTGATGCCGCCAGATCTATACAGTGAACACTAAGAATAAATTGTCATCACTTTAAAGTTAACGGTAATAGCAGCGCACCCCACCCCCTAGACAACTAAAATTACCCTAGGAGGCACTTTATCCAGCCTTCGTTAATCTAGCTCCTCGAAAGTCAACTTTACCTCAATTTAAGGTGAAATTTAGCTCTTTTATGCACATCAGATTTAGCAACACTCCCAGGAAGGTGCTAAGAGGCAAGGAGAAATGCATTACGCTTACGAGAGAATTATTTTATTCGTTCCCTCAGGAATATCAAACATCCAATGATGTAGGAAGTACATGGACGGAAAAATGACACGTTGAACAATGTCTGAATTGTAGGATAAGTCGAAACTCCCATTTGATTAGTACTAACTTGATGTTGAAGTTGATTCCCCATAAGGAATTCATAGGATTCTGTAAACACTTATTCATCATATTTTTCAAACATCGTGTCTAGCTTAATAATTGTCTTAAAAAAACACTTCCACTTGCAACATGTGGAGAAATTCACTCTCTCTTGTAGTAGCGGTTACCATTGCGGTGATATTGAAAACAATTCACAACTGATGCGAAAATCTCACTCTTCCCCTTAAGACAACTTTCAAGAGTATGCTGTAAATTCTAGAGTGTAAAATAAGTGACAATTTTTGTAATGAAAGTAGAAGCTGTTTGTAACTTGCAGTCACTCATGAGTCCTTTGTCAGACCCCTTACATGAAAAATATTTCTGTGCTGGGAATTGTTGTAGCAGAACAAGAACAATTTTACAGGTATTCTTGCAGAGTTGCCACTCTAGGGCCATGATAAAATTCAAGTGCAATTCCTGGTTTTCAAGGCGAACTGTCCAAAAAAAGGGTACAAGCAGATTTTTTCTCTATTTCAACCCAAGGGCGTATCTGGACCCCACCCAAATTCCTTCATTTTTTGTGGATTCTGAAAATAACATCCACTATTTTTTTTTCTTTTTAGTTTCACACTGAGTAGTGATAGAGTATATCAGCTGAAAACCTGACTTCAGTGAGGAACTGTTTTGGTGCAGTAAGTGAAGTTGATGTTTTTTTTGTTTTCTTTTAATGCAGAGCTGAAATACTAAAAACATATATTTTGCATTATATACCAGTAATTAAAAGAAACTATTGTCAATGTGTGAAACCAGATTTCTAGAAAAATACAATTCACTTCATGCTTTTGTTAAATTTCTTAAACTTTGTCAGTTAAGCGGAGATGTCCGAGTGAACAGTCACTGATCTTCTAGCCACAGTTGAAAAAGGGGACTTTCTTAATTGTACTCTTTACCTGAGAAAAGTTTTTTTTCCAGTTTTACTGTATAGTTGTCAAAGTGTTTAGAGCCCTCGTCACAATTTAGCTCTTTCTTACCCAAGAGACGTCGCACAACTGCTTCAGAGACTTCGTGAAATTTCAAATGAAGAGTTCAGTGAAATATTTCATACTGTTTCTAAAAAGTGTCAACAGACATTCAATTCTGAAATTATGATTCGAAGAATAACAAAACACAATAATAATAACAAATGAGATAACTATCATCGTATTATTAATGGTGGATGGGCACCTCTGGCTGGACCCCCCCCCCCATTTTCTTTCTGGATACGCCCCTGTTTCAACCTTATGTACTACTGACTCTGAACACCCACACAAATATATTGACAATGTAAATATCTGGGATTCCAATGTATCCAAAAATTCTAATTCAATTCATCTAATGTGTGTATATATAATTTAAGGTGCACAGGCCTCCCCGTTGGCGCAGTGGTTGAGTCGTCGCCTTGTAATCAAGGGGTCCCGGGTTCAATACCCGGTGGAGGCACAAGTGGTTCGGATCCCACTTAAAACTGTAGGTCCAGTACCGATTAGCCTTACTGTGCATAAAGTGGACTTAAACCACCAAATCAATCAATCATTTAAGGTGCAGTTTACATGTGCCATTTTACATACTCAGACTAGAAATACATCTATAAGCACGAGTTACAAATGTTACGGGATACATTAATCAACAAAAATTGTTAATTGAATAAGAATTTCAAATTTATCTGTCAGACAGATTGTTCTGCAAAGGGCAAAGAGGATTCTGTTTCATTTTCCACACAGTTTTCTTCTTTTCCTTCCTCGACAAAAATAAAGGCTAAAATGTGAAAAACTTAGCTCAGTGCATTAATAAATATGTATAAATTCAATGGGAAGTGGATTAACAAAAGTTGCAATTCCTCACGTCTACGGAGAAAATGTCTAGTAGAATTCTTGCGTAATTCCCGGAGCCAATAATTCACGTATAATTCCCGGTGAGTAGTCACCGTGTCTTGTGAAGGTAGTTCAAGAACTATGAGGGACATTCCGAAAGTAAGTTTCATCTTCTTTTTTTTACAGGGAAGCTGTATTACAAAGTGAGAAAACACATTGCCATAACAAAAGACAATCTTTCCTGAATTCACGACGGGAGGAGCGAGAGCAGAGAAGCAATGGCCCATGCGCAGAGTGCCGAAGAATAGATAAGCAGCAGACTGATGTGCCCGAGCTCATTCGAGTGCAAACCAGTATGGCAGAAAGATGTGTACTGGAAACGTGTACTATGAATGGGCACATGGAACTAGTGCTTTTGTTCTTGGATGACAATGCAAGACCCCACACAGCAAGGGTCACTGCAGAACACATTCGTAGTCTGGGATGGGAGAGACTGTCACCCGGCCTACAGCCCCTATCTTGCCCCATCAGACTTACACCTTATTTCTGCGTTGACGTCAGCACTATCGGGACGTCACTTCGGAAGCAACGAAGAGGTGCAACAGGCTGTGAAGAACTTCCTTAAATCGCTGAGCACCGATTTTTACCAGGAGGGTTTCTTGAAATTGATTTCACGGTACGACAAATGTATAAATGTCAGTGTTATGACATTGTATTTTACTGTTTGTAATAAAGCTTCCCTGTGAAAAAAAAATGACTAAACTTACTTTCAGAATGTCCCTCGTATGTGCAGACTAAATTCCATGACTGTTGCCCAATGGTATGTTCATACATTTGGCCAACTATTTTCAGTACAGTAAACTTAACAGTATCATTAATTTCACAAAATTATCCTTTTAAAATCTTCCACTAAAAAAAATATTCTCTAGAACCACCATTTTGTGCAAATATACAAGAGTTTTTGAGAGAATCGTCCTGCACTGTGGCCTTGCAGTCTAAGGTGCCAGGCTTTGGGCTCTGGCTACGGGATGAATCTCCTGGGGGAAGCGTAATAACTTTTCTATCGTGAGCTATGAATAAATACCGTTACCCGGTCACAGAAACCAACAACGACGACTTGCACTGGCCCTCATATGCAATCACCATGGGTTATTTATTATATGAGAGTATCTAACCTACATCGCATTAAAATTCCCTGCCTTCATGTGGGGGGGGGGGGGAATGGAAAAGCCATGCCTACGAGTACAACTCACTTATTAACCATTGTCAAGAGTTAATGACTGTGTTCATTATTCATTCTCATCATCTCAATTAACCAGTATAACTTAGTTACATTTACTTTCATCAACTCAATTACAATTACTTTAAAAAGGAACGAATTAACTATAGCCAAGTGTTTAAAACTCTTAGAACATGTTGATTGCATAAACTGGAAGTAATATTGCAATATTTAAATCACAAAGTTCTCACTCACCGTCAGATAGGGAAGTGGGTGTTAATTTTTAAAAAATGAGAGTCTATTTTATGTTCAAGTAAAGTTTACAAATTTAATACTATATTAACGTGATACATACCTCATCGTCTAATGTTATTGGAAACTGTGTTATGGGCTTCACAGCCAAGTCTTGCAGTGCAGTTTGCCGTCTGAAATGATAAAATAAACAATGTTAGATATAAAAACACTGTCACACTAAGACAATTAAATTTATTTACACACAACATACATACACAAAATTAAAATTACGACCTATAGTAATTTCAGTTTTGCATTTTAAGTGTTTACTCTTTCCTCCTGTTTTTATTCATTCACTCTTCGTTCCTTTTCGTGAGTGTGAGAGATTACGTATGTGTATAGATGTTTCTTGAAGACTAGTGAATACTGAGATAAACAGGAAAAAAATTACATGAAGTAATACAATATTGCACATATGGAACTTGAACCTTTGCAAGTTAACAATTCGTTTGCTGAACACTGTTTTGTCATTGTGTTTATCTGCACTAACTTTCAGGACAGCTGATTTAAGTTTAATTTATGTGAATTGTGAATACACGACAAAATTTGCACAAAAATTCTATAAATGTTAATAATTCACACCACTTGACAGACATATATGTTGCTTCGTTAATGCATCGACATGAACAGAACATGATTATGGTCATCAACACACTTCCAATGAAAAGTGGAGATAAGATAATACAGTATTAAGTTGGCGAATTAATGCTAAATGAGTAAATTTCCCTTAAGCTGGCAAATTAATGCTAAATCAGTAAATTTCCCTTAAGCTGGCAAATTAATGCAAAACCAGTAAATTTCCCTATTTAACTGCTTTAATGGTCCCGCATCGTACCCATGCAGTCTAAGACCTTGGGCTTATGACATACGCTGGTTCAAGTCCCAAGAGGGGGGAATTATCTCCTGAGATTTCGACTGGTGTATGGGACCAGTGAGGAAATTGGAGAGCTACGATTGAGTAGTGTAACCCAGTCATGGAAACCTACAAAAATGACGATTTGTCGTGCTGACCACACATTACCCCATAACTGGTTGCATGATCACCTACCTCTGCTGCGACATGTGGGAGTGAGGCTGGCAGTGAGTAGTTAGGCCATGGTCCTACCAGGCTGTTGCACCATGGATAAATTGATTTAATGCCCTTACTTTAACATAATCACTTTCTTCAATTCTGCTATTCTCTATGTAACAAAGGCACCAACAATTTGACTCCATAAATATGCGTAACAAGTAAAACCAAATTAGCTTTTTAAAAAAAGCAGTTCCATACACAATCATTCTTGTAATCTATCAAATCAAATTCCCATTCCATAAACGATATTTTGCAGCTATCACCATAAGAGATAGCATTTCATATGATACCAAGATCAACAACCTTTATCAATCTTTACATTTTGTATATACTTCACAAGATAAACATTCTTTCACCTTGGAAAGGTAAATGGCTTTAAAAAGATAAGAATTACAACACGCAAGAAATGTTTGGAACTTTCGCAAGGGAATGTCATGAGTAGACCCTTATGTAATTACATATTATATTCGAGCGTCCTTGGTCACATAAAAACTTTAATCAATGAATTGTATAGTAATATAGTAATAGGACACTCGAAAGTTTTATTTAACATATTTCCAAAAAATAATTAATTTCAGTCTTTTACTAGTTAAGGTTATATAATTCTGCCATAACTTTACCAGACATTCTTAAGACTTGCGAGTGTTATGGGATTTGTGATGCATAGAAAATAGTGCAGTTTGGAATAAAAATCTAAAATGGCGTAAATGTGGGAATTAAGAGAATGAAATGATAAGTTTGACTGGACCTTTGGTCGACGTCAGCAAACCAGCGAAGTCCCACCTCTCCTTTCAAAAAACCACCATGGCATTTCAAATTCTGAGAAATTCCATCTGTTTAGAATTCCTTCTAGTTCATTCACATTAATCTTTGTGTGTGGTTAGCGGCTAGACTCTACTTTACATCCTTATTGCCTTTTGGTGGTAACCGATGGGAGTTAACAACACTGCAGGCTCATATTTGTGCTTTGCTCATTTGCGTTCTGCATGGTGATTGCTTCATTGCGTTTACGGTGCGTTGTGCATGAAGAACAGGTTCCAAAAACTTGTAGATAGTGTAAAATACGTTTATCCCCAGTAATAATTTAGTGCATCATTCAAAACCGTGCTTGCAGACAGCCGGCATCTTTTCTGTTCACGATAGCCCCACATACCATTCACGGGTAGCCCCACAAACCATTCACGGGGACGAGGTATGCCTATGAGGTTAGGTTCCATTAGCACTCATTTCACCCCTAAATATGTGCTTCATCATCGAAACATTTCCTCAGTACGTTCAATTACGCATATCCGGACAACATCAGTTTTTATCGATTTCCTCCTCCAGGTAATTTTTCCTTGCTTTGGGATTTACGTTGTTGAATTCCTTATAGGCTACAATAATCTTTCCAACGATATATGACATGTATTCCTTAGGAAAAGAACGTAAAGTAGAGCTTTCACTGTTGTCTAGATATTCACAGTAGTTCAACAGATTCACGTAGCCACAAAAATATTTCAAATATCTAGACAACAGCAAAGCAAATCACATGAAGATTGATGCAAATGCTCTAAAACATAAAATTCGACAACTCACATCCCAAGTGTAATACTTACACAACATTAACAACCATAATTGCAAAATGTAGGCAGAAGATTGTATAACTTTTGCAGTAACAGGAATAAGCACTATTATATATTTATACATTATTTATTGGTATTCAAAACTGAAAAACATTATAATACTCTGTTCTGTAACACACCAAAATAACAGTAGACTTGTACACTCAATGGACGCAATCAGCAGAGGGGCAACGGGGGCAGTTGTTATTCCCAATCTTTGCCCCTGCACTATGAGAGTCGAGTCTACCAAGTGAAAGTAGACTGTCCTTGCCCCTTCCCCTGAGTTTTGGGGCTCAATCACCGCCACTGTGTACAGATCTTTTTCCCCAGAAAAGTATTTTTATATTCAGCAAACAACAACTCTCAACTTTTTGCAAGAGGTCATTAGATTATATTTCAATTTAGTACTTTCTACAGAAACTGTAAAGTTTGTTCACCTGTTCTAAAAAATCTAAGGTATTTTCAAAATTTTCACCTTCAATCGAAATAGGCAACTTTAGGCACAACAGAAATTGAACATTGTGATTGCTGAACCCTAAAACGAACTTCCGTACTGGAAGCCTACTAATATGTTCAAGAGGAATAAAATAGGCATTTGGGACAAATACTCGACGTCTCAAAAAGTATTACAAGAAAACATGCTGGTGACGTCACCAGCAGACAACTGAAGGGATTGTGACAGTAGTTATGGAACAAAATTGTCAAGTGTATCGTATTATCAATGTAAAAGGAAATTTCGGAGAAGGCGTGTATATTACACATACCTTACAGTTACAGAGGATACGGTAAAAAATAAGTGGGGTAAGGAAATCGCACATTTTTAAAGAAAATACAGCCATTTTACCATTCCAATGCTCAACTGACGCGTTGGATGCTGGGAGTCCAGCAGCATCAAGTTCACGTGACTTCAGCGGCGATGCCTATTGGCTGCTGTTCCGGATACAAGCCGCTAGAAGAATTCGCTACACTCATTCTCCGAAATCTCATCTTTGCATTGATGTACGATACATACCACAATTTTAAATTTGCGATGAATTTTCGAATGCTGTCGCATACGAAAGAGAAAAAAACGACGGGTCTTGTTTGGATTCAAATTTGCTCAGTGACGTCACACTAATATGCAGGCACGTATCCAGTAATTCCTTTCGGGGGGGGGGCTCAACACCATTTTTTAAGGGGTATAGTAAGAACCTCACAATTGTGTGTTCAAGACCAGTGGTGGGGGGGGGGGGTGCCGAGGGCTTTGCAAGGGAAGTTTACTTTCTCTTTGTAGACAAGGCTTAACATTAAGAGGCCATAACATTGAGGCAAAAAAATGGGGAGCAACTATCCCTTAAATCGTCGCCACTGTAAGGCTGTCATTTTTATCAGAACGTGAAATCGGAATATTTTTTACCACTCGACTCCTCTGTTTCCATGCATTAACATTGTGTACCGGAACCATCTCAGTATGTGTGTTTGTCCATTTCTTCTCATTAGGCATAAAAACATCTATGGTGTCTTTGAGTGTTTTTACGAAGCTGTTCCACACACACGGGATGGACAATCCACACGACAACGCGAGATTCAAACTGTGGGCTACGAACTGGACGCAGACAGCTCTCGAATATTTCTCTCTGATTCGAGCCTGAACACCACTAACGTGTCTTGTCCTTTCATGTTTGCAGCCGAAACCCTCCAAATTGTTCAGATTCAGGCCTTAGCACTTACAAGTGTTCAAAAATGCCTGTCACAGCTTCCACTGTCTTGTCATATATCGACACGAAACAAAGGAAGTCTTCTCGAATACAGCTGGATCACGAAACAATTAATGCACAGTGAAAACCCTTCTGTTCCCAACACATCTAATGTTTCGTCTCCCAGCATGATCAAATGCTTACTCATTTACCTCCAGTGACCTGCCCAAGGGAGGGTTGGTGAGGTCATAACCCCATTTGACCCAGTATTCCTTTCTCTTTTTTTCTTTAAAAAAAAAAAAGAGGAACGTCAAAGACAGGAAAAAAATGGCAAAACCAGGACTGACCACCGAAAAAAAAAAATAGTATGCGTAACCCCTCTCCCTTCCGAAAATCCTGGGCACGCCTCTCTTTATCTCGGACACATTTTTTAAAATCAACTCACCAGAGGTTTTTATCATTCCGTATTGGAGATTGGAGTAAGATGCGTTCTTCCTGCAGGTTTTGGATATGATCCTTTAGGGTGCTGTCGTCTGCCTGCCTTCACACCTAACCTTAACAAGGCCCTAATTTTCCATCCTTGTGACTTGGATTTTCAAGACTTAGGAAGGTTTCAGACCGAAGGGACACGCGATACATGTCGATTGGAATGGGCCAATCAACAGCAACGTTTCACACCGTAGCGACACAAAAGGTCGCACAAACCTAATTTCGACTTGTGAAATCCTCAGGCGACACCGTGTGAAATCTCCCTTATTAGTGCCAGGACTAGGTAAGTAACACTTTTTTCATCATAATTTTCATTTCCTTTTTTTTCCTGTTTCCAATATTTCCATGTCATAGACCATCACTAAACACACCTTTTGTTGCCTTCAAACATCAACAGTGTTGCCACTGTACCTCATAATTTTTTTAAAACACCCATTTGGACCGGTACGCCTTTACGAAGCATTTCAGGATTGGCTATACGCGAAAACGATCGGTTTTCTTCTCTGAACTATAGATGGCGAAATAGTCCACCTACCCAAGGTGGAAATTGACGTCCAAATTTCCGTACGAATGTTTGACATGCAATTTTCCATGCTTTGTGGAAAAATAAATTTACACTTTCACTTACATTTGGCAACACTGCACCCCCTTTGTTGTTTCTATGTTTAAAAATATCTACTTGGACAGGGCTAGCATTTGGTGTATGACTTATGTATGTACAGGTTTCGGTTACAAAGTAACGCCACTCTTTAATTCCCAGTTGCACCGTTCGTGGGACACCCTGTATTAATATACCATATAGGCCTACATAAGTATATGTACAGTATGTGTGTGTGTGTGTGTATATATATATATATATATATATATATATATATATATATATATATATATATATATATATATAAATCTTATTGGAAGAGAACATTATTTTCTCCTGTAGCCCCCAAAAATTTACGGATATAGACTCGCGAAATCCACGGCCATTATTCGGGAATCTAAATGCAGAATGAACTTATTAACTTAATGGCATCTAGACAGTCTTTAAAAATCCATGTATTTTCTCTTATGTCAGATTTTTGAGACACCAAGAACAATGTCATTAGTCCTTACTCCTTAGATTTGTAAATTTGCTCGAAGAAAATTGAGAAGTAGAGAAAACCCTCTTCCGTCAGTGTAGATATAAAATGGTGCTGGAATCAGGTGCACAAGTATGACAACGGTGCGAAAATGAAATGTTTGCGTAATGAGTTCAAGATAGGCATCTCATGTATATTGTTTATACCAGAATCGAATCCGGCGGCCTTTAGTACAAGGCGACACCCTTAACCACTATTCAATGGGACATGCCCGAGTCTTTGCGGCGTCGTACTGTACACATTGGAGAATGATGACGATATATATGATATTTTATGCACACATCTAATTTCTTAAAAGTAATCTTCTTTGTACGTGCGAAACTGAATATATGACGGCAATAGAAATAACAAAATTCCCGCGCGCTAAAAATATTGCGCTCTCGTCTTTCGTACGACAGATTCAAGGTTCGATCCCTGGTAGGAACTCCAAAATTTCTGTGATGGCCCAACATCGTGAGGACAATTGGAAAGCTACTTGAAATCAATATGTAAGCGAATTCCACTCTTAAAACTAGATGGGACTCGATGTGATGACCACGCGTCACCGAATGGAAAAACACTTCAGAGGCTTTGTCCTTCAAAATTACAACGAATCACCCTACGTGTGGGCTACCTTTGTTGTGCAGCTTCCAAATGCTGACAAGTCTCTACATAGTGCTCGAGTGCGCTGCGAAAACACCGAAAGCGCAAGAAAAGTTTACGTGCAATATTATCAACAACAGGATTATAGAACATTCTCCGTCTTGCCTCGATAATTGTCTATCTCCTTAAATTATCGTCACATTATTCAAGAAGCCAAAATCCTAATTTTATCTAGTGTAAACAGAAAAAAATCCTGAAGGGGGCTCGAGCCTCCCGATTCCCACCTTGGATACGTGCTATTGACAATAATAGGGTTATAGAACACTCTCCGTCTTGTCTCGATAATTATTTCTCTCAGATTTATAATTTTTTTATCTTCACATTATTCAAGACGCCAAAAATCTAATTTTATCTAGTGTAAATTGAAAAATTTCCTGAAGGGGGCGGGGGGGTCGAGCCACCTCATCCCCACCTTGGATACGTGCTATTACCAATAACAGGGGTATAAAACATGCTCCGTCTTGCCTCGATAATTATTTCTCTCCTTATATTATTTTCACATTATTCAAGAAGCAAAAAACCTAATTTTATCTAACGTAAACTGAAAAATTTCCTGGGGAGAGGCTCGAGCCGCCTGTGCCCCATCTTGGATACGTGCTATTATCAATAACAGGGTTACGGAACATTCTCCGTCTTGTGATAATTATTCCCAATTATTTCTATCCTTAAATTATTGTCACATTATTTTATTTCACACCACAAGAAGACAAAAAAAACTCATTTTATCTAGAGTAAACCTAAAACTTTCGGGGGGGGGGGGGCTCGAGCCCCCTAAGCCCCGCCTCTGGATACGTGCCTGCTAATATGGTTCATTCGTTGTGTTTGGGCGAGGGAGCTTTCAGACCGAAGTAACACTAACAGGCTACAAATGACAAGCGACACGGGCCCCTTCAGTCTGTAAAGAAAAAAGCTTTCACTGCGCATACGCGAGCAACAGACCAAGGCGACACGGAGTCGCGAAAATTGCCCACTCCGAGTGACACGCAAGCGATATATGTGGCTTGTCGTTCACTCAGGTACGAAAGTTTGCAATTATTTCTGAAGGTCATTCAAGCGACACGTGTCGACTGGCGCTTGTGATTTGTCCCGTCGGTGCGAAGGCTCCCCAAGGATCAGTGGCTTGGCTTTCTTTCACACTGTTGCCCGTTCTGCGTGAAGTACGGTGAACCCAGGAGAGGGGTCATGGGGGCCCCGAACTATGAAATATTTAAATGCGAACCTTTAAAAAGCTACGAAACTAAACGACGATTTTTTCCTTGTATTCGACTTTGTCCTTTCATAAATGGGTGGGTTTGTTATGGAGAGAGATGTAGGTTCCAGAAGTCTGCAATATTGGATAGTTGACGTCCGATTTAGTCGGGACACTCCATTTCTTTGAATCCAGACTATTTCGAAGCAGTTGTAATGCACAAATGTATCGTTTTTTGGTTAAATTGCATTTAAACATGTTCATTATTATAACAATAATTGCTAATATGAAGAATTTAGCCTAATTTATAAATATATTATTTTATAAACACAACCAGGCACGTATCCAGGAATTTCTTTCGGGGGGGAGGGGCGGGGGGCTGAACACCATTTTTAAGGGGTATAGATATAACCTCACAATTGTATGTTTAAGGCCAGTGATGGCAATTTGGTTCCAAAACTGGGGGTGGTTGTAAGGAAAGTTTACTTTATCTTGGTAGACAAAGCTTAGCATTAAGAGGCCATAGTGTGGAGGCAAAAAATGGGGAGCAACTATACCCCAAATCGTCGCCACTGTTTGAGGCTGTAATTTTAATCAGAACGTGAAATCAGAACATTTTTTACCACTCGACTCCTCTGTTTCCATTAACTTTGTGTGCCGGAAACATCTTAGTATGAATGTTCCTCTATTTCTTCTCATCAGGCATCAAAACATATTTATACCAGGTAACCAGAGGTGCTTTTACGAAGATGTTACACATGCACGGGATGGACAATCCACTCGACAACGCGAGATTCAAACTGTGGGCTGCGAACTGGACGCAATTGTTCATATTGAGGCCTAAGTAGTCGCAAGTGTTCAAAATTGTTTGTCACAGCTTCCGCAGTGTTTGTCCTATATCGGCATGAAACAAAGGAAGTCTTCTAGAATACAGTTGGATCGCGAAACAATTAATGCACAGTGAAAACCCTTCGGTTCTCAACACATGTAATGTATCTTCTGCCAATATGATCCAGTGACGTGCCCAAGGGAGGGTTGGTGAGGTCATAACCCCATTTGACCCAGTATTCCTTAAAAAAAGAACGTCAAAGACAGGTAAAGATGGCAAAATGAGGACTGACCACCAAAGAGTATTCGTAATCCCTCTCCCTTCCCAAAATCCTGGGCACGACACACTTTATCTCGGACACATTTTTTAAAATCAACTCACCAGAAGTTTTTACCATTTCGTATTGGAGACTGAAGTAAAGCGCCTTGTACCGTCAACGGCAAAGATAATGGTAGGCAAATTTCATTACATTTTTATTCTACATCCTGCGTTATTTTAAGGGATGAGACTATGTTGGTTCGAAGCAGGCATTGTTCTCTGCTTATTGACGTCATTATATCAATTCATTGTCATCACATTGCGTAATACAGACGGAATGAAAATGGTGGTGGACAATTCGCCTACTGTTTCTTTTGCCGCTGGGTGTACACGATCAAATAAGTCGTGAACAAGTCATTGAATTGAACGATTAAAAGGCAATGATGTCAGAGCCAACGCCATTTATCTCATTGGATCCAAGGTTCGGTCAAAGAATTTATATTTAGGAATGGTTCTAATTAACGCGTATTTATATCCTCATACAGAGCCGTTTCGTGAACGGATGCTTCAATTATGGGAAAAAGGACAGCTTGCTCTGTGACGACATTAATGAGCATTTCTACATTCTAATTTCTTCATATAGGAGAAGTAATTATTTTACACGAGAGCGCTCAACTAAGCTTATATTATAGAATTATTACTTTCTTTCACTTCAGATCCAAGAAATGTAATATAAGCTTAGTTGAGCGCTCTCGTGTAAAATAAATACTTCTCCTATATGAAGAAATTAGAATGTAGAATTGCTCATTAATGTCGTCGCAGAGCAAGCTGTCCTTTTTCCCACAATTGACGCATGCGCTCACGAGACTCCTCTGCCTCATTATATTCTAGAACGTTGCGCAGATAAACTATTTATAAATCTTGCCAGTAGTTAGACTCCTCTTGTTCAAGAACATTCTCTCTCGCGCCTTCCAGAGATTAAAAATTACAACGAATCGCCCTACGTGTGGCGATACCTTTGCTGTGCAGCTTTCAAATGCTGACAAATCTTTGATTAGTGCTCAAGTTTGCTGTGACAACACTGAAAGCTCAAGAAAAGTTTACGTGCAATATTATCAACAACAGGGTTATAGAAAATTCTCAGTCTTGCTTTGATAAGTATTTCTTTCAAATTATCATCACATTATTCAAGAAGCCAAAATCCTAATTTTATCTAATGTAAACAAACATTTCCTGATGGGGCGGGGGGGGGGCGCTCGAGCCCCTTCATTCCCACCTTGGATACGCGCAATTAACAATAACAAGGTTATAGAACATTCTCCGTCTTGCCTCGATAATTATTTCTCTCCTTAAATGATCGTCACATTATTCAAGAAGACAAAACCCTAATTTTATCTAGGGTAAATTTAGAAATTTCCTGGGGGGGGGGGGCTCGAGCCACCTGATCCCCAACTTCGATACGCGCTAGTAACAATAGCAGGGTTATAGTTTTCTCGATAATTATTTTTCTCAAATGATCATCACATTATTCAAGAAGCCTAAATCCTAATTTTATCTAGTGTAAACAAAAAAATTCCTGAGGGGGGGGGGGGTTCAAGCCCACTGATTTCCAACATGGATACGCGCTATTAACAATAACAGAGTTACAGAACATTCTCCGTATTGCCTCGATAATTATTTATCTCAAATTATCGTCACATTGTCTTATTTCACACCACAAAAAAAGGTCATTTTATGTAGTGTAAACCGAAAACTTTCAGAGGGCTCGAGCCCCCTAAGCCCCCCTTGGATACGTGCCTGAACACAGCTGTTGTCTGTAAGCGACTGTGTTGCTGAATGTTGTGACGGAAAAGGGTAGGCGGCGTGTATTGACGAATTGATTTTCCCGTTAATTTGGACCATAATATTGTACAGGGTCTGTATTTTAAGTAATGAGAATAAATCCAGAAAACAAAATTTATTACAGATATCGCTACAAATCTTTAGTAGTCTTCAAAGTATGCCCCTTGAGCGTCAACACACTTCTGCAAGCGAGTTTTCCACGCGTCGTACGCTCCCTGTAAGCCAGCAACTAAAACAGCCTTCAGAGCACGCGTGCAAGCCGCTTTGACAGCATCCAGGGTTCCGTGGTGGTGTCCTTTGAGGGCTGTTTTCACTCTGGGAAAGAGGAAAAAATCTGCAGGGGCAAGGTTGGGGCTGTAGAGAGGCTGAGGAATCGTTGTGATGCCAGATTTCGTCAGGAACTCTCTAACCACGAAGCACGTGTGACATGGCGCATTGTCATGATGGAGCTTCCAATCAGCGGAAATTTCTGGTCGCACTCGGTTGACCCGTCTGAACCGAGCGGTTGTGCAATTGCTCGTTCGTCAAAACTTTCGGGACGAGCTTGGTGCAAATTTTTCTCATCCCAAGATCCTCGGTGATGATTTTGAGAACAACCATTTTATCGAGTCCTAGCGTATCCGCGATAAACCGCACACTGACACGCCTGTCCGCGTTCAGCAAATCTCGCACACGTTGTTCGTTGTCTCTGGTTCTTGAGGTTGACGATCGCCCTGCGCGGGGTTCTCCACGCTCTCCTGGCCTTCTTTGAACATTTTGTGCCACCGAAACACTTGCACTTGTGATAAACTGTCACTGCCGTACGCTTTCCGAATCATTTCCAGCGTTGCTGCACCAGATTTTCCAAGGTGCACACAAAATTTGATCGCGTACCGCTGTTCCATGCTTTGCTGCATTTTGCTCTTGCACACACTACTTTGCAGACGTCCACGCCACGCGTGATCATGCCTCAACGGTCGCCAGCAGGCAACTGCCGCTTGGAGCGTTATAAAGGTCACACACCCCCACTACCAACTCCAACCGGTCCCAGCCGGCTCTGACGTCTAGTCGCGGCAGAAAAAAAATATTCTCATTACTTAAAATACAGACCCTGTAACTACAATTGTACGCTTAGCTTTAGCTGTAAGGTCACCACAAGCAAAGAAACCTGCGCAGACCAGCGACTCCTGTGCACCGTACTCCCGCGGGGAGGGGAGGGGGAGAGTTGACCATGCTTTCTTATGGCCCGAGCTGAACGGGAGAAAGAAAAGCTGCCCGGGGACTTTTCGTCCAAAGTTTGTTTCCTTATGGTCGCTCTATATCAGTGGTTTCCAACTTCAAAAGGTCCGAGGGCCAAAATTATATCCAGCAGTTGATAGGAGGGTCGCATTTTTTTTTTGGGGGGGGGGATTAAAAATTACAAAAATTGTAAGTACTGAACTGAAAATGTAGTACTTTCGCATGACCTAAATTTCTAAAATGAGGCAACAAAACAATGGAATTACAAATCAAAATTGTATAATTACAATTTATTTCACAAAAACCCAATACTTATTGATGAATTGAAAGAAATTAAAGACACACCATACAAATAAGAATCCTTCATAGTAAGTGTTCAATGTGAAAATTGAGCCCGATCTGTTTCTTTTATTAAAGTTGTATTTGAATTTCTGTATTTGAAAGTCTCAGAAGGTGAAGCAGTGAAGAATCTGCCAGTCGGCTTCTGTAGCGATTCTTGATGAACTTCATTGAAGAAAAAACACTTTCACACGTGTATGTGCTGCCGAACATCGATGTCATTCTTTGCCCAAAACTACGAATGTTTGGAAAGCGTTCTTTTGAAAGGTATTTGAAAAACTCTGGCCCCTTTTCTTGCCTAGTTTGAAGGAACACATCGCCTTGCAAATCACGCAATTCAAGTTGAAGAGAAGCTATTTTAATTTTCAATCTTACGTTTTTTGGAGATATTGCTCATGTCAATATTTGCTCAAACTTTAACAATCAGTCACAGTACAATCCGAGTTGGAACACTGGAAATCTCTTCGTACTTCGTGCGTAGTAAAACAGATCTATATAGCGCCGCTCTGCAGTTTGTTTCTGAACACAAAGAGTGAAGCCTTCGCGGAAGCAGGCGAGTTCATTCCACATAGCGAAGGGATGGAATGCATGGTGTGAAGAGAAAGTTACGTCATTTTAGATTCTTCTGATTATCATTATTGACTGCAAAATCAAATCAATTCTACCTGTGATATTGTCTTTCTTCACAGAGAATCCGTTCAGTAAAAAAAAAACGTATTTTAATAAAAATAAATAAAATTAATGTATTTTGCAAACTGGCTTCGCGGGCCGCAGAAAAAGGCAACGGGGGCCGCCAGTTGGAAACCCCTGCTCTATATCTCCGGATCATTTAACTCAAGGATGAATGGAAGATAGCTCTTGGGGTAGGGATTTTGCATGTTAAGATAGCTGGGACACGAGGCTAAAGTCTGGGCAAATTCGTTATGGAGAACGTGTGACGAATTAGGATTTCCCGAGGGGGAATCTTACATATCTCTTTTCATGTAAGCTGATTTGGATTCCCCCCAAAAAATGCTTTATTTCGAATAAATAAATATTTGCAATTGTTTAGTTATTTTGTTTATATTTTTTTTCGAGACTAGACGAGACTTTTCACGAGCCGTCTCGTATCTCGCCTCGAATTTTTAAAAGCTGAGACACGAGACGAGATTATGTCTAGTCTCGTGGGCAACACTAGTTAGGTTAGAGGGGCCAGGTTTAGATATCTTAGCAATTAATTTCGGCGCTTGTTGCAAGCTGAATGTCCCTCGCATAAGACCCCACTGGACCACGGGTTAAGTTAAGAACACCCCAACCCAAGGGGCGAAATCATTGAAGACGAGGGGGGATTTTAATCTACACACCTTTATTTCTTAGGAGTTGGCAACCTTTATTTCTTAGGAGTTGGCAACCTTTATTTCTTAGGAGTTGGCAACCTGATTTCTTAGGAGTTGGCAACCTGATTTCTATTCATATATATATATAGTATATACACACATTATTAAATATACGACAATTACTAAATATTTTAAAAGAAACATTGTTATTAAATACACAAAGGAATTTTGTTACTTTTAAATATGTAACGTATTTATAAAGTAGCAAACTATTTCAGTTACTAACTGGAACTGGTTAAGATGTCAATAAATTAGTAAAGAGTTTTTGTGTATAAGCTTTTGTTTAGTTTTGCTCTCAGTTATAATAAATCACTTAGAATTCATAATTATATTTCACTTCAGGAGTGTATATTCTAGGCTAGCTGCGAAGCCTGGTAATTCTGGAGTTGGCAACCTTTATTTCCTAGGAGTTGGCAACCTTTATTTCCTAGGAGTTGGCAACCTTTATTTCCTAGGAGTTGGCAACCTTTATTTCCTAGGAGTTGGCAACCTTTATTTCTTAGGAGTTGGCAACCTTTATTTCTTAGGAGTTGGCAACCTTTATTTCTTAGGAGTTGGCAAACTTATTTCTATTCATAGTCTTAGACTAAGTATACACTACTGTTTGACTTAAGATTCTTCCTTTACTTTTCATCTACGCATATTGTTATTGGTGTAGAGTAGATGTGTTAATTAGAGAGAGAGAAATCATTCTGCACTCTCAACCTATTTTGTGTCGGTTTTCGATATTATTCACAGCAAAGTACATAAGAAGTCAAATGTAATTGCTTATATATTTGTGAAACTCTCTCCCGGGAAATTTTTGGTTGGGGGCGGTGTCACTCCACCGTGTCCCCAGGGTTTCACAACCTGCCCAACCATATGAATACTCCAAAAATTAGTGTCACCATAAAAATGCAATCAATCACAGTAATCAAAAAGTTCTTCACACACACACAAACTACCCACCCCCTCCATGTCTTGCGAGCAACTTGCAAAGATAGTACACGTATGAATGGCTATGCGCTACTCACGGAAATGTAGGCCTGCTCTTCGAGCGAAAACTGGAAAAGCGGCGAGCTCTCACGAGAAACTTCTTCATTGCCGCACACGCAACCATCGTTCATTGGCCCACAAGAGACGACAACAAGGATTCTGTGTCATATTTCTCACTCGAAAGGAGCCCCAATTGCACTACATTCCCTCAGCGCTCGGGAACAGATTAACAAGTGCAACAGGAAGCCTCGTCTTCCTCTCCACACAGCACAAACCAGTGTTGCCAAACCGGATACGGAAAAGGAGCCAAATCTGTAAAATGGTGATAAAAATAATTTATTTTGGCCAAGATTTTGTTTAATCCACGAACTGGAATTACGAACCAGGCACGTATCTAGAAATATACCCCACATCCCCAAAATGTGCCTTCATGGCTCGATGCTATATGCACATGGAAGTACCTTACTAATTAAAATATAGCTATAAATTAAATAATATTTAGAAATTTTCCTGGGGGGGGGGGTCGAATCGAAGATGTCGAGGACACCCCCTCCCCTCAAAAATATTGTGATACGGACCAGTGGCATATGCAGAAGTTTGTCAAAGAAGGGTTCATTTTAAACATTATTGCATTATCGGTATTTTAAATTGTTATTATTATTATTATTATTACTATTAGTAGTAGCAGTTTTAGTTTAGTTTAGTATCCAATAAGTTTATTATATGAATAATGTTGTACTTATTACAACCAAGCAGAGGCGTCTCGTGAATGCTGCGCATGCGTCAATTGTGGGAAAAAGGACAGCTTGCTCTATGACGACATTCATGAGCGTTTCTACATTCTAATGTCTTCATATAGACAAGTATTTATTTTACACGAGAGCGCTCAACTAAGCTTATATTACATTTCTTGGATGTGAAGTGAAAGAAAGTAATAATTCTTTTCCCACAATTGATGCATGTGTCACTTCAGCTCCAATAAATGTAATATAAGCTTAGTTGAGCGCTCTCGTGTAAAATAAATACTTCTCCTATATGAAGAAATTAGAATGTAGAAACGCTCATGAATGTCGTCGCAGAGCAAGCTGTCCTTTTTCCCACAATTGACGCATGCGCAGCATGCGTTCACGAGACGCCTCTGCAACCAAAATTACATAATAGTTACTTCCAACGTTAGTAGCAGTAGCAGCAGCAAACGCAGTACTATAAGAAGCTTGAAAACATGTGAAAGTTACAAATTAACACAGTTTCAGTGTTGCAAATTATGAAAGTTTCGTACCAAATTCGAGACCATTTTTAAACAATGACGCAAAATGAGGTAAAATAAAGTGCTTTGTTTATAAATTGCCATAAATTGAAAAAAAGGAGATGAAAATTTCAGGGGGGGGGTCGACCGACCGGTTCCACACCCCCTGCCGACGCCCACGAACAGCACATATTCATTATCTAGCTTACGTATTGTTAAAAGTGCCCTGGCAAAGAAATTAATGTCAATGTTTGTCACATCTGTTCATAATTCACCCAGAGCCTCGCCCATTGTATTCAAGGGGTCCCGGGTTCGATAAACGATGGAGACACACGGTACGGTGTGACAAACAAAACTCATCATTCATCCTCATCGTTGCGAATAACCCAAGAGGTAGAGGAGTGAGGTTTATTTTACTTCGCTTTTCTGCCACTTTTGGCTAATTGCGAAGATGGGGATGAGTAATGATACGATGAAATTGATGGGACGCTCACAAACACCCATGCCGGGATTCGAACCCGGGACCCCTGGCGTCGTAGACCAGTGGCGTGCCAAGGATTTTCGAAAAGGAGGGGTTATCAGGGCGCGAAATCATTTAAAACTGGTGGGGGGAGAAAGATGTTACTCTACAAACCCCCTCCCTCACAAACACACATATAAATTATACGATATACATATTTATAATGTTATTAAAAGTAAATAATTACAAAATTAAAAAATATATTATTATTATCGTTAATTACACAAAAAGAAATAAATTTGTTTACTTTTAAATATATCAGATATTATAAAGTAGCAAACTACGCCCATTACTAACTAACTGGTTAAATATGTTAATAAATTATGAAATAGTTGAAGTGGTTTTATTATGTGTAAGTTTATATTTAGTTTTTGCTTTATGTAAATACAGTGCGTCCATTTCGATCTTCAGCCGAGAGATCGGGAGAAGCGTGGCGGGCGGCGCTGACGGAGGTGCCGACATTTGCGGCCTGTAATGCCCGCTTATTTTTATAGACATATGCAGACATTTATATAAATATTGCAAAACGAGCACTAACCTGTGTTATAACACGCAAAAGTTCTTCTGTAATTCATCCAAGTTCTGCTCTTATATGCACAAATAAATACGCTTTAGAAACGATGTTAAGAGCCACAGATAATAAAACATTTTAATCATAGTTTTGACCAGTAACGTCCTGCTTAAGTTTATATGCTTGAAAGAGTTTTGTGGCGATGGGAATCGTTTGGAGGTTTCGAATGTGCAACACTGTATCAAGATTACGCTGCAGACGAAACCGTTAAAAGTGAATGGAGTTCGTGAGCTTCCTTGCAATCCGAAATCTCCGAGCTCGAGTTTTTTTGTTCCTTCGCGACTAGATGAAGATAGACCTGTGAATATAGTCGCGAGCAGATGTAAACCAAGAGCGTGTTAATTTCGTACTGTGCGCAGGAGTGTTATTCTTGGTTACTTGCAGTTACTTGTTTGTGTTATTGCATTGTGTATGTGTGTTGTGTCAGTGAGACGATTGGAATGCCAGCCGCAAGGTTCACGTTAGAACAAAAAAAAAATTTGCAGGACACACGTACGTGAAAACAGACTCGTGTCGAGACGTGTGTAGGCAATTTCTACAGAAATTCCCATGCGTTTCACCTCCACATAGAGATACGGTTAGACATCTTGTCCTTAAATTACGAGAAACTGGATCGTTAAATTTTAAAACACCTAAGCAAAAACGACGGATTCTAACCGAAGCAAAACTCGATGATATTGGTGCAGCGTTAGAACGTTCTCCAAACAAATCTCTACGCCGTGTTTCACAAGGGGTGGGCGTCTCAAAATCATCGGCACATACAGCCACTAATAGGGTGACCAGACATACTCTTTTTAAGAGTATTATACTCTTTTAGAGGTTCATATACTCTATACTCTTTTCAATTTGCAAAAATCCCCAAATATACTCTTTTTCTTGCTATTTAATTTCATTCGTTATTTTACGCGTAAAAATGCCTTAAAATCCACAGAACGGAAAACGTCAAGATGTCAACAAACTGAAGTATTTACTCCTTGACTCAAGAATTCCCTATGAACAATTTCCAGTCATTTTCATATTCCATCAACAAGCAAAACATATTTCAAATTCATTGGAATTTAATGATAATGATTAGGGCTGAGCCGATACACTTTGAACCGATACTCTTACCGATTCCCACCGATACAGATACTTGAAAATTGCAATAATTAAAATTTGTTCAAAATATTGATCAATATTGGTGTGTAAATATTCTCCTCCAATTATATGCATCAACATACCAAGAAATTTGCTTTAGAATATTCAAGAATTGCATCAGAATATTAAAATAGATATTATGTAGTCACAAAATATAGTTTTTTGTGCAAAATTAGTGTAAAATAAAAAGGAAGTTTTAATTTTGCATAATTTACAGGATAATTAGACTGTCAAGAAGTCGCGTGGGATTTTTGCGCACCTTCAACCTATAGACTATACTCTTTTTGGTCAACAAATATCTGGTCACCCTAGCCACTAAGCTACTAAAATTAAAACCGTACTCTTATAACACAGGTTAGTGCTCGTTTTGCAATATTTATATAAATGTCTGCATATGTCCATAAATATAAACGGGCATTACAGGCCGCAAATGTCGGCATCTCCGTCAGCGCCGCCCGCCACGCTTCTCCCGATCTCTCGGCTGAAGATCGAAATGGACGCACGGTATAAATCAATTAGATTTGATAGTTATTATTGTTTTGTATTCTTGTTTCACTTTCATTGTGCGAATTGATGTAGATTTGTTAACGATCTCTGGAGAGAGAGAGAAAGCATTCAATACTCACAACTACACTAATTTGTGTTTTCGATATTATTCTTAGTACAGTATATTTGAAATTAAAAGTATGCTTATCTTTTGTTTGTTGTAACAAAAACTCTCCCCTCCGGAAAGTTTTGGTGCGGGGATCTTTGAGGCCAAGAATGTTGGTGAGGGGGAATTCCCCCCACCAGGATTTCGAACCCTGGGGTTTATGTAAATTTTTTTTTAGTAGCCAGTCCTTTATTTTGTCATATTTACATAGCTTTGACGTTCTTTTCTTAGGAATACTAGGCCAAAGGGGGGGGGGGGGTTATAACCCCCACAAACCTGCCCTTGGGCACGCCACTGAGTTCAGATGGGATTTTAAGTCTATATATAGGCTAATCGGGTCTGGGCCTACAGTTTAAGGTAGGATCAGAACCAGGTATCGAACCCCTTGATTACAAGGCGACGACGCTGCCACTACGGGAAGGCCCTGAAATACCACATTGACATCTAAAACTAAATGTGTCACCCCCTAAGACGACGGCAAGAACTAACAATACCATCCACTCCAACGAAATAAGTCGCTAATCCAACACTAACATCGCCAGCACTAACGTTAGGAAGATTACCAAAAGGCCATATCTGGCTCCAACCGAGCGAAGTTGGCAACAGTGGCAACGGCTTACGCACACACATACACACGAGAGGAAGATGGGGAAGGGAGGGGAATTGCATGTCGGTATCGCAAGCCTCGTGGCAGTAATTTTCACCTTCTTTTGCCCGCTTGCAAGTGCCAACACGATAAATAAAGCACTCGACATGTGTGAAGTATACCATTGTGCAGATTTTGTTAAAACCTATTTCTTCCAAGTGCGAGGTACATCAACAATGTTTTGCTTCGTAGACATGAAAACTACTGTACTTTTAAACAGGGTTGTTAAACATCCAGGAACCAATAAATTCTAATGGGTTCTATTGGGTTCCGCTGCAGGACCGGAACCTTTTTTCTCGCACAATTCAAATTCTGTCCAAGTTGCGTATTGTTACATTGAAAAACTGGACCGTATTTTAACTGTTCGTGAAAAAAATGTTCCTGGACCGGATTTTAACTGTTCGTAAAATAAAATGTTCCTGGACCGCATTTTAACTGTTCGTGAAAAAAAAATGTTCCTGGACCGCATTTCAACTGTTCGTGAAAAAAAAATGTTCCTGGACCGCATTTCAACTGTTCGTGAAAAAAAATGTTCCTGGACCGCATTTCAACTGTTCGTGAAAAAAATGTTCCTGCACCGCATTTCAACTGTTCGTGAAAAAAAAAATGTTCCTGGACCGCATTTCAACTGTTCGTGAAAAAAAAAGTTCCTGTACCGCATTTTAACTGAGTGAAAAAAACGTTCCTGTACCGCATTTTAACTCAGTGAAAAAAAAACGTTCCTGTACCGCATTTTAACTGAGTGAAAAAAAAAAACGTTCCTGTACCGCATTTTAACTGAGTGGAAAAAAAACGTTCCTGTACCGCATTTTAACTGAGTGGAAAAAAAACGTTCCTGTACCGCATTTAAACTGAGTGAAAAAAAAAAACGTTCCTGTACCGCATTTTAACTGAGTGGAAAAAAAACGTTCCTGTACCGCATTTTAACTGAGTGAAAAAAAATGTCCCTGTACCGCATTTTAACTGAGTGAAAAAATGTCCCTGTACCGCATTTTAACTGAGTGAAAAAAATGTCCCTGTACCGCATTTTAACTGAGTGAAAAAAATGTCCCTGTACCGCATTTTAACTGAGTGGAAAAAAATGTCCCTGTACCGCATTTTAACTGTGAGTGAAAAAAAATGTCCCTGTACCGCATTTTAACTGTGAGTGAAAAAAATGTCCCTGTACCGCATTTTAACTGTGAGTGAAAAAAATGTCCCTGTACCGCATTTTAACTGTGAGTGAAATAAATGTCCCTGTACCGCATTTTAACTGAGTGAAAAAAATGTCCCTGGACCGCATTTTAACTGTTCCTGGACCGAATGAAAAGGTCTAGAACTTATTTACGATTGCTGATTTTCTCTCCCAGTTCGGGATTGAATTTATTTACAATTACAGACCAAGCTTGACCGATTAAAAGTTGAAGCAGAGATCACACTTCCACGACCCTTTTGGTAACGTCCTATTGCAGAGCGATCAAGGAACGAACTTCCTGTGTGTGAATTGTATCCCGGGCAAAACAGGCTTTTCTGTGCATGATCCCTACTGCCCTACACTTTCCTTAAATACCTAAACTTGCATTATTGTCGAACAACATATAAATTCGTATAATAGTTTAAAAAAAAAAAATATATATATATTCAGAAGCCTAAGTGGGCAAATGAGATGCTTTGTGAACGTTGATATTGTAACATGAGGGTTCGACGTGTTCAATAGCGGTTGAAGTTCTCCACACCTCTATGTAGGATTGTGGGAGGGAGCCAGGCAGTCGGGATATAGGCCAAGGCCCTTCGAGGTGTCACGTCAAGGGTTATTTATTATTTATTTATTTAAAAAGGAAAAAACATAAGGTGCTTTTCGAAATTAGCAGGTGAAATCATGGATTAATAATGCATAATGGTATGCACCTCCGACTAGGGATGGCCAAACTGATCCGGATCCGGGTCTGAAAGATTCGGATCTGAATCCGGATCCGAGAGTTTCGTATCTCAATCCCATTATAATATTACCACACCTTAAAAGGTATTATGATCTTCGATTACAAAGAATTTTTTCATTAGTTAGTCCTTCAAGATTTTTTTCCCAGTGTTGTTTCTAAAATACTTTGCTAAGCATCGGCTAACACACTCGTGCACAAAAATAATCTTACTTGTTTAACATAAAATGTCAGAGGTGATTTTCTAAATGCCATTGAAACTAATATGTATTCATTCGAATGTATTGGAAATGAAAACACACATAAATGTGAGACATTCAATTCCAGGATGAAACCTTTAACACATATAACAAGATAGAAATGTTATACAAAAATTATACAATTGTTCTTCAGTTACAGTTTTACAAATTAAAATAAAACATTATAATATATGCAGTGTTATATAATTACAAAGTGTAAGACTAACAAGGGAGGTTATCTAAGTGTCCCCCTCCAATTTCCATGAAACTTGGCAGGCGTATAGTGGGGTCCAAAGGAAGAAATACGTGTTTTTTTGTTTCAGCTAAAAAACTGTTTTAGGGGGCAAAACCCCCTCAAATGTCAAGATGAGGACAAATTGAAGTGAGGATCTGACCCCTGTGTCCCCCTCCGATTTCCATGATACTTGGCAGGTGTATAGTGGAGCCCAATGGAAGAAATACGTGTTTTTTGTTTCAGCTAAAAAACGGTTTTACAGGGCAAAACCCACTCAATTGTCAAGATGAGGACAAATTGAAGTGGGGATCTGACCCCTGTGTCCCCCTCCGATTTCCATGAAACTTGGCAGGTGTGTGTATAAACGGACCCAAATGAAGAAATACGTGCTTTTTTTGTTTGGCCTAAAAATCTGTTCTAGGGGGCAACCTCCCCTCAAATGTCAAGATGAGGACAAATTGAAGTGGGGATCTGACCCCTGTGTCCCCCCTCCGATTTCCATGAAACGTGGTAGGTGTATAGAGGAGCGCAAAGGAAGAAATACGTGTTTTTTTGTTTCAGCTAAAAACTGTTTTAGGGGGCAAAATCCCCTCAAATGAAAAGATGAGGACAAATTGAAGTGAGGATCTGACGCCAAGTTCTGGATCCGGATCTGAAAATTCCGGAACCAACCGGATCCGGATCTGGCCATCCCTACTTCCGACATCCCATTATGCCATGTATTCGAGATTCTGTGGACACAGATATTAAGAAAATCACTGTATAAATGCGGATTCAAACAAACACACGTTGGTGCCACATTGGCAACAAAAAAAAAAAAAAAAAAAAACTGTGACCGGGCTTGAACACGTATCCTTCAGATCTTGAAGCCGTAACACTAACCATTCACCTACACCTTCTATTGGTAAGTATGTATTTACTTATCATGTAAGTTTTCGAATTGTTTCACTACTGGCGACGCGAATTTCTTCTCGCTTATTTTCTTTCAGATGTAGTTGTTTTTCTAGACATACATTTCTTTTACCTTTTGGCACCCACGGAGATCCTTATTGAATACATTATTGAAACGTAACTCCCAGAAAAGAGAATATGTTGGTTTCAAAAAAAAAATGACGTGGGAATGGTGTGTTCAGTCACACATTTGACCTTACTATTTTTCATATTCGAAGTTTTGCTTTCAACGCCACCATCAATCAAGCATTTTCTTTCTGGACAGAGAGTAGGGTAAATGAGGGGAAGTTCGCCACCAAAATGCTTTTCATTTTTTTCCTTCTAAACGAATTGGGGGAGGACAAAATTTATACGATGCAAAAAGTAGTCATTGTGGATTATGAGGAATATTACATAAACACTGTGTTACTTTACTTAAGACGTAACATTAAAAATACTAAAACGAGAAAATGTGGCGAAATTCCCGCCACATGCTGGGAAATTCGCCATATAACTTATTTATCATTTTATCGTCAGTTTAAGTGTATGAAATACCAAGTTGTTGCCAATAACTCGGACAACAAAGTGTAAAATACCTACAAATGACAATACAAAACTGCTTAAAAAGATACAATGCAAACATGTTCAAGAAACATAGGCCTAAATGTTCATATGCATTGTAAACAAGTTGTGTGTGAAAGATCGCATGTAAGAAGGGAAATTCGACACATTTTCTGTTACTCTGGCGAATTTACCAGCAAATGCATAGTCGAAAGGAAACAACTTATGTTTACTTGTACCTGCACGCTTTCCAAAGCAAATCCTTTCACGACATTCTTAAGGTTTGAGGTTACGATATCAATAATTAAAAGGAAGAAAAATAATTCTTTCCTGCCACGAAATGACAATTGCCAACGTAGGATTGAAATTCGGAACCTTTCTTTGTCTTCTGTATAGACGCAACTGCGCATTCCAAACTGTACTGCTTGCTTGCTAGTTCGCTCACCACACTGCAGATGTCAGTGGAAACAAGGCACATGTTACTTGATTTTTACAGGCATCAGTGAGTGTTTCCAACCTATAGTTTTTATCTACGATTACAAACCACAACTACGGCGAAATTCCCAGCATGGCGAACATCCCTTCTTTTACCATACATGTAAAAACATGGGCGTAATTTTGGAGTGGCAGAGTAGAAATTGGGGCTTAAATTTGGGTTTGGGGAGCAAAATCGAAATTGTTGTAATCAATTGATGATTTGCTGAATTTTACTTCGCTTTTTTAGACACTTTTGGCTAATTTGCGAAGATGGGGATGAGTGATATGGTGAATGGACTCTCAAACATCCATGTCCAGGCCGGGATTCGAACACGGGACCTCTGGCGTTGTAGCGCAATGTGCTAACCACTCCGCCACAGGGGCCGGCTTCTTGTAATCAAGGGGTCCCAGGTTCGATACCCGGTAGAGGCACATAGTGGTTCGGATCCCACTTTAATCTGTAGGTCCAGTCCTAGCCTCTCTGCATAAAAATGGACTTAAAAATTCAATCAATCCAAAGCTAAATGAAGTCACTTGAAACATCTCCTAAATCAGAATATGACTCATCCTGCAACAAACTGTCATCTGTACCATCCAGCAGTGTTGCCACAATCTGAGGGCATAATTTATCTTTCCAAGGGGCAAAATTTCCCTTTTTGCACTTTTTCCCTTAACTAAAAACCTTTAAAAATAATATCAATAAATAGTACATAATCTGTACTATTTTTGAGTTTGTTGTATTGAAATTTCCATGGAATTTTGGTATTTTTCATCCTATTTCGTTCAAAATTTGGTTCGAATTTTCCCTCATGAAGGAAAATATCCCTTCATGTGGCAACACTGCCATCCAGTGCATTGATACTGCCACACTTCTTATATAATACGCACCCTGTTTGTCAAACCTATTTTTAAAGGGAAAAGGCGAGTTTTAAATGATGGCAAATACGGGAATTTCTTATCTTGGTTGCTACAGCAGCGAATAGCGACACGCGAATGTCCATGAGGGATTTTTTTTTTCGGGACAAGTTCGTGGGAGCGATGAAGGAAACAATAGACAGGTAGCAAGAGAAGAAAGACAAACCGAAAGAGACGCGGGGAGGAGAGAGGGGGCTGACAGACGGAAAGAAACATGTTGGAACAGAGGAGGGGGGCAGAGGCGTAACCACGAAATTGTGGGGGGAGGGGTCGGTGGGAACAAGTACCGGGATACACGTACCAATAGATAATTAGTATACATATTATATATATATATATATATATATATATATATATATATATATATATATATATACACATACACACACACATTACACAATCAATTCAAGGCCTCCCGATGGCGCAGTGGATACTGTAAGTGACTGAGCCAACAAAGATTTTGGACATGCTTTGGATTTATTTGGTGTTTCAAGTCCACTTTATGCACAGTAAAGCTAAACGGGACTGGACCTACAGTTTAAACCTTGTTCGAGAAACAGAGTTGGCGATCCGTTTTTTAGTGAAAATATTCTTGAAATAAAAAATAAACTTGAATAAGTTGCAAGCGGAAGTGATTTATCAGATTTGGAGTCTTAAAGGTGATAATGAAGTACTTATCTCCACTGACTATCACCACGATCAATTAGCTTCTAACTAACTCTCTAGCCTTCTTAAACCCGAAGGTTCATGGCTGCAGCAACACAGGCCTTCGATCTGTCCCTATCTTGAGCAAGATCTATATACTCTTTTCCATCCCTACAAATTTCCTTTAGGTCCATCTCAACTATCCCCCCATCTTCGTCTTGGCTTACCTACTGATCTCTTACAATCAGGTTTCCCAACAAGAATCCTGTAAACTCTTCTTTCATCTCCCATTCGTGCCTGTCCACCTAAGTCTTCTTGATTTAATCATTCTAATAATATCTCGACGTGAATACAAATTATGTAGTTCTAAATTATGTAACTTTCTTTACTCACCTGTCTCCTCATCCCTTTTAGGTCCAAATATTTTCCTAAGGATCTTATTTTCAAATAATCTCAATTTATGTTCCTGTTTCAATGTAAGGGACCAAGTTTCACATCCATATAATACTACAGGGATTATTACTGTTTTGTATATTTTAACTTTTATAGTTTCTTTGATATTTAGACGAGAAGACAAAAGTGTATGAAGATAAAATTAACATGCATTTCCTGAATTAAGCCTACTTTTAATTTCCTCTTTAATGTACAAGTAATTTTCATTTGTTAGTATCACTCCTAAGTACTTGAATTTGGAAACTGGTTCAAACGAGCTGTTATCAATAATTAGATTTTGATTTTTACCTAACACTTTGTTTCGGCCTGTAAGCATATATTTAGTTTTCTCTTTGCTAACTTCCAAACCTATCTGTTTAACTTCTCCCCCTCATTTTGACATTGTGCAGATTTTTTTTGTGTTAATTTTTTTATGTGATTTTGTTTGTATGTTCTGTGATAATTGAACAACTAAATGATTTTATGTATCTTTCACGGAAGTAGTGGATAAACATTTATCATAATTCCATAAAGAAGGTCCAAAATAGATGACAATTTGTGAAGAAGTTCACTACTGTTTCGATAACTTATGGAAATAGAGAATTCAAGTTGGCACGCCATTTGCGTTACAATCTGGCCGTTATGAGTTAAACTGATCTGGAAAAAAGGTTCCTGGACAGAATTGAAATACTGCACAGATAAAAAAGCTTCCTTACGGTCCGTATTCCATTTACGCTTGCTGGCTTTCTCTCCTGGACTGGAATTGAATTTAAAATTCCTGGAACTTTTAACAACCCCGGTATGAGCCCACCAACTCCCCCCCTTGGGCACGCCACTGGATAGACAAAATAGAAGACAGGCAGAGGGGAAAAGCCACGGAAGGTCTTCCCACGAATAAAACCTCTGTTTTCTCACAGCAGACAAAAGACAGTCTCAGAAGGGCATCTTCGTACTGAGCAAGGAAGGAACTCTGGCTGTTCACGGGAGATCGATATTCCATTTGGGTGAGCAACGGGAGGCGGTGAATGAACTGCATCATTTATCTGTGTCCTTCGTCATCGATTCTTTCCCAGGGTGGGTACTCTAGAGCCATGATAAAATTCAAGTATAATTCCCGGTTTTCAAGGCGAAATTTCCAAAAAATCAAGGGTACAAGTACAGAGATGTATTCTCTATTTCAACCTTACGTATTACTGCCTCTCCTCATCCCCCCATAAATATATAAGAATATAAAGGTTTATGAAACATCTGATACATAGAAGTAACAAGTGGATTACTTTACATATATGATTTGTAAAGTAGTATGTATATATATATGTATATATGTGTGTGTGTGTGCGTGGTGCTAAGCACAGGAGAGCACTTTACCTTTATATATATATATATATATATATATATATATATATATATATATATATATATATATATGATATTCCGAGAACAGAAAAATACAAATCATCACCTATATTCAGACTTTGTTCTGCATATAATAATATTTCTACAAAGCATGAAAATCTGGATTTTAGTCTGCCACTTTCCTTGTATCTAAAAACACTAAAACCAATTTTTGAAACAGACTAGATATACATCTGTGAATCCATTCTACTGTGCATTATTTTCCATTGTTCTGAAATTATTTTACCTTCTATGCTATTTTTATTATTATTATTATTATTTCCGTTCAATACTATGTAAAGGCTATGTTCTGAACAATGAATATTTATGTATATGGTTGAATGTATATGTGTTTCTTTCCTGTAGTACTTCAATTATAATCTTGTGTGTATAAATGCGTTTGTGTGTGTGTTTATATGTAATCTACACTTTTATATGTTTATTATTTGAATTATGTAAGCTTTCCTGTAATTGGAGATTCTCTCTGTAGGAAGCAAACGAATAAATAAATAAATACATATATATATATATATATATATATATATATATATATATATATATATATATATATATACACACACACATATATATATATATATATATTATATATATATATATATACATACATATATACATACTACTTTACAAATCATACATGTAAAGTAATCCACTTCTTACTTCTATGAATCAGATGTTATAAAGTGGCAAACTAATTCCTTTATCAACTGTTTCAAAATGTTACAAAATCGTTAAAAATTGAAATTGTTTTACTATGCTTCAGTTTTCGTTTATTTTTTTACATTTTATTACATTTCATACGTATTTGTATTGCATTGTTATTTTAGTTTCATTATGCACATTTTGTTATTGTTGCAACAGTCACGAACACACACACACATACATTATCCTTCGTTCTTTTATATCAAATACATTTGAAGTTAAAATTAATTGCTCGTCTTTGTTTTTACAACAAAAACTCTCCCCCGAAATTTTTGGTGGGGGGATTTTTAGGACAAGATTGTTGCTGGGGAAATTCCCCCTGTGCCTCCCCAGGATTTCGCCCCATAGATAAACAAGAAGTGACGTAACGACATTCGATCAGCAGGCGTCCCTTCTAATACACCTGTCACGTCAAGTAATTTATGATAATAGCAGTCTGCAGTCCCTTCTAATCAGACCGCTCTCAAACGATAGGATCGAGATAATGATTTCTCTGAGGGTACCCACATGCGATAAGTCATAATTAGTATTGGGACAGAATTGTGACTTACGCCTCTCCACTTATACACATCTGGGGCCTCCCCGATGTCGTCTTGGCAACGCTGTTGTAAGCAAGCGGTTCCGAATTCGATTCCTAGTGGAGGCAATATTGCACAGTGGTTTAAATATTCAAATATAGTAGCCTATCTAGGCCGGCTCAGCAGGGTTGTGAAAGGTCCAGAAAGCCATAAATTCTATTGGGTTCCGCTGCAGGACCGGAAGCTTTTTTCCTCGCACAATTTAAATTCGGTCCAAGTTGCGTATTGTTACGTTGAAAAAAGGTTCCTGGATCGTATTTAAATTCGTTCCGGAAAAAAAAGGTTCCAGGACCGAATTGAAATTCGTTCCGGGAAAAAAAAGGTTCCAGGACCGAATTGAAATTCGTTCCGGAAAAAAAAAGGTTCCAGGACCGAATTGAAATTCGTTCCGGAAAAAAAAGGTTCCAGGACCGAATTGAAATTCGTTCCGGAAAAAAAAAGGTTCCAGGACCGAATTGAAATTCGTTCCGGAAAAAAAAAGGTTCCAGGACCGAATTGAAATTCGTTCCGGGAAAAAAAATGTTCCTGGACCGAATTGAAATTCGTTCCGGAAAAAAAAATGTTCCTGGACCGAATTGAAATTCGTTCAGGAAAAAAAAATGTTCCTGGACCGAATTGAAATTCGTTCAGGAAAAAAAAATGTTCCTGGACCGAATTGAAATTCGTTCAGGAAAAAAAATGTTCCTGGACCGAATTGAAATTCGTTCAGGAAAAAAAATGTTCCTGGACCAAATTGAAATTCGTTCAGGAAAAAAAATGTTCCTGGACCAAATTGAAATTCGTTCAGGAAAAAAATGTTCCTGGACCAAATTGAAATTCGTTCAGGAAAAAAAATGTTCCTGGACCGAATTGAAATTCGTTCAGGAAAAAAAATGTTCCTGGACCGAATTGAAATTCGTTCAGGAAAAAAAATGTTCCTGGACCGAATTGAAATTCGTTCAGGAAAAAAAATGTTCCTGGACCGAATTGAAATTCGTTCAGGAAAAAATGTTCCTGGACCGAATTGAAATTCCTCCGGGGGAAAAAAGTTCCCGGACCGTATTTAAATTGATCCGGAAAAAAAATTCCCGGACAGTATTTAAATTGATCCGGAAAAAGGTTCCTGGACCTAATTGAAATGCTTTAAATATGAAAAGGTTATAAACTGTCTAGAACTCATTTACGTTTGCTGATTTTCTCTCCCAGTCCGGAATTGAAATTATATTTACAATTCCTGGACCAGGGCTGACCGATCAAAAGTTGCCTTCTAAAAATTTCCGCGAGTACTTTTTACATTGGAATGTCACACTGCGGTTGTAGAAAGCGTATCGCAGGAAATACGCTGTTGTTCTCTCGTGAGCCAGGTTCAAAAAATCCCTTGTCGAAGAGTTACTGTACGTACTTAACGCAATGGACTATATTATCGTGGCGTCACACTGAGCTCAAACAACCCCGTTACGTGTTGCTCCGGCATCCGATTCAGGAACTGCAGCCAATAGGAGCCGCCCAGCAGATATTACAACAGGGAACGGCAGTGCTGCTACAACCAAGAGAAGGAACACGCGAGAGAGAATGGGGCTAAATGGAGAGGGGTTTCGCCCATTTCTAGCTTGTACCTTAGATTCTCGAGGCAGCCAGTACCTGGATTATTCTTTCATGCTCACAATTGGATAATTGTTTATCGTCATGTCCGTATTCGATCCAAGTTGCGTATTATTTCATTTCCATACGGAACTTGGACCCTATCTAAACTGAATCGGAAAAAAAGGTACCTGGACCGTATTGAAATTGAACCTGGAATAAAGGTTTCCGGACCGAATTTAAATTGGTTCGGAAAAAAAGGTACCTGGACCGTATTGAAATTGAACCTGGAATAAAGGTTTCCGGACCGAATTTAAATTGGTTCGGAAAAAAAGGTACCTGGACCGTATTGAAATTGAACCTGGAATAAAGGTTTCCGGACCGAATTTAAATTGGTTCGGAAAAAAAGGTTCCTGGACCGTATTTAAATTGATCCAGAAAAAAGGCTCCTGAACCGAATTGAAATACGTTACAGATAAAAAGGTTATTTACGGTCCAGAACATATTTACGCTGCTGATTTTCTCTCCTGGACCGGAATTAAATTTATTTAAAATTCCTGGACCTTTAACAACCATGCGGCTCAGTCGCCGAGCGCGTTAGATCTTTGTTAAGACTACTTTCATCTAATCATCACTCATCGTCGCGATAAGCCAGAAGTGGCAGAAAACCGAAGCTAAATAAAAATTCCATCCTATCTGATATCATTTTCGGCTAATCGCGACGAACGACGGGACACTCGCAAAGAACGCTCGTGCCCAGGCCGGGATTTGAACCCGGGGACACTGGCGTCATAGCAAACTAAGTTACGATCGTTAAATTCTCTTAAAATTTTTATTCACGTACAAAATCAAGCAGGGTGATACCCAGTGACGGCGACTGGGTTCCAAAATTGGGGGGGGGGGGGCAAGGACAGTTTACTTCCCTTGGTTGATAAGGTTTAGCATAGTATGGGAGGAGGGCAAGTGCCCCTCGCCCCCCCCAATAGCCGCCACTGGTGCTAACTTATGTACTAGATACTAGAGGGGGGTGTCGCCGCCACTACTGATAATATAGGCATCGACTTAGGGAGGCAAGGCACTTTCTGCATCTCCTCCCCCCCCCCCCAATTCCTGAAGTATAGACATTATACACAAAAAAAATATTGTTAATTTTGCCGCCCCATTATTTATGTGAAGTTGACGCCTCGGATATTTATGCATCTCAGCGTACTGAAGGGTTACGAGGTTACAATTTCCTTGTTCTATGGCGATTGACATCTTTTCCATAAAATACAAGTAACAAATTTTCGACGAAACTAAATCTTCACAAACTGTAATGAAGCCGGTTGCATTTGCTCTGGGGGGTATAGAAGCTCTACGCTGGTTTCCTTTTAGTATGTACAGCAATGATTTCAAAACAAGCTCGCACACAAACTACCTGTTGAAACGCTGGATTTGATAACAGGTCGCAAAGGGAACGAAACAACAGGGTACTTCGTGCACCAAGGACACACACGCAAGCAGAACAAGTGCCTTTGCCTACACTCGCAACAGACATGCAACAGTTGGGTCAACAATACCATAACAATTCCGCAACCGACACGAGAGGGGGGAATGAGTTACGAGATAACAAAACCTGTTGCGATGAAGGCGAATTCCTGAGAACTTTAATAAGAAATTAACAGCCGAGGTGGAGCTGCACCTGTTGTGTGTGGGTGGCAACTTTCTGCATTATATCAATATGGCCAGGCCTCGGTACGGTGTGGCTCCACGTCACGACGGTGGGTTCAAGTCTCCCAAAACTGCCACGTAAACGCACCGAAAATCAAACAAACAAGGGGGTAACAACGTGACAAAAAAACAACTTACCTGTGCGGCAGTTCCTTGCGAAGGCAGGTAACACGAATGCGATCGCAACCGTCTCGATAGCCTGTGTTCGTGGCTGCTTGCGTCGGCGCCCGCCAGATGACAGCACCGGTCGGGGCTTTAAGAGACCTCCTTAACTCGTTTCATCTCGACTAATCGATACGGGCCTGTAGTTGCTTCACAGAGCATGGATACGAGCGTAAAGTGCGAAGGATAAGCACTTGACACGAATGCACGACTTAACAGAACGAGCGAGTGGTTTTAGCTTCGAAACAGCGCCCAGCCGGCGGGTTGATAAACGTTTCCCTCCCTCTTTTTTTTTCTCCACCCAAGGTCGAACATCGAACACTGCGTTCGCTTCCGGTGTTTCATATTACGTAATCAGTCATCTCTATGTTTTTATTGCGGATGACAACACACACATGCAGACACCAGGGAAGTACTGAAGTATATTTGCATTGTACAGTTGAGTGCGAAAAAATAATACCAGACAGAATTGTTCTACCCGTACAATACGCGAGCTTTTATTAATAATAAAGAAAAATATCTACACCAGCATTAGTACAAGGCACATTTTCCCATCATCCTTTTCTTCTGCATTCAACGCTATTTGTTTTTACGGACTGACATTGTGTTGAGCCAGCCATACCACGAGCCCTCCTTTCCAGTAATGCAGTAAAAACTGCATATCCCGGAACCTCTATAAGAAGGAAACCTTTAAATACGGAAAAAAAAAAGGTCCCCAGAACGGACCGATTTTATACCTGAAAATGACCTACTTAACGCGGAAACGGAACACCATTTAAAGACCAACGAGATGTTTTTATTCTCAGTAAGACGGAAATTTCTTCCTTTATTTTTCTCGCTCGCAAAGAAAACAATGCAATAAGTGGAACACGCCTCTGTTGCCACTCGCTTATCGGTAACATTGTCGATATGAAAGAATGCGCTACAATACTCATAGCTGTTACGATTCCGTTTCTTTCTTTCATCTCTTACCCTCTTTCTCCACCTTTCTTTGTCTATTTCTCCTGTTCTTTAGTAATCTTCCTATTTTTCTTGTTATCTCTTTTTTTCTTCACTTTTATCTCAATCTTTCTTCACCTCTCTTATTCCATCTTTCAATCTTTCTCTTTCCCTCTATGCACATCGCGATACGACGCCAAGGGTCCCGGGTTCGAAAAGATACATAAGTACGTACTGTACGTTCTTACAATACTGTAAAAAGTGTACCAACATGTTGTGTAGTTACATAATTGTAATCTCTGCTATGCTTATTTCGACTGTATCACATTTTTATTCATGTACGTACATGCATTAGTACTCTACATTATAAGTAATGCGAAATGTAAATCTGTCTTTCCATTATTTCCTGCAGCGCTCTATACTGTATTTAAAGTCAACCCTGTATAAGAAGGAAAACTGTTAAGACGGAAAATTTTGCTCGGAACCATCATGTTCCGGGAAAGACAGGTTTTACTGTATAAACACGGGCACCCGCAGGATTTTTCTCGGGGGGGGGATTCATAGAAACTTTTAAACTTTTATTACTATTATTATTATTATTACTACCACCACCACTACTAATATACAAATCATAAAATTCAAATTCAACTGACAATACTTTGGGGTTGTATACAAGTTCAGACTCGAGTCTACTATTTAGTTAGAAACTGTATTCGCCTTTTTTTTCCCTTTCAATAAGCATCTGGCCTATCACTTCGTTGATGAATGAACAGTTCTATTTTTTTGTAATTTTTCACAATGCACAGATATCAATCAGAGCTAGAGACCACTAAATCGACTGTCCTTCATGGTACCTGTGATGTATGCCTTCTGTAAGACACATAAAACAACATTTCTTGTTATAAAATAACAAACTCTCTAGCCTTCTTAAACACGAAGGTTTGTGGCTGCAGCAACACAGGCCTTCCATCTGTCCCTAGCCTGAGCAAAATCAGTTCAATCTTTTCCATACTTATCAATAACCTTTAGCTCCATCTCAACGTTATCCCTCCATCTTAGTCTTGGCCTTCCTACTGGTCTCTTACCATCAGGTTTCCCAATACGAATCCTGTAAACTCCTCTTTCCTCTCCCATTCGTGCCACCTAAGTCTTCTTGATTTAACTATTCTAATAATATCTTGACAGGAATACAAATTATGTAGTTCTAAATTATGTAACCTGTCTCCTCATCCCTTTTAGGTCCAAATATTTTCCTAAGGATTTCATTTTCAAATACTCTCAATTTATGTTCCTCTTTCAATATAAGGGACCAAGTTTCGCATCCATATAATACTACAGGCATTATTACTGTTTTGTATATTTTAACTTTTAGTATCTTAGATGGTGTCCTGTCAATCGCCACCAGGGACAATTGCCACCAGCCCATTTGCTGCGCGTGAGCCACTGTCTCCTCCCTCCCCTGAGGCAATGACCGCAGGACCTTCCCCTCCGCCTTGAACAGTCAAGTGAATTTTACTGATTCCAATCACACTTTCCACAGGCTTTGGACTGGCTACATGAAATATGTATTGCATATAGGCGTGTTGAAAATCAGCTATTGGCTTCGACAGTTTTACATTGAGCTCAAATCAAGCTACGTCACTAATATTTAATTTATTTACATTTCTTTACTCTGATAAGTCAACGTTAAGCTCCTAGACTCTATAAGAGTCTTCCCTGATATTCGCTACGAGACTCTGCGTCAATGGTGTTTATCACCATTCCATCAGTTCATTATTCATACTCGTCGCGGCGATTAACACAAGTAAAAAATCGACGTAAAAAAAACAAAGTAGAAATCACTATAGGAGTTCTGAACTTTATTTTGAACAAAAAATCCCTGGAAAATATGGAATTATATTGGAATTTTGAATAAATTCAATTCCGGTCCAGGAGAGAAAGTCAGCTAGCGTCTGGACCGTAAATAACCTTTTTATCTGTAAAGTATTTCATTTCGGCGCAGGAACCTTTCATTGAAATGAAACAATACGCAACTTGGACCGAATTGAAACTTGGACCGAATTGAAATTGTGCGAGAAAAAAAGCTTCCGGTCCTATTGCGGAACCAAACAGAACCCATTAGAATTTATGGTAGGTTTAACTTTTTAAGCTGATTGTATGTGGAGATTTAGCACCCATGTTGGCAACACTGCTCCAAATTGTTTACAATCGCAGACGCACTCTTCACTCGAGAAGCACACGTACTTGTAGACTCAATGATGTGTTGCAAACACACACAGGGTTCACTCGCAGATGCCGACTCATTTGCAAACGACCAAAAGACAAAGATTCCTCTCGCATTAAGATTCTGCCAACGTCTCTCAATGGGCAATTAAGCACAGTCTGTTGAAAAATGCATGTTCCTTCAATACACTCTTTTTTGTTATTTGTTTTACGTAGATTTCGTAACTTCTTATGTTAACCCATAAGGACACGCTCATCGGTAAAAAATACCCAGCCGATTTTGAAAAATAGTTTTTGATCACTTCTGATTATTGTCCGAGGACCCCCTTCTCGGTATCTTTCCAATAAACCCTTCCGAGTGTCGAGACTACTGTTGGGCGATACAGAAAAAATATCATCCAGAAAAACTAAATATGCTGACCAAAGCAGTAATTTATTTTATTAAAAACAAACTAAACGTAACGTTTCAACCTTCTAGCAAGGTCTTCTTCAGACTCTGTATCATGTACAAAAGTAACAAGATACAAAAACAGGGCATTATATTTATATACACAAACATTACTCCCTCCAAACTATTTAGAAAGTTGTTTCTAGCAGGTGATTTTCACTTGCCAACTTTACTTTCACCTAAAAGGCTAAACACAATTACTTCCATATAGAATGTGGTTGGACTTTTAACCTCACGCTCTTTTCCCTTCATTTTTCTTCCTTCTCCTCTCATCTTTCTCTCTTGTCCTTTCCACTCTTTCTAACACCTTCTTCCATTCTTTGTTTAACTTCAGTCCCCCATTCCAGTTCATTGTGTCTTCTTCACCTTTCTTCTCGATTTCCTTGGACTCCTTCCATTTTCTCACTAGTATTCTCTTCTCCCTTCCTATCTGCTTAGCCTCATCCCACTCTATGTCATGTCCTGTTTCTCTCGTGTGTTTAAATATTGCATTTCTCTCTCTCTTAAGTTGAACATCATCCCTATGTTGTTTCAACCTGTCTTTCAGCCTTTTTTTCGTTTCTCCTATGTACACACTCTGGCATTCTGTACATTTCACTTCGTAGATAATCCCTTCCTCTTCCTCTTCTCCTTTTTCTTGCTTGCATTCTTCGCTATTCCTAAGATGCTTCTCCCTCCCTTCTTGTAAGTTTTAATTCCCGCTTTCCTAAGCACTTTGCATATCTTTTCTGTGGTCTTCCCCATACTCCTTATTCCAAATGGAATGGGGGACTGAAGTTAAACAAAGAATGGAAGAAGGTGTTAGAAAGAGTGGAAAGGACAAGAGAGAAAGAGGAGAGGAGAAGGAAGAAAAATGAAGGGAAAAGAGCGTGAGATTAAAAGTCCAACCACATTCTATATGGAAGTAATTGTGTTTAGCCTTTTAGGTGAAAGTAAAGTTGGCAAGTGAAAATCACCTGCTAGAAACAACTTTCTAAATAGTTTGGAGGGAGTAATGTTTGTGTGTATATATAATGCCCTGTTTTTGTATCTTGTTACTTTTGTACTTGATACAGAGTCTGAAGAAGACCTTGCTAGAAGGTTGAAACGTTACGTTTAGTTTATGTTTTTAATAAAATAAATTACTGCTTTGGTCAGCATATTTATTTTTTCATAATCATGGAAACAAGGCTTAATGGTGTTATAATCATCCAGAACTACATGATATATGGTCACGATACTTTGACGATATATATCGTGTAGCCGATTTATAGGCATGATATTTGGCGATATATAGAGGAGAAGGTCTAAATATGGTGGAAGGTTTAAATATGGGTTTTGGAGTTATCAGCGCTCCCGGGTGGTGCAGCCTGGCAGAGGCTATTGGAACTGGTTATCTGTCAAGCACAAAGGTTGCGGCGCCAATTCGCAAGAGAAAGTGGTGGTTAGTTTCGGCCTAGGACGCTGTTATAGAATTGCGACCTCCGAAAACTTCTTGCAGGTATGTTTTAACTCGGCGTTTTCTGAATTCTCATTTGCTTTGTAAATGTGGGCTTTCATAATGCCATGATTTGTTTGTGAAATATATACCACAGGGCGAAAATAAATTGAATAAGAAAAATAGCGTGATGGTCTAAATATGGGCTATGACATGAGGTCTAATGTTGAGATCACATTTTCAACAAATATTTAGATATTTTTCTTAATTTCGATTTTTCCCATTCCGCGTGATTTTCAAAACAACATATTATTCATAAATATGAATTTTATGATGTTTTAGAATAAATGACTGTCCTTTAAATTTTAATTGCTAGTGGCCCATTTTGAAACACATCATTTTACCATTTTTTGGAAATTGCTTCTTTTTTTTTTTAAAAAAAATGGAGACCTTCTATACTTTAGCATGCTATTACATTTAAGTATATGCACAGATATGCATTTTAGAGGCAGGTGCTTGATATATTATTTTTTTTTCCTCCGAAAATGACAACATAAAAAAGGGGGGCCCATATTTAGACCTTTTCCTCTATCGTGTCGGCGATATACAGACATAAAAAAAAAGTTTGGAAATACCCACAGTACCGGGTATTAGAGAAAGAAAACTAGGTACAGGCGTCATGAAAAATGAGTGGTGTATTTGTGGAAACCTTTCACCACAGTACATTGAAACGACATGATCATCCCAGTCAAGTGGCAGACGAAAAAACAAATTATGCCATTATGGCGAAAATGGAACAAAAAGAGACAACACATGACCTGATGTCTGTAAATCATATGGTCCATCTCAGTAGCGAGTAACGCCTCCTCGTACACGTCTCAGGTCATTCACACTTCGTCCATCATATCCCACTCGTCTTCTGTCGCTCGTCGGAGGTCCCATACATGTTCGATGGGGTTCATGTCTGGGGAAAATGGGAGCCAATCCACTCGAGTGATAGAGTCGAATTACTTTCGGAACATCTCCAGCGGACTACGCGAGTCTGTCTAGCGAGCCTAGTGGGCGTGTGGAGCCTGAGCAGGGGGCTTAGCGATAGGTCCTGGGTGGAGATGACGTCAGCGGCTCGCTTCGTTGATTGGCTGCTTCGAGAGTGGTGACTCGTTCCGAAGCTTATAATGCATACCAGCCAAAGATGTTATGGATATAATCTCCCTCTACCTCCTACAATCCGCGCCCTGTGGCAACGAGCATTGTCAACCTGCAACACGATAGCATCTCCCACAGCAGCACGAAAAGGCGCAACAAAACGTCCCGATATGTGACAGCATTCATAGACCCTTGGACAGCAACCAGTGGCGTGCGACGTCCCATCGTGATGCCACTCCAAAACATGACTGAGCCACCTCCCTGATGCCGCTCCACCACATACCGAGCTCTAGCAATGCTACCCGACTCTCGCCACACACGTATTCGGCTATTATCAGGTCGCAAATACAGGAAAGAGAACACTGGACAGTTGCTGAATGTCCCAGTCGTGGTGTCGTTGAGTCCACCGATATCGCACACTACGGCGTGTCCTGGTTAACGGGGGCGCTCTCCAGGGACGCCGTGCACGCAACCATGCATTATGGAGGCGATTGCAAATTGTTTGTGGGGTCACGCGTACACCTGTAGCTCCGAACATGTCATTTCCGAGGTCTGCAGCAGTGCGTTCGGGTTTCTCCGGGCAAGAATTCGGACATAGCGGTCCTGTGGAACGGGGACTACCACTGCGAGGACGCCTCCAGTCACCACATACAGTTTCCATGTTTTGGACACGGCCGATACACTCACACCCACTTGTGCAACTTGACAATAAGAATAACCTTCCTTCAATAAGGTGACAATTCGAACACGATTGTATTATGATATCGTTACTGGAGGCATTTTTCTACCCAGGCAGGTGCGTTTCACTCACTGCAACACGCGGAAACGCAATGCGTCTTACCGTACTGATAGCTCGGAGTGGTTGTGATTTGCACTATTCCCACCCACGCTGCACGGTGATGCTGTTATTTCTGTCTGCTCTGCTGGTAACGTCTCGACTGACATCTACCATGAGTCACGTGCCAGGCACCGTTACACATTTCACCGTTTCACTGGTCAATTGGGGTGTTTACAAACTTTCTTTGATGTGTGTATATCGTGACGATATTTGGCAATATATATATCGTGTCGGCGATATATCGTCACGATATTTTGCAATATATATATATCGTGTCGGCGATATATCGTAACGATATTTGGCAATATATAAAAAAAGAAGGTAAAGGTAAAGTGTTCCCCTGTGCATAGCACCACGCCATGAAGGCGTATAGGGGGTGTGGGGGTAACGCCCCACACTTTCTTGATCCGGTCGTAAGTGGGGATGATGTGATCAGCATCACGCACCTGACCGCCTTTACACCCCAGGGTTTCCCCCAGGTACCCAGGTACCCATGTTATTCGACGCTGGGTGGGCGCCGGGGCCGCTTCCAACGTTAGAAAATTTCCCGGATTTGAACCGGCCGGGGATCGAACCCGGGACCTTTAGCATGGTAGTCAGACGCGTTACCGACTGAGCCACCGCAGCCACTTATTTGGCAATATATATATATATATATATATATATATATATCGTGTCGGCGATATATCGTCACGATATTTGGCGATATATATCGTGTAGGCGATATATCGTCACGATATTTGGTTCAAATCCGGGAACTTTTCTAACGGTGGAAGCGGCCCCGGCGCCTACCCAGCGTCGAATAACATAGGTACCTGGGGGAAACCCTGGGGGGTAAAGGCGGTCAGGGGCGTGATGCTGATCACATCACCCCCACTCACGACCGGATCAAGAAAGTGTGGGGCGTTACCCCCACACCCCCTATACGCCTTCATGGCGTGGTGCTATGCACAGGGGAACACTTTACCTTTTTTTTACCTTTATATTTGGCGATATACTCGCATATCGTGGTGTTGATATATCGCCGATATCGCGATAAGGAAAAAATATCGTATAGTATCGTCTGTGACGATATTTTCTTGACGATATATCGCGATATCAAATTTCCATCCCTATTCGGTACCTTGAATCGGTTGTCAGTTCCTTAGTTCCGCTCGTAGGGATGTAGAAACACTGCCTGGATAAATTTCAATGAAAATATTACTATTTACATGCTTTAAAACAATTAATATTCAGACTTGAGAAGCAATTTTCTGCTATTTTTTACCCAGCGTGAGTCCTTGCGTCCTAGCGGAGAGCGCCCGACCTTCCGAGGTTAATCGCAACGATGAGGATGAAGGAATGACGAAATATATCGTGATCGAGACTATATTTTAGGACGGCGCACATAGCAAAGATGTTGAAGAAGCCATTGTTTGAAGAGTTACCTGATTATGAGCCCACATAACGTCATTATAAACTGTGCAACTATTTAATTGCTGTTTTCGTTGTGTATAATTTATTATCAATAAATAAGAACATTATTTCAAAACAAACATATCATAGTATCAAAGAGCACAACTCTAAACTTGATCAATTACAAGTTAGGTTTAAGTCTGCTCTCCAGAGTTCGAGTTTCGTTTCGCCGTCAACAGATGTCGCTAGAAACAGCCGCGCCGTGACGAGTCTGCCGGCCTGCTCCGTTTAGTGCTCGCACCGACTGGTATGAAGTCTGCTTGCAAGACAACGGCTCAGGGCGTCAGAGACATGGAGCTAAGAAGGGGGAGGAGCAAGCATCGCGCGATTTTTCTGAAGCCGGGTCACGTGACAAGACGAAGCGGAGGCAGACCAAGTAGTCGCCATAAGAACGTATGTAATTTAGTGTACTTTTTAATGCGAATTACAGAGCAATGGTGGCTTGATCAGCATATGACCGATGCGATGTTCTTCTGTCTGTTGAAGTCATTGGTTGAAGTAGATGCGGCCATCTTACGCAGACAAACTTAAGCTCCGCCCACTGGCTTCAAAACGAAAGCAAGGAGTGATACGAGATTGCAGGCACCTGGTCAGACGCGCCTATGTGAACAAATATTACTACCACCACTCATTAAATAATGAGGGCTTTCTAACGGCGAAATGTAGTGTGTCGAAATTTACACTTAGCTGGCTAACATTTCTTCTCCAATTACTATGCTACCTCCGTCCATTGTTACGTCTTTTTTAGTGGTGACAATTAGAGTGCGCGTCAAATCTCCTGCATATGGCGATAGCCAATAGCAGCGCACTGCAGCGGTGCCATGTCGAGATCTCGCACGGAAAAGAGACAGCGTGGTTGAGCGAAACGCCTTGTCACGGAGAGCACCGAACATTAGATACGAAGGAATTTTACCCTTGACGTAACAATGTCACTTCTCTCCATCAGAAATTTACGACCGTCGTTGGTTGCCCTGTACTTGAAGCCTAATTGTTTCAATATTTACAAGGTGGAAGTTTAGAGTAAAGAGTAAGTTATATTTTTGGCAGTAGGAAATTCGCCACGATCGTAAAATTCAAAGACGATTCTACGAACTACGTCTTTTTCAAAGTCATCTAAGTTTGTCGTTCATCTCGTACGTTAATGTGCTTTCTAGGTCATTGAAACATTGGAGCAGGCCCCGATCCACATTGTTTTGCCCCCGAACATATCCGAGAAACGGTAGCTTGATTCACACCACACGTCGAACATTTTTTAAAAAATATTGTACACCTGAAAAATCACCTGTCGTGTCTGGCTTCGTACAACACTGTATATTTCTCTCTTCTCTCGCTACCACTAGGTTTACTCAACGACATGCTGCACACACCCACTAAACACACGGAAGAAACGAACAGTGACGGTATCTTCTTCGTCAACTTCTTCTTCTACCATCACTGGGAACGGACTTGCCCTGTTCCCTTTGCTAATCGGAAAGTTTCGGAATGAAACAGGAACGAAGGGAGAGCAAGAAGGATACAATGCAAATACGTTTATAATAACATTGCTTCTATAGAGGGAACGGTATAAGCTACAATCACGCTTGTTTTTCGTACATACTCGCAAATTCATTATCTTTCTATCTGTTGAACTACTGACACTTGAAATAATCTATTTATATCCGAGCGTCAGGTACACGATTTACAGTACGCGTCAAATCTCCTGCATATGGCCTTGAAAGGCTGAACAGCACCAGCGAATCACAGACGTGCGGTGTTGCCGTGCTGTCCGTGACAAGGCGTTTCGTTCAACCACGCTGTCTCTTTTCCGTGTGAGATTTCGACGTGGCACCGCTGCAGTGCGCTGCTATTGGCTATCGCCATATGCAGGAGATTTGACGCGCGCTCTAGTAGCGAGGTGAAACAGGTTCTGAACTAGGCAGCGCCGCACGTCTGTGATTCGCTGGTGCTGTTCAGCCGTTCAAGGCTATATGCAGGAGATTCTATGACGTCAATCGTATGCAGGAGATTTGACGCGCACTGGTTTCCGTCGTCCATGCACATTCACGATGGAATCTCAGTTGTTTAAGAACACTGGCATTCAAAATATTGCTTTATGGACAGTAATGAATTCAAGGGGTGGATTGGGGGAAAATACCCCAGGAAATAGAAAAGTCTCCCTGAAAATCTCAAACCTGGAGAGCATTCGAAAAACATCCAAGACATATGGCAACCAAGTTCACTTTCTTTCATTCACATTAATTTTACGTAACGTACTTTTTCTGTTTCTTACGTAAAAATAAGCATTGTTTCACTTCTCTTTATAATTAAAAGTCAAAGTAATGAATTAATTTAAATTATCGACCGTTTTGATATGCTAAATAGTAATGCATGATAAAATTACATTTCATTGAAACGCAACAATGGATACGTGTACAGGGCATGGTTGGTGTATTGTTGTAACAAATTTAAATTACAGCTATTTTAACGGTTAGTCAGTCAACAGTTTGCTTGAAGCAACGTGGTTGTGCAGCCTTATCGACATTTACAGGTAATTTAATTACGCAATAAAATATTAGTATTTCTTTTGTTTTATAATTTAATACCTATGAGATCCCCCTGTGAAGTTTGATATACCCCCTGGAGGAAAGTGGCTGGATCAAACACTGTTTATGAGGCATATTAATGTACAGAGTGATCACAAAGTCCCATCACCCCCTATCGCGTTTCCACATTGTCATAGATGGTCGCATTGTATTAATGTGAGATCATGGCAGAGGACAACTCTGAGGTAGTGTGACTACTTATTCGTTATGATTTAGTCCAGAGTGTCTGAGAGTACACCATCGTTCTCATAACAGAGTATGATTCTCCGCCATGTATGATGGGAAATTCTCCTCAACATTGCTGGCGTGATGGCAGTAAATGCAACAATACGAAACAACAATTCATTAACATCTATGTAATACATAGGGGTAATGGGACTTTGTACTCACAAATGGGAATTTGTGATCACCCTGTACAGTCTTAGAAATACTTCCCCTTAATATGGCTCTATGAGGGAAGTACTTTCTTCCATGACTGTACATGCGAGGGAGTAAAAATGCAAGTTAACTCATAGCCATAAAAATTTGACACGTTGCCATGGCAACCAGCGGGCGTGGCCGGTAGTGACGTTGCCAACTCGTAGCCTTTTACGATGTATATTTTGAGGGCCCACAGCCTTTTACGATGTATGTTAACCTCACCGGCAGTGTTGCCAACTCGTAGCCTTTTACAATGTATATTTTGAGGTTCTGGCTTTGAGTCCCGTCCTTGGTATTAGTTTGTTCCTTTAATAATTTAATCTAATCATCATTCACACTCTTCGTAGCGATTGGTTAAAGTGGAAAAAACAGAAGGTATCGCCTAAATAAGATAAAAAAATCAAATGCAGCACATGCATACAACTTAAACAGGGCAAATTAACATAACGGCTTGCTCTTGTAAAACACAAAACACTGTGAATAAACACAAAAACGTTCAATCCATTTGCAAGCAATTTACACTCCCACGAGCTGATCGCTCAGGCATACGAATTCCAATGCATGAGGATTTGATAATACAATCCCTGCAAATCCGCTGCAACAACCAAAAAGATTGATTTGAAATTTAATCACGCGTACCAAACATCCACAAACAACACGCACAGGAAGCTCCCCGCTGATTGTCCCCTGAGCACAAAAATGGTCGATCACGTGATCAACTGGAGGAAAGCTGACTTCAGTTATCTGCCCTTCCCCCGCACGAATCCCCCTTCCCGGCACTGAACCCCCGCCTGCTGCAGTACAAGCCACAAAACTGCTTCGTCTGGATAAAATAGGGGTATACAGTAATTGTCTTTTCCAGCTTCCCCTTTATGATTTAGTTCCAGTTTAGCTACGAAGTCTCTTTCAGAAGACTGAAATCTTCTCGAAAAAATCGTCATACACGATTCCACTTCATTTGGCAATAATTTGTTGTAAAGTTGAAATCCTGATTCGAACGCCACATAGCTAGAGAAGAAGCCGACCGACGCGTATCTGGTTTGGAGCCAACACAGTGTATAACCACAACACAATAACACAGCCTAGCAAAGATAACCGCAATCTCTAAAGAAACTGAATAGACATCATCTAATTTACTCCACGTGGACTTGACAAGTACTGTCAGTTCCTAAAACGGACGTTATTGGTGGGAAAGGTTTGAGGGGAGGATCTACTGGGCTCCACGTGGACTTGTCCGAGCGAAACTGATCTTTCGGAACTTTCTTTCAAGTAAAGTGGCTTTTGAATCAGGACTTCAACTATACAACATAGTTTGGTTCAAATTACCAAATACAGGAAAGGCAATCATTCATTTCTTTTTGCGGTTATTTGAAATCAGTTTGTTTCTGTACAACTTCGAACTATTCAGGAACGTTTAAATTGTACATATGGTGTTATAAAGTAGGGTTAAGATCTGTGGTGCTTCAACATGTCAACAACCAAGCTTGAAGTGTTTAGTGGCACTCGCTACTCACAAGAATGAAGCGTATTCAACTGTGTTCAAAATAGCCCCGTCTAATTCGCTGCACTATTTGACCTTCTCTGCACTCGCTCGTCTAGTTGCTTTAACGATGCAACACCGACTAGTCTAATTCGTTGATTTGGTGTCAAGTAGTGTACTTCGTGTCTGCACCGTTTGCACTATGTTCTGGAGCGGTGTAGTATGTTGACGTGGTGCGTGCTAACTACAGCGCCTTGAATAACGTAGTGTGGAAAACGACCCAAGAAACTAGTTCCCGAGACGGATGAAAACACAGATGGCAGTGCGATCAGCATCGGTGCTAATTTTCTTATGAAAGTAATGCGGCTTAGTTAGTTATTGGAATATATTGTGTAGATTTGTTTGTTTCCATCAATTCACGTACCGCATTTCAAGACAGTTATATTTGTGGAGTGATTTGCAGTCACGAAACGGCATTAATTGCGAAAGAAAAGTAAAATAAAATTAATAAATAAATAGCATGCGTAGCACAAGAAGAAACATCGCAAAGTGATTCCGGACGTCAGGTGTTGGATTGTGTACTAGAGTTTAATTTTTCTATGTTATTAGAATATAAATAGTATCCTGAGAGATATTTCATACCGAGGCGACAAACCACAAGTGTCGCTTGGAAGAGAGCAGTATGTAATCAATGCAGCCTTTCGAACCGTAGGGACAAGCTCCGACTCCTTACACTCATGTCGATGGCACTAAAAGTTTTGTGGGGTTCCCCTTGTCGTTTCATGGAATCATCATTATCATCATCGCCGCGATTAGTTTAAAGCGGAAGAAAAGAGACAGTAAATATAAAAAATACGAATGCTTCAGTGTGTATATCTTTAAAAATGATTATGATGATAATAATAATGAACCTAATTCATACAAAAAAATTTAGTTGCCACGCGTATTTTTTCTCCCTTATTATTAACGAAAGTATGACGATAACAGGACGTGGTTGACTGTCTAGAATGTTCGTTAATATCTTCGCGACCACTGTACCAAATATCATAGCAATTATCACATTCACAGAAATGCTTCATGTAAAAGAATCAGACGTTGCAGCGAAAACTCCATTTACTTCCATTATAAGCAGACGAATACCAAGCACCGGGGTCAACACCAGCGCCTCTAGCGGTATCATTTTCGAGTGGAACCAGCCAGAGATGCCAGAACAGTGCCGTTTTCCACAATACGTTATTCAAGGCGCTGTAGTGCTAACTAATCAAATTAACGTTTAAAGGAGCAGACAGCCATTTGTTGAATCTTGTGAACTTGAACACCGCTATTCGTCTACTTGGTTGAAAGTCATTTCCTTGCACCAGCCTGACACCAAGATACACCTGTACTACACCTAGTGTCAAAAAGTGCTGCGAACTAGACGGGGCTATAAAATTAACCTATTAAGAAACCGGTTAAAGAAAACAATGAAATAGCCCAATAGTGGTTAAAAAAATCATTGGGCTTTAACGTTTTTTAATGTAATCTTTAAAAAAGTCCTGACGATTTCACACGTACGTTGATCTCCCTGACTTGATCAGGGTTTCTAGGTCAACGGGAACCTTCACAGTTGCGTAGGGTCATATTACAATAGCTTATTTAATGCAAATTCAACACACTGACGAACTGATAAAATATTTCACACCAACGTAATGATATTCATCTTCGAAAGAAAGCAAACTGTGCATATTATCTTAACCTCATTCTCAGCGTAGGAAGTGAAAAGCGACCGGCATTGGAAACAAGTTCGTCTGAAAAGGGAGGAAAATTATCTCAGCTCCTTTCTTATATTCCTGCGCTTCACAAACGAACAAGTTGAAGCTGTGTAGTACACTGCTCTACAAAAAGATACATTCCCTGTGACGGTATCGTCAAATTTTCAATCCTAAGCTAGCCGCACATCGGATTCGACACGAGGAGTCACAAAGCGACACAAGTGGCGACACCACGAGTTATTTAGTTTGTCAGATAAAATCTGATGGCAGATATCGCCCACGTACACAATAGGTCTAGGTCTGTCTTTTATAATTTCTGAAGCGGGATAACTATACATAACAGTTTCTAGCAGAATCAATGTATTAATGTACAGTGAGATCTATGAGTATGTATTACCGTGCAAATTGTCCACCACCATGTTCGTGCACTTTATTTGACCCAATAAGAGCTTCAAGAATTAAAAGAAAACTCAAAGCAAGCTCTTGACAACTTCTGCACCACCATACATAAAACACACAGGATGTAAGAGAAAAATTAACGAAAATAGTCATGGATCCCACTGTACATGTAGAATTAATGTATGCTTTTATATGTTGTGAATCGAGTCACTTTATATTACCTTAATGCATTGCTTAAGTCACGTACCAAAATATCGTATTTTCTAAACAATTACTTGTTAGAAATATTTTCAGACAAAACTAAAATGAAAGTAGGCTTCTCGTGCGCACAATCAACATGGCGACTGATGAAGAGGTAATCGCAGTATGTGCATATTATTTGATGTGCTTGGAAGACAATAGAACCTCCTGCAGTTGCTGGACGCTTCCAATAAATGAATCAAGGAATGTACGTGGCTTTTTAACCGTGCCAGAATATAATCACGTTTAATTTGCAATTAAATAAAAATATCGCCGCCATGATACTGTCCCCCAGTGCTGAAATTTTGGCCTGAAGTTTTCGGTCTGTAACTAGATGTCTGTGGTTGAATTGAATGGGTTAACGCATGCGCAGATCGTTTTGTCGCAAGCTGCTCCTTGCGATACCAAATTCCCCGGACATTCGCAAACCGTTGCAACGTGACTTGAGGCGACTCGAGTCAAATGTTTCGTCCGGTGTGCGGCGGGTCTTCCTTTCCGCACAACAGTTTTGCTATCTTGTGTTTTGACGTCAGACGAGGAATGCCTACGAGGTTAGGTTACGTTCCATTAGCATAAATACAATGAAAAATTATTATTTAGGCTAAGAGAACTAAACCTAGCTAGCCTAACCTGACAACGTAGGCATCTAGCCTAAAATTAAAGAGCTTTCTCCCGTGACGTCAGAACACAAGGTTGCTCAAGTGTTGTGCAATAAGTGAGACGTGTGCGGCGGCCATAAGAGCATCATGTTAAACGTTCCCCGAGTCTGTTTGCAACAAAAATGACTCGTCGCGTTGCGTCGTGTCGGATCCGGTGTGAGGCTGGCCTAAGTGAACGTGGGCGATGCAATCAGCTGCTTGCCATGCTATCCTGCCCCCGTGTTGCCAACATGCGCGGCATTCGTCAACATTCATTACCCTTATTCATGGCCAAGTGTTTGCATCATCAAGAAGATTATGAGACGTCACGTAATATTCATGGGCGTCGGCAAAGGGGGGTGAACAGGTCCGTCCACCCCCCCCTATAGAAATTGGCATCGTTCAAGTTACAAAAATTCGGAAAACTAGTTAGTTATTTTATAATTAATGACAAATAAAGTTCAGTTAGTTATTATTAGAAGAGAATAACGAATTAGAAATTGGGGTTAAATCGTTAAGATTTAGTGTAAAATACAGGAAACAACTTATATTTTCACATTCTACCATTTAAACCAAAGATAAAATGGTTTTACATTTTCAGAATTCCAAAATTAGTTTCATGCATGACGTCACACAACATAAATATTATGACAAACTTCCTCCTAACCTTGAAAGCTTTTTCATGAACAAAGTATATTCAGAACACAATCTGCATGAAATGTAAAAAAGTTAACGTTATGTGGTGGATCAGGTGGAAACTTAGCTCAAAGGATAGATATGTGGGTCCAAATACCAGAGCCTAGAATGCAGTTTTCACAACTTCACCTTTTATACTTGATTTTGTGTCTATCTCTCTCAGATCTCCACGTTTTCTCGGTCAATATGTATGAACAGACATTATGTAAGACCACTTGTTATCATATCTTTCAAGTCCGTTTTATGGCACAGATAGGTTAATCGGAACGGGAGCGACAGTTTCAAGTGTGATTCGAACCACTATGCGCCTATCGAACCCGTGACCCCCTTTATTACACTGCGACGGCATTATCACCACGGACCGGGGAATCAGCATATCACCCACTGAGACGCGGCAACATATTTTCTGCTGTCTGCTTCTATTGAATTCAAATGGTGTAACGACCACTACAGGGAAACGCGCGGAATTTCCGTGCCAGAAGTCTGCAGGTTTCTAGGATGGCCGTTGGCCGCACCTCCAAATGCCCTCTCGTGTAATTCCGCGTCTCTTCGTTTAGCTTCGGCAAGCGTCATGCGCGGCCCCGCTGTAGCCGAGCATGGAAAATGTTCCGCTGGGCAGCGTGGCCGCGCGATACAGTGGGATCCATGAGTATTAGCTTGCAAATTGTCCATCACCATGTTCGTGAACTTTATTTGACCCAATAAGAGCTTCAAGAATTAAAAGAAAACTCAAAACAAGCTGTTGACAACTTCTGCACCAGAACACACAAAAATCCATCGCTTAAAAACACACAGGATGTAAGAGAAAAATTAATGAAAATTGTCATGGACAATTTACACGGTAATACTCATGGATCCCACTGTACATGGGCGGACTACCCTCGGAAAGGGACAGGGAATTTTTCACTTGGAGGTTAGGGGTGGCGTCGCAACAATGCGAAAACTATAGCAAATTTTATTCACGTTCACAAATAAATTTCCAACAGTCATTTCTTGTTTCCACCGTTGGAGTTACAGTTCCCTTAAAATGTGGCGTCTGCTCTTCGTAAGACAAGTCACTGGTCCGCGTTTTGCTTCAGAATGAGTCACTTACAGAATGAAGCGAGGTCTGTAACTCAGACAGAGCGCGGGTCCTACAATTTTCAGAAGGCCACACGCTTCACCTGGGAACATAAACATCCCTGCTCCGCCTTTTAAATGGAACTTCTTATCAAATTGCGGACAAGAACTCTTGTGGAGTATCTTTGCTGTAAAGAAATGCAATGCCGTTGACCACATGGCGTACCATCTCCTCCAACTGCATGGAGTATGCATGCAACAAATGTTCTACGCTGGGTGAACGGGAACATGTATCTCGAAGGAACGTGGGTAAAATAAATAATACCGTACGATCACGGAAATACGCAATGCTTTTAAACGACTGCATGTACACGGAAAGCTAAACGCAACAAATCTATTTGATGCACAAAAGAGATGCGCTAACATTTTTCTAAGATTTGATTCTACACTGATATCACGAGACCAAATTAAACAGTGTTGAAGTAATTGATAAGAAATACGTCATCCGCAAAGAGTAAATGATTACTAGACCAATTTTTAACTTTGCAGGTAAATAAGAAATAACAAGTTATGTCAGCGTTTCATTAAAAAACGCAACAACTGATGAAGTTTAATAGAGCCTAAAATAACCAATTTTGCTTGTTAGAACCTGATTTAGGTTGATGCGACTAAATCTAGCCTTTTTTTAGGTCTTTAACGAAATTTCATGTTTTTTTGTGTGACAGAGGTATTTCCTTGGTTTGGTACCAAAAAAAAATCAAGGGCTAACGTGTTTGAAACACCTTTTTGTTGATTTCCCTCCCTCCAAGTCAATGTCTTTTTAAAGCTCGAAAAGCAAAATGACTGCCTGGTCCAAGTGATCTTGCTCACTTCTGCGTCAGTTCGGTGCTTTGTTGCATTCACGCCTTGCGAAGTAACGTTTCCCGGAATTTAAGGAATTCTCTGTGAATAGTCATCCTGGTATTGTACAGCAAATTATACATACCGTATAAAAGCCCACACAGGAGTTTTATTGGGGATCGAATTTAGGCTGCGCCAGCCTAGAGCGACACGTCCTGCGAGAGGTACCATTATACAGGGTGTACCAAAAGTCCCATTACCCCCCCCCCCTTTGAATTGTAGACAAACATGCAAAATGTTATTTTAACAGCATGCGTATGATGAGAGGATGGTATACCATTAAATCAGACCAATGTCCACCATTTACTCCAGAGGATCTGTGTGCACACCGCCATTTTCATGGCACAGTATTATTCGCCTCCAGGTGCGATGTGAAATCCTCCGTAACATAAGATGTCAGATCTGGATTTCGGGGTGGCCATTTTAAGAGAATACCTCGATGATGTGTTCAGAGACACATGGATTCGACGAGGATCGCCAAATTTACCAGCACCTCTAAAATGGCCACCACAAAGTCCAAATCTGATATCGTGTGATAATACGCTACGGGGACACATCAAACAGAAAGTCGCCCATAATCGTTATCAGACAACTGAGAAACTTCACGCAGCTGTTCGCAGTGCGTTTCCTTCCCTCACGCCAGCCATGTTACGGAGGATTTCACATCGCACCTGGAGGCGAGTAATACTGTGCCATGAAAATGGCGGTGTGCACACAGATCCTCTGGAGTAAATGGTGGTCATTGGTCTGATTTAATGGTATACCATCCTCTCATCATACGCATGCTGTTAAAATAACATTTTGCAGGTTTGTCTACAATTCAAAGGGGGGGGGGGGGTATGGGACTTTTGGTACACCCTGTACAAGTAAGGGGACTCGCCCCTGTGAAATAAGAACACTTAAAGATTCGATATTTACACTCCGATTGACTGGTCTGGCGGGGACATAACAATAGAAAGGATTCTGTATAGATGGTAGTCTCCTCTGATCTGTAGATAAGGCACTCCTGAAATAATGTTATGTTTAGGGAGCGCAACTCCCCTCTGTAACTCCTTACGTAACAATTGATGATGAGACTACAGATTGGAGGCAAGAACTGTTCACTCGATGCAGGCCCGTACCCAGGGGAGGGGCCATGCTTCCCCCCTCTCGAGCCATGAAACTTTTAAATGTGAACCTATAAGAAGCTACGAAAATAACACCGACGATTTCTCAAACTTGTAAAAATTTCAATTTTGACCTTGCATAAATGAATGTGTTTGTTGTGTAGAGAGGCAGTCTCCAGAAGCTTGCAGTCTGGAAAACTGGGTACTTTTAGTTTTATAACCATTGATGTAAGGCTACCAGCAGTGGCGGCGATTGGAGGGGCATGGAGGGCAGTTGCCTGCCCTCCCCTACTATTTCCACCTTTGCTCTTGCACTATGGCATCTGAATGCCAAGCCTTGTCTACCTAGACCCGGATCTCACTTTAAACTGTAGGTCCAGTTCCATTTAGTCTATCTGTGCAGAAAATGGGCCAAAAACAAAAACTTGTCTACTGAGAGAAAGTAAATTTTCTTGCCTCCCAGTTTTGGCACCCAATCGCCGCTAAGGCGTATAATTTATAAATATTTTCTGAACATACGTAGAATTATCGTGGCTCTTCACTGGTTTGGTATAAGAAAATAAAGGAAATTTAAAAATATTTTTAATTTGCGAAACTCGGAACTATCCGAATAATTCTGACCAGTATCGGCTATTTGGTGTTAAAACTGGGGAAGGGGAGGGGGGCAAGGAGAGTTATTTTATCATGGTGGATAAGCATTAAGAGGCCATAGTACGGGGGGGGGGAATTTGGCAAAAAAATTCGGGAGAATTTTCTCCCAGATCGCCCCAAATAGCCGCCACTGTATAAACACGGATCTGGACCCTCCCTCAAAAAAATCCTGGGTACGGGACTTTCTGATTACAACTCGGCTGAGATCTGGTCTTGCGATAAAATTTCCGATCGTTAAAGCCGTTGAGGCTGGTCCTTCCTGTCGTTAACCGTGCTTTTTGCATAAGGCTGACGTTACGTTATTTCAACTGATTTCCTGTCGATTCCCGTGTCAGCGGAGTTTTAAAGATCCACTGAACGTCGCCGGTGTAATATGATTGTAAGAAGCTACTTCCAGCGCTCCGAACTGACCACTTGGCTAAGTGATTAGTCTATTGTGCTAAGACGCCAGGATTCCCGGGTTCGACTCACGCCATACGATACATAATTCATTCTTCATATCAACAAGTAACTTTTGCTAACAGTACAAGTATAGTACTACAGTAATTTGTGTATAATTTTGCAAATAATGTATACATATTAAAACTTGGCTAGAAAATTAATATTTGGTTGTTTTGCATATCTACGTATTAGAAATTTGTTGCGAAATTTCTTATTAAATTTTGTTCTTAAAGACTGTACCTAATCAGTACTCTTGAGGAATTTTGAACCATTTTAAGTTTTTTAGAGCCTATTTGAGGATCTTTAGAGTCTATTTTAGGAACCTAAAAATTCGAGGTCTAATGATTACACAGTCAAAAGTCACAACTAGTACTACATGGGTATGGAAATACACAGTGTCCCAAAAGGTACTTTACAACTTTGATGTCATATAAAAAAAAAAAAGGTAAAGTGTTCCCCTGTGCATAGCACCACGCCATGAAGGCGTATAGGGGGTGTGGGGGTAACGCCCCACACTTTCTTGATCCGGTCGTGAGTAGGGGTGATGTGATCAGCACCACGCCCCTGACCGCCTTTACCCCCCAGGGTTTCCCCCAGGTACCCATGTTATTCGACGCTGGGTGGGCGCCGGGGCCGCTTCCAACCGTTAGAAAAGTTCCCGGATTTGAACCGGTTGATGTCATATAGCACAACTTATAATTGACATAGTGGAATATATTTTGTTATAGGTGATTCACCAACACCTAAGTTTTTGTCAGGTATTGAGTAAGATGGGGCACCACCACACTGGGTCTTAGAGGTGAGAGATGTCCTGGACAGGACATTTCCAGCACGCTGGATTGGAAGAGATGGTCCAATTGCTTGGCCTCCTAGATCCCCTGCCATTACACCCCTGGACTTCTTTTTGTGAGCTATGTCAAAGAGACAGAGTACAGCACTCTTGTCATTAATCTTGATGATTTGAAGGCCAGAATAAGGGTTGCCATTGCCACAGTTCACAGGAAAATGCTAGAGGATACAGAGAGAGAGAGAGAGAGTTGGGACTTCGATTAGATGTTTACGCGCCACGAGAGGTGCGCATGTTGAAGTGAACTATATACCATAACACTTCATGCGTTGTATATCAAATGGGGCATGGCATGTTTCTTTATGTCAATTGCAAGTTGACTGCCAAAAGTAACGGCTTTTGTAACGGCCGACTGCCAAAGGTAACGGCTTTTATAACGGCCGACTGCCAAAGGTAACGGCTTTTATAACGGCCGACTGCCAAAGGTAACGGCTTTTGTAACGGCCGACTGCCAAAGGTAACGGGTCTTGTAACGGCCGACTGCCAAAAGGTAACGGGTCTTGTAACGGCCGACTGCCAAAAGGTAACGGGTCTTGTAACGGCCGACTGCCAAAAGGTAACGGGTCTTGTAACGGCTGACTGCCAAAAGGAAACGGGTCTTGTAACGGCTGACTGCCAAAAGGAAACGGGTCTTGTAACGGCTGACTGCCAAAAGGAAACGGGTCTTGTAACGGCTGACTGCCAAAAGGAAACGGGTCTTGTAACGGCTGACTGCCAAAAGGAAACGGGTCTTGTAACGGCTGACTGCCAAAAGGTAACGGGTCTTGTAACGGCTGACTGCCAAAAGGTAACGGGTCTTGTAACGGCTGACTGCCAAAAGGTAACGGGTCTTGTAACGGCTGACTGCCAAAAGGTAACGGGTCTTGTAACGGCTGACTGCCAAAAGGTAACGGGTCTTGTAACGGCTGACTGCCAAAAGGTAACGGGTCTTGTAACGGCTGACTGCCAAAAGGTAACGGGTCTTGTAACGGCTGACTGCCAAAAGGTAACGGGTCTTGTAACGGCTGACTGCCAAAAGGTAACGGGTCTTGTAACGGCTGACTGCCAAAAGGTAACGGGTCTTGTAACGGCTGACTGCCAAAAGGTAACGGGTCTTGTAACGGCTGACTGCCAAAAGGTAACGGGTCTTGTAACGGCTGACTGCCAAAAGGTAACGGGTCTTGTAACGGCTGACTGCCAAAAGGTAACGGTCTTGTAACGGCTGACTGCCAAAGGTAACGGTCTTGTAACGGCTGACTGCCAAAAGGTAACGGGTCTTGTAACGGCTGACTGCCAAAAGGTAACGGGTCTTGTAACGGCTGACTGCCAAAGGTAACGGTCTTGTAACGGCTGACTGCCAAAGGTAACGGTCTTGTAACGGCTGACTGCCAAAGGTAACGGTCTTGTAACGGCTGACTGCCAAAGGTAACGGTCTTGTAACGGCTGACTGCCAAAGGTAACGGTCTTGTAACGGCTGACTGCCAAAGGTAACGGTCTTGTAACGGCTGACTGCCAAAAGTAACGGTCTTGTAACGGCTGACTGCAAACGGCTCACTACGAAAAGTAACTGGTTTGTAACGGCTCACTGCCAAAGTAACTGGTTTGTAACGGCTCACTGCCAAAAGTAACTGGTTTGTAACGGCTCACTGCCAAAAGTAACTGGTTTGTAACGGCTCACTGCCAAAAGTAACTGGTTTGTAACGGCTCACTGCCAAAAGTAACTGGTTTGTAACGGCTCACTGCCAAAAGTAACTGGTTTGTAACGGCTCACTGCCAAAAGTAACTGGTTTGTAACGGCTCACTAGCAAAGTTGTACCTTTAGCAACAATCTGCATCCAAAGCTATATCGGGACTACGAATCCTGTAATCCCGGGATTTTGGGACGGTAGAGAAAAAAGCAGGATCCCGAGATTACATTATCTACGTAACTATACGTAAAAGAAGGAGAGGTGCACAGTTTCTCTGAACATATTTCAGCGGCAACGTTAGTAACTCTGACAATCATTTTGGAGAAGCACATATATCCCCTTTTTACCCCATCTTTTATGCTTCAGCACACTCTTCCTTCTTCTTCTTTAATGTTTTATTTAAAAAGTGGACAGAAAAATAAATGATTTTCACTCTTCTTGACCAGCTACATAAAATCCTATAGACTCATTTTGTAGAGCAGAACGAGAGCTATAAAATGGTATAATATAAAGTAAACTATGTTTTCCATAAATTATGTTGATTGCTACTGTGTTTAATAAATAATATTAATGTAACTGGTTTACAATAATTTACATGGTAAAGTCGTCGTCTTGTAATCAAGGGATACCGGGTTCGATACCCGGTGGAGGCACACGGTACAGTCACGGACACTTCTGGGTTGTTATGAACCTACTGAAAGTCCATGGTTCAGTTACAACCCAGAAGTGTCCGTGACTGTACAGTGGCTCGGATAACACTTTAAACTGTACATAAAGTTGACTTAAAACCAGGGTTGTTAAAGGTGCAGGAATTTTAAATAAATTCAATTCCGGTCCAGATGAGAAAATCAGGAAGCGTAAATGGGTGCTGGACCGTAAAGAACCTTTTTATCTGTAAAGTTTTTCAATTCGGTCCAGGAACCTTTATTCCAGGATCAATTTAAATTCGGTCCAGCAACCATTATTCCAGGATCAATTTAAATTCGGTCCAGCAACCTTTATTCCAAATTCAATTTAAATTCGGTCCAGGAACCTTTTTTCCGAACCAATTTAAATTCGGTCCAGCAACCTTTATTCCAGGATCAATTTAAATTCGGTCCAGCAACCTTTATTCCAGGATCAATTTAAATTCGGTCCAGCAACCTTTATTCCAGGATCAATTTAAATTCGGTCCAGCAACCTTTATTCCAGGATCAATTTAAATTCGGTCCAGCAACCTTTATTCCAGGATCAATTTAAATTCGGTCCAGCAACCTTTATTCCAGGATCAATTTAAATTCGGTCCAGCAACCTTTATTCCAGGATCAATTTAAATTCGGTCCAGCAACCTTTATTCCAGGATCAATTTAAATTCGGTCCAGCAACCTTTATTCCAGGATCAATTTAAATTCGGTCCAGCAACCTTTATTCCAGGATCAATTTAAATTCGGTCCAGCAACCTTTATTCCAGGATCAATTTAAATTCGGTCCAGCAACCTTTATTCCAGGATCAATTTAAATTCGGTCCAGCAACCTTTATTCCAGGATCAATTTAAATTCGGTCCAGGAACCTTTTTCCGAACCAATTTAAATTCGGTCCAGCAACATTTATTCCAGGATCAATTTAAATACGATCCAGGAACCTTTATTCCAGGATCAATTTAAATTCGGTCCAGCAACCTTTATTCCAGGATCAATTTAAATTCGGTCCAGCAACCTTTATTCCAGGATCAATTTAAATTCGGTCCAGCAACCTTTATTCCAGGATCAATTTAAATTCGGTCCAGCAACCTTTATTCCAGGATCAATTTAAATTCGGTCCAGGAACCTTTATTCCAGGATCAATTTAAATTCGGTCCAGCAACCTTTATTCCAGGATCAATTCAAATTCGGTCCAGCAACCTTTATTCCAGGATCAATTTAAATTCGGTCCAGCAACCTTTATTCCAGGATCAATTTAAATTCGGTCCAGCAACCTTTATTCCAGGATCAATTTAAATTCGGTCCAGGAACCTTTATTCCAGGATCAATTTAAATTCGGTCCAGCAACCTTTATTCCAGGATCAATTTAAATTCGGTCCAGGAACCTTTTTCCGAACCAATTTAAATTCGGTCCAGGAACCTTTTTCCGAACCAATTTAAATTCGGTCCAGCAACCTTTATTCCAGGATCAATTTAAATACGGTCCAGGAACCTTTATTCCAGGATCAATTTAAATTCGGTCCAGCAACCTTTATTCCAGGATCAATTTAAATTCGGTCCAGCAACCTTTATTCCAGGATCAATTTAAATTCGGTCCAGCAACCTTTATTCCAGGATCAATTTAAATTCGGTCCAGGAACCTTTTTTCCGAACCAATTTAAATTCGGTCCAGCAACCTTTATTCCAGGATCAATTTAAATTCGGTCCAGCAACCTTTATTCCAGGATCAATTTAAATTCGGTCCAGGAACCTTTTTCCGAACCAATTTAAATTCGGTCCAGCAACCTTTATTCCAGGATCAATTTAAATACGGTCCAGGAACCTTTATTCCAGGATCAATTTAAATTCGGTCCAGCAACCTTTATTCCAGGATCAATTTAAATTCGGTCCAGCAACCTTTATTCCAGGATCAATTTAAATTCGGTCCAGCAACCTTTATTCCAGGATCAATTTAAATTCGGTCCAGGAACCTTTATTCCAGGATCAATTTAAATTCGGTCCAGCAACCTTTATTCCAGGATCAATTTAAATTCGGTCCAGGAACCTTTATTCCAGGATCAATTTAAATTCGGTCCAGCAACCTTTATTCCAGGATCAATTTAAATTCGGTCCAGCAACCTTTATTCCAGGATCAATTTAAATTCGGTCCAGCAACCTTTATTCCAGGATCAATTTAAATTCGGTCCAGGAACCTTTATTCCAGGATCAATTTAAATTCGGTCCAGCAACCTTTATTCCAGGATCAATTTAAATTCGGTCCAGGAACCTTTTTCCGAACCAATTTAAATTCGGTCCAGCAACCTTTATTCCAGGATCAATTTATATACGGTCCAGGAACCTTTATTCCAGGATCAATTTAAATTCGGTCCAGCAACCTTTATTCCAGGATCATTTTAAATTCGGTCCAGGAACCTTTATTCCAGGATCAATTTAAATTCGGTCCAGCAACCTTTATTCCAGGATCAATTTAAATTCGGTCCAGGAACCTTTATTCCAGGATCAATTTAAATTCGGTCCAGCAACCTTTATTCCAGGATCAATTTAAATTCGGTCCAGGAACCTTTATTCCAGGATCAATTTAAATTCGGTCCAGCAACCTTTATTCCAGGATCAATTTAAATTCGGTCCAGCAACCTTTATTCCAGGATCAATTTAAATTCGGTCCAGCAACCTTTATTCCAGGATAAATTTAAATTCGGCCCAGGAACCTTTTTTCCGAACCAATTTAAATTCGGTCCAGCAACCTTTATTCCAGGATCAATTTAAGTTCGGTCCAGCAACCTTTATTCCAGGATCAATTTAAATTCGGTCCAGGAACCTTTTTTCCGAACCAATTTAAATTCGGTCCAGCAACCTTTATTCCAGGATCAATTTAAGTTCGGTCCAGCAACCTTTATTCCAGGATCAATTTAAGTTCGGTCCAGCAACCTTTATTCCAGGATCAATTTAAATTCGGTCCAGGAACCTTTTTTCCGAACCAATTTAAATTCGGTCCAGCAACCTTTATTCCAGGATCAATTTAAGTTCGGTCCAGCAACCTTTATTCCAGGATCAATTTAAGTTCGGTCCAGCAACCTTTATTCCAGGATCAATTTAAATTCGGTCCAGGAACCTTTTTTCCGAACCAATTTAAATTCGGTCCAGCAACCTTTATTCCAGGATCAATTTAAATACGGTCCAGCAACCTTTATTCCAGGATCAATTTAAATTCGGTCCAGCAACCTTTATTCCAGGATCAATTTAAATTCGGTCCAGCAACCTTTATTCCAGGATCAATTTAAATTCGGTCCAGCAACCTTTATTCCAGGATCAATTTAAATTCGGTCCAGGAACCTTTTTTCCGAACCAATTTAAATTCGGTCCAGCAACCTTTATTCCAGGATCAATTTAAGTTCGGTCCAGCAACCTTTATTCCAGGATCAATTTAAGTTCGGTCCAGCAACCTTTATTCCAGGATCAATTTAAGTTCGGTCCAGCAACCTTTATTCCAGGATCAATTTAAATTCGGTCCAGGAACCTTTTTTCCGAACCAATTTAAATTCGGTCCAGCAACCTTTATTCCAGGATCAATTTAAGTTCGGTCCAGCAACCTTTATTCCAGGATCAATTTAAGTTCGGTCCAGCAACCTTTATTCCAGGATCAATTTAAATTCGGTCCAGGAACCTTTTTTCCGAACCAATTTAAATTCGGTCCAGCAACCTTTATTCCAGGATCAATTTAAGTTCGGTCCAGCAACCTTTATTCCAGGATCAATTTAAGTTCGGTCCAGCAACTTTTATTCCAGGATCAATTTAAATTCGGTCCAGGAACCTTTTTTCCGAACCAATTTAAATTCGGTCCAGCAACCTTTATTCCAGGATCAATTTAAATTCGGTCCAGGAACCTTTTTTCCGAACCAATTTAAATTCGGTCCAGCAACCTTTATTCCAGGATCAATTTAAGTTCGGTCCAGCAACCTTTATTCCAGGATCAATTTAAGTTCGGTCCAGCAACCTTTATTCCAGGATCAATTTAAATTCGGTCCAGGAACCTTTTTTCCGAACCAATTTAAATTCGGTCCAGCAACCTTTATTCCAGGATCAATTTAAGTTCGGTCCAGCAACCTTTATTCCAGGATCAATTTAAGTTCGGTCCAGCAACCTTTATTCCAGGATCAATTTAAATTCGGTCCAGGAACCTTTTTTCCGAACCAATTTAAATTCGGTCCAGCAACCTTTATTCCAGGATCAATTTAAATACGGTCCAGGAACCTTTTTTCAGGAACAATTAAAATACGGTACAGGAACCTTTTTTAAATGTAACAATACGCAACTTGGACCGAATTTAAATTGTGCGAGAAAAAAGGTCCCAGTTCTGCAGCGGAACATAATAGAACCCTTTAGAATTTACATGTTCCTGGACCTGAACAACGCTGCTGAAAACAACAAACCGACCAACAATAATTTACACTCGTATTAATGTGTCATTTTATCACCAACTTTTTTGCACCTTTTTGAAAACATTTGCAGAACATTTTTTTTTCCCTTTTTCTACAATAATTTTGCACCTTAAAACCCGTTTATTACTAAATTCGTTGTCCGTACAATGTGTCACCTTCATCTACCTTAATGCACCAGGAAAATTCTCTCCAACCAGAAGGAAGGAATAAATAATCGCCATAACGTTGAGACTTTTTCACCGTTTACGGTGCGACCGTAAAATTTTAACTGAGGAATACCGTAAATTTTATGGCGGTTCCTTTCCGTGCAAATGAGTCATTCACAGAACGGGTTGACCAATAAAACTACGAACATGTCGTGGAAAAGACAAATTCACCCCGTTGTAACTCGCAATATTGCAGTTTCAAAGGTGATACTAAGCCAAGTGCCATAAAGAATTTTGCGAGAATACTTTAATGGATAATTTGATTGGTCAACCCGCGTGTCCATATTGGTTTTCTTTTGTTAAAAGTACTGGAATTATGGGAGACTGGAACATTCCCCTTGTTTGTCTTTTATATCTGAGATGAGCGCGTTATTTTATGTGGAAAGATGATGTCTTGTTGTACATTCTTGTAGAGTGGCAAATGTCCCATCACTATTTTCAGGCTATACTTTCTAACTTGTGTGTCTTGGAGAAGAATATTTATGACACGGTAGACTAGAGTTCAGCAGCGAGAGGATTTCGCTATAGTGACAATTAGTTCGCACGGACGACGCTAGATAGCGTACGGAATCGAGATCTTCTTCGCTGGAGCGAATAACGCTCGAACAGGCAAAACGAGCGGTATACGTTCGAAGTCTAGTAGTACACGTATAACACTCATTTGTCTGTGATAAAGGTAAAGTGTTCCCCTGTGCATAGCACCACGCCATGAAGGCGTATAGGGGGTGTGGGGGTAACGCCCCACACTTTCTTGATCCGGTCGTGAGTGGGGGTGATGTGATCAGCATCACGCCCCTGACCGCCTTTACCCCCCAGGGTTTCCCCCAGGTACCTATGTTATTCGACGCTGGGTGGGCGCCGGAGCCGCTTCCATCGTTAGAAAAGTTCCCGGATTTGAACCGGACCTTTAGCATGGTAGTCAGACGCGTTACCGACTGAGCCACCGCGGCCACCTGTGATAAAGAGCTCCAAATATTTATCGTGAAGTGAGAGACGCAGAGAAATTTAAACTGAAGTAAACATATCCATCTTCTCTATGTTAAAATGTAGTTTAGTCAATCTTACCAACACAGTGACATATGAAAATGAAACAGATGATTGTGGGCTGAATCTGCCAGGACGGATATTTTATATATACGACTAGCTGACTGCCGGCGTTGTCCGGGTATTAATTTATCCCAATCTTCTATTAGACAGGACAATAATGAATTCTAACTATAGTGTAAAATGAACTTGGAGTTGAACGGCATTGGTAGTGTTACTATTAAACTTAACTATCCCGAAAACTATGGATTACACACTAATATCGGTGGTTTTCGATTATTTTTACATGACAACCCCTTCCCACCCCAAGGGGTGCCAGAGGTTCTTTGGAGTTGAACGGGATTGGGAGTGTCACTATTCATCTTAGCGACCCTGAAAACTATGGATTCCACACTAATATCGGTAGTTTTCGATTGTCTTTACATGCTACCCCCTTCCCACCCCGACCCCTGTGTGTACCAGAGGTTCTTTGGTGTTGAACAGGATTGGGAGTGTCACTATTCATCTTAGCGACCCCGAAAACTATGGATTTCACACTAATATCGGTAGTTTTCGATTGTCTTTACATGCACCCCCTTCCCACCCCGACCCCTAGGTGTACCAGAGGTTCTTTGGTGTTGAACAGGATTGGGAGTGTCACTATTCATCTTAGCGACCCTGAAAACTATGGATTCCACACTAATATCGGTAGTTTTCGATTGTCTTTACATGCTACTCCCTTCCCACCCCCACCCCTAGGAGTACCAGAGGTGTCTTAAAGTTGAACGGGATTGGGAGTGTCACTATTCATCTTAGCGACCCCGAAAACTACGGATTCCACACTAATATCGGTCGCTTTCGATTATTTTTACATGTCACCCCCTCCCCCCCAAGGGGTGTCTTATTCCTACAGTATTTCTTTCCATATTGCAAGTGATACGCGTACCAAGTTTGGTTGAAATCGCTCCAGGCGTTCGAGAGTTATGCCGGAACAATCACACACACACACATCCATTTTGATTAGATTATTGTCACATTAAAATGATATTCCATTGTATACGCTCGAGGGTGGGCGAAACAAACTAGTACGAGCGAGCGAAAGTGGTCCCATGAAGGACTCAGTATAAACGTTTGTTTATGGCTTTGTAGAGTGCATTTAATTTCTCGAAACTCACATTGAGTGAAACAAAGTGAATGAACTTTGTGTGGACAATTTAGATGGTAATACTCATGCATCTCACTCTACAATGGTTAAAAAAAACACGTAAAATCCCTCTCGTTACACCATGCATGGAGGGTGTGGGAATTCAGAATGTGTGTGGATAAATCACTGAATTTTGGTATGGTACAAACTACAAGAACACACATTTGATATATAAACACACACACACTCAGGGTATACACAAATGAATGGTGCGGTTATAAATGTCAATAAAAAAAAAATCAACTTACGTGGTTGTAGGAAACACTGTTAAGAGGCGGAAACTGTCACAGGTTTTGATATGAGAGTTAAAATTCCAATCCTTCAATGTGGGTTCTCCTGGTCACACGACACACATCAACGCTGTAATCAAACTCGTTCCAGACACGGTGTAACATGTCCACTGTAATGTCCTGCACTGCATGCATTATCCGATCACAAAGTTGCTGGATGGAAGTTGGTATTGGTTGTGCATAAACCCTAACTTTAATACGTGTACTGTATACGTTATGAAGTATGTATTTAAGCAGCGCCATTCTTTAGTGCCTAAAACCATTTAATACGAAACGTTATTCATCTCGGTTGAATAGTTATCGGCTTTTAAAAATGTGAAGTGATACATTGTTTACATCGCACTCGGCCGCCATATTTGTACTCGTGACCTAGAGCTCGCTTCCGATTGGTTTACATCGCACTCGGCCGCCATATTTGTACTCGTGACCTAGAGCTCGCTTCTGATTGGTTATGACACGAAAAATGCTGCGGAAATAGGACCGATCCTATCCTTGAGAAATCCCATGGCATCGGTCATGGCATAAATGTTAAAAAATGCTAAGGAAAAATGCTTTCGTCTAAAGCGAGCCTAATTGTTGTGTGTTCCAAAGTCTTGTTCCTGCCTTTTGACAGAATTTACTCGGGGGAACCCCCGCAGCTTTACCTGCAAAAGTGTCCAAACTAAGCTGTTATGGTTGTTCCCTTTGGAGATATAGATGGCGCTGCAAGACAATTTGTTCTCTCGGGAATACAAGGACGGGGAGAGGGGGAGTCGTCCCTTTTGAAGGGAAGGAAAAAAAACATGTTTCTCTTTCCTGGGGGATTGTAGAGAATATGATGTCGATAGATGTTGCCATAGAAACTCATAAGATGTCATATGTCAAAGTACATCAAAAGGTTCTCTTTTTATTTTTGTTACAACGGAGCCGGGTAAACTATTTTTCGATATGGTTTGTGCAGATGTGCACTGCAATTAACCTTATTTCTTTATCGTTTAACATTTCAAGCATTTCTTCGCCTACAGCTTAATCACGGCGATGAAGATGAATGCGACACAGATGAACTCTGACAAAATATCGAGATACAGTCACGTAGATCCTAAAATACTCAATTCCCTCTAAGGCGTTGTGTGTTTTGCCTAAGTCAACGGCGATAGGTGAATTTTAATAGCAACTTCTACCACCCACCGCCTTAGGGTAAGGCAACCCACAACGCCTTGCAAGGGAGCGAGTATTTCAGGATATAAGTATCCCATCTTTATTGCCGGTGTGTGTACAATACAAAATAATTATTTCGTTATTTTGTTACCTTGAATAATTCTTTGTATAACATCAGAATGTTTTATTGTTAATAACTAGGGCTAGCAAGATATGCTCATATGAACTAATTTTTTTTTAAAAAAATATGCACTATAATTTGAAAAATATGACCTTATAACTGGACTGTTTCAAACACCAATATCTAAATGCTGAGATATTTTCACATTTGTACTATTTTTAGTTCACTCTATGGGGCCTGAGTTGCAATGCACAATGAATACTTTATGTACATTTTCAAATAAAAATTAGATATATTTTGCTGCAGTCCAAAAAAATTACTATTTCTTGAAAAAGCGAAAATATGCTGAATATAACCGAAAATCAATCAAAATATGCTCTTATCACGCAGAAATGACCAAATATGCCAAAATATGCTCTTATAAAGCATCTTAATTCCATTAGTTTCTTCACAATATGAATTTCTATATATTTACGGAACACATCACCTTTAGTGATAAGATGAAAAGTGATGAAAAGAAGCTGATGAAGGCAGAGAACAACCATGTTATAGCGCGCTCTGCTAATCACCCTTCATCAATTTCTTTATTTTTGTAATTTGGAGTCGCTTTTCTGCCGACTCTGGCTAACCGCGACGATGAGTTATCATGAAACTCATAGCAATACTCAACAAGAAGACCCATTCCCAAGCCGGGATTCGAACCTGGATTTCTGGCGTTGTAGCGTGCTGTGCTAGCCACTCTTCATCAATTTAATCATATCACTAGGGAAAGGATATTAAGGTGCAAAATTGTGGTGGGAAAAAGGTTCTCAAAAGGTTTTAAACAAGGTGCTAATAAAATGCCTTTATTCCATGCTCTTTTTTTCTGTGCCTTCTGTATATAATGCGCGCGGACCGCAGAGAGAACTGTGCTTCTGCCGAACGAATAGATTTTGTTGAAGTTTGTGTGTTTTCACTCGATAGTTTTGCTACATTATCTTGGGAACTATTGTGGCTACAATGATTATATTACACCATTCTATAGCTCCCGTTCTGCTCTACAAAATAAGACTATAGGATTTTATGTAGCTGCTCAAGGCGAGTGAAAGTCATTTATTTTTCTGTCCAATTTCTTAACAAAACATGAAAGAAGAGGAAGGAAAATGGTTGTGAAGCATCAAAGAGGAATTAAAAACAGGGATAAATGTGCTAATATCACAAGAAGGTGCAAAATGTCCTAAAAACATATCTCAAACAACAGGTGTGAAAACAGCTATACTTTTGGAAAGGTGTTGCACCTTAAAATCAGTTCCCTAATCATGGCTCATCCTCATCTTCGCGGTAAGCCAAAAGTGGAAGAAAAGCGAAGTAAACCGAATCAATCAAAACCGAACCGTGCCGTGACTCCTGATTGACTTGTCCCCTCAGCCTGCATCCGCCACTGAGCATCCATCATAATTTACCTCACTCCGCCACAACAGTTAAGCGGCCGAAGGGAGGCCTATCACCGCGTGAAATCAATCTCCCTTCCCATTGCACACCTTAGCGAGGCATCACGGCTGACTGGCGAGCCTCGTGCGAACAGGGGGAGAAGTTGACTCGCTCTCGACCTGCCATGTGGATCAGCTACCAGGGACAAGACGCTCGTTTAAAAGAGAATTACAAGCAGCATTCATGCTATGCAACGTAAGCCTCAGGCAATATAACTACGAAAGCACGGCAGTGGATCGAAAACTTATCGAACAGCTTGCTTCTTCACAGAGGCGTAGAAGCGGAATCTTGACAGTGCAAAACGAAAACTTGACAGATGACAATTTCATTTACTGCTTAAAGCGAGTCTTCACATACCAGTGTTCGGAAATTAACTTTTAAAAAATAACTGAGTTGCAGCTACTCATTTTACAAACTCACTTAGTTCAGTTAATGATACTACCTAACTCTCTAGCCGCCTTACACCCGAAGGTTCATGGCTGCAGCAACACAAGCCTTCCATGTGTCGATATTCTGGGCAAGATCAATCCAATCTTTTCCATCCTTACAGATTTCTTTAGGTCCATCTCAACGTTCATCTTGGCTTTCCTACAGGTCTCTTACCATCAGGTTTCCCAACAAGAATCCTGTAAACTCTTCTTTCCTCTCCCATTCGTGCCACATGGCCTGCCCACCTAAGTCTTCTGGATTTAATTATTCTAATAATATCTGGACATGAATACAAATGTAGTTCCAAATTATGTAACCTTTTCCACTCACCTGTCACCTCATCCCTTTTAGGTCCAAATATTTTCCTAAGGATCTTATTTTCAAACACTATTAATTTATGTTCCTCTTTCAATGAAAGGGACCAAGTTTTAGATCCATATAATCCTACAGGCAAAATTACTGTTTTGTATATTTTAACTTTTAGTTTCTTAGATATTATACGAGAAGATAAAGGTTTGTGAAGTGAAAAGGAACACGCATTTCCTGAGTGATGATATGATGAAATTGATGGACACTCGAAAACTTCCACGCCCAGGCCGGGATTCGAACCCGGGACCCCTGGCGTCGTAGCGCGTTGTGCTAACCACTACGCCACGGTGCCCGGAATGACTTTTCAGGAGAACACATGCTCCCTTCATGAGACATTTATTTTTAGTTTGATTAAAGATACATGTATAACAATTTTTACAAATCTTCAAAAGAGAATCAGTTATACAGAGCATTCCCTGACATTCGCTACGAGACTCTGTGGCAAGCTGCCCGGCATCAGCGCTTGTCTTTCCCGGTGAACGGGGTCCGCGACAGTCGGTAGTGGGGGCTATTAAAATTACAGTTTTCATATTGTGTACTAACCTTGACTACAAAAAGTGTTGAAAATGATGTCCCTCTGCTGCAACACATTCCTGGTATCTCCCAAGGAAATTGGCATTTACACGTGCAAGCTCGTCTACTGTAATTCTCGTACAATACTCTCTTTTAACTCACGGATGGTGTGCGGATTGTCTTTGTATACTTTATTTCCACATTTTTCTTTCCACTTTTATTCAGAACTGACCATGTTACTCTAAACGTTTTACGAGGTTTAATATAGTGGTCCTATGTGGAACGAGATCACCAGGAAATTTCGTTGCAAAACGTCGTCGCACTTCTCCACAATTCCTCTTTCCGAAGTAACACTCGACAAGATAAATCCTTTATTGAAATGTAAATTTTGTGGTGCCATATTAAGCCACAATCTTCAACACACGGACACAACACAACACAACTTCCGAGGGAGAATTATACTGGCGTCAGTCTGCAACGTCAACAGAAAGGGAAAGAGAGCGAAGGCAGGGAGAGCGAAAAAAACAGACTGTAGCGTGCGACTGTTCACCGTGAAAGACAAGCACTGATGCCGGGCCGCTTGCCGCCGAGTCTCGTAGCGAATGTCAGGGAATGCTCTGTATAACAATTTTTACAAATCTTCAAAAGAGAATTAGTTATGCAATGTATCTAGTCAATGTTGCATTGTTGGAATGCAGAAACTTAACTGTGAAACAAGCTTACCGTTTATTATTATTTAAGATGAAATTTCTTATCACATTCATTTGATTATAAATTCCAAATATGATGAGGCATTTCAAAATCATCATCCCTTTTACAGAGATTCTTAGATGTTTTCAGTTACATTGAATTTTAAAGATGGTGGCTTACTCCACTTGTCAAAATGAAAACCCCATAATGGGTCTATGTTACAAGATAAATAATTCTACAATGCACGCAATTATTTGTGATTATTATTTCTACTATTCAATTGGGTATCAAAAGCCTGCCCCACCATAGTGACGCCCATAGGAACACAACGCCTCAAGTTAAAATGTGAAATTTGATAGCAATATGAGTGCAGAGCTGTCTCTCCATTTCTCCACGAAGAGATTAATCTTTTCCCCACAGCTCCATGATGGAAAATGCCCCACAACCATGACTCTCGTCATTCACCGATGGGTAAACGAGAAAGATTGGCTCATCGGAAATCGAATCTTCCTCCTGCCTGGAATATATCGGATATTCTGCTTCTTCAAAATGATCGTCGAAAGTATGCACCAATGATCTTCGCTCCCCAAAAAAGCTCCTCCTCATCAAGATAGTTAATGCTATGTAGCAATGCCTTACCATATAAAGGAAGTACTTCCAACATCTTCACGTGCAAAATATAAACACAAGGACGTCAATATTCGAACTAGCATTTAACCTAAGATTTATGAGAATATTTAAAAAGGAAATCTTTGCAAGGTTCCAAAAAAACAACTCAACATCTGAATTGAATTTTTAAACTAATTATACAACGGCCATAGATTTGTGCGCTTCAGCATTATCATGCTGAAAGTGAAACGGGATATTTTCGCCTTAAAGTAATTAGCATGAAATTGTACAGTCACGGACACTTCTGGGTTGAAACATAAGTGGTTCGATAGAGATTCGCAATCAATCACACCAACCAATGCACAAAGACCATATCGCAAAAAAACAGCCCTACACTATAATTCCACCTATTCGGAATATCACAGCAGACCAGTGTGTGAATTAACGAGAGATGTTAATAGAAAATGTTATCCCTGCCAAGGATATTCTTATCCCCACCTCAAAGAAAATTGAATTGGTATGTTGTATACCACTTGTTAACTATGTAAAATACACACCTGAGAAATCATTCGTGTCCATTACTGGTCCAACCATCAAATATTTCCCTGTCGAAAAGTATGCAGCCTTCTGGGTTAGAGGATACCATTCTTTATGGCTTACTTATGATTAGAGCCCGGAAGTTCAGGCATTTATTTTCGTTAAAATAGGCAGGCAAAAAGGCATTTATAATGTGGAAAATAGGCACTAAAAATGGAAAAAAAGGCAAAATAAATTGAAAAAGGCACATTTGAAAGTCACTTACTTTTATCTATAATTTCTGGCAAAATGTTAATGAAGCATACATAAAACAAGCAAATGTAGCTGGACTCATTTCGATAACAGCATTTTCACCTTTTAGAATATCACAAATTGTTTTCAATTGTTTCAAGTCATCATTTGCACTCACTACCCATTTGCACTTTTCCACAACAGCTGACCCCTTTTCTTTGCAGAGCTTCTTCGTAGCAGATGCTTAAATATGTTTTCCGCAGCGTAGATTCCGACGGCACCGTTTCTTTAGTGTATTTCTCCAGGAATTTCCTCAGTGACTTGTTTCCCACTTTCCAGAAAGGTATCCCTGCTTCCATGAAAGCTTTGCACAGTTCAAGAGAAAACTGAGATTGCCTGTTGGATGAAGTGCCCACTGTTGAAATTAGGGATATCTTCTTCCGTCCAACCTTTTTGGCAACTGCAGATTTATGTTTTGCTGTTGACACATGCTGAGATATAAAGTATCTTTTCTCATGGTTGAATGTTTTTTCACATATCTTGCAGAGAAGAATAGTACCATCTGTCAAAAATGTGCTTTCACCAAATTCATGCACGTAACCATGTAACTTACCACTTAATAGCACACTAAATTTCGGCATGATGACAACTACACCATCCTCTCCTTCCAAAGTGCAGAACTAAACTACAGATAGAGAACTTGATTTTGGAATCCTTGCAAAGGCCCTTGGGCATTAGTGCCGTTTCTTGTCAATAACCTCCTGACACGGACGCTGGACGTGATGACGTCATAGTGCAGGTGTTCTGCAACAGGTTTTCAGCAGTCAATCATTCACAAGGACATGTTAACGGAAAGGCAATATCTTAACTCAGCATGAAATACTATTTTTTTTTAAACACAATTTTCTCCTTCAGCAATGTTGAAACATACGTGAGTTCAATATTACTTAAATAAGGCGAAAATTATTCACATAATAAACGGAAGAAAAATAAATGCCAACAACTTTTTTTGTGAGAAAATTAATTTATTTACACATTTTTTTTTTAATGTTAATGTTCAAATTTCATTGAAAAAGGCAAAAAAAGGCATTATAATTAAAAATAGGCAGTGGGGTCCCAAATAGGCAAAATAGGCAAAATGAAAAGGCTTCTAAAACATTCGACAACATAAAAAACGTATATCCGGAAAAAATTTATCAATATATGCAGTAGATAAAAAGAGGCATTTTGCCAAACTTCCGGGCTCTACTTATGATATTTTACATGCATTAAAGTGTTCACAGGAAACTTGTAGCTAGGCAAGATGACATTTAGTTTGAACTTCGCTACATACGAGGCATATTTTTTTAAAGTAAGTTCCGTTTTGCAATTAGGCCGCTGTAGCGCTGCACTCGCCGTTTCGCACATGCGCGTTGAGGACCTGCATCTATGAGCTTGCCACAGACGGCAGTACGCAACCGTTCGCTCGAGTAGACAGTTAGAGTCCAGCGCAGATAATTCTGCCGTGCAATGCGCGACAGAACTAAAGAAGCAGTGTTGCTAATGGAGCAGATAGAAAAATCGCTGCGGTGCGCCGATGCACAGCTGTTACGTACAACAATAAAATTAGAGAATTCAGGTCTATCTAACGTTGAGTTTTAAACGTCATGCATTATACCAGGACTAGGATTAATATGTACTAACAAGTGACTATGTATGTAGCTACATACATATGGACTAAAAATTCGCAAAATATGAACTAACACATAAGTAAAATTACCAAAAATGCTGCAAAGAAGACTTCTTCATACGATTCCTTATTTGAGTGATTTCAAACAAAATAAAAAAATATATATATTATTTTTCATTGCATTAATGCACTGGTGGCGTTCTAACTTTTCACTCCCAAAACCCGTATACACTGGTATGGAACTGCAACGGCAGATAATAACATGCCAACGTGTTAAACCGCTACAATTGCACCATAACGCTCCTCCTGAAGCAGTATTATTATTTCCTCTCTGAGATCGGCGACAGTCGGTTGCCTTTGTTGTACATTTACAAAGGATGCCGGCTTCCACAACAATAACAAGTACATATACTGCCACTAGACGATAAGCTGCGCGGCTTTTTCTTTTGTTATGAACCAGGGCCGGCGCTAGTCATTTTGCCTCCCTGGGAGGTGGCGGCAGATGCCGCTCTATTTCGACCCCCCCGGTCATTACGCAGCAACGGAAAATTGAAAATCAATATATTCCTAACTAAAACATCAAAATATAAAATAAATAATGAGACTTCTTATGCTATTTCAATACTATTCAGCGCAAAAGAATATCTCGCTCGATCACAGTTTTCAATAGGCTTATTTTTTTCTTCTCTTCAAATTTTGCCGCTCTGGGCGATGGGACGGTTCGCCCTCCCCTTCCGCCGGCCCTGCTATGAACTTGGTCACCCATCAAAGCATGGCAATTTTAACACAGAAAACAATATGTATCGCATTAAGCAGCAAAAATGACAGCCTCCTCTATGCAATTTCTACAAGAACACGTGCCGGAGCCAGAGTTGAAATGATGTTGGAGCCACATAATTTATTTATTTTGAATAATTCCAAAATTATGAAATATGAACAATTTGTTGCTGCTGTTCGCTGCTCTCTTGCCAAAATGCTTTATTGGGATGCTAACACCATGACTGGCTTCCTCCTTCATGAACTCGTGCACGTTGCTTAGAATTTCCCGAGCTTGGCTATGCAAGGTTTTTGATTTCAACTTCGACAGAACTGGAGGCATTATGGAATTTAACGTTCATTAGCAAACACACACTTTTACATAAACACACGCAATACACGCACACAACGTCAAACCGGTCAAATACTTAGTATAAAATAAAAATATGGTGCTTCCAATCCAACAAAACTCACCGCCACTTTACCTGCTTTCCCCTTCCGTGACAGAAATAGTGCTTCATTATTACAGTTGGCAACACTAGTTACTAGCTAGCCAATGAACATGCACTGCATAAAAGAAGCAACGACTACGCCGTGCTATATTGCCACATTGCCGTCCCTGCTGACCGGTGGGAACCGCGAGCTGGAGCGCTGTTCAATTGTTTTCAATGAAGTTCGCGCGAGTGTGTCAGGAATGGAATGACAATATGGCAACAATAGCGAAGGTTTTCGAGCAGGGTAGAACACGTGATGCTAAGAGAGAGGGAGACGAAACGAAAATACGTTTCTACGCAACGGCAAATTTACGTGTGTGGCACTCTACTTACAATGCCTCAGACGATTGAAAGCCCAGCGGAGTGCGAACTACGCGCTGTCATTCGTTTTCTAAGTGCAAGAGATGTGAAAGCGGCCGAAATCCATCGGCAGATTGCAGAAGTGTACGGAGACAACGTGATGAGCGATAGCATGGTAAGAAGATGGGTGAGGGCATTTAAAGATAGCCGTGCAACGAGGCATGCCCAGTAAAGGGATAGGATTGCTTCACGACAATGTTCGTCCACACGCGGCGCATCGAACCAAGATCACATCGCGTCATTTGGTTGGGAACAAATTGATAATCCTCCCTATAGCCCTGACCTAGCGCGCAGTGACTATAACTTGTCCCTGCACTTAAAGAAGCACCTTGCAGGTCAGCGCTTTAACGCAGACAACGACGTGAAAACGGAAGTGCAGCAGCGGTTATCACAACAGGCGGCCGATTTCTATGAAGATAGCATTCAGAAGATGGTTGTACGATAAGATGCCTTAATGTAGGTGGCAACTATGTTGAAAAGTAGATGTAGGCCCAGGCTTTCATGTAAAAATAAAATTATTACAACATGTATCCTTGTCTTTATGGAATATCAAAATGGAACTTACTCGCTACGAGACTCGGCGGCAAGCGGCCCGGCATCAGCGCTTGTCTTTCCCGGTGAACGGGTCCGCGACAGTCGCTAGAGTCGGCTATTAAAATTACAGTTTTCATATTGTGTACTAACCTTGACTACAGAAGGTGTTGAAAATGATGTCCCTCTGCTGCAACACATTCCTGGCATATCCGAAGGAAATTGGCATTTACACTTGCAAGTTCGTCTACTGTAATTCTCGTACAATACTCTCTTTTAACTGACGGATTGTCTTTATATACTTTATTTTTTAGATTTCCCCATTTTTCTTTCGAGGTTCAATATAGTGATCCTATGTAGAACGGGAACACCAGGAAATTTCGTTGCAAAACGTCGTCGCACTTCTCCACAATTCCTCTTTCCGAAGTAACACTCGACAATTAAATCCTTTGTTGTAATGTAAACTTTTGTGGTGCCATATTAAGCCACAATCTTCAACACACGGACACGAGACGACACAACTTCCGAGGGAGGATTATACTGGCGTCAGTCTGCAACGTCAACAGAAAGGGAAAGAGAGCGAAAAAAACACTGTAGCGTGCGACTGTTGCGGACCCGTTCACCGGGAAAGACAAGCGCTTACGCCGGGCCGCTTTCCGCCGAGTCTCGTAGCGAATGTCAGGGAATGCTCTGTAGTTCGATAGCTCTTTTTGGTATGAATTTGGGTTTTCTTAGAACGTAAATACACTGTTTCTAAATTATGTGTAAATGTTATAAGATTTAATGATCTAGGTTAGAACCAATGTTCTAGGGAAACCTAGAACCTCAAAATCAATAGTTTAGTTTCCTGGCCCGTACCATATGTAATTTGCATTAAAAAAATTACTTCCCGAAATGACATCGACCTAATACAAAAAGCTTAATTTACACAGTGCAGTAGACATCACATACCGCTAAGCAACGTTAATCAGATATTCGGCACGTCCACACATGTGAATCGCATCGCCAGATCATGTGCGTGACTCGTCCATTGATTTGCTTTATTTTACTTCGCTTCTTGTGCCACTTTTGGCTAATTTGCGAAGATGGAGATGAGTGATGATATGATGAAATTGATGAATGGACACTCACAAATATCCATGCTCAGGCCAGGATTCGAACCCAGGACCCCTGGCGTCGTAGCGCGATGTGCTAACCACTCCGAGACGGGAGGTTCCTGCATTGTTCCAGTGTCCAATGTGTTTGCACCACTGTGTGTATACAATATATACACTACATAGCCAAAAGTCACTGGACACCAAAGTAAACGTGGCGGTAGTGACATGATCTGGGGATGTTTTCCTGGTTTGGGATTGACCTGTTATTTAAACAATAGCATCCTGCCCACACTGCGGCAAGAGTTTGGAATGGGTCCTTTTCTTTATCAGCACGATAATGCCTCTGCCCATAAAGCAGGTTCCATTGCATCGTGGTTTTAGGAAAATAAGGTGGATGTGCTTACCTGGCCCGCTCAAAGCCCCGACTTCAACTCCATAACATCTCTGGGATGAACTGGCGTGTCGGTTGCGTGCAAGATCCACTCGACCGAAAACCACCTATGAACTGTTCCACCAGCAATATACAAGAACTTAGTGGCAAGCCTGATGTAATAATAGGGAAGGGAGATCCGACAGCATTGGGTGTCCAGTGACTTTTGGCTATGTAGTGTATGTGTGTGTGTGTGTGTGTGTCTTTAGTTGACTTTATGTACTAATTGGGACTGGGCCTACAGTTTATAGTTGATCCGAACCACCGTGCCTCCACCTGGTATCGAATCTGGGACACCTTGTTTAAAGAGTGAGACTTCACATCTCGCCAACGTAATTCCAGGGTTCAAATCCCGGTGTGGGCATAGGTGTTGTAGTGAGTGTCCCTTCATCAAGTTCATCATCACTCACCCACATCGCCGCGAACGGGTCAAAGTGGAAGAACAGCGATCCTAAATAACAAAAATCTGGTCATTTTGAACAGCATATAAATATTCGTGTTTTACAACTCAAGATCGTTGCACAAAACACGGTCAGGAGTTAATATTCCACCGTGAGGTATCTTCAATAGCGATTTTTCCTGTACGAAAATAAACTAAACAGCAAATAGGTAAAAAGGTAAAGGTAAAGTGTTCCCCTGTGCATAGCACCACGCCATGAAGGCGTATAGGGGGTGTGGGGGTAGAGAGAGTTTTCCCTCATATAATTCAGTGAGAAAAGGCATTATTGTTAAAATCAGGAGAATGAATTCCGGTGCACACGTCACGCCAAACTGTGCTTCTCTCTCAACCAGAATCCGTCCCAGAATTCCCTTGAATAGAGAGGCCTCTTCAAGCGCAAGCACTTTCTTTCTTTCCACCGAACACATTCACAATCCGAAGATAAGCCACGTACGGCTCCCTTAAAAATAAAAAGAGAAAAAACATGAATGGGTGGATAAAGGTTTCTTCTCTCCTCGCGTGAAAGAAAAACCTGCTGTGTAACCACTATTGGCTAGGAATGAGAAAGGCATGTTTTATGCCATTTCTCCCCTCCAACTCTACCTATGCCGCGAGTTCGGACTATAAAAGAACGGATATTCTGCAGGTGGAACGGGTGTTCTAGGCTGCAGTAAAAACTTCGGACATGCACTCGCCTCTCTCTCTTGAATGGATTAAATCGAGTAGAAGAACTTGGTCTTACTGCCGAGTGAGTACAAGCAAAGTACCAGAAAACCTGTTCCTAGTGCCAAGTGGATGCAGACGAAGAGAAAGAAGCCGAGTAGCAGAAAACCTGTTCTTAATGCCTAATGAGTACGGGCGAAGAGAAGCAGCCGAATAGCAGAAAACCTGTTCTTATTGCCTAATGAGTACGGGCGAAGAGAAGCAGCCGAGTAGCAGAAAACCTTTTCTTACTGCCTAGTGAGTACGGGCGAAGAGAAAAGTCGAGTAGCAGAAAACCTGTTCTTACTGCCTAATGAGTACGGGCGAAGATAAGCAGCCGAATAGCAGAAAACCTGTTCTTATTGCCTAATGAGTACGGGCGAAGAGAAGCAGCCGAGTAGCAGAAAACCTTTTCTTACTGCCTAGTGAGTACGGGCGAAGAGAGAAGTCGAGTAGCAGAAAACCTGTTCTTACTGCCTAATGAGTACGGGCGAAGATAAGCAGCCGAATAGCAGAAAACCTGTTCTTATTGCCTAATGAGTACGGGCGAAGAGAAGCAGCCGAGTAGCAGAAAACCTTTTCTTACTGCCTAGTGAGTACGGGCGAAGAGAGAAGTCGAGTAGCAGAAAACCTGTTCTTACTGCCTAATGAGTACGGGCGAAGATAAGCAGCCGAATAGCAGAAAACCTGTTCTTATTGCCTAATGAGTACGGGCGAAGAGAAGCCGAGTAGCAGAATACCTGTTTTTACTGCCTAATGAGTACGGGCGAGGAGAAGCAGCCGAGTAACAGAAAACCCTGTTCTTACTGCCAAGTGAGTACAGACGAAGTGAAAGCAGTCGAGTAGAAGAAAACCTGTTCTTACTGCCGGGTGGGTACGGGCGAAGAGAAAGCACTCGAGTAGCAGAAAACCTGTTCTTACTGCCGGGTGGGTACACACGAAGAGAAAGCAGTCGAGTAGCAGAAAACCTGTTCTTACTGCCAAGTGGGTATGGGGCGAAGAGGAAGCCGCCGAGTAGCAGAAAACCTGTTCCTACTGCCAAGTGACTACAGACGAAGTGAAAGCAGTCGAGTAGCAGAAAACCTGTTCTTACTGCCAAGTGGGTACGGGGCGAAGAGAAAGCCGCCGAGTAACAGAAAACCTGTTCTTACTGCCTAATGAGTACGGGCGAAGAGAAGCAGACGAGTAGCAAAAAACCTGTTCTTATTGCCTAATGAGTACGGGCGAAGAGAAGCAGTCGAGTAGCAGAAAACCTGTTCTTACTGCCTAATGAGTACGGGCGAAGAGAAGCAGACGAGTAGCAAAAAACCTGTTCCTACTGGCAAGTGGGTACGGGGCGAAGAGGAAGCCGCCGAGTAGCAGAAAACCTGTTCCTACTGCCAAGTGACTACAGACGAAGTGAAAGCAGTCGAGTAGAAGAAAACCTGTTCTTACTGCCGGGTGGGTACGGGCGAAGAGAAAGCAGTGGAGTAGCAGAAAACCTGTTCTTACTGCCGGGTGGGTACGGACGAAGAGAAAGCACTCGAGTAGCAGAAAACCTGTTCTTACTGCCGGGTGGGTACACACGAAGAGAAAGCAGTCGAGTAGCAGAAAACCTGTTCTTACTGCCAAGTGGGTATGGGGCGAAGAGGAAGCCGCCGAGTAGCAGAAAACCTGTTCCTACTGCCAAGTGACTACAGACGAAGTGAAAGCAGTCGAGTAGCAGAAAACCTGTTCTTACTGCCAAGTGGGTACGGGGCGAAGAGAAAGCCGCCGAGTAACAGAAAACCTGTTCTTACTGTCTAATGAGTACGGGCGAAGAGAAGCAGCCGAGTAGCAGAAAACCTGTTCTTACTACAGACTGGTACGGGCATATACAAAGCTGTACAGAGGTATGAATGTCAGGTAAATAGCGTTCAGATTTTGACTGAAGTGAACCGAGCAGTAAGAATAGTTGGATGCACTGGACCTACATTTTAAAATTTGATCCGAGCTACTGTGCACCGGGTTTGGAACTCAGAACCTATAGATTACAAGGCAATACCTTTACCACTAAGCCATTAGGCAAGTTTTCCATTTGCCTTCCTCTGGCACTGTATTATCCGCATCAAGGTTTCGTAAACCTTTTGAGACATGAAGCATGAGTTTGACATGACAAAAGCATTTGTTACTGAAATGCAACGACTCGAAGACAAGTGTTTAAAGCATCTCAAGATATCACCTAATTAACGACATTTAATGAATATAGTCTTAATGATGTCTAAAGGCCAGAAATGCACGACACAGGGTTACCCAGAAGGAAGAGGGTTGTGGGAGGGAGACTTACTGAAGCCTCCGTAGATGATGTCTTCAGAAACTTGGAAACTCGCATCAAAAATGAAAGTGGCGCGGAGGTAGCGATGAAGCAACATCGTTAAATTTTCACGCAACTTCTATGACCTTGCGCCGAACGCGGTCAACAAAGTTCAATGTTTCATTAACACCACCTGCACCGTTGCCCCGGGAACATGACATCTTGCTAAAACCAGGCCCGTACTTAATTACGGCCAAAATGGAACATTTATCGCTGGAAGTCCCTAATAAATCACCTGATGAAAATCCTGCAAGGTTCTCCGTGGCCTTTTGTCGCAGGCAAAACCGCACTACATCCATGGTTGGCGTGTTGCATACAGATGAAGGCGTAATTTCAGTGTTGCAAATGAGTGCCAACGATGCAGACAGGAGGAATTTTCCGTTCTCAGGGACTTAATGAAAAGCATGCTGGAGTTCCTACAGCTTGTACAGTCACGTACACTTCTGGGTTGTAGCATTCCCTTTGAAAGTATATGGTGCTGTTACAATCCAGAACTGTCCGTTACTGTACAGTCATGGACAGATTCGGGTTGTAACGATTACATTGAAAGTTAATGGGATTGTTACAGCCCATAAGTGTTCGTGACTGCACTGTCTCCTGAAAACAGCCTTGCATCGCGTTATTGCCTCTTGTCCGAAAAGGGGGAGAATTTTAAAGTGTGTTTTCCGGATTCCATAACAGCTCTTTTGTCAACACTATGATAAATGAGTCACGACTTCGATACCCGTAGAGCCACACGATGGTTCGGATTCCACTTTAAACTGTAGGTCCAGTATCGATTAATCTATCTGTGCATACAGTGAACGTAAAGCATAAACTCACGGTTAAATGGGGACGACGAGGGTCATTACTCGAAGAGGGGAAAAGTTGTGCACACAGATATGATTCATTAAAGAACGCGTTGTACGGTCGTGGACATTTCTGGGATGTAGCTATCGCATCGAGATTGTTAAAACCCAGAAATGTCTGACTGTACTTCTGATGTTAGTAGAGCATCTTCCGTGGTGCGTGCAGCAGTTTTGATTCGAACGACTAAAGATCAGAAAACAGTCCTCCACAGCTGCAATACTAAACAAATCAAATACAAAGAAAGAATCAGCGTAAGGAAGATACCAACCTTGTTCTCGTTTCGAAATTCAAGACGAGGTTGTTACGCACCTTTCAGTCTAATGTGGAATTTTCCCCTTCGCTCCTCATGTCGTTGTCAAAAGACACTTGTAATCACCACGCGTGGGAAATGAAAACTTACTATTTCACCTTAATGTAAGGTATATTTTTGAAAACACATACTTAACAGCAATCAAATAAACTTTAAACTACATATTACAATTATTTTCGACATTTTTCTGCCACAATTAACACGTCGCTATCGTGACTTGAGCTTGCTGATAAATCTTTCAGTTCGTTAAATGTTGCCAGGTCCTGGTACATCAAGACTAGTTTATCTGTCCATCTGACACTAGTTGTCTATGACATCATAAATATTTGCCAAATTAAAAAGTCGAACCAACGCAACTTTTCAACTAAACAACAACGAATCACAGTGTAATGCCCAGGGCATTACAAAGTGGCCTTGTAAAAACCGAGACGAGAAAGAAACGAACATTGAGACGATACCGAGTGTTATTATCAGACACTTTGATATGTTTGAAGACTTCATCTTATACAAATTTACTTTAGGTGAGTTTTCTTCACACATACCAAACGGATATCTGCCTGATTATTTACAGGTAAGTTATATATTTTGTTTATAGTAACCACAAAGTTAGTAACAATTGCAAACCTGTGGGTACTATTATAGTATAAGGGAAACACCTATAAATCATATATTTCGCCGTTTTTTACATTGCTAACGTACTATTTTGGAATGCGGAACATTTCCAAAGGTGAAATAATGCATTTCTAACTAAGATAATGTCTATTTCTTACATTTCCGAGTACTTACTGTTACTTGTTATTTCGATTCTGTAACACATTATGGCGGGCGATAGTCGTACTGGTTCAGGGCGCGTTATGCGAGTGTTTTGTCGATTTATGTAGTGTTGCAACCTCGTTCACCGGAAAACACCTACTTTCGTGCCCGGATTTAAAATTATGCTAATACGTCGCAAACCATTGACGTTAGCCCCACAAACCATTGACGTTAGCCCCACAAACCATTGACGTTAGCCCCAAAAACCATTTTCCGTAAGGTTAGGTTAGGTTAACTTACGTTAGGCAAGCATAGTTAAAAATAAAAAAAATAAAAAAATACTCGACACGTCATGTTCTAGTGAAAACACGGCGAGGCTGAAACACTGACTTTGGGGTTGCGTCATCTTAACACACGGAACATTGTACTCTCGTGCAGAAAGCAAATGGCGGCAGCAGAAACAGCGTGTCAGGACAGAGATTTTCGCAGAAAACAACATGTTTTCGGATTAAAATGGATCAAAACTACATTCACGAACTTCCACAACGCTACAGAAAATTATTTCCGTAAGTACTTTCTCCTGTAAATTTGAAGAAACCAGTTTCCCTTATACTAGAATGTTACCAACCTGTGCAGTGTGGTTGCAGAACTCAAGATAACATTAAATTTTTCGAGGGTTCGTAAGCTCAAAAGGAGTTAAATAGAAAAGAGTTACCTAGAAAGAGTCACATAGGTTATTGGGTGATTTATGTTGTGAAACTTTGTGCGGACATGCTGAATATATAGGAGTCACAAGAACGTGACGGGTACTTAAGAATCTAGACAAGCATGTGCAATGGAGAAGAGAACTTGATGGACATTACCACCATTCCTATAAATACCAGTCATAAGGCAGAAGAAATTACACAGCCTGTACCTAACATGATCGCTCTTCAAATTGTCTGAGAGGTGCTTTAACGGGGGATGATGATTTAAACCCGACCACACTGTCAACAAGACTCGCAGAGTATACTGAGAAATTGATTGGTTGAATTAGGTTATTTTACGTCGTTATTCTGCCATTTTGGCTAATCGCGAAGATGGGGATGAAGGGACGGAAACATATGAACAATACAATTGCTACAGAGGATTATTCCGGCTGCATGCCAAGCACCAGAAGAGGGCTGGAATGTAGGTGTCTGAAAGAGTTATCCGTTATGTCCCTATATTGAAAAGTATTCAATGACCTGCTTTACTGCTTTTATTATGACGATCTTTCACAAATTGCGTGCTATGTAACGAAAGTAATATTGATTGATTCACTTAAAATTTTTGGGTGCTTAGGCACATAGTCATTTTGCGCCCTTCTAAGTATAACAGGAAATATTCCGTCATCTAAATCCCTTACCTTAAAGTTAAAAATAGGGGTGTAAAGAGTCATCTGAGAAATGTTAAAAGTGCAAGGTGTGAAGGTGTCTTCACAGAACAAACACGACACATTAAAAAAGATAAAGATATTGAAAACCCAATAGCAATTTCTCATCCGTTTAAGTAGGCGTCAAAATAAAGACAGAAGCTGAACAAATTGTCCTCTAATATCTTTATGGCTGGCTTTATAAGCGTCAGGCATACGAGAAAGGAAGCCACCCAGAATGAAATTACGCCTTGCTCTATATGCAACGGCACAAAACCTGCCGTTGAGCGGGAAGCCTACGATAAGGCGCTTTTGTTCAGAGACTTCTGCTGGCAGCTGAACACAACACATAATGAACAAAGCTGAACTGGGCTTGAATCAGCCATCGATTTTCTGGTTCAATTACCTAATGGAAGTTGGAAGCACTGACCGCCGAGAAGACTGATCCATTAAATACTCACGCTATTTCAAGGGTTTAGTATGAATGAAACGACCTCACCTATGAAAATATCAGTGATTGAACAGCCGTTCACCACAACTGAAACTGAAGACAAAGTCTTTATTACATTGTGTATTTTTAGAATTCTCAACGAGAAGATATAAATTGAATATTCCAATTTACACAGCGTTACGCTGATCTTTATACCAACCAGGCCAAATATTGGGTTGATGCATAAGTTGGTAGAGTTTTTTAATCACTGTAGAAAAAGCTTTTTTTTATTATTATACACGTATTTGATACTTATTTGAGATGAACAGAAGACAAACGTATTAGTAGTATACTCTCCATTATTGCCTGTGACTGTCTACCAACGCTTGGGCTGTTTCTCGATTCCAAGCCTTAAGAAATCATCTGATTCGTAGTTAAAGACATCGTCAACTCAAGTTTCGGGAGCACTTTTTTATCCATGAAGACTGTTGAATAGAGCGGGCGCAAGATCGGGTGAGTAAGGGGGGTGTAGACAAACCTTATTAGCGGAGTGTGGGCGTGCATTATCATGTTGCAGAAACACTTCCTGGTAGTTTTGGTTGAATTGCGGGCGCAAGGCATCCGAGTTGTTGGCAATAAAAGTAATTAGTGATGGCAAAATTCATGTACACATTTACCAATTCTCGCTTTGACTGGCGTGGATCTTTCATGGATTAAAGCGTTTTAACATCAAAGCTGGATGGTCATCCTGAACATGCAGTATCACTCAAGTCAAAGTTGCTATGTTTGAAACGACAAAACCATTTTCTTAATGACATTTTCAGCGTACATGGCACAAATGTTTCCATCGCTTCCCCTGACTTTGTGCCTCTGTTAAATTTAAACAGAAGAGAGTGTCGGAAATGTCCGTTTTATTGTACTTTGCACTCCATATTTTTATGCACAAATAGCACTAACTTCCTTCAAATCTGCAAAATTCAAGGCGTATTCACATGGACAATAATGTCACTCCAAATGATTAACGTTTAACGAAAAACCAACTCCTGACACCGCAGTGTTGCCATACCCGAACCAAACGCTACGAAATTATGCATCAATCCAATACATTTCTCGTTGTAGTAATATATATTGTGTATATATAAGACACTGACCCACACCCCAATCCTATCCCCCAAATTTAATCAACACCCCTTAAAACGTTTCAAAAGGTCCAAATTTTGGTTATGTTGGCTTTATTTTTACGTTTACACCACATAAATACGAACGTAGCTACATCGTGTCAGATGGAAAGTTCTGAATAAATCCCTGATATTAAAGGTTTCTCTCCAACATATTTCATGTTTCTATCTACAGTAGGTAAAGCTCCCCGTTCATGTAAGGATGATGTGATCAGCACCACGCTCCGGCCGCCTTTACTCCCCCGGTACTTATTTAGTTGAGTCTGGATGAGCCTCAGAGCAGCTTTATTCCGACGTTAGACTACCCACACGGGAATCGAACCCAGGTCTCCCGCGTGGTAGGCAGACGCCCTCACCGTGGCTTCTATATAGCTATAGTAGTTCCAGAGATATCGATTCACTTGGCGTTTCTGTCTCTTTTGGTTAATCGGGGAGATGTGGATGAGTGATGAAATTGATGAACGGAAACTCACAAAGAACACCCATGCGAGGATTCGAATCCTTGACCAGTAGCGTGTTAGCGCGCTGAATTAACCACTCCACCACAGTGGTCGGTAGGACGGGCCAATGGAGAAGAGGGCTAAAATATATACCCCTTCCAAGTGCAATTCCAGATCCGCCACTGTCCATTCTCGTCGCTACGATTATCTGAAACGACTGTAAAGCGGCTAAGTATTCTATGAAACCGTCATAGATCATCCCGTGCGTGAAACAAAACTTGCTCGGACACATTCTCCGATTGAACCCGCTCCCCCGGTTCCCGTGGGTCAGAGACCGCCACTGTCTCCCAGACGATGAGCACTCCACCCGCCATTTCTAAAATCAATACGTTGACCAATTCGCGGTTAGAATTAATGCTCGGGTAAATACCCACTACGCGAAACAGACGGGTGGAAAAGAAGCGCGTGCGTACCCGTGGGTATGCCCTCAACGGGACCCGAACCCGGGGTCTTCAATGGCGAGAGCATGACACCGCCGCGGCCACAGACAAAAGTGTATTGTACAGCCACCAGCAATAAAAACGGGACACGTAAATCCTGAAACACTCGTTTCCCTGCCAGGCGTTGTGTGTATTGCATAACTACGGCGGCGGCAGAACTTGCGATTTAAAACTTGCTACAAAAACCCACCTCTCGCCGTAGTGTTAGGCAACACACAACGCCTTGGAGGGAAACCAGCTTTATTGCCAGTCACTGTACAACGCAGAGAAATTATAACTGAGTTTTAGTCATTGGCATCTTCTATATATATAAAAATGAATGTATGTGTGTGTGTGTATATTTGTTTGTTCCGGCATAACTCTCGAACGGCTGGAGCAATTTCAACCAAACTTGGTACACATATGACTTGCAACCTGGAAAGAGACAATGTGGGGGTAAGGCACCCCTAGGGGTGGGGTGTGAAGGGCTGACATGTACAAATAATCGAGAACCACCGATATTAAATTCCGCACAAACCGACATCCGTGAGACTATGCAATCCGCACAACGATAGTGTTTCTCGGGTTGTCTAACATTCAGGCTGTGTTGCGAATGGAAGCCATAGTTTTCGTGACACTCCCAATGCGGTTCAACTCCAAGTTCATCACCTACCGGCATGGGGGGGGGGGGTGAAAAATAAAATGCCACAAATGACCTAGATTAGTGTCGAATCCATAGTTTTCGGAGTCGCAAAGCTAATTGGTGACATTCACGATCACATTTGAAATTAGTTACATTTTACACTATAGTTAGAATCCATTATTTTCCTGTCTAATACAAGATTGGAATAAATAAATACGCAGGCAACGCCGGGTAGTCAGTTTCTAAAAGAAGCCAGTTTTTCTTGTCACTTTGCCTGCAGTGTTTAGACATCCATTAATTCACTCCCAAATAACACAGCACAGTAACACAACTCAAGAAAGATAACGCAACCGCAACCTCGAGTTACGAAATCTCTAAAGAAACTGAATTGGCAACATTGCATTTACTCCACGTGGACTTGACAAGTACTGTCAGTTCCTAAAACGGACGCTATTGGTAGGAAAGGTTTGAGGGGAGGATCTACTGTGCTCCACGTGGACTTGACAAGGTTGTCAGAGGGAAACTGATCTTTCTGCTTTGTTTGAAGTACTGTGGCGTTCGAGTCAGGACTTCAACTATAATTGTCAGGGCTACGTGGTTGCACATTCTCAGGATAAAATTCCGTTCTTCCGACGGTTCGTAGCGCACTGTATGCAATGTATATTTCGAGACTGGACACAAGACCGAGATCAATATAAATAAATGCGAATCACTGTGCAAGGCCCAAGTTCCTTTTGTTTCATTGAGATTTCATCATGCTACGAATGCAATTCTTACATGGATCGATTTACATTTACGTCTGTTAACAAATACTGCGCAGTTTTACTTAAGATTTTGTTCAATATATGCTTACGTGGTTAGGTTAGGCAGATCAGGTTTGGTTCTCTTAGCATTAAAATAGTCCCCAAATACATTCTACTAAGGTTCAGATTTACTTCTACATTAATTCCCGCTGGTCAACGGAAGGTTCTAATTTCGTGTGACAATGATTGCCGAAATTCGTGTAGATATGTTCCCTAAGCAGTGCTCGGAACTATTACAAAATTAGTAATTAATTATTATAAAAATTACACGTATGGCACTTTTTCTACCATCCCGCTGTAAATTTATTTCATTACCTAAAGTATCAGATACAGTACTGAATGAGTATTTTGTAATGAATCAGGAAGAGTTGGAAAACAAGGAACAATAATACAAAATGTCTCAGAAAAATAATAAAACTTACACTACATTATCAACCCTTGTCAGAAACTATGTTCTGGTAAGAATATGCCATTTGGAGGTAGTACTTGCAGAGGCGTAACCACGAATTCTTGTCTGGGGTGGACAAGTATAAGGATAAAAGTTATTATTATTATTATTATTATTATTATAATATGAGTATCAAAGATGTTATCTTTCTCGTAAATTACGCAAAAAAGGGGTTAGAAGTCTGTGCTAAAGCATTTGCGTTGGAACAAACGATTTGAAATATTTTTTTTTCCAAAACGTTCAATTTCACATTAATAATGGAAAACAAGCACACAAACTGTATTTTTGAAAGACAGAAAATTCATGATAAATGAAAATTTTACGAATGTTTTTTTTTATTTGCATACAATTTGAAATCGAGGAGGGCAAATGCCCCTCCGTGCCCCTACAGGTGTCCTTGGCTGTCAATGTTTGCACCCCCTTGCCCCACCCTAAAATCGTTTTCCGTCGAAAGTTGGGAGGGCTAATGCCCCCTGCCCCTTCTGTAGTTGCGCTACTGAGTACTTTGGACTCGTGATACGCGTTGGAAATGCATTTAACCTATCTTGGGCCAGAATTTAATAAACCTTGAAAAACACCTTACAATAATGCACAAAAAATACAAGAACACAATACGTTTAGTGTACTTCACCTTCCAATGGCTTGGTCACCTTTTCGTCTGCCTCTAACACGAAATATTTGTACAAAAATTATGCATTAAACTAAATCAATGTAATCTCTAGGATATGATCATTTCAGGCAGTTGAAATGATGAATGCTACATTCGGTTGACTCGCACATCAGGAATGCTTATCGATGCAACAGAATTCTAGACCGCTGCGGCGCTGCCATCTGTTGGTAGATTTCCGAACTACTTGCAGAAGTCGAACCTTCGGCGTATTGAAGATAATTAAAAGTTACGTAATAGATCCACCCCGGCTGCAACTTTGACATGCTCTGTTACATAAAGGGAAGGAAAGGAATTTTGGCGCCGCACTCTCAATTGTTTTCCCCAGCAATTCCATAGATTGGGACTACGTTGCTTTGAACGTGGCGAGAAGTTAAATTTTCCACAGGATAAAAGTTTGGGTACTAGTTTCATAGATCGGAGACACATTAAAATCGCATATTGTGTGTTTCGCATGGTTCGTACTTATCAATTGTGTATTGCGGAACATAGTTCAAGGTGCCATTATGCATTTTACACGAAAACAAACTCAATTTTTCACATTCTGAGTGCCTTTTTTTTTATTCCTTTCTTCGCTTCCGGAACACACAATATGGCGGGCACATCTTGACTCAAGTTGTGGGTATGCAGTGTTTCAACCTTCTTCACCAAAAAATACCTACTATCGTGTTCGTCACCGGTCGAAATTATACATTATGCACGGGTAGCTGACGGATAACCCGGGTAGCTGACAGATAGCCCCACGAACTATTCAGGGATAGCCCCACGAACCATTTCCGATAAGGTTAGGTTACGTTACGTTAGGCAAGCAAAGTAAAAAGAGGGCGGGTTTGAAATACTGACAGGGGCTTACGTAATCAAACGTACGCAGCATCCGGTTGTCGTAGGGCAAGCAAATGAAAGCAACGGCAAATGTGCGTCGGCGAGATATTTCTCTTGAAAAATACATGATTTCCCGGTCAAATATATTCCACGATGAAAGAAAATACCTCGACGAACGTTGTAAACCTTGGAGAAACTCATTTCCGTAAGTAGCTTCTTGTGTAGAAATGAAGAAATGTGTCTCCGATGTATGAAACTGTTAGCAAAGTTTTATATTTCACAGATGTTTTTCTTACGGAACTTTACTGTACAGTGGGATCCATGAGTATTACCGTGCAAATTGTTCATCGAAGTGTACGCGCACTTAATTTGACCCAATAAGAGCTTCAAGAATTAAAAGAAAACTCAAAATAAGCTGTCGAAAATTTCTGCACCAGCATACATAAAACTCCACCGCTTAAAAGGACATAGGATGTAAGAGAAAAATTTATGAAAATAGTCATGGACTATTTGCACGTTAATACTCGTGGATCCCATTGTACGGGACAAATATCTGCGACAAAGGCAGTGGCGTATCAGATAAAAGGTAAAGTTCCTGGTGCATATAGCACCGTGCCATGAAGGCACATTTAGGGGATGTGGGGCTAGGGTCCCACACATTCTCGATATCGGCCATTCTGGAGGTGATGTGATGAGCACCATGCTCCTGGCGCTTTACCCCTCAGTCCTTGAGCCGCTTTTTGCGGGGACGAGGTCGGAAAAATTCCGACTTTACATCACCAATCCCAGGAATCGAACGCGGGTCTCTCGCGTCGCAGTCAGACAAGAATATCAATTTTAAAATATACTACCATGTGATGGTGCTGTAGGCCGTGCATTGTAATCAGAGACCTCTATCGCCCGGTGCGGAAACACAGCACAGTGGTTCGGGTCAGAGCACACTTTAAACTGTAGGTCCAGTCTCGATTGGCCAATATAAGCATAAACTACGCGCAAAACAAACTTTTGTTAATCTTATGATTCAAGTCACAGTGCATTATGTAATCGTGCACACTGACCACATTCTGAGACCTACGATTACAGTTATTTCGTGATCACAAAACGAGAGAGCAGTAATTATTCTGAAAGGAGGACTGCAGATAGGAATATATCAGTCCGGGAACTTTTGGAACACATCTCCAGAGTTTTAGTATGAACGGAAAAAAGAATAGTGCTTTTATTGACTGTTCGAACACAATTATTCTGGTAGGAGGAATGCAGATGGGAATATATCAGTCCGCGAACTTTTGAAACACACCTCCAACGTTTTAGTATGAAGAGGAAAAGAATGTGGACTGATACGATTGCGGCTCTTGTAAATAAAACCATGCCTAAACCTGAGACACGAGCGAATACTATTTCTTTTAAAATTTGTAACTAACAATGCGGCACATAAAATGGCTGGGAAGAGGCCATTTAAAACTTTGATCACCGCACGTGTCTTCCACCCGCCTTCTGTGCGTGACGTCACTCGCCCAGCGGGCTTTGAAGTGACAGGCGAGCGCTGGACGCAATTTTCTCCTCCCCTCCACTTGTCACCTCGCAGGAACACCCGCGCTTCAAATGGAAATCAGGGCTCACCTACGACCGACAACGGCAATGGGAAGCGAATATATCTTGCTAGCGGTACCTGTCGAAAGCATCTGTAGGCCTCACAGCTAAACTTTTGGAGCACCACAATGCTATAGTTCTTGTATTCTCAGGGAGGCAGTCATAGAAACTTATTACTACTACTTTACAAATCATAAAATTCAAATTGAATTGGCGTTGTATACAAGTTCAGTCTCGAATCTATTTGTATTTAGATAGAAACTGGATTCGCCTTGCTTCCTTTCCATAAGCATCCATCACTTTGTTGGTGAACAGCTCTTTATCTTTCTGTACTTATTGTACAGTGGCGGCTCGTGGTCTCGCTCTATGGGTGTGCACTTCAGTCTATACCACCCCTGTGAAATACTCACACCAGTTTTTGCGTACAAAATGAAGCTTAATATATTGATCACCTTTCACTGAAAATGGGGCTATGACAGAGTTATACGTATTTCATGATCTTTTTAACACGGAAGTTTTTTTTTACAAATTTCAAATATTTCGGAAATTATCCAGCCAATCACGAGAAGAGCGATGTTATTGCGCAGTATGTAATTCAACATTCGATAACCTGACAAAATCACTCAAAACATAGAAATACCGATCTACAATATCAATACTATTATCGATTTGCAAAATATTTCGTTAAAACTTCCTCCCCCGCTCTGCTGATATTAATGAACAAGGAGAATAATAACATTGGCGTACACCAAAGAAGCCGCTCCAACTACCACATGGAGTTGTAATGTATCTAGCTGTTGTTTATTTCTAATGACAGCCTGATCAAACCAAGCAAACCAAGATAATAATAAATGTTAAAGCAAATAACAGTACTCACTAAGTTCACACTGCCCTGCTTCGTAATCGTATTTCAGAATTTTCCTTCTCTTCCGCCGTATCCATATATCACTGCAGTTGCTACAGGCTTTGTAGCAAACTTCCCTCCAAAAATTCAATAACGTTAAGTCTGCTTTCGCTATGTACAGTTTCCCTATTCATGAAATCAAACACTTTGCACTGAAACAGGAACAACATTTTGACAGCGTTTAATAATTTTGTAACTCAGTAACAGCCACACAATGCAAAACAGCTGACTATTTGATGCACGCTCCCTCCCCGCGGGTTGATAATTCGGCTACTGCACCACAGAGGCCGTTTATTTTGACCAAGATGCACGAAGCAAAGGCATACTTAAAACAGCCGTTTTATTTTCAGTTGCCCTCTCCTCCTTTTCTTCCCCTGTTATGCTCGGGACAATATACCATGGAAATTTTCCTTTCATAAAAAAAATCCCTCAATTTTCCGATGATGTATGGGTCACACGATCTCCAATGGAATGGGTTTGCAACACTACATTTGCTCGCACACAGATCGCTGCGTTCACAGCCTTCCTAAATGATGCAACCTCCCCTCACACGGCGCTCAAGCAAAAACACCCAATCAGCGTCCTCTACGCGACTGCTGCAACAGCGTCATAGCGAGCGAAACCACCATTGTGTTGCAGCCTCGATCGCGGCCTGCAACGTGGGTTGGTATCACGGATCGCAGACTTCTCCACCATCTCTCTTGGTGGAGCGGCGTGGGAACACTTGATGTTTCGAAGGAGATAGAGTTCAATAAATAAGTATAATAATGATGATTTGCATTACAGATTTATTTGAGTGTGCACCTGCGAATAGGCAGAAGCCGCTACTTATTGACAATGCACAGACATCAAATCAGAGACCACTTAATCTACTGTTCTTCATGGTACCTCTGCTCTATGTTTTTACGTGTCGAAGGTTACTGCAAATAATAATTATAATACTTGCTGTAACTTACGGCGTGTAAGTCACAGAAAACAATATTTTCATGAAATATCGATACAATTTCAGCATTCGAATTACATTAACTCTTTCCAGAAATCTCAGGGAGGAAAGGGCATGTGCCCCCTTGCACCCCCTGCCCGCGCCCTTGCTTGTGGCGTAGTGAAAAGCAGTACGGAAAAGGCAAGTCGACCCCTCTTGAAATTGGCATCCTTAGTTTCAAATTAAAAATATAGAAAAGGCTTATTGCCGTATGTGGCACAAACGCAATTCTGCCCAGCCGCCTGTTTTCATGGCTGTGCGTTTAGATACGGAGACCCTTTTGAACAGTTCTTATTAGTTCAATCACTGTAACAGCCAAAATACAAGAAAAAATAACAATTTTTCCTACCGTAGGATGATGATTTTGAAGACGGGTCCTGGCAATCCCTTGATGATCGCTGAGGCGTTTAGATGACATCTTCCCTGCAGCATAATCCCGTTCACCTGAAACAGAAAACGTACATCAACAATTATACAAAACCTTACCACACGAAACATAATACATTAATGTTCACTTTCTTACTTATCCGTATGTATTAACACAGGAGATGGCATGACTCTTCATCAATGCACAAAAATGAATTTGCATTGAAACAAAACAGGCTAACTCCTAATTAGTTCAATTTCTTGTCTTAAGACTGTTCTGTCAGTTTTCGTAAAAGTAGCCCCGTCCAGTTCGCTGCATTATTTGACACTGGGTGTAGTGCGGTGTATCGCCGGTGGCGCTCTCTCTTTTTCCACTCAACTTGTGAATGCGGGCTCACTTCTTGCTTTCTGATTGGCTGTTGGAAAGTTACGGTGCTCTGACTGTGAGAATATCTTATTTGCGCTGTACGTTAGGTTAGGTTAGATTAGATTAGAAAGCAGCAAATTTCCGCTAAACATAGGAAATAAGATATTCTCACAATCAGAGCACCGTAACTTTCCGCATGCACAAGTTGACTGGAAAAAAGAAATTCGCATCCCGGTGTCAGGCTGGTGCAAGGAAATGACGTTTAGCAAATAGATGAATACCGGTGTTCAAGTTTAGAAGATTCAACAAATGCCTGTCTGCTGCTTTAAACTTTCTTTTGACTAAGGAATTTTCAAGGGGAGCAGGGGAAGCGACCAATCCAGCACATGTCTCGCTTGGGTGAACATATTCGTGTCACTTGAATATCGAGACAATGAGAGTACCAGAGCCTCCTAGATTTGTGGAGACAATATCGGGAACAAACAGCATTGTTAAACAGGGTGTGAAAACAAAATTCTCTGACTTTTCCAGACCAAGAACAAAAATTTTCCACACCAAGTAATTAGGGCAATTAATGAGAAACAGACAAGCAAATAGATATGTGATCCTTGCTGAAAGATAAATGCTACAACAGCCTGGGTTATGAGCAGGCAGGAGAATTTCAAGTCCCTCAGTTGCGCTTCATTGAGACTCATTCATCAATCATAAGATTTTACCCGAGCTTTGTATATTTTGCTTCAGATTCGATGAAATTTTCCAGTTCTCAGGTGTGTGAGAATCCTATAATTTCTCTAATTGAGGGGTCTAGTGAGAGAGGGTGCTATGCCACAAATCTTGAAAATTTTATTTTTTGCCATTTTCAGTCTTCTCCTGCCATCTGTCATCTATCATGTGAACTACAACCATGTGGCATAGCTCCCGCTTGTTCTGCAGCAGATTTTCTGAGTTCTTGAATACGTCCTCATCAGCATTTTGAGTGAGAGAAGGAGCTAGGCCACTTACTGATGGTGTCTGCAATAGGAGTGGCAGAGGTTGTGTTGCAGTAACCGGTGCTAGATTTAATATCAGCCATGAAGTTAAAAGATCTCATGGCAATAATGCCTTATTTTCCTCCAGTTCTTCATGGTGTTTACCAAAAACTAAAATCCACAGAAACAATGGACAGTGAAGATCCTCCAGAAGACATATGAAGTTGTCTTTATGTAGATCATATGTAACCCTGTGAACAGGATTTACACTCAGGCAAAAGTATTTAAGCCTTGTTCAAAGTATTTGATGTGCTAGATTGATTTTTCCACATGGGTATACTACAACAATATACCACACATGTTCATAATAAATAATTTCCTTTGAATAATTTACCTAACAATATGTTCAGAAAAAAATTACCCTTTGTTATACAAATTATGACTCAACGCAATGCTTTAGAAAACTCAATTTATTTCCATTTCTTGTCAAAGTGGCATAGCTCCCTCTCTCAATAGACCCCTCAATTGTGAACATTTCAATTCTACTCGTTATATAAATAAAAGTTAAAATGACCATACAACTGTAAATTAAGAAATATTTCAAAGTAATCAACATTTTATATAGAAACAATTTGCAGAGTCGAAACCTACTGATATTGCATCAGACAGCATTTGTTATGGACAGAGATCTTTGTTTAACATGGAGATAGACACTACAAGTTCCAGATGTAAGGCATGTTCGTGAACGCATGGGGTGCATGCTGCGCATGCGTCAATTGTGGGAAAAAAGGACAGCTTGCTCTGCGACGACATTCATGAGCATTTCTACATTCTAATTTCTTCATATAGAAGTATTTATTTTACACGAGAGCACTGAACTAAGCTAATATTACATTTCTTGGATCTGAAGTGACGCATGCGTCAATTGTGGGAAAAGAATTATTACTTTCTTTCACTTCAGATCCAAGAAATATAATATAAGCTTAGTTCAGCGCTCTCGTGTAAAATAAATACTTCTATATGAAGAAATTAGAATGTAGAAATGCTCATTAATGTCGTCGCAGAGCAAGCTGTCCTTTTTCCCACAATTGACGCCTCTGGCTGCAGCCAACATCCAAACTTTTAAACAATCTCTATTGTACAAGGTCTACAAAAATACAATTTTTTCCAGAAAAATAGTAAATTTCCTTGACTTTTCCAGGTTTTCCAGACTGGTAGACACCCTGTTAAAAGGTCCAGGAATTTTAAATACATTCAATTCCGGTCCACAAGAGAAAATCAGCAAGCCTAAATGGGTTCTGATCGTAAAGAACCTTTTTATGTTTAACGTATTTCAATTCCGTCCAGGAACCTTTTTTTCCGGATCAATTTAAATAAGGTCCAAGTTCCGTATTGAAATGAAACAATTTGCAACTTGAACCGAATTTAAATTGTTGCAGAACCACATAGAACCCATTAGAATTTATGCGTTCCTGGACCTTGAGCAACCCTGGGAACAAGGCAGCCCACCGAGTGTCACTTATCTTATAACTCATCATTTGGTTGATTGATTTAGTTGATTTTACCTCGCTTTTCTGCCACTTTTGGCTAATTGCGAAGGTGGGGATGTGTAATGACATGATGAAATTGATGAATGGACACTCACAAACATCCATGCCAAGGCAGAGATTCGAACCCGCGATCCCTAGCGTCGTAGCGTGTGTGATCACTAGGGCTAGGATTTTCATGACTTAGTGTTTTTTTTGTGAGGGTGGTGTGTTCCCTAAATACAGGGTGATTCTTTATGTAGTTTACAACTTCAATAATTTATAATTATTGGAACCACATACAGACTTGGTTTATATGTCATTATGCAGCAAAACACTTCAAGTTTTTTTATTAGAAATCTGTTATGGTTCAATCTGTGTACCGTTGGTCATCCTGGACACATCCCAACGAAAGTCAATTTCCTGCCAAACATTAACAAGCATTTCAGGGGTAACAATAGCGATGGCTGTTGTGATGCGATCTTGAAGTTCCACAAATAAAAGTCCAGTGGAGTGTAATCTGGAGACCGTGGCGGCCAGGCAATTGGTCCGCCAAGACCTATCCACTTGTCTGGGAAACGATGATCAAGGAATTCCCTTACCTCTGTCAGGTAGTGCGGCGGGGTGCCATCTTGTTGCCACCATATGCGCCCATCATGGTCATCTTCATCCAACTGTGGAAGAAGGAAGTTCTGGAGCATATACAGATAGACTTTGCCGGTGATGCTGCTCTCAGCAAAGAACAATGGTCCGTACACCTTTTCTCTGGAAACAGCGCAAAACACGTTCACTTTGGGACTGTCACGAACCAGCTGCACGTCCTCATGTGGTTTTTCCGTGCTTTCGCTGTACACTCGTTCCTGACTTAGTTTCTTCGAACCAGAACACACACTTAGCTCTTTCCGCACCAGTGAAAGTCGCCATTTTCAACGATAGACCGGTGGCGCCGCATGTGATCAACTCCGCAACTACACACTACGTGAGTCAAAACTTGAAGTGTTTTGCTGCATAATGACATATAAACCAAGTCTGTATGTGGTTCCAATAAATAATTATAATTTATTGAAGTTTTAAACTACACAAAGAATCACCCTGTATATAGAAATTCATATTGTGAAGAAACTAATTGAATTAAAGTGCCTTTTTAAGGGCATATTTTGCCATATTTGGCCATTTCTACGTGATAAAGCATATTTTGATGGATTTTCGGTCATATTCAACATATTTTCGCTTTTTTCAAGAAATATACAGTCATTTTCGAAGAGGATTCCTTCTTACTCTCATGTTCACTCGAGTTTTTTTCCCTTTGCACTGTAGCAAAATCTTTTTCATTTTTAATTGAAAATTTACAGAAAGTATTCATTGTGTATTTCAACTCATCAGGGCCCATAAAGAACTAAAAATAAAGGGTGTCCCACGAACGGCGCAACTGGGAATTAAGAGTGGCGTTACTTTGTAACCGAAACCTGTACATACATAAGTCATACTCCAAATGTTAGCCCTGTCCAAGTAGATATTTTTAAACATAGAAACAACAAACGGGGTGCAGTGTTGCCAAATGTAAGTGAAAGTGTAAATTTATTTTTCCACAAAGCATGGAAAATTGCATGTCAAACATTCGTACGGAAAGTTGGACGTCAATTTCCACCTTGGGCAGGTGGACTATTTCGCCATCTATAGTTCAGAGAAGAAAACCGATCACTAAACACACCTTTTGTTGCCTTCAAACATCAACAGTGTTGCCACTGTACCTCATAATTTTTTTAAAACACCCATTTGGACCGGTACGCCTTTACGAGGCATTTCAGGATTGGCTATACGCGAAAACGATCGGTTTTCTTCTCTGAAGTATAGATGGCGAAATAGTCCACCTACCCAAGGTGGAAATTGACGTCCAAATTTCCGTACGAATGTTTGACATGCAATTTTCCATGCTTTGTGGAAAAATAAATTTACACTTTCACTTACATTTGGCAACACTGCATGAACAACACTGCACCCCGTTTGTTGTTTCTATGTTTAAAAATATCTACTTGGACAGGGCTAACATTTGGTGTATGACTTATGTATGTACAGGTTTCGGTTACTAAGTAACGCCACTCTTAATTCCCAGTTGCGCCGTTCGTGGGACACCCTGTAGTATGTGTATGAAAATATTTCGGTGGCCGCGGTGGCTCAGTCGGTAACGCGTCTGACTACCATGCTCAAGGTCCCGGGTTCGATCCCGGCAGGTTCAAATCCGGGAACTTTTCTAATAATGGAAGAGGCCCCGGCGCCCACCCAGCGTCGAATAACATGGGTACCTGGGGGAAACCCTGAGGGGGTAAAGGCGGTCAGGGGCGTGGTGCTGATCACATCACCTCCACTCACGACCGGATCAAGAAAGTGTGGGGCGTTACCCCCCACACCCCCTATACGCCTTCATGGTGTGGTGCTAAGCACAGGGGAGCACTTTACCTTTTACCTTTTTATGAAAATATTTCAGCATAAGTTAGATAGTGATGTTTGAAACAGTCTAGTTATAAGGGCATATGTAGTAAAATTTTAGGTCATAAGAGCATATTTTATTTTGCATATTTTGGTGATTTTTAGGTCAAATATCCTAGCCTTATTGATCACACATCATCGTCGCGAATAACTAAAAGAGGCAAAAGACGCGATAAATAACAAAAATACACGTACAAGTAATGATTCCTTTTAGACATGAACATTAAATGAATTTGTGTGTACAGTCACGGACACTACTGGATTGCAACGATTCCATTGAAAGTTAATGGGAGTGTTACAACCCAGAAGTGACTGTGACTGTACATACATGTGAAAAATCCATATTCAAACAATGTACAACAAATCAGTGCATTTTTAATATCCCCTGACTTTTTCGTTGACTTTTGCACGATTTTCAGATCAGCGGAAACCTGCTTTGCACGTTAGAGCTTCTCCCACTGGAATATGAAGCACGAACACGCAGGCAGGGATTTATCCAGAATTTACCTTCGCGGGGGGCGTTAAGGGTAAATTTAGAGCCAAAATGACAAATAATTAGGGCTTTGAGAGGGTATCGAGGAAATTTTGGGCCTAATTCTTCCGTGTGGCCGCAGTGCTTAGCATGGAGAGGAGATGTAACGGAACATTCGACTCTGTAAACACACACCAGATGTCACTGCAGTCTAACGATTATATTGACAACTGGATAATGTCCATCTGCCAATATTTGAACAGATGTACCTCTACCGTGCAGTAGGATTAGATTCAGCGGCGCTTATTAAGTGCTCCGTAGTGTCAGCCGTCAATCGAAGCCTCTTCCAAAAAGACACGTCTGTTTGTTGAAATTACGGCCAGCCGTATAGTGGACGTTTTCGTGAGAAAAAGGCTCCCATGAGCCACCGCGCACCGAATCGAATGCTTGTCTCAAAACAACGACGGTTGCGTGGAACTTTGTCTTGTGCGGAGTAGGTATGCAACAAGACGCTGTGCGCATGCGCGAATTCATTCAGTTTGTTACCGCAACTAATTACTAGTAAAATCAGAGATCTGCTCGTTCCTACCACCGGAATAAATACAGTAAACTCTCGTTAATACGGACCCCGACAAGCCGGACTTCGCTTAATCTGGACAGCCGAAGCAGAATGCAAGGTTTTAAATGTGGCTAGAAGTCAACAAGAGAACTTCCCAAGGAAAAGGCAGTCAACCACTGATGGAATTCTGTTTCCCGCAGACTTTGTACTGTACTGTATAGTGGTATTTAGGCCTATGGCCTTTAAATACACCATAATAAATGTGTTTTGTTGCTATAAACGGAGTTTTAATGCACTTTCTACTGTTCTCTTAGGTTATTTCAGTTAATCCGGATTGTCGCTAAACCGGTCAACTTATCCCCCCCATTAGTCCGGATTAACGAGGTTTTACTGTATGTAAAAAATCACTAGACAACCGGATAATGACTAGAGTTGCGCTCTGGAATAGGTGTACGTAAGGAGTAGACAATGGATAATGTTCGATTAACATTGCACGAAAATTTGGTCTCGAAGGATCCGATCATATTTTCGTGTAGATTTTTAAACGATGATCTCTGTACGATTCACGCTCTAAATCAAGCGAAGATAGGGACATTTATCCTGCAAAAACTTCAGTGTACATTGTAAATAAGCGTTATTTGCAGTTTCACAGGTGGATGGATATTTTAAGTAACGGAAATTTCCCTCACTGGAATTATTTCCCTCTCTCGCTTTAAATTGACTAACTTAGTGGTTTTTATGGGAAGGCACCACAAGAGTACCTGGATCTTGAGTCTGTTCAATGAACGTTCTTTTCGAAAATGTACCTCGTTTTGGAAAACAAGGCCGATGTTCTCGCCGCAACCGTATCGTAGATCCAGAATTGCGCACAAATCTCATTGACCTGTTTTGCGCACAGATTTTGATCCAACGTTGCCACTTTGATAACTTTAAAGTCTGTGCACAAAACTGTTTTTTTCTTTAGACAAGAAGAGGAAGAGAAATTGGAATAGCGAAGACTGCAAACAAGAAAAAGGAAAACAGAAGAGGAAGGGATTATCTACGAAGTGAAATGTAAAGAATGTCAGAGTGTGTACATAGGAGAATCGAAAAAGAGGCTGAAAGACAGGTTGAAACAACATAGGGATGATGTACGACTTAAGAGAGAGAAATGCGATATTTAAACACACAAGAGAAACAGGACATGACAGAGTGGGATGAAGATAAGCTCATAGGAAGGGAGAAGATAATGCTAGTGAGAAAATGGAAGGAGGCCAAGGAAATAGAGAAGAAAGGTGAAGAAGAAACAATGAACTGGAATGGGGGACTGAAGATAAACAAAGAATGGAAGAAGGCGTTAGAAAGAGTAGAAAGGACAAGAGAGAAAGAGGAGAGAAGAAGGAAGGAAAAAGAGCGTGAGATAAAGAGTACAACCAAATTCTCTTTCAGGTGAAAGTACAGTTGACAAGGGAAAGCCACCTGCTAGATTGTTCCAGAACAACTTTCTAATAGTCTGGAGGGGAGTAATGTTTGTATATATATATCGTCCTGTTTTGTACCTTGTTACATTTGTACTTGGTGCAGAGTCTGAAGAAGACCTTGCTAGAAGGTTGAAACGTTACGTTTAGTTTATGTTTTATAATACAATAAATTACTGCCTTGGTCAGCATATTGAGTTTTTCAGAAATTAGAAATAAAACTAAATTTAGTTTAGTTTAGGTTAGGTTAAGTTAGGGTAATGACATCTGACAACATCGCCTCATTGTGACAGCTTGTCAACGGCTTATCAGATACCACTGATAAAACCGAAAAAGTGTGCGCAATCCGGCTGTAGCCCGATATTCTATAGACTTCCTCAAAGGAGCATCTCTATCGAATTCCTCCTGCAACACCCAGGGCATTACTCTTTGCGGATTGCAATAGATGTAGTCCAGTTATTTGTAATTGAAATACAGTGCCGCGTTAACTACAAACGTAAGGAATGGTATGCTTTAAGTCCTCATTGGAACGCCAGTTCGGTATCTCGAGAGAAAGCCGACCGGACGCGCATGCGCATTTGGTTTCGAGCCAGCACCTATTTTTCTGAGTAGCGCTGCTGTATCTTTTACCTGCAGCGTTTAGACATCCAACACGAAATGCAACGACGTTAAACCCAAGGTCTCCATATTGAATAAAAAATAATAGCCCAAGTCAATAGCACAACCTAGCAAAGATAGCCGCAATCTCTAAAGAAACTGAGTTGGCAACATTGCATTTACTCCACGTGGACTTGACAAGTACTGTCGGTTACTAAAAAGGACGCTATTGATGGGAAAGATATGTGGGCAAGGACGTATTTAGGGGGGTCCAGGGGGTCCGGACCCCACCCCGGAAAGATTTATCACGTATCTACATTAAATAATAAAAAAATATATATTATTTTAGCCTTTGTTGTATCATTTCCTCTGAACTTATTGGAAGACAAGGATTATATTGGGATCATACGGGTTTGAAGGACAGGAATGGCGTATTTAGGGGGGTACAGGGGTGCGGACCCCTCCCCCCAAATACTTAGTACTAAAATCAAGTAATGAAAATATTAGCATTTGTTGCATAATCGATGGTTATTAATTTCCTCCGTTTAGAAGACAAGGATTGTATTGGATCATACTGCTTTGAATGACATTACAAAGAAGATTTATGTACACTACTACTCAATATGCATAAAATATCAATCAGAAACTTACTTTTCTCCAACTACATGTAACATCATTTTTGTTATTCGATAAATATTCAATTATTCATCTATTTGACATTAATTTCATTGCCAGGGCACTTGTTTTTATGTAAATTATTCCGATCTTAACTACAGGTAGGCTACGTAATGAATATGTGCTGTTATATCTCTATTGTTATACAGTATTTTTACCTATTCCTGTAATAATAATACAATATTAATTTATGTATTGTAATTAGTATTAATTTTATTTAATATAATTATTTTAATTTAAACATTATTATTATTATTCCTGAGAAGCTTGGTTCGGACCCCCCTTCCGAAACATATTTCTAGATACGTGCCTGTTTGTGGGGGGGATATACTTGGCTTCACGTGGACTTGACGCATAGTTGTCAGAGGGAAAGGCATCTTACGGAACTTTCTTTGAAGTGGCGTTCGAATGAGGACTGAGACTTTAGAGAGATGACAAAGCCGTTTAGAAATAGACTATTTTTATCCACATATTTCTGACTCACCCTGTACATTGCAAAGAGAAGGAAAGACACGACGTCCCTATCGGAGAATTCCCTCGCCACGAAGCATTTTGAGGTTTTGTAATTTGCGATAAAAGGTTCCCCTGGAGACCACAGCTGAAATTACTAAAACAGAAGAGGATCCCCAAGAGAGTTACGCTTTATTGGACACGCAATGTTCCAGTGGCGGGCAGCAAGGAAAAGCGCGGGAAGGAACAATATCAGATTCCGCAACAATGCACGGCCTATGGGGGAGGTCGTGTGTTGGTGAAAACAACAACAAAGAGAAATATGTGCTCTTTCACTGAATTTCAATAAATGCACGAGCTTTGCGAATGAAAGTCTCTGCAGCTGGCACATTTGAACGGTCTGCAATGCGCATTCAACTTCTGCCACAATGCAGACCGAAAGCCAATCTACGAAGCAGGGTGTCTACAGTTTCGTAGACTAGATTTTCCAGACTAAAGCCCCTATCACACGGAACTGGATTTCTAGTAGGAATGCCCTAGTTGGCGATGAACTAACTTTCTAGGTAGCAATCATGGCCGCCTAGCTGACTGCTTGACTGGTTTGAAGGAATAGGACATGTTCTAATTGCTACTTGCTTTCCTCGACTGGCTTCTGTGGAACAGCCAATCAGAGCAAAGTTTCGCCATGTGAAGATAATCTGTGTGTGCAAAGGAGCGTTTTTGTCTGTGGTTTACGAGTGTTACTCCAGCAATGTATAACGTAGACAGCATGAAAGGCGCGTTGAGTTGCACCATCTATGCTGAGTGCACGATGCGTACATTTGAAACAACTAAAATATTCTTCCATACGTGTACAGTAAATGTTTTAAGGTATGTATTTAAGCAGCGCCATTGTTTTGTACCTAATAACGTTTTATACGAGACGTTATTTCTCTCGGTTGAATAGTTATCGGCTTTTAAAAATGTGAAGTGATGCATTGTTTACATCGCACGCGGCCGCCATTACAATTTCCCTCGTATGCGAACAAAAGTCTATCGACAAGTACGCTGATAAGTATCGTGCGAGGCGAAAACTAGCAAATTGGTAGCCAGTTCAGCGCCAACTAGGCCATACCTACTGGAAATCCAGTTCCGTGTGATGCGGGCTAAAGATATGGCAATTCATGTATTTAAACATTAGTGTAACAAGCAGGCTGGATAGAAATAATGGTTTTCATTTTTTAAAAAAATAATTTTGGAATTTACATCGACATTTTTAATGTTTTAAAAAACACGCTTAAAATTACTGGTACGTTTTTTGGCACCATACGTAGGTATAGACATTTTTTTTACAAAGGCTGATACTGCATATATGAACCTGCTATTGAAATGTTTGTTGAGAGTGTTAATGAAAGCATACTAACCATCACTAACTTTACTTCCAGTGAAAATAAAACATTCTGGATGTACTCTATCTATAATTGCAACTGAAAATATTTTTTGAAGTCTTTGTAGCTGAATTTTTGCATTTTTTTTATTTAAGTTAGCAAAATATCAGCTCCCATGTTTATTTTTATTTACAGCTTAATGACACTATTTACTGTTCAACATTATTAGTATTTTGCATATTTTTCTTCACAAAATGTTTGCCTATAAAAATGATAGAATTTTAAATCAAGACTATTAAATTATTACAAGATTAATGGAATTTCACCAAAAGTGATTCTGATAACTATGCTCCCAGCGTAGAGACAGACCTTCAGGGAGAAACAGTGTAGTGATGTAAATTCATGATATGACACACGCAAGATGTACGTGGGTGAATCAAAAAGTAAGTTACACCCGACCCGTGTTCCTGTACTAAGAGATAAAATAATCACGCTTGGTGGCAGCACTGCCTGGAATGTTTTCTTCACACACCAGAAGCAGCCGTGCTTCAGCTGGTTTAGTATGCGAGTAGTCACAGTGTGAGTACGACGCGTCGTATTGAGGTGCGCTCTGTCGTCCGATTTTTGTGTGCACAAAGGCATAATCGGAGTGAAATCCATCGCCAAATTGTCGAGGTGTATGGTGAGAATGCGATGTCACGCCCCATGATCGCAAAATGGTGCCAGATGTTCGAAAAGGGAAGATCGAACGTTTACGACGAACCGCGTGTCCGGCGGCCTGCAACTGTGAACCCTATCGACAATGTGGGGCGTATGAATGCAAGCATTGTTGCTAACTGCCACGTTAAAATTAAGAGAGATTGCAAATACACTGAACATATCCTACGATAGTGTGTCTATGCTGATTCATGACCAGTTGGGTGTATCCTAAACTGCGCTCTCACTGGGTGCCACAATTGTTAACCGAGAGCACAAAAGTCAACTCAATTGAAATTGGACGGAATTTTCACACACAAGAAATCAAGAACTGGTCGTACGATTCGAAAAGTGCTTGGAATACCTTGGTGACTATATGAAAAAATGTTAAATGTTCATACATTTTTGTCCAATAATTATTTTCTTTTTAATGTGTTGTGTTCGTTTTATACAGGGGGTGTAACTTACTTTTTGATTCACCCTAGTACTATGTAGATCATGTCATTCCTCTACCAACTGAGCTACCGAGCCGGCCTGGCACGCGAGAAGGAACCAGGCAACGTTGACGCCTAAAGTATTTAAAAGGCAACAGATCCCGTTGCGGTAGCACTGGAAGAGACGATTCCACACACGTAAACAGCGGCACGGTAGCTCAGATGTAGAACAATGACACGGTATGCCAGAGACCTGGGTTCGAATCCCGGTCGAGTCTGTAGTTTTCGCTGAAAAAATTCTACGTTAAATTTTGTTTCTTGAAAGTTTTGCGGTGTGTTCCCTCAACATAAAATCTGAACAGGCGCCGATCGCATTTTTCACCCCCAACCCTTTTGTTTCCGTACTTAACGAGTGGATGAATTTTGCTCGGAAGTCCGCGCACTAGGCAACCACCCTCCAATCTTCACGCACGGGGAGAACGGTATGGAAATGCATCCACGCGCGGACGACCAGGAAAACTAATTAATCGATTCGCCCCCGTGTTTTGTTATCTGTCCTCCATGCGTTCGGAAGGAGCTGAACAAATGTGTCACCGACTGCGATTCACACAAACAAAAACGCTTTTCACGGTTTTGTCATGTACTGCGGGTATTCGCAGGAGGCAGTATCCTGTTGTAGTTCATACGTTTACTTCGTTAACGTCGAAGAACTGAAGAAAGCCGCCGCCACAAAGGTGGGTGGGGATAAATAGCGGGAGAGTTGTTTTCGTCCAATCACACTCAACCTTCAGCCAATGGGCGCAGCTGTTATTCTGCTCGTCTACTCCACGTGGAGTCTCAGTCACATGACTGCGGATACGCTGTTGCCGTACTTTGCAACTTCAATGTGGAGACCGTGGGAAAATGCTTGTGCGCGGAGGGACAAGGTGGCGTAGAGTAGATGTGTGGCAACACTGTGCGTTGAATGTGATTGTTGCAGCTGATGGGCGCGCTCCGTCGACTTCAAAGCCAGCCGGTCGTTAACGTAGCTAGCGCGTCGTCGACTATAGGAAGGAAAATGAAATCTTGCGAAGTTATGGCTCATCTAAGCCCCACGCCATGCGACATGCATCGACTTCGAGGCGAGGAACACGAATACACAGGGTGTATTATAATAGAGGAAACAACTTAGGTTTATTGTTAAAAAATATGTATCTGAAACAACAATGTGGTTTGTTGTATAACAATGAGAAAATCTTCAAGTTTTTCTTTCATGCCCAGGCTTTCGTAAACACTGTCATTGTGGCGCTGGTGAAGTGTTAAAGAAAATGGCGACTTTCACAGGTCGCCAGACCTTACACCCCTAGACTTCTGCATTTGGGGCATTGTGAAAGAAAGTCTTATGTGCCACCTATTCCACAGAACGAACAACAGCTAAAGGAAAGACTAAGGAACGCCCTTGCTTTGGTGGACGAGGGGTCGTCGCATAAATGATGGAAGCCAAATCGAACATTTGTAACCACTCGTAACTATTCATAGAAATTTGAAGTGCTACTGACTCATTCATAACGAATATCATAATTGTATCCATATAGCACGAGAGTATATCCCAGGGTAGCTAGAAAGCAAAATACTGAAGAAAAATCGATTAGAAACTGAATTAAATTGATTTCAAAAAGAAAATAATGGCGATTCTGAAGTTTGCAACATTGAATGCTTACGAGTTTGCAACATTGAATGCTTACGAGTTGGCAACCCGAATGCTTACGAGTTGGCAACCCGAATGCTTACGAGTTGGCAACCCGAATGCTTACGAGTTGGCAACATGAATGCTTACGAGTTGGCAACCCGAATGCTTACGAGTTGGCAACCCGAATGCTTACGAGTTGGCAACCCGAATGCTTACGAGTTGGCAACCCGAATGCTTACGAGTTGGCAACACGAATTCTTATAAGTTTGCAACCTGACTACCGTTGGGATGGCAACGTGGCCTCCTTCAAGACGTCAAGGATGAGCCTAGTTTTCTCCCCTCCCCCTTAGCCTAGAAACAGGTGTCATAGTGAGCTAGTCCATATATTATAGTCAGCATACGCCACTACCATATAGTTTAGTCGAAATACATTCTTAAAAGTTATGTGCTCTATTAAGATATACCATGTACAGTGGGATCCATGAGTATTACCGTACAAATTGTGCATCACCATGTTCGTGCACTTTCTTTGACCCAATAAGAGCTTCGAGAATTAAAAGAAAACTCAAAAAACAAGCCCTTGACAACTTCTCCACCAGCATACATAAAAATCCATCGCTTAAAAACACACAGGATGTAAGAGAAAAATTAATGAAAATAGTCATGGACAATTTGCGCGTTAATACTCATGGATCCCACTGTACATATTTTTCATAATATTTGATCGTTATATACGTAATGATTTACGGGGGGGGGGGGGCTGAAGAAGAATTCCTCCCTGGTTTCAGCATCGCCCAGTCTGAATGCTAGTTCTTGACTCATGGATGGAGTTGGTAACTATATGCATAATTTACATAATATTTCGATGAGTATAGCTACTGGAATTTTCCCAGTCCCTTCGCTGCAAAAAAAATATATACGCACTTCAGCACCGAGACTTGAGTAATTTCATTTTACTTCGCTTTCCTGCTACTTTTGGCTAATCGTGAAGATGAGTGATCAAATTTTCTTTTTCCAGTCAACTTGTGAATGCAGGTTCATTTCTTGCTCTCTGATTGGCTGTTGGAAAGTAACGGTGCTCTGATTGTGAGAATCTCTTATTTGCGCTGTACGATAGGTTAGGTTAGATTAGAAAGCAGCAAATTTGCGCTGAAAATAAGATATTCTCACAATCAGAGCACCGTGACTTTCCAACAGCCAATCAGAGAGCAAGAAATGAACCAGCATTCACAAGTTGACTGGAAAAAAAAAATCGCGGCGGGGGGACCCCTTGCTTGACTACGAGCCTGTATCCGAATGTTTGAAAACCTACGTTGTTTTCCCAGTACAAAATCAATCTCAAGATATCATTTCTCGCTACGACAGACCGACTACAGACGCGAACATTAAGATGACGTTACTTGCGAAATCGATGCTTCTGCCTTTCCCCGATAACCATTTCGAAGCTACAACACTTTTCAGAACTAAAGTATCTTCAACGCGAGCATCAGTCATTTCCTTAAGGGCATATTTCTTCCTCGACGACGCGAACAGCCAATAGAACCGCCATTAATCATTCGTGTATATTTCCATTTCCCGCATTATTCAAATCCAACACGAACAAATTCTTACTTTTCTTCCTCTTGACCTTTATACTTATTCCCTAGCTGGCTTTCAAAATATTTTCAGCCTTCTATTCGACAATGTTTACAATCGTCTAATAAATCACCGTCATCCGAGCAGCTCTGGATTGATTTGTCTCATTTAACTGAAAGGTAAACTTTTACCGTGAAGGACATGTTTCTTTTTCTGTACAAGACAGAAAAAGAACTCCTCTGTTTATTGTTTGATATTTTACTTTGGAACACTGGTAAAATGGCCTTTTATTTTGCGAGAAGCTAAATCGTGAGTAGGGATGGACGATATCGCGATATACCGTCAAGAAAATATCGTCACAGACAATACGATTACTTTTCCGTATCGTGATAATTCGATATATCGTCTGCACGATAAATATCGCCAAATATCGTGACGATACATCGCCGACACGACATATATACAGGGTGACTCGTAATTAGATGTATTCCCAGAAAGGGGTTAAAGTAGAGACAATTTACAATAAATTTGACCATATGATACCCCGTCCGAAAATTAGTAGTTTTCAAGATAATCGAATTTCAATTGTTTTTCTAAAAACTGACAATTTTCCACATAAAAAGATGAATTGAGGAAAAACTGCTCATTGTATGGAACTTATTTCAGCGTTTTCTGATAGCTAACAAATAAGTGGTTGGTTGAAAAAAAAAGTTTTCCCCAAATAACAATCACATGTAAGTAACGGGTGGGTCTAAACTTACAAGTGATGATAAAAAAATGCACTCTTAGTTTATTTACTTGGCAACGTATTAATAACAAAAATGGTAGGACACGAACCGTACAAATTACGTAAATTACTTCCTTGTGACATCTGCTATCCAACAAGGTACAAATGTTGCTAACATTCACATTTGTGTACAAGAAATAATACTTCATTCATCTTCATGTGAATGGAATCAATGAACAATACAATTAAAGAACATTACACGTCTTGCTCAAAGTGGGCACCTCCTTTACGAATGCAGGCACGCAGGTTTTTACGGGTCATTTTGTCTCTTAACTCGTGATGTGATGGTGGCCTTCACGTGTTGACCAGCTGTTAAGATCCTCTGCCTGAGCTCTTCTTGCGAGTTTACCGGTGTCTTGTCATGTGGCTCCAAATGTAAAAGTCGCAAGGCTTCAAATCGGGGGATTCGAGCCGGCCAGGGAATCGAGCGCCTCGGCCAATCCATTTCTTTGGGTAATTTTCATGCAGCCACAGTCGCACGCCCAGGCAGAAGTATGGATGGGCGTAATCAACAATCATTTGATCGAGCCATTTTTCCTGCCCCAAATCTTAAAAGGCATCATTATGAACATTTCTTGAGGAACGGGATGGCAATGTTGTTGGAGGATGTGCCTCTAGCTACAAGACGTGACATGATTTATCAGCATGATGACTGCCCAGCTCGATCCCCCGATCGATTTGACGCCTTGCGACTTTTACATTTGGAGCCACATGACAAGGCACCGGTAAACTCGCAAGAAGAGCTCAGGGAGAGGATCTTAACAGCTGGTCAACACGTGAAGGCCACCATCACATCACGAGTTAAGAGACAAAATGACCCGTAAAAACCTGCGTGCCTGCATTCGTAACGGAGGTGCCCACTTTGAGCAAGACGTGTAATGTTCTTTAATTGTATTGTTCATTGATTCCATTCACATGAAGATGAATGAAGTATTATTTCTTGTACACAAATGTGAATGTTAGCAACATTTGTACCTTGTTGGATAGCAGATGTCACAAGGAAGTAATTTACGTAATTTGTACGCTTCGTGACATACCATTTTTGTTATTAATACGTTGCCAAGTAAACTAAGAGTGCATTTTTTTATCACCACTTGTAAGTTTAGACCCACCCGTTACTTACATGTGATTGTTATTTGGGAAAAACTTTTTTTCAACGAGCCACTTATTTGTTAGCTATCAGAAAACGCTGAAATAAGTTCCATACAATGAGCGGTTTTTCCTCAATTCATCTTTTTATGTGGAAAATTGTCATTTTTAGAAAAAACAATAGAAACTCGATTATCTTGAAAACTACTAATTTACGGACGGGGTATGATATGGTCAAATTTATTGCAAATTGTCTCTACTTTAACCCCTTTCTGGGAATACATCTAATTACCAGTCACCCTGTATATATCGTCAAACATCGTGACGATATGCTTCAACACAAGAAGCTGGAATAAAGAGGTGCGTACGGGTTTCAGAGATAGCTATGAGATATTCGACTAGTATTTAATAGAAATAAGCCACCACCAATTATATATTTCGTCTCAAACGTAGTAATTATATCGGAGCTTTTAGCACCGTAAAGTCATTAATAGATTAAATAATGGTTTGAAGTGTGAAACGTTCAAGTCTGTATTATTACACTATTAAACGTATTATTATATTTATTAATAATAACTTAATACTCAGCGGTGAACGATGAGACTCTGAAGTACACAGACTCCTCTCAGGTACATGGATAGTGTTATGCAAATACAATATTCACAGCACAAAGAAAAAAAACCACATTACTGCAGTATGTATAAACTGAAAGGTTTTATTCGATATTTATGGCAATTATAATGCGAATATACTTGAGACGAAGGCGAGGATTTCGCTTTGACGATGAATTGACTCAACTAAAACGCATAAACTCAATGTGTGGCTAACGGCATGCCTATGATCACATAGACCTAGCTTGCGTCCCGAACTACCACACCAAGATGTATGCACAACACCGAGGAGTTCTTTTTAGGTTTAAAAGCTTCGTCGATCCGTGGCGACAGTGTGATAATTCTTACGCGATATACTTTTATACTATTTCGAGAACACAGATTCAAGTACAGATGAATCACTCACTATTTACAAAAAGATTCTACCAACAAAACTGACATCTATACATGTTTAGAAATATAAATTCGTATAGTGCACTCTCGCAAACATGAATATACATTAAACTACTCATAATAGAGCATAAAATACAACAAACATTAAACAAAAGATATACATCACACACAAGGTGCAATATTACATATAATAACAAGGAAATTACGCTCTCTTCCAGAAAAATATATTAGTGACATATTTTCTACCGGTGACGTCACATAAAAATATGGATCGTATCAAGTGGAATCATAATTGAGCTTAGATGTTTGGTTTTGCTCCTGTTATGACGAGTACACATGGAGCTTCTTGACCTACTTTTCCTTACGCAATTGCAGGAACCTTGCTCCATTGACCGCAGAACTGTTTATGACCGAAATTTATTGCTGGTGCATCGACAACTGCCAGGGATCAAAGATTAACACGCTCCACATGAGTCTGGACCCTCAGAACCGTGCATTGTAGTCATATCGCAGTGTTGCCAATTCACACTGCCAGGCGTGAATCATGACTTGCCTAAAGTTGAGCTAAAATTTATGGATGGTAACGACACAAGTATCGGTTTCGTCTCAAAATTCGAGACGATATCGATAAAAAGACAGACCTGTGTAAAATCGAGATGAGATGCTACATGCCCCCTAACTTTAATTACAGTGGTAGCCTAATTGTGAGATTGTGCTAGGTGGCGCCAGCGGCGTATGCTGAGTCTAAGACCTGGACAGCTCAGTATGACACCTGAATGGTCCTAGGTTATGGAGGAAGGGAGAAGACTATGCTCATTCTTGACGTCTTCAAGGAAGCCACGTTGCCATCCCAACGGCAGTCAGGTTGCCAACTCCTAAGAGTTCAGGTTGCCAACACCTAAGAATTCAGGTTGCCAACACCTAAGAATTCAGGTTGCCAACTCCTAAGAATTCAGGTTGCCAACACCTAAGAATTCAGGTTGCCAACTCCTAAGAATTCAGGTTGCCAACTCCTAAGAATTCAGGTTGCAAACTTCAGATATCGTATCTTCTTTTTGAAATCAGGTTAATTCACAGTTCCTAATTGATTTTTCCTCAGAACTTTACTTACTAGGCTTTAGGGTTCGCAGATAGCGTAGCTACCCTGGAATATACGCTCCTGATGGCTGCATATATTCTATGTACACTATAGATCTATTTTGGTTATTATTTGTCGCTTCTACTTCTCTATGCATAGAGCGTCTCTGGGAATTACCCAGCCTCGAATAAATGGGTACCTCGGAGCAACCCTTTGGGTAAAAGCAGCCGGAGTGTGCTGCTGTTCACATAATTCCAAAAATGGCAGAAATCGAAAATGTTTGAGGATCTACCTCTTTCTCTATGTTAATCATGGACGATAAGGATGAGGGAATAAACAGGTGAAGGGACTAGCACCCTTCCTGCTTTTGCCAGAAGAGAGGTAATTCAAGTTTTTTGCTCTCCTCAGAAATCCTACGTCCGCCAGCTACAGCTCACTGGATAAAAATGGCACTGAATATAACAACACTCCTCACAAAAAGTTTGGATTATTGTTATATGAGCCACAAGAAGTTTGGAATATTGTTAAATTAGGCACAAGAAGTTTAGGATATTGTTAAATTAGGCACAAGAAGTTTAGGATATTGTTAAATTAGGCACAAGAGGTTTAGGATATTGTTATATTAGGCACAAGAAGTTTGGATTATTGTTATATTAGGCACAAAAAGTTTGGATTATTGTTATATTAGGCACAAAAAGTTTAGAATATTGTTATATTAGGCACAAAAAGTTTAGAATATTGTTATATTAGGCACAAAAAGTTTAGAATATTGTTATATTAAGTACAAGAAGTTTAGAATATTGTTATATTAGGCACAAGAAGTTTGGATTATTGTTATATTAGGCACAAAAAGTTTGGATTATTGTTATATTAGGCACAAAAAGTTTAGAATATTTTTATATTAGGCACAAAAAGTTTAGAATATTGTTATATTAAGTACAAGAAGTTTAGAATATTGTTATATTAGGCAAAATAAGTTTGGAATATTGTTATATTAGGCACAAAAAGTTTGGATTATTGTTATATTAGGCACAAAAAGTTTAGAATATTGTTATATTAAGTACAAAAAGTTTAGAATATTGTTATATTAAGTACAAGAAGTTTAGGATATTGTTAAATTAGGCACAAGAAGTTTAGGATATTGTTATATTAGGCACAAGAAGTTTGGATTATTGTTATATTAGGCACAAAAAGTTTGGATTATTGTTATATTAGGCACAAAAAGTTTAGAATATTGTTATATTAGTCACAAAAAGTTTAGAATATTGTTATATTAAGTACAAGAAGTTTAGAATATTGTTATATATAAGCAAAATAAGTTTGGATTATTGTTATATTAGGCACAAAAAGTTTGGATTATTGTTATATTAGGCACAAAAAGTTTAGAATATTGTTATATTAGGCACAAAAAGTTTAGAATATTGTTATATTAAGTACAAGAAGTTTAGAATATTGTTATATTAGGCAAAATAAGTTTGGAATATTGTTATATTAGGCACAAAAAGTTTGGATTATTGTTATATTAGGCACAAAAAGTTTAGAATATTGTTATATTAAGTACAAAAAGTTTAGAATATTGTTATATTAAGTACAAGAAGTTTAGGATATTGTTAAATTAGGCACAAGAAGTTTAGGATATTGTTATATTAGGCACAAGAAGTTTGGATTATTGTTATATTAGGCACAAAAAGTTTGGATTATTGTTATATTAGGCACAAAAAATTTAGAATATTGTTATATTAGGCACAAAAAGTTTAGAATATTGTTATATTAGGCACAAAAAGTTTAGAATATTGTTATATTAGGCACGAAAATTTAGAATATTGTTATATTAGGCACAAAAAGTTTAGAATATTGTTATATTAAGTACAAGAAGTTTAGAATATTGTTAAATGAGGAACAAAAAGTTTAGAATATTGTTATATTAGGCAAAATAAGTTTGGAATATTGTTATATTAGGCACAAGAAGTTCGGAATATTGTTATAATAGGCAATACCCAGGTGATAGGCACGGTGGCATATGTCGGCGAAAACAAAACGAACGTCCAGCAGACAGACAGATACCATGTGTTGTTGCATTGCAAGGTTGTGCCTAGCACCCAATGCATAATATAACAATATTCAAAACTTTTTGTGAGGAGTGTATTTTCGTTGTGCTAATCCTTCCGCCTCGAAAGAAAAGCGCGACCTTTCACGTAAAAAGACTTGCTGGTAAAAGAGGTTCTGTATGCATAAGCAAAAGGTCAATAATGATTTGGAAACACCGCGCTAAAGAAAGCAAACAAAGCCTTCGTAGGGAAAAGCAGACGAGGGAGATAAGGGCGCTGAAGTCGCTCGGTGAAGGGTTTGGAGCCTTCAGTGTTGCTGGGACAACGAAACAAGTTTCCGCACTCGTTTAGGATCAACAAACAAGAAGTGCCCTTGCACCTCGCTAGCGCAGCTGGGGGGAATCAAAGGCTCTGTCTTGGCTTCTGAAGGAATTAACAACTCCTTCACGGGTAGAAGGGTGGACTGCATTGGACGGCCAGTGTTGCCAAACCATGCGTTATAAAATCACGAGTGCACCCACCCCGATTATGTCATAATCGCTATGAAGCATTTTTGTGTACACCCGGTCCCAGCTAACTCTGGAGCAGGCGAACGGAAACAAGTGTCTGCGCAGATAGGGACGCGAGACGACCACCAATGTATACGTGAGAGGAACGGGAATGCGTGGAGGGGGAAAACTATTGCAGTTACCAGCCTTCGCAGCAACGTGTACTCCTTCACTCTGCCCACTATAGAGCGTCTCAACCTTAAAAGTCAGTATGGGTTAAACGGAGCGCGGCGTTGCCAGATCAACAAACGGAGTCGCTGTTAATCGCTAATGATCGCGACAAATTTACTTCCTTAATATTGTATAGGAAATCTTCAAAATCTATGTATTTGGTGTATTTTGGGAAAACCGATAGTTACCTCAGGATTTGCATGTAAATGTTGATATTTCGACGTAACTATTTACCATTTTACATTTGCATTATACGTGTAATACACGCACCTATTGTTACTTCTTTCGTTGAATGCTGTATCCTTTATATAAACAGAATTAAACAAATGCAAAAACAACATTAAGATATATTTTTTACGGAAAATAAAGTAATAAAGTGTGTTCAGCTCACGTATCTTTAAGCGTAACTACTGTCCTGGTCTGGTAATGACGTTACATCCTCCAAAAAATCTTCTGTTTCACTTGATGGACCCGGCTCCATTTATTTTCTCCTTCTGGCATTATTCTGTTTCTCCATACTTTTCGACTTCTTTTATGCCCGTGTTCAGAGAAAACCTTCGGTTTCTTCCTTTCGTATTCTGTATACGAGGGTCACTATTTATATTTTGAGCCTTGGTAACACTGATTGAAGTTAGGCGCGATTTGACGTTTGCACGGAATCGTCTGGCATTATTGACCATAACGACTTCAAATGTTTTGTCAATAGCTTCATTTGTGTTGTTTATGTTGCCTTGGAGATTGCGCGACGACAATAAAATGGAATTAACTCGAGAACATTTTCGTGCGATGATTTTTTACGATTTTCGACGTGGATTATCGAGACAAGAGTGCATCGATCAACTTACTTCCACATTTGGCGATGAAGCCCCATCCTTTGCCACTGTGAAACGCTGGTGTAACGAATTTAATCGTGGCCGCCATTCGCTCACCGACGAGATTCGCGAAGGTCGTCCAAAATCGGTTGTTGTTCAAGAAAACATTGATCGTCATGTGACATACTGTGAGATTGAGGCAACCGTAGGCATTAGTTCCACCAGCATATATAAAATATTACATGATCATTTAGCTGTGAGAAAGGTATGTCCTCGTTGGATCCCACACAATTTGACAAAAACTCCAAAAGACGCTCGCGTCAATTGGTGCAAACAAATGCTCAATAAATACAATCGTGGTGCTTCGAAAGACGTATATAAGATTGTAACAGGTGACGAATCATGGATATATGCATATGAGCCGGAACGTAAACAGCAGTCGACTGTATGGGTGTTTCAAGATGAACCCAATCCAACAAAAGTTGTTCGCGCTCGAAGCACATCGAAACAAATGGTCGCCTGTTTTTTCGGGAAAACTGGTCATGTGGCAACTGTGCCTTTAGAGGAACGTAGAACGGTCAACTCTGAATGGTACACAACAATTTGTTTGCCAGAGGTCTTCGGTCAAATACGGAAAACAAACAAACGCCGTAGGATCATTCTTCATCAAGACAATGCCAGCTATCACACATCTCGTCTAACAACCGACTTTATGAACAGTCAAGAAATCGAATTGATGGGTCCTGATTTGGCACCCAATGACTTCTTCTTGTTCCCGAATGTCAAGAATAAATTGCGTGGACAACGATTTTCGTCGGCGGAAGACCCGTTGATGCGTTCGAAAACCATATTATGGAGGTGTCTCAAGAAGATTGGAAAAACTGCTTCGACAAATGGTTCGAACGAATGCAAAAGTGTATTGACCATAAAGGAGAATACTTCGAAAAACAATAAAGCAGTTTTCAATGCCAAATTCCTGTTTTTCATTGTTAGGCTCAAAATATAAATAGTGACCCTCGTATAAGACGTTCAGAACACTCCGTAACATCAGCCGTTGTCTTAACCGCTTTGCTGATATTCATTGACTTTAAAAAGCGATTTAGCACGCGTGTTACTATTATAAGTTTTTTACCTCGAAGTATACCAATACTGCGTTTTCCAGCTTCTCTATCCATTATTAAACGAAATATGCAACTTCCATGCAATCCACAATTATCACACCGCACACTGCCCTTCCTACGAACCAGTTCCGGCACCAGCACGTGCTGTCTCAAAGGCTTCTGCCAATGGCTGAAAACACTCACGTGACGCCCGGGAAAGTCTGCTAGCTGAAGGCAATCTATGGTATGGCGTGATCTGTGCCAGGTTAAACCCTTTGCACTGTAGCTTACGGCTCTGAATTTGATGACACTGAGAAAAGTAGGTGTTGCGAGCGAAGCGAGCAAGAAAATTGTATGAAATCTATTTTTATTTGCATAAAATTTGAAATCGAGGGGGGCAATTGCTCCTCTGTGCCCCCTGCAGGTGCCCTTGGCCGTCAACGTTTGTCCCCCCCCTAGAATTGACATCTGTCGATGATTTGGGGGTACAATGCCCCGCTGACCCCCCTGTGGTTTGTAACGACCGCCATGTTAGGCAGATTTCAGTTATTCGTATACTTTCAAGTTAAGAACTTGGATTAATTTATTTATACTTAATTGTTTTCATAATTCATATATATATATATATTTAAGTTTTATCTTATATTATTCACGTATTTTTGCAACATATATTCAGAATTTATAGGCTAATAATTATCCCAAATAATATATGCAACGTTTTCATTGTTTTTCAAGCACATTTAAATACATCTCTTCTTAATATCGGTTTTTGTTCAACAATGTACAAGATTGAAGTAATTTCTCTTCGTTATAAACTAAATCTTTATTTAATCATTTTTATGTGCAAGGGCAAATATGATTTATTTGATAAAATCAGTTTAGTTCTTTCTATATATTTTTAACATTGTAATATTATAGCAAAGTATTTCTCCCTCGTTTTCAATAAAATATAGTATTCCTATTGGCTGTTTATGTTAGGAGTGGGGGAACCACGCTTCGTGTTCTTGGCGATGTAAAAAGTTCCACGTTGGAATTTTTAATTGTTACCAACCTGAACTTTAGCTTACTATCGCTAATTAACATTGATGTGTTATATAAATTATCAGTTTTTCTTGTGTTATTTTATGTTATGAGCATTGCAGGTTGCGCCACTGGATATGTATTATCTTATGTGACTTCTGCTTTGTATATTTCTTAATTTTAAGTTAATCTATAGTTCAAATCACAAACCCTGACACCTTCTGTAAACAAAACCACCTGCATGCAGAAAGCATTGCAAACTCATAGAAGTAAAATAATCCACACGAAAATCCAGCGTTGTTACAGGATTCATTACGTAAGGTAAAACAATGGCAAATTTGTAGTATGGGATACGCTGCCGCAAATGACGTCTCACTTTAAACCCAATGCTCTTTCTTTTTTTACTTATTGCTTCACCTTTATGGTTAACTCTTTGCACCAGTAATCATTTCCCATAAATTTGGCTTCTTTCTTTGAATATATTTTACTTGCATTTTTTAGACAAAATGATATAACATGGTAATGTATATTTCTAAGGTTCGATATAGATAGGAGTGTATTTGAAATTTGTTTGTAGATTTTATGTAAATTGTATCCTATGTAAATAAAATATATAATGGGCATAAACAGCCATATGCATTGCTGTAAGTCCAATAAATATATTGATGATGATCAAAACAAGACAAAAAGTTCGTAAATTTATTGCGGTTGGAAACTTTGACAAGCATCCTAATAACGATTTTTGTTCCGCCAAATATAGTGCACTTCGTAAAATAACTTGGTGACATGGCAAGGCAAGATAAGTGTGAACATTTTGTAGTAATATAACTTTCAATGAGCTTAGAGATTTGTGTACATAATGATATTTATAACATTGGTTACTTTCTAAAAATAATCATGTGAACAGCAAGGAAGTAGTGCAACTTAGTAATATTGCCTGACTTAGCCTTAGAAAAATAACATGCCGAGTTCTATGCATGAGGGAAAGTCTCCGTTTACTCCGAGCTTGTTTTCAAAACACCAGCAAGGACAGCCTTTGAAAAGGGGTGAGAAACAGATTCTACTCAATATTTATGTAACGTTCTGTCAGTGGTATCCTGAGAAACCAGTAAATGAAGTGGTTAAGTTGGTATCCCAGTGCAGTGGTGTGTCAGTGTCTGCAGTTTTAAGGGTTATGAAAGAGAGAATGACCGGGAGAGTAACAATGTATGCGGCTGCATATTCGTCTGATGTTTTGAGAATGGGTTCTTACATTCAGAGGCTCTTATATAAAATGAATAGGTGCGGCGAACTATGAGTGTAACAGCAGATGATTGCGGTCATGGATCAGCTGACGCGGAGTGATACATCGAATCGGTGAGACCGTTTGTTTACAGAAGGTCTCAGGGATGGTGATTTAGACCTTAGTCTCGGCATTTTATAAATCTGCCTTCTAGGATTCCTTTCACCGATGTTGTTGATGGATGGGTTGATATGAAGTGGCAGTTTTCGCCCAAAACTTTATCCCTTCGTGTTGCATGTAGTCATTGTTGCAAGAATTAGGTTATCTAACCTCGCTTTCCTGTTACTTTTGTATAATCGCGACGCTGAGAATGAGTGATCATATGGTGAAAGTGATGAAGAAACTCACAAAAGACACCCAATCCTGGACTCGAACCCAGGACGTCAACACCAAAGATGGAAAATTCTAGAAATACCCTTGGAGATGATAATATCCGGTGCGTTACCGAGAAGTGTCAAGTGGTGGCAGAGAGAGAGAATCAATAACTCAGTGACACGGCGAACATGTCAATCCACATCGGCTCTCCTAATAAGACCACGCGTAATAACCGATAATTTTACGCACGATTTCCTGCGAGTCAAATGACCCCTCGTGCAGAAGGCAATACGGCAGCCCAGGCTGAGTAATCTCGTTAAGACTCACAGTTCCTTGGAGTCGTAATCTCGTTACCAGCCATCTTAATCGCAGCGCTCATCACGACATCTAATGGGGCTTGAAGGCAACTCCCTACAGTAGCGCCTCACCGGTCAAAAGGGATAGAGTGCAACACACATATCTTTGCCGTTGCGCAGATCCCAATTTTCGTTTCGTCTCCCTCTCTCTCAGCATCACGTGTTCTACCCTGCTCGCCAACCTTCGCCATTATTGCCAATTCTATTACTGAACACACTCGCGCAAACATCATTGAAAACAATTGAATAGCGCTCCAGGTCGCGGTTCACAGCGTTCGACAGGGACGGTAATGTGGCAATATAGCATGACGTAGTGGTTGCTTCTTTTATGCAGTGCATATTCATTGGCTAGCTAGTAACTAGTGTTGCTAACTATATTAATGAAGCACTAATTATATCACGGAAGAAGAAAGGCAAAGTAGCGGTGAGTTTTGTTGGATTGGAAGCACCATATTTTTATTTTAAATTGCTCAAACGAAATAACTTATGTGGATGCATGAGAATTCCAACTCTCGGCTCCGGCACGTGTTCTTGTAGAAATTGTATGAAGGAAGCAGTTATCTTTGCTGCTAATGCAATGCATATTGCTTTCTTTGTTAAAATTGGCATGCTTTGATGGGTGACAAGTTTATAACATAGGAAAAAGCCGCGCGGCTTATTGTCTCATGGCAATATATGAACTTGTTATTCTTGTAATTGTTTCGAAAGCCGGCATAGTTTGTAAATGTACAACAAAGGCAGCCGACTGTCGCCCATCACAGAGAGGCAATAATATTGATTAAGGAGTGTTTATGGTCCAATTGTCGCGGTTTAACACATTTGCAGATTATTAGTTCTCAAACCAGAGGTAGTGTCGGTCGTGTATGTCAATCAGATATAGTTTGCCAGGGGCGTCGACATGTCAAAATTATTGGGGGGGGGGGCCTCTGATCACTGAAATAAATGAATGAATGACTCACTCCCTCCCTTTTTTTTAAAAAAAAAATTACGTCTTCGTATAGCAGTTTTTAAGCAGCTATTATATTCTTCATGCAAATGAAATTTAACATGAAAAACGTTTAGAAAATGTTTCAAAGTCTCCTGATGTGTTTTGTGTCTCCTCATTTGTTTTTAGATAACAATTAACATTTTTAATTAAAAGTATGTATTTACATTAAGAGGCCAACCTAACAGTTTTATACCGGCCTCGGTAGCCGAGCGTGTTGGGTGGTCGACTCAACTCGCTTTGATCCGGAGGTCTCGGGTTCGAGTCCCGACCAGGGCATGGGTGTGTTTTAATGTCCGCAACAGACTTGTAGAAAAAGGACATGTGACGGGTGCAAATAACCTTAGTGTTGACGTACCCATAAAAATAAAGAATATTTAACAGTTTTATTTAATTATTTACATAAATGCTAACACAAATCGCAGTAAAATTAGTTTTACTTTTTTGTTCTTGCTACAATATTTTACTTTTTAAATTTAATTTTGCAATAATAAAAAAAACACATAGCACGCCGTGATTTAGCAATAATGCCTTTGATCATAGCCGTTCCCGCTTTCGCAATACAGACTTTTCATAAGCTTTCCTTGCGTACTTTACTGCAAGCCAGTGTTAAATAAACTCAAAGACTTTAGAATTATTTTCTCCTTATTCTTTGGACTAGAGGAAGAGATTTCGAGGATAACTAAATATCGTACATATCAATATTGCCTGAAAGTCGTGTTTACGACCTCAAATTGTTCAGAATTCACTAAACAACATACTGGTATAAATGTCATATCACCTCGTTACTTTGAAACTCTTTTTAGTAAAAATGTTAACAATACTCAAAATTATATACTTAGTATATAGTAATAAGTCATGTATTTTGCTGTCTCCGGTCATAGCCCCCCTCCAAAGTTGATGGTTTAGCGGTTTCAGCCCCCCAAAGTTGATGGTCTAGAACATTTCAAATGTGTGTTTAAAATTATGTTCATGTTGCACAATTCAGAGTAAACTTTACACGTGAAGCACACATCTGCCCCCACATCATTAACATTTGGGGGGGGGTCGAGCCCCCCCCCAATCCCCATGGAGTCTGCGCCTATGTGAACGGGCTTATTGGGAGTGAACAGCTAAAATGCCACCAGGTCCATTAATGCAATGGAAAAATATTTATTTTACTTTATTTGAAATTACACAAATAATGAATCACTATGAAGACTTCTTCTTTGCATAATTTTGAGTAATTTTACGCATGTGTTAGTCCATATTTAGCGAAGTTTTACTTACTATGTATGTACAGTCACGGACACTACTGGGTTGTAACGAATCCATTGAAAGTTAATGAGATTGTTACAACCCAGAACTGGCCGTGACTGTACATATCAATCCCAGCCCTGGTTATAATGCATGGCGTTCAAAACTCAACGTTAGATAGAACTGATTTCTGTAACAGCTGTGCCTCGGAGCACTGTAGCGATTTTTAATTGTAATTTCCGATTTCTTCCACGGCAAGGCGCTGTTATCAGGTGGCAAAGATGGCCGGAGTGCTCAGGAAGTCTACGCTATATGAGCAGCGAAGTGTTATTAGTTTTTTATGGTGCAAAGGACAAACAGCCACAGATATTCACAGGGAAATGCAGCCAGTGTATGGGGACAAGTGTTTGTCAGTGCGAAGTGTGCAGTCATTAGGAAAAAGCGTCAGGGTATTCGTGAAGTGAGCAATGTGGTCTTCCTCCATGACAACGCGAAACCACACGTGGCGAAAAAAACAATCGCCAAACTTCAGTCATGGGGGTGGGAGATTATGCAGCATCCCCCATACAGCCCAGACCTAGCCCCCAGTGATTACCATCTTTTTGGTCCATTGAAGAAGTTCCTGGCAGGACAGAGGTTCACGAACGACACCGAAGTGCAGAACGTTGTTCGTCGTTGGTTCCGTGATCAGCCGGCCATCTTCTATGAAACGGGCATTGCGAAACTTGTGGTTATGGTGGGACAAGTGTCTCAACAGGTGTGGTGATTATGTGGATAAATAGCAAACAGTACATAGAAGATTGTGTATATCTTGTTTTTCTTTTATGGCTTGTAATCTGGCACTATATAGTTAGGCGCAAAGACTTTTCGATTTGCCCTCGTATTATTTTTTTAAAAATTTTAAGCCCATATTTAGCACATTTTTACTGCACATAAATCCGTTCCATGATAAAGACTTTTCAGGTATTCGAACCCAGGACTCGTGGTTTGCAGGTCGTTACGAGAGCTACCCGGCGTCTGAGAATTAAGTCCCGTCTCAAAGTCTTTCAAAGTGACTCCTTTCCGCCTCAACTTAAACGTTCCCTTCTCGGACAGAGGCAACAGTAACAGCGTCTGGAGCGGAAATCCCGCAGGAATCAGACGACGTTTATCTAAGAGGCAGCGAAGGGCTCCATTAAGGAAGCTCCCTAACGGAGTGTCCGCTTCAGCAACCGAAACCGCCCTTCAAGGAGTTAATGGAGGGCTAGCCCTTCTTCCAAAGCTTCCTTCAACCGTTTCCCTTTCAGTATCATTCCGCGTCCTCTTTTGCTCAGTGTTGCCACGTCCAGTCCTCACGTAAACTCAACGAATTTAGTAGTACACTTCTGATTGATTTGCTTTATTTTACTTCACCTTTTGTGCCACTTTTGGCTAATTTGCAAAGATGGGGATGAGTGATGTGATGAAATTGATGAATGAACACACAACATCCATGCCCAGGCCGGGATTCGAACACGGGACCGGCGAGTACACATCTGTTCAGATAAAGTGGCACATACTTCAACTGTTCGTCATAAAATGTGCCACTTTACAACAAGAGTGTACAATACTGTGCAATTTATACACAGCAGTTTTGATGCACTCATTTCAAGCACATGAAGCAACATGCAAATCTTTACCACGATCCTTCACCATCTACAGAAACGTTTTGCATCACCGAGCAAAGTCGCGGGTTTCTGGCGGGAGATCGAGCTGCATCTTCCGTGAAACAGGAACCGTAACATAGACATTAGTCGTATAAGAAATATTTTCAGTTACCAAGCGAATCCTAGAAAAACATTTCCGCGTACAATCCCTATATGATAGAAGAAACACAGATCAGTTACTATTTGGACAGAGCATTCCCTGACATTCGCTAAGAGACTCTGAGGAAAGCGGCCCACCTTCAGCGCTTGTCTTTCCCGGTGAACGGGGTCCGTGTCAGTCGCTAGAGTCGGCTATTAAAATTACAGTTTTCATATTGTGTACTAACCTTGACTATAGAAGGAGTTGAAAATGATGTCCCTCTGCTGCAACACATTCCTGGCGTCTCCGAAGGAAATTGGCATTTACATGTGCAAGTTCGTCTACTGTAATTCTCCCGATTTCTCGTACAATGCTCTCTTTTAACTCACGGATGCTGTGCGGATTGTCTTTGTATACTTTATTTCCCCATTTTCATTTCCACTTTTATTCAGAACTGACCCTGTTACTCTAAACTTTTTTACGAGGTTTAATATAGTGGTCCTATGTGGAACGGGAACACCAGGAAATTTCGTTGCAAAACGTCGTCGCACTTCTCCACAATTCCTCTTTCCAAAATAACACTCGACAAGATAAATCCTTTGTTGTAATGTAAACTTTTGTGGTGCCATATTAAGCCACAATCTTCAACACACGGACACGACACAACACAACTTCCGAGGGAGGATTATACTGGCGTCAGTCTGCAACGTCAACAGAAAGGGAAAGAGAGCGGAAAAACAGACTGTAGCGTGCGACTGTCGCGGACCCGTTCACCGGGAGAGACAAGCGCTGACGCCGGGCTGCTTGCCGCCGGCTCTGGTAGCGAATGTCAGGGAATGCTCTGTATGTAATGCGTGGCTCATATGTTTTTTTTCCTTGGTTCTTTTGTTTTTCTGTTACTATTCTTGTCATACCCTATTTAACCTCACTTGTCAGGTTGCTACTTTATATTCATTTTTCATATTGTAGACGATAGGGCAAGAGTGACTTATGCAAAATCCTTGCTCAGCATAATATACGTGTGCTCCAACTTGGCAGAAGCATTGCCTCTACTCGGGGTCATGAACCTCCGAGTATAAGATTGCTCCTGCAAAGTTGGAGCACACGTACATTATGCTGAGCAAGGGTGTTGCATAAGTCATTCTTGCCCTACCGTCTACAGTATTAATGTTTATATTACTTTAACACATATTATCATATTATTGTACCTTATCGATTCTATTGATTGCATACTCTGTGTAGCAATGTGATAATATAAGACATGCATGTAGTGCCATGTCTTTAAATAAATAAAAAGTCGTAGTTCTCGATCAAGTTGTACAAGTAAATGGTATCTAAATTCCCCAAGGTGAGGTAGATAAAGAATATAAATACCTGGCTTATGTACTTAACGTCAAGAATAGTCTGAAGGTTTATTTATATCGGCACTACGTAGAATTACAAAATGGAGTCTACAAGGGAGAAGCGCATGAAAACCTAAATTTGATTTTGTTCCTTATCTACTAGATTTTTGTGTAGGTTTGCACAAGTTTGCTGTATTTTAGCACAGACCTATTGCTCATCTATATATATTTTGAACTTTGAGTTAGTGCCTGTATATCTTAAGAAGAATAAGTCTTTGAGGACCACGTGCAGTTATTTCCGAGCCAGTGCGAAGGCCTTTCCACCCATCTGCCTGCGAACTAAGGCCATTGTCGAACTTTGTCCTCCATTAGTAAACTTTCTGGTGTGGTAAGCACGCAGAGATATATTGAATTTTCATTTGCCGAGACATTTCTGTAAGTTTTAGGCTGACAGAGGGCAAAAAACCACTCATTTTCATTGGTGCAGACAGGAGGCGCCATCTTTAAAATTACAACAATGGCGCTTTGAAGCTCACTTGATCAGTGTTGCAGCCTTGAGGTCGTTTTGTAAATAACAGTTGATGTATTTCATGTAAATCTGAGCTGTATACAGTCGGCCCTACAATTTTTATTGCTCTTCTAAGGTTTTTCATTTGACTCTTGTAATAGACTAAGTCAGTGGTTCCCAAAGTGTGTGCCGCGGCGCCCTGAGAACTGCTCAATGTTTCTGAATTTGAAATGTCTATTTTTTAACTGAAGGCAAGCAACCTAAGCACTAACTGAGCGTTGCAAGTGTTAGATAGGCCTACATAGTGACTTGGGCGCCACGGAAAAATCTTGAAACAGTAAGGGCGTCGCGAAAACGAAAAAAGTTCCCTAAGAACCCCTGGACTGGCTCGAAAACTGGCACAAACTATTACGTATTCTCCCCGAGGCAGTGATTGGCTAAAACCAAACAGGGCCGTAGCCAGAATCCATCTCCAGGGGGGGCTCACGGGTTATTCGGGGGAGCTTTGTACATCAAGTTCATTCTTCAAAAGTTTTAACTGTATTAAATGAAGGTAAATTATGTGTAGGGATCATTAAGATACATAAAGTTTAGAAATATCACAAATACAAGGGATGGATAAAAAGTAATGGCAACACTGCTGTCCCGTGAAAGGGGTGAGTCACAGCACCACAAGCGTTTCGTGGCTGATAAAGGAATGTCAGACGAGGAAGTATAGTGAGTGGGGAGCGATTGTATGTTATTCATTCAAAAACAGCAGTGCTCTGAAGCAGAGGACGAGAGTGCAAGCGCCCTAACAATATGTTTAGGCAAGAAGAACAACGTCTCTCAGGCAGACGGTCAACGCAGCCTACTACTGCACCTTCTTGCAACACCACCTTCGTCTCGCATTAAGAAGGAAGCGACGGCACGGTGTCCCATCATCCTGCTTGACAATGCAAGGTGTCACACTGCGAACAATGTGACGGCGCTCCTGAATAACTGGTGGTGGGAGGTACTGGAACATCCGCCGTATTCACCGGTATGAGACCGTGTGATTACGACCGTTTTGTCAAAATGAAGGAACCACTGGGCGGGAAGCACTACGACACGCGCGAAGCCATAATACGTGCTATAGGGCGGTCACTGCGGGACATCGACAGAGATGCACGCGCTGACGGTGTACGACGCCTTCCATACGTGTGACAGAAGGTCGTAGAGATGAGGGGCGATTACTTTGAAGGAATGTAACACGTGCTCCTCTGCCAATACAGTCAAGTACCAATTATACCAGTGTTGCCATTACTTTTTATCCAACCCTTGTGTACTACGTTTTTCTCTATCTTTTAAAATATCGCTTGAAGTGTTAATTGGCTGATACTGAAATCAGCCTTTACTACACACTCCATACTACGTTTGATGATGCAGATATTTATATCACAAGAAAAGATGGACAATATTCAATCATAGTGCATACATTCCACTCCCCGGCCGAAACAATAAAACTCCCCTTCGTTCCCAAAACGTGGGAGCTGTTAACCTTTGACGCAGACGCGGAGGGAATTTGCATAATGACATCAAAGTCACAGATTTTTGTATAAATGGGAGGTTGCAACAGGGGCAACGACGGTACAGATAAAGAAGCTCCCCTGTGAAGAAACTTTCTGAAGTCTAGAGAAGAGAAATCTCCTAAATACTTGCCGCTACTTCAAGACTCCTCCTTATAAATAAGATGAACGAATGTAACAGCTGTTGTTCATGCTCCCTGAATTTAACCTTCATCAAAGTTGTGAGAAAAATAATACCTGCTGTCTACTTTTTCACTCTTCACTGCAAACAAATTGCGCAAAATAGTTTTACCTAATGTCAAGGGGGCTGAGCCCCTGCCTGGCTACGGGCCTGAAATCAAATATACGCAATTTAATCTTACTAGAGAGCAAAATATAACACCCGTAACAATCAGCTCTCCTTTGGCGTTAACCATAAAAACCATAGCAGTGGCAACACTGCTTACAGTGGAGCCTTGGTATCTTTAGAAGTCGAGCAAAAGACTGGCACCCTGGCGGTTCATATTTTACATCCACCCCAAAAGAAGAGGGTTGAAAAGAAAGGGAGGCTTCTGTAATGGTTTCCATGTTTTACTTACGTCTAAAGAAGCGCGATAACTCATCTATTGCCGGAGGAAGAGAATTTCATGAAGTCGAACCTTTCAACGACGAAAAGCCATTCGTTTTTCTTTTCCTTATGCAAGTTCGCTATGAAAATTTTGCCAGGGAAAAAAACCCAGACAGCGAGCAGCACATTAAAAACCACAGGAAGATTCAGATGGAACAAAATTATCGCCGAACACGGCGCTACAATATCTGCGTTTATGATAAATGTCCCCATGCATAAGAGAGATACGTTACTGCGAGCGCCTGCGAACGCTGTATTCCGGTGACGTAAAAAGTGCTTTATGGCTAAAGCTCGAATTGAAAGGGAGAGATGAATGGTTTCTCCGTTTTTCTGTTCCTTTTCCAAAGTTTTTGGTCCTTTGAATATGTGCTCTTTATTATTACTATTATTCAAAACAGGAAGAGTGTCGCGACGTAAGTTAAAAGTCTAGCTTCGTTCAGTGAATAAAAAACAGTTGTCTCGATTCGGTGCTGACGTCACCGCCTTGGAATCAATGAGGCACGGGTTCGATGCGCGGTGCATCCACCTAGTGATTCGATTTCGTGCTCGTAGCGAACACGTACTCTTAGCGAACACCGGAAGGAAAGAGTTGCTTTGCTGTTTTAAGTCCACTTTATGCATAGTGAGGCTAATCGGGACTGGACCTACAGTTTAAAGTGGGATCCGAACCACTTGTGGCTCCACCGGGTATCGAACCCGAGACCCCTCGATTACAAGGCAATGACGCTACCACTGCGCCATGGGGGAGGCCCCGGAAGGAAAGGATTTGCAGGTGGCTGCTGTTAGCGAACACACAAACTTGCCCTGTCTTGTTTGTCCCTGAAAGTGGTCAACATGCAAGTGTTGCCAGTGATACCTTATAATTAGGGACATTGAATTTTCGCGATGCGCGAAGTGTATAAAAAATATGCAATTTTGAACATTCTGAACGTAACTACACCCCCAATGATGAAATATGCATGAGTTTTATTCGCGAAGTAATGCGAAATGTGTGCTTTTCCACGAAATGAACGCTTTTTCGCGAAATAACCGTGAAATATCATCAAATTAAGTAGAAAACACGCAAAAACCGGCAATCGAGGTTGTGCGCGCAAACTGTCGATTTGTAACGAAACATTTGCCTAAAGTTTCCTACCACTTGCAGCTGAAGAACGTTTTATCTTCGTCACATGAGGAAGACGCTGCAAATTGGGATTTCCCATGCACAGAATCTCAGTTCGAAAACTTCGCTCCCTGTCAATCTGCATTCAGTTCTTCCCCCGAATGTCCACTCAACTTTCAGTTTGACTGAACTTGCTAGCTGTAGCAGCGATAAGATTAGTCTGTTCCCGCACATCAAGGGAAACAATGGGGTCATTTGTGTTCAGTCATGAATGAATTTTGTTTATCATCATGTGATTTTCAACATGTGTGTGTGTATGTGCAGTGGTGATTATTTTATTTGTTGGACAGCAAGGATATCCTTTAAATACATACAATGAATAAATCACTTGAGATATGCAATTTAGAAATGAAGTGATTTAGTGTTGATGTTTTCCTTTTGGTTGGACAGCTAAGTACTTGTGTATGTGTACAGTATATAAAAATGAAGTAGTTTATCAATTTATAGCTCTTTCGTATGTTGTCTCCTCTCATAATGAAAAAGTTTGTGCCAATGATTATTTTTTCCTCCGCTGGTATATACCGCTGATCTAACATTTTATTTACCGCTCTCCTCAGTTTTTATTTACCATAAATTTGTCTCCCTACTTATACGAGGGTCACTATTTATATTTTGAGCCTAACAATGAAAAAACAGGAATTTAGCATTGAAAACTGCTTTATTGTTTTTCGAAGTATTCTCCTTTATGGTCAATAAACTTTTGCATTCGTTCGAACCATTTGTCAAAGCAGTTTTTCCAATCTTCTTGAGACACCTCCATAATATGGTTTTTGAACGCATCAACGGCGTCTTCCGCCGACGAAAATCGTTGTCCACGCAATTTATTCTTTCCATTCGGGAACAAGAAGAAGTCATTGGGTGCCAAATCAGGACTGTACGGCAGATGACCCATCAATTCGATTTTTTGACTGTTCATAAAGTCGGTTGTTAGACGAGATGTGTGACAGCTGGCATTGTCTTGAGGAAGAATGATCCAACGGCGTTTGTTTTCCGTATTTGACCGAAGACCTCTGGTAAACAAATTGTTGTGTACCATTCAGAGTTGACCGTTCTACGTTCCTCTAAAGGCACAGTTGCCACATGACCAGTTTTCCCAAAAAAACAGGCGACCATTTGTTTCGATGTGCTTCGAGCGCGAACAACTTTTGTTGGATTGGGTTCATCTTGAAACACCCATACAGTCGACTGCTGTTTACGTTCCGGCTCATATGCATATATCCATGATTCGTCACCTCTTACAATCTTATATACGTCTTTTGAAGCACCACGATTGTATTTATTGAGCATTTGTTTCCACCAATTGACGCGAGCGTCTTTTTGAGTTTTTGTCAAATTGTGTGGGATCCGAGAACATACCTTTCTCACAGCTAAATGATCATGTAATATTTTATATATGCTGGTGGAACTAATGCCTATGGTTGCCTCAATCTCACAGTATGTCACATGACGATCTTGCAGTATTAGGTTTTGCACAGCATCAACGTTTTCTTGAACAACAACTGATTTTGGACGACCTTCGCGAATCTCGTCGGTGAGCGAATGGCGGCCACGATTAAATTCGTTATACCAGTGTTTCACAGTGGCAAAGGATGAGGCTTCATCGCCAAATGTGGAAGTAAGTTGATCGATGCACTCTTGTCTTGATAATCCACGTCGAAAATCGTAAAAAATCATCGCACGAAAATGTTCACGAGTTAATTCCATTTTATTGTTGTCGCGCAATCTCCAAGGCAACATAAACAACACAAATGAAGCTATTGACAAAACATTTGAAGTACGTTATGGTCAATAATTCCAGACGATTCCGTGCAAACGTCAAATCGCGCCTAACTTCAATCAGTGTTGCCAAGGCTCAAAATATAAATAGTGGCCCTCGTAATCATTTTAGTTTGAAATTAGCTAAGTGAAGGATCCTCAACAATTTAGTTCAACTACATGATAGTTTGTTAAAATTTTGATACATTTCACCTATCTTAAAATCAAATTTTACATAGGAACTGTAAATGTTGTTCAACCTAGGTTACTTTTTGTACAAAGGACAACTTCCTAAGACATTTGTAAATGTTATCATCAATTTTAGGTTTGACTAGCTATGTTTAGTTCTCTTAGCCTAAATTTTTCATTGTATTTATGCTAATGGAACCTAACCTAACCTTGTAGGCATTCCTCATCTGACGTCAGAACACAAGGTAGCAAAACTGTTGTGCGACAAGGAAGACCCGATTGAAGAATCACGGGTGAGTCAGGTCAGGTCAAGAGGCAACAGCCACTGAGGTGTTTCTCGACGCAAGTTGGCTTATCACTGGCAACACTTGCATGATGACCAGTTTCAAGGACAAATAAGACAGGACAAGATTGCGTGTTCGCTAACAGCACACCTGCAAATCCTTCCCTAACTGTGTTCGCTAAGAGCACGTTCGCTAACAGAACGGCACCAGTGATTCATATCCTACTTTTAACCCTAGCTTATCCGAGGGGGGGCTGTCAGGCCAACCTCCTCTATTTTTTCACTTTACCAACTGAACATTTTTATCAAATAATGAATATAAATTCCATATGATGTTCTCAATATTTCTGTTCAACTTTTGTTCATAAAAACACGAATGCGATGTAAATTGAAGGCAAAATGCACTTGGTGGTCGCCATCTTTGAATGCCAGTGACATTGTACAACGATTGTAATTTTTGTAATTATTAAAATTAATAAACAACTACACTTCTATAAACAAAAAAACATTAATGAAAAATCTATAGTTATGAGTTGTAGCGAATGGTAAAACGTGTGAAATAATGCAATAAATGGTTATTATTTTTCATTAATGATGGTAATTTTTGTAATTATTATCATTAATAAATAACTACACATACAGGGTGTATCATAAGTAATAACGCAAACTGACACAGGTGAAAGTACACGATAATAGAAGCAAAAACGTGTCAGTAAACATGGGTCTGCAAACGAGCCATTTTCGAGATAATTGCGAATGTGTGATTACAAGCCGCCACTGACTTCATTGTTTGTAAACGTCGTCCTAGTAGGTAAAATGCTAATAATACAGTAAGAAAAGTGATTCCCATAGTACGATTAGACTGCGTACTGATTGTATCCATCCTGTTTGACTACAACGCCATCTCTCGGAAATGTTATGTTTTGTAAACAAAGAGCAAATCTCGGAAGGAGTAAAGCACTCTGTGTTTACAAAATACAATCAGTGGCGGCTTCTAACCATACATTCGCACACATTATTAGCATTTTACCAATTATAGGACGACGTTTACAAACAATGAAGTCAGTGGCGGCTTGCAACCACACATTCGCGATTATCTCGAAAACGGCTCGTTTGCAGACCCATGTTTACCGAAACTTTTTTGCTTCTATTATCGTGTACTTTCACCTGTGTCAGTTTGCGCTATTATGATACACCCTGTACATGATCAACAAAGGAAGCAGTGGTACATTAACAAAATGGTTTCTTGAATTTTAGTGATAAAATAAAGTGGGGGCTTGTGCCCTACTCCCATCAGGTAAGTTTCTCGTAGGGCACGTTAAGCTAAGGTGAAGCCGAGGAATGATAGTTTCACACAAAACATGCTTTGATTTCAATAGTCTGAATGGGAACTGCTACTGAAAAAAAGCATAGTACAAGATAGTATGAATTACTCCCTATGTTTCAAGTAGAAACTGTTTTTAAAATTATATTATTGAGCTAGATGCGATCTGTAAAAATATGATAAGTAATTACAGAATCCCAAGTATTCCTTATGGACAAACAACTTCAATTTACGGCTAATCAAATGGAAGTTTCTACTTTTAGCAACAAGAAAAATCTTCAACCTGTCCTCTTTCTGTTCATGTGTTTTTCTGCACCATCGCAAGTTTGATATTCCCAAGAGAACAAGAAATGCTAAGTTTCTCTCCCTCCTACAATAATCCAGCGCATAGACATCTCTTTCTCCAGCTCGCCACGGCGAATGGTCGGTGGGGGAGGCACAGTTTCGGGTTCTTGCGTCTAGCTGGACATGGAAACTGTTCCTCCTGCCCTTAAACTGTAGGTCCAGACCCGATTAGTCTCCAAGTGACATGTGTCGCTTGTCCTTTCGATCTGAAAGTGTCTTAGGGAAAACGGACTATCATTACTTTCAGGACAGTCTTCAAAATCTCCCAAAAATGTCACAAGGGAAAGCCACCTGCTATAATGTTCCAGAACTACTTTCTAATAGTCTGGAGGGGAGTAATGTTTGTGTATATATATCGTCCTGTTGTGTACCTTGTTCCATTTGTACTTGGTACAGAGTCTGAAGAAGACCTTGCTAGAAGGTTGAAACGTTACGTTTAGTTTATGTTTTATAATAAAATAAATTTCTACCTTGGTCAGCATAGAGTTTTCATCTCTGAGCAAATACGGAATGCAGTCTTGAAGCAGCATGCTCGCTTCGATCCTAAAAAGCCTTTTGACTGCAACGCCCTCTAGAATTGTGGTTACAGAACTTCCCCAGGCAAACGGTATTAAGTGTTTGAAGAACAAACTGGCTCCTCTCAGCGAGGCACATTTCAAAAACAGGACACCGAGGGAAATTATAGGATGCGAATATCCGCTTTGTAGAAAAAAACAAATACATTTCTTTGATTGGTGAAATTTCCTTTCGTGTAGGTTTTCTGCATGTACGTGGCAACACTGCTGTATATACGCCATGAAACGGAACCGGTGCTTCTCACTTATACCACATGTTAGTTTGATACTTAACCTACCTCCCAGTAAATGGACTCTTCCTTCCAACACTAGGCGCATGCGCAGTGACGAGAGAAACAGAGTATCGTTGGAGTTGGCGGTCTAAAGTTGTGTAGTCAGAACCAGTGTTGCCACATGAAGGGAAATTTCCCTTTTTAAAGGGAAATTCGGACGGAAATTTTAGCGAAAAGGGAATTTCGATGAAGAATACCACAATTGAAGTGAAATTTTAAGGTCATCTGACTTGACTACATATTACAGTTTATGTTAATTTTGAATTTCATATACATATTTTTGTGTTATTAATTTTGCTATTCCTACTTGTTTCTGCTCCTTTAAGTTTATTGTACGTTGCTTTTACGCATCTTTGGATAAATAGTAACGATGAGGATTAACGATTGAATGGATTCCTGACCAGGATTCAAACCTGGTTCATCTGGTCAGGAAGAGATGAAACTGAAATGTGATTTCCTTTTCAAACGAATAACGAATTCAACGGACTACTACTGCTTCCATGACCACCACTAATAATGCTGTTACTAGCATTACTACTAATTATTATTATTATTATATAATTTGCTTAGGTGAAGGGAAAAATTGGTCCAAAAAGGGAAATTTTGCCCCTTGGAAAGGGAAATTATGCCCTCATATTGTGGCAACACTGGTCAGAACCCCTCTAATGTGAACGTTCTGTTGATTCTCGTTGGACAGACCGTCAATGCGCAGTAATACTGTTCATTTTTAGAACATAGCCTGCGGCCTGCGTTGCGAAAGAAGAGGGGACACTTTCTGCTGAATCATCCCATCATTTTGCAGGACAATGCTCGGGCGCATGTAGCGCAACCTGTGGCTGATTTCTTAGCTTGATGAAGCTTCCGAACTGTGCCAGAGATTCTTCAGGCAATAGACAGGTTAATTCAGAACAGAACAGGCACTGATACAGGTATACTATGACTCCCACATAGTTGGCAATGGTTGTACACAATGTTGGTGACTACATCGAAGGGCTGCAAAAGTTTAACAGCGGCATCTCTTTCGTATCATTTGCCACTATTAAATATCCAACCCTCGTACATCCATATTCAGATAAAGTTTCCAGCAGGGTTCTTAAAACTCCAGTATCCCCATAAATTCTAACTGGTTCCAAAACAGGACCGGAACCTTCTTCCTCGCACAATTAATATTCGGTCCAAGTTGCGTGTTCTTTCATTTCAATACCGAACTTGGACCGGACTTTAAAATTCAGCCGGAGAGAAGGTTACTGAACGGAACTGAAGTACTTTACAGATAAAAAGGTTATTTACGGTCCATAACCCATTTACGCTGGCTGTTTTTCTCCCCTGGACCGGAATTGAATTTATTTACAATTCCTGTACCATTAATAATTCTGCTTTTATCCTGCGACTTTCGATCTCCCGGGTTCGAGTCCCGGTCTGTGTTATTTGCGCGGTGTTTTTAATAATCACTGGATATAATTTCGTTCCATTGTTCAAAAAGAGAGAAATGAACATTTACACAAGCCTAAGGGGCAGTGGCCGGCAAAGGCGCCGCAGGCTTTTTGTCCGGGTGGGGGGGGGGGGCAGTCATAGAAACTATTATTATTGCTATTATTTTTTGTTACTACTACTTTACAAATAGAATAGAAAATACTTTAGCGTTGTATACACGTTCAGACCAGAGTCTACTCTTTAGACAGAATTGATTGATTGAATTAATGTTTTAAGTCCACTTTATGCACAGAAAGGCTAATCGGGACTGGACCTACAGTTTAAAGTGGGATCCGAACCACTATGTGCCTCCACCGGGTATCGAAACGAAACGCTCGGGAACGAGTCAATCAAGAGCAACGTTTCACGCCGTGGTGGCATAACAAACCGCACAAGCCTACATTCGATTGGTGAAATCATAAAGTGTCGCTTTCATTTACAGTTTCAAAAAAATATTTTTTGTCAAACAATAAACGAAATCAATTCCTGCAAAACCAAGGTTCTTGAAGGTAATGGAACCCATACATTCTAATGGGTTCCGCTGCAGGACCGGTTCAAGTTGCGTATTGTTACATTGAAAAAAGGTACCTGGACCGAATTTAAATTGAGTCGGAAAAAAGGTTCATGGACCGTATTCAAATTGATCTGGTAAAAATGTTCCTGAAATACAGCGTGTCCACAATGAGACTCCAACATTTTGAAAGTCTATAACTTTTTCATTTTAAATTGTACAGCTGTGATTCCGGAAGCAGCAGAAGCAGAAACTCAAAAAGTTTATGTGGTAACGTTTTAGTGCACGCAATAGCCGTAGTGGCGCTGCAGCACTCGATTGTTTGAAAATGGAGATTCCAAACGAGCGTGCACAGGATGTGTGGTGGTGTGCAGAAACGAAATCACTTATTCAAGTGCAACGAAACTTTCGTCGTGTGTACAATAAGGATCCTCCGACATTCACGACTATGAGAAGTGGTGTGATCAGTTTTTGGCGACCGGCAATGCTTTGAAAGGACACTGTGGTGGTAAACCCAGAATCCAGGAACAGGTTGTAGAAAATGTGCGGAGGTCATTCGAAAGGAGTCCACAGACGTCAGTAAGACAAGCAGCGAGAGAACTTGGTATGAAACGGTGGACAGTTCACACAGTTCTTCACTGCTTGTCTTACTGACATCTGTGGACTCCTTTCGAATGAACCTGTGCACGCTCGTTTAGAATCTCCATTTTCAAACAATCGAGTGCTGCAGCGCCACTACGGCTATTGCGCGCACTAAAACGTTACCACATAAACTTCTTGAGTTTCTGCTTCTGCTGCTTCCGGAATCACAGCTGTACAATTTAAAATGAAAAAGTTATAGACTTTCAAAATGTTGGAGTCTCATTGTGGACACGCTGTACTTTACAGATAAAAAGGTTCTTTACGGTCCAGAACCCATTTCCGCTTACTGATTCTCTCTCCTGGACCGGAATTGAATTTGTTTAAAATTCCTGGACCTTTAAAAACCCTGTGCAAATCACATTAAGACCGCCGTAAGAGCATTTCCGTACACTCCCACGGCCAGGACGTCCGAAGAAAGCTCAGCCATGAATTCCTTCAGAGTTCATCACCGCCTCTAATGCACCCGTTGCGTTTAAAATTTCACGCCCCTCGGGCGCTCGGGATGGGAAGGAAATTGGAGAACAACTTCTTCATCCCTAGTCACGGGGGAGGAAGCGGGGTTAATGTGGCGGAAGATAAAAGAACCTAGAATTCTTCAACCACGTTAGCTGGTACGGACTCGCTTCTTCTTCGCCACGAAACGAGACAAAATGTCATTTTGCTAAATGTGCAGGCATCAAGGATGCAGGAAGAGGGGTTCCTAAGACGCTACGCTGATACAAGCATCGTCAAGAAGCGCGTGGGTGTCAAGGCTCTACAAGATGTGCATTCTTTTGTTATTTTGCACAGTGATCACTAGGGCAAGGATTTTCATGACAGCATATTTTTTCAATGCATCAGTTGATGTTCCTTGATGCACCTTCGTGCATCTTTTTTGGATGATGTACTTAAACGTTTGGTCTGAGCTACATAAACTCTGTAGCACAGACCAAACGTTTAAGTGCATCATCATAAAAGATGCATTCTGGTGCATCAAAACGCATCAAGGTGCATCGAAACGCAACTGATGCATTGAAGTGCATCTTGTTGGTGTTTCTTTCACGATATACAAAAATGCACCCAAATACGTCAAATGTGAATCTCTGAAGAAGCCACAAAACACACTTTAGTGCATCAATCGATATGATGCATTTAGTTTCTCTGACTGTATAAGGCCTTAGAAAAGTGTTCGCACAAGTCAATAGCGAATATGTTGTAATAGGTAATCCTTGGTTCATATCCTTGCCGCTAGGCGGCACTCAAATCATCCACAGAGCATTGTTCAGTGTTTTGGTCTCCAAGATCACCGGACCTGACAACGTGCGACTTCTCTTTGTGGGGTTTCATCAAAGACAGGGTATTCATCTCACCGATGCCGCGTGATATCGCACGCAGCCCTAAGACACTATCGACAGGGTCATGTTGATGCTAGTGTTGCAAGAAGAACATAGAACTACAAAAGAGACGGAACATTCTCTTGTCTAGGGATGGACGATATCGGAAATTTGATATCGCGATATATCGTCAAGGAAATATAGTCACAGACGATACGATATTTTTTTCCGTGTCGTGATTTCGGCTATATATTGACTCCACGATATAATTCGCCAAATATCGTAACAATATATCGCCAAAATATCGTGTCGACATATCGCAGACACTATAGCTATATATCGCCAAAATATCTTGACGATATCGCCTGGACGATAGTTTTTCAATATCGCGATATATCGTCTGGACGATATATCGCCAAAATATCGTGACGATATATCGCAGACACTATATATATATCGCCTGGACGATATATCGCAAACACTATATATATCGCCAAAATATCGTGACGATATATCGCAGACACTATAGCTATATATCGCCAAAATATCGTGACGATATATCGCAGACACTATAGCTATATATCGCCAAAATATCTTGACGATATCGCCTGGACATTTTTCAATATCGCGATATATCGTCTGGATGATATATCGTCAAAATATCGTGACGATATATCGCAGACACTATATATTGCCAAAATATCTTGACGATATCGCCTGGACATTTTTTCATTATCGCGATATATCGTCTGGATGATATATCGCCAAAATATCTTGACGATATATCGCAGACACTATATATATCGCCAAAATATCGGGACGATATATCGCAGACACTATATATCGCCAAAATATCTTGACGATATCGCCTGGAATTTTTTTCAATATCGCGATAACACTACGTATTAGGCGAAACGGGACTATACGATGTATAAAGTTTCAGGAAGTTCGCCAAACATGGCATTAACGTAGAACTAGAAAATGGACAGAACACGCACTTGTCGCTTTAACACGCACTAACGGACGGTGTTTACTCACATGCTCTGTTCTTTCGCACGATTACAGCTTCCCTTGTTTAATCACAACAAGAGCGAACGGGATTGTCGGCGCTCTTCAGTGGCGTCCACTCTAAGCGGCTGATGAAGCGGAATCGGCGAAAACTCTTTTGTTCTGCGTCGAAATACGCGGGTGACAGCAAAAGGTCGTTCCAGAAATGGAAGAGGCGATGTGTGTGGTCGCCGGCGAGAGATATGATTGTCTGGACGAACAACGGCAATTGTATCCCTATGTTCCGCTGCACAGCGATATGCCGATGACATTTTGTCGATATCGTCGGTGACAAAAAAGTTCACGGAAGGCAGAGCCGGCCGACTGAGCTATCGCGCGAACACCCGAAATCTCCTTGCTAGATCGGAAAATACGCACAATGGATCATTATTTTGGAACACAAGCCTAACTGACGGGTCACCTACTTCTTGCTACATAGCTCCATGTGTCCACCCATCGTCTTCGTGGGGGGAGGGCGGGGATGCCTCGATGAGTGTGAACAACCTCAGTAGCGAAGTAAAAGCTGTAGATGTAACGTCGTTCTTTTGGTTTCATTTCAATACGGAACTTGGACCACATTTAAACTGATCTGGAAAAAGGTCCCGGGACCGTATTTAAACCGGCCCGGAAAAAAGGTTCCTGGACAGAATTCAAGTACTTTACAGATAAAAAAGGATCTTTACGGTCCAGAATCCATTTACTCTTCTGGACCGGAATAGAATTTATTAAAACTTCCTGGACTTTTAACAACCCTGCTCGATAGAATCCCCGCGACAGAGTGTGCCCACACACACAGTGTCACTAAACAGATCTCGTCACGAAAACGGCGCTTAAAAGGCTCGTTGATCCGTCCTTTTCCCGCTAATCTCGCCCCTTTGGGATACAATTTTCTCCAAGAACATCCCCGCTCGCATTCAACGACATCTCCCGCCGAAGTTTAAGAAAGCGAGCACCCCCCCCCCCCCCCACCACCATCCGATAAAGAAGGGAGCGCGGGAGACTGTGATGAGTTCAGACGGACTTTGACAAGTTTTTCAGGACGAGGAGAGAGGAGGGCGCTTTTTCTCAGGACGGAATATTTAACGACCCCCCTCCCCCCCATTATTACTTCTTTTTTCTCCAGAGCTCCCGTAGGCACATTGTTCCCTGAAATTATTCGCAAGGAGAAACTTTCCTCACTTATTCTGTTTCCAGACTCTCTCGCGTCTGAAAAGTTCCCATCCCTTCCAGCTTCAAGAGTCTTTTCAGCCAGCACTGCACATAGAGGCGGGACCAATCGATAGCCATGCCTGGGCCACGACTTAACATCATCACTCCACACTTTCATATTTGCGTATCTTCACCAGGGGCTCCCTCAAACTTCTGTTGGACCCCCTATATAAGGGGCCTAATGTATAATTTTCAATGTTTCATTTTGATACACCACAGACCTGCATGGGTTTGGATGACTCACAGATGACTGTTGTCTCAATCACTTCAGCATGCTGACTCCAAAAATGAAATCTATTTTAACCAATCATGTCTAGTTTTTTCAGAAAATAGCAATACATCAAGTGCCTTAATTTCTTAAAATGTGTAGTTCCATCATTTCCTCAATAGATGGCTCTGTTAAGACGATGGTAAAATTTCGGTTTTCTAGAATACAAATCCTCTAATTTTGAATTATTATTGCACATACAATAGTAAGCATTTAATTCACCTTCTATCTTCGTAAGACACATTGACATGAAAATTGTAAATTTTGATTACGTAAGTTCCATTTTAAAAATCCATCGTAAAAACTTCACAAAATGTCCAAAACTCAATGTTATAATGTAGTGGGTTGATTGAAAATTAATAGTGGAGAAAAAGTCCTGACGTGATGGGAAGAAATTTATGTCATATCCGTCACCAGCATTCCAAAATGCTTCCAGAATCACCTATTGGTTTGTAAACAACCGAAATTTTCCTTGGTTATTTTGTTACGTTGTGTAATACGGTAAGTGTTCCGCAACACTCCACCCTTACCGGGCCGCTTCTGGCAGGAAAAACCCAAATAAACAACTAAATAGGCTCGTTAGTCCTGGGTTCCCATCCCGTTCCTTACCAGAGCGCTCGGAACCAAAGAATCAATCCCAGGCAAGAACTTACTGAATTAATGTTGCAGGGTGATTGCTGAAAACTCGCAGAAATGGGCTTTATACATTTATTTACAATTCAACAAAACAAGGCTCGGATTCTTCCAAAAATTCTCTAATTAACATTATTTGCATTCCTCTAACTTGAGCCCCACGGCAGAACTGCCAAGTGGAAGCTAAGCATCGGCAGAACTGCCTCGGGATGCTCTTTCTCATGGGAGGCCACTGGAGCCCGAAGATCTCTCTCCCTTCTGCTATCCGGTTCCTAAACACACTCCCCCCTGTCCTCAGACAGAGGCCATATTTATACTTCCTCTTGCAAGTTGGTACTGGGGAGAATCTTATGAATATGTAAGCCATGTCGTTGAAGAGTTCACATTAAGAAAGCTGCAAGTTTGTACTGTGGATAATCTTATAAATAGTTAAGCCATGTCGTTGTAAAGTTCACATCAAGTTGGTACTGTGGAGAATCTTATAAATAGTTAAGCCATGTCGTTGAAAAGTTCACATAAGAAAGCTGCAAGTTGGTACTGTGGAGAATCTTATGATTAGTTAAGCCATATCGTTGAAAAGTTCACATCAAGTTGGTACTGTGGAGAATCTTATAAATAGTTAAGCCATGTCGTTGAAAAGTTCACATAAGAAAGCTGCAAGTTGGTACTGTGGAGAATCTTATGATTAGTTAAGCCATGTCGTTGAAAAGTTCACATCAAGTTGGTACTGTGGAGAATCTTATAAATAGTTAAGCCATGTCGTTGAAAAGTTCACATTAAGAAAGCTGCAAGTTGGTACTGTGGAGAATCTTATGAATAGTTAAGCCATGTCGTTGAAAAGTTCACATCAAGTTGGTACTGTGGAGAATCTTATGAATAGTTAAGCCATGTCGTTGAAAAGTTCACATTAAGAAATCTGCAAGTTGGTACTGTGGAGAATCTTATGAATAGTTAAGCCATGTCATTGAAAAGTTCACATCAAGTTGGTACTGTGGAGAATCTTAACAATAGTTAAGCCATGTCGTTGAAAAGTTCACATTAAGAAAGCTGCAAGTTGGTATTGTGGAGAATCTTATGAATAGTTCAAACCTTATTGGCTCTTTTAACCTACACAGAACCATGGAAGAAACCCAAGCATACAAAATCATACACAATTACAAAAATAAACAAAAAACAAATACTGTTTGTAACATAATGTAATTGCGAATATGAGAATTTTGAGTGTGAAGTTGTGAAAAATGCTGACGTGATGGCGTGGTAAGCATGCAAAGATATTGAATTTTCATTTGCTGAGAAGTTTCTGTAAGTTTTAGTCCGACAAGAGGGCAAAAAACTACTCATCTTCACTGGTGCAAGCGTGTAGAGAAGACGCCATCTTCAAAGGGACAAAAATGGCGGTTTGAAGCTCACTTGATCAGTGTTGCAGCCTTGAGGTGGTTTTGTAAATAACACTTGATACCTCATGTAAATTTGAGCTGTATACAGTCTGTCCTACAATTCGTATTGCACTTTTAAGGTTTTTATTTGACTTAATAGTAATGGATGCCGAACAAGAACCTGAAGTGTACCCAAAGCAATTTTAATCTAAATGAAAATATTTTAATTAAGAAATTACACAATCACAACGTTTTATTTTATTTTTTAATTATACTCAAGTCTACAAGTATTAATACAAGAGACAAAGAATTCTATCTCCCCAGTAACGAGAGAATGTCTAGTGTTTGAGCTTGATATAGAACGTGTTGCGACATGAAAAGGATGACAATAACTGCGCACGAAATTAATTTCAAAATAACAAAAAATCCCCTCTGTCGCTGATCCAATGCATCCTTTCGTTCTTTCCAGACATTCATTATCTTGTATTAAATTTCCATGCCCTTTTGTCCTATTTATTGGAATTCTAAACACAAGCGACAACGGCCTACATAGTTATCATGACAAGAGAAAACCATTCTGGCGCTGTCATCGAATTTTCAAATCTAAACGAACGAAGGGAGGAATTTCGCGTAGCCGTATGGTTAGCACGCTCGTCTTTGGTGCGAAGGGTTCCGGTTCGATTCTCGGTGGGAGCTACTTGAAAGGAAGTAGCGGGCTTCGGTCTCGAAAGTAAGAAAATAGCGGCGATGGGACTCAAATGCAGGGTTGTTAAAGGTCCAGGAATTTTAAATAAATTCAATTCCGGTCCAGGAGAGAGAATCGGCAAGCGTAAAGAACCTTTTTATCTGTAAAGTATTACAATTCGGTCCAGCAACCTTTTTTCCTGATCAATTTAAATTCGGTCCAGTAACCTTTTTATTCGATTCAGTTTAAATAGGGTCCCCCTTCCGTATTGAAATGAAACAATACGCAACTTCGATCGAAAACTGACCTGACGATAAACAATTATCCACTTGTGAGCATGAAAGACTAATCCAGGTGCTAGCTGTCTTGAGAATCTAAGGTACAAGGTAGAAATGGGCGAAACGCAAACGTTGCAGTCACGTTGCCCCTCTCCATGTAGCCCCATTCACTCGCGCGCTTCATTCACTTGGTTGTAGCAGCATTGCCCGTCACCTGTTGTGATATCTGCTGGGAACACAGCCTCACGTTATCTCATCGACGGCTCAGATTGGCTGCGGTTCCTGGATCGGATGCCAGAGCAACACGTGAAGGGTTTGATTAAACTCAATGTGACGCCACACTAATATAGTCCATTGCGTTATGTACGTACAGTAACTCTTCGACAAGGGAGCTTTTGAACCTGGCCCACGAGAGAACAGCGTTTTGATTTATTCCCTGCGCTACGTTTTCTACAACCGCAGTGTGACATTCCAATGTAAAACGTACTCGCGGGCATTTTTAGAAGGCAACTTTTAACCGGTCAAGCCTGGTCTGTAATTGCAAATAAATTCATCCCGGACTGGGAGAGAAAATCAGCAAACGTAAATAAGTTTTAGACCTTTTCATTCGGTCCAGGAACCTTTGTTCAGGAACAATTAAAATACGGTCCAGGAACCTTTGTTCAGGAACATAAAATACGGTACAGGAACCTTTGTTCAGGAACAATTAATATACGGTGCAGGAACCTTTGTTCAGGAACATAAAATACGGTGCAGGAACCTTTGTTCAGGAACAATTAAAATACGGTGCAGGAACCTTTGTTCAGGAACAATTAAAATACGGTGCAGGAACCTTTGTTCAGGAACAATTAAAATACGGTGCAGGAACCTTTGTTCAGGAACAATTAAAATACGGTCCAGGAACCTTTGTTCAGGAACATAAAATACTGTGCAGGAACCTTTGTTCAGGAACATAAAATACGGTGCAGGAACCTTTGTTCAGGAACAATTAAAATACGGTGCAGGAACCTTTGTTCAGGAACAATTAAAATACGGTCCAGGAACCTTTGTTCAGGAACAATTAAAATACGGTCCAGGAACCTTTGTTCAGGAACAATTAAAATACGGTGCAGGAACCTTTGTTCAGGAACAATTAAAATACGGTGCAGGAACCTTTGTTCAGGAACAATTAAAATACGGTCCAGGAACCTTTGTTCAGGAACAATTAAAATAAGGTCCAGGAACCTTTGTTCAGGAACAATTAAAATACGGTCCAGGAACCTTTGTTCAGGAACAATTAAAATAAGGTCCAGGAAGCTTTGTTCAGGAACAATTAAAATACGGTGCAGGAACCTTTGTTCAGGAACAATTAAAATACGGTGCAGGAACCTTTGTTCAGGAACATAAAATACGGTGCAGGAACCTTTGTTCAGGAACAATTAAAATACGGTCCAGGAACCTTTGTTCAGGAACAATTAAAATACGGTCCAGGAACCTTTGTTCAGGAACATAAAATACGGTGCAGGAATCTTTGTTCAGGAACAATTAAAATACGGTCCAGGAACCTTTGTTCAGGAACATAAAATACGGTGCAGGAACCTTTGTTCAGGAACAATTAAAATACGGTGCAGGAACCTTTGTTCAGGAACATAAAATACGGTGCAGGAACCTTTGTTCAGGAACATAAAATACGGTGCAGGAACCTTTGTTCAGGAACAATTAAAATACGGTCCAGGAACCTTTGTTCAGGAACATAAAATACGGTGCAGGAAACTTTGTTCAGGAACATAAAATACGGTGCAGGAAACTTTGTTCAGGAACATAAAATACGGCGCAGGAACCTTTGTTCAGGAACAATTAAAATACGGTGCAGGAACCTTTGTTCAGGAACATAAAATACGGTGCAGGAACCTTTGTTCAGGAACAATTAAAATACGGTGCAGGAACCTTTGTTCAGGAACAATTAAAATACGGTGCAGGAACCTTTGTTCAGGAACAATTAAAATACGGTCCAGGAACCTTTTTTCAGGAACAATTAAAATACGGTCCAGGAACCTTTTTCAGGAACAATTAAAATACGGTCCAGGAACATTTTTTCAGGAACAATTAAAATACGGTCCAGGAACCTTTTTCAGGAACAATTAAAATACGGTCCAGGAACCTTTTTTCAGGAACAATTAAAATACGGTCCAGGAACCTTTTTCAGGAACATAAAATACGGTCCAGGAACCTTTGTTCAGGAACATAAAATACGGTCCAGGAACCTTTTTCAGGAACATATAAAATACGGTCCAGGAACCTTTTTCAGGAACATATAAAATACGGTCCAGGAACCTTTTTTCAGGAACAATTAAAATACGGTCCAGGAAACTTTTTCCAATGTAACAATACGCAACCTGGACCGAATTTAAATTGTGCGAGGAAAAAGGTTCCGGTCCTGTAGCGGAACCCAACAGAACCCATTACAATTTATGAGTTCCTGGACCGAGAAACAACCCTGCTCAATGGTGATGATCACGCGTCACACAATAAAAAAAAATCATATCAGTTGCTGGCTTTTGGAGGACTGTTGTGCCACAGAGTTTACTTCTTTTAAGCGAGCGACGAGAGTGGCCGATGTAATCAGCTGCTTGCTATGTAATTCTGCCCCTGTGTTGCCAAAATATGCAGCATTCTTTAACACATCGTAGTCACCTTCGTTTAGTGCGAAGTGTCAGTAGAGGAAGGTTTAAATATGGGCCCCCTTTTTATGTTGTCATTTTCGGAGGAAAAAATTAATATATCAAGCACCTGCCTTTAAAATGCATATCTATGAAATATATACTTAAATGTAATAGCATGCTAAAGTGTAGAAGGTCTCCATTTTTTTAAAAAAAAATGCAATTTCCAAAAAAAATGGTAAAATGATGTATTTCAAAATTATCGTCTAAATATGGGCTACTAGTGGCAATATCACAAAACACAATTAAAATTTTAAAAAAAACACTCACTAATCGCATTATAAAATTCATATTTATGAATAATCTGTTGTTGGGAAAAATCGAAATTAAGAAAAACATACAAATATTTGTTGAAAATGTAATCTCAACATTAGACCTCATGCCATAGCCCATATTTAGACCATCACGCTATTTTTCTTCTTCAATTTATTTTCGCTCTCTGTGGTACAATATTTCACAAACAAATCATGGCATTATAAAAGCCTACATTTGTTTTATGTACCGCTAATATCATAACCTATACAAAGCAGATGAGAATTTAGAAAAGGCTGAGTTAAAACATACCTGCAAAAAGTTTTCGGAGGTCGCAATTCTATAACAGCGTCTAACGCCGAAACTAACCATCACTTTCTCTTGCGAATTGGCGCCGCAACCTGTCCTTGACAGATAACCAGTTCCAATAGCCTCCGCCAGGCTGCAGCACCCGGAAGCGCTGGCAACTCCAAAACCCATATTTAAACCTTCACCCATATTTACACCTTCTCCTCTATCATTCCAAGTGTCCCGGTGGCCTCGTGCTAGCATACAAGTTTCAGGCCCTGAAGGTTCTGTGTTCGAATCTCGTTCGATACTTTATTTTCATCTATTATAATATTACATATAATATTTCTAATAAAATTTAATATAATTTTTATTCCAATAAATTATGAAATAAAATGCAATAAATAGCATAAAGGTGTATTCTCGCACTGTTTTCTCACATCGGGGGATATGAGACATTTGTTACAATCATGCAGTCATAACTTTTTCCCGATTAAAGATAGGTTGAAAAAACCTTCACCATCGCATTTCTCGTGAAATTCTAGCTTGATTTGATATATTACATCACCACCTTCCAATTTAAAAATTTTGAGTTGAATTCAACATGGCGGCCACCAATATGGCGGCCGTCCGCTTGGGAAACACCAATATGGTTTCCCCAAGGCCCAATCTGCTTCTATCATGACCAATTGTATCCAGACTAACTCCTGTACATTTTATAGGGAATGCTAAGGGACTTTCGAATCACTCTGCAAATCGTCACGTTACAATCTAACAATCAACCAGCCAACAATAAGGTCTGCACATCAAGCGAGATGCTTCGCTTGGCGGGAAAATGTTTTGCGGCATAACTTGAGCTCCGATATCATACGACCATGTTTCCCTAAGGTCTATAAACTTCGTATGGAGAAACTTCTTAAGTTTTCCCGTCAAGACCACACTTCAGAAAGCTTTGTTACGACTTCCACACGTAGCTGTGCGCCTTCGCTTTGTGGACTTCCAGGGCATATTCGCTTTATTACTCCAGAAAACGTCTGGAAGCACTGTCTCGTTTCCAGCCCTTCTTTTCTGGAACAACGAGACGGAGGAGAGGGATATTCGGGGAGATCAAAATATCCGTGTCTGGAATTTCCGACATGAGCGCTCCAAATATCAAAACAATAGTATCCCTGGGTGGTTGTTTTCGGGAACTTGAGCTAAGCTTTAGCAGCAATGGAGAGCATTACACATATACAGGGTTAGCCTAAAAAACGACGCTGCACGATAGTAACAGAATTTGTTTTTGCAACTGCTCGACCTACGTCAAGGGTGCTCACGTGATTCTGACGTCACGAAAACAAACGAAAATCGGAGGTCGTAAACTTGAATACTTTCTCAGTACTAAATGCTTTCTGATGTAACAAACAAATTTCAATTTATAAAACGTTTAAACTGGCTATTTATTTTAGGCTAACCCTGTATATTTAAAAATTACACTCGGAACTTAACTTTTGTACAATTAAAGCGAAAGTATGTGATTTTAAATTCAATTGTCGAGAGAGGGCTGGCTATCCCTAATTGATGGATTGAAAATATCATTTTCGGTATTTGTAGCCGTAAAGTGGCACTCACAGGAAGGACAAAACACACACACGCGCGCGCACAACACCAACAACCTGTGGGGGATTATACCGACTGATTAGACGATTTAGGCAAAAGAGGTTTACAAATGATTTTGATATACACAATTTACCTTACATTCTAGCATATGAAAAGAGAAATGCAGTATTTACCCGAAAATGGTTTTGAAAACTCCACCTTATAAAAGGAAACTTGGAAACTGATTTTCAATTTCCAGTTCTTTTAGGAGAAAAAAATATTTCTCGAAGGAAAAAAAAAGTTTTCTGTATTTGAAATTGTTAGTTTTTCATTTTTCGAAAAATTTAGTTTTCAGTTCTTGGAAAATATTCCAATTTTCGTTTACGAAAACAATTTCGTACTTTCTATCCGAAAAAACAAGGATCTTCCGATTTTGAATTTTTTGAAAAAAAATAAGAATTTGCGATTTTCAATTTTTTTAAAGAAAGAAAAAGATTTTACGATTCCGAATTTTTCTAAGAAAAAGGGATTTTACGATTTTGAATATTTCTAAGAAAAAAAGGATTTTACGATTTTGAATTTTTCTAAAAAAAGTTGCCATGCCTGTAATTACGCTAAACTGCAAGGTCTCAAATTCAAGACGACCGCAGGAATTTCTCTCGGGAGAGGGGGGGGGGGGCAGAAGAGCTATAATTGGGGGAAGGTAGAGTGAAGGTTTTGCTCAGTTAAGAGTGTTAATTCTCTTAAAGCATTCCCAACATTTGGATAAGTTGCATAGACATTTAATCTGCTGTCTTTCACTGCATCCCCCGCCCATGTTTTCCCGCTAGAAATTCGAAATTTGAATTATACGAGGTCTTTCCAGATATCTCGAGAAAGGGGGTGCCCCCTGGCCCCCTTACCCTTGTCTCCACCAATCACGTGAAAGCAAGTTTGGAGATCGAAGAACGGAGAAGGTACACAAACCAATCTCAGCCTAGTAATTGCTCCGTACAGAAAACATTAATTTCCAAACGATACACAATTCACAAAATCACGGGGACGTAATGAGCCAACGGAAAATGCAATTAATATTCTCCATCAGCGGGAAGGAATGCTCCATTCAATGAACCAAGATTGCTTCGGGCACGGTTGCTGTATCGGGGTTGAATCTGTCTCCCAGGAGTGTTTCCTGGTTGGAACTATTCCATGGTGCAGGTTCTGTACCCGGTCATTGTGGTGCAAAAACCGCGAAAGGGGAATAAGCGCTAAGCTTCTTCTCATTTGGTTTTATTTTACTTCGCATTTCTGATACTTTTGGATAATCTCGAAGATGAGGATGAGTTATGATACGATGATATTGATGAAGGGACACTCATAAATACACACATGACCAGGCCGGGATTAGAACACGGAGCATCTGTGCTGTGGTAACCACTCCGCTACGGAAGCCGGCAATAAACGGGAAGTCATTAGGGCGAAATAGATAAAAAAAGGCGAAATGGAAAAAAAGACGAAATGGAAAAAAAAGGCGCAATGGAAAAAAAAAAAAGGGCGCAACGGAAATAAAGTGCGAAATGGGAAATAAAGTGCGAAATGGGAAATAAAGTGCGAAATGGGAAATAAAGTGCGAAATGGGAAATAAAGTGCGAAATGGGAAATAAAGTGCGAAATGGGAAATAAAGTGCGAAATGGGAAATAAAGTGCGAAATGGGAAATAAAGTGCGAAATGGGAAATAAAGTGCGAAATGGGAAACAAAGTGCGAAATGGGAAACAAAGTGCGAAATGGGAAATAAAGTGCGAAATGGGAAATAAAGTGCGAAATGGGAAATAAAGTGCGAAATGGGAAATAAAGTGCGAAATGGGAAATAAAGTGCGAAATGGGAAACAAAGTGCGAAATGGGAAATAAAGTGCGAAATGGGAAATAAAGTGCGAAATGGGAAATAAAGTGCGAAATGGGAAATAAAGTGCGAAATGGGAAATAAAGTGCGAAATGGGAAATAAAGTGCGAAATGGGAAACAAAGTGCGAAATGGGAAATAAAGTGCGAAATGGGAAATAAAGTGCGAAATGGGAAATAAAGTGCGAAATGGGAAATAAAGTGCGAAATGGGAAATAAAGTGCGAAATGGGAAACAAAGTGCGAAATGGGAAATAAAGTGCGAAATGGGAAACAAAGTGCGAAATGGGAAACAAAGTGCGAAATGGGAAATAAAGTGCGAAATGGGAAATAAAGTGCGAAATGGGAAATAAAGTGCGAAATGGGAAACAAAGTGCGAAATGGGAAATAAAGTGCGAAATGGGAAACAAAGTGCGAAATGGGAAATAAAGTGCGAAATGGGAAATAAAGTGCGAAATGGGAAATAAAGTGCGAAATGGGAAATAAAGTGCGAAATGGGAAATAAAGTGCGAAATGGGAAATAAAGTGCGAAATGGGAAATAAAGTGCGAAATAGAATAAGTGCGAAAGGAATTACGGCGAAACTGATTAATCGCGAAAGGAATTAGAGTGGAACCCAGTAAGAGCGAAGGATTAATCAAGGCGATACCCTCAACTCACGTAGCACACCCACGACTGCATTTTGCAGACCAACGAGGCACTGGCACCTGTACTAATTATCTGTGGGCTCATGTGTCTTTTTGTGTTGTCCTTTTATCGACCTCATTTTATAACCATTCGTCTTCGCGATTAGACACAAGTGGCAGAAGAGCGAAGTAAAATACCACTAAATCAATCAAAATCGAGACGAGCCGAAACACCGAAAAAATTCCTGGATTCATATCAAGAAAGCTGCAAGTTGGTACTGTGGAGAATCTTATAAATAGTTAAGCAATGTCGTTGAAAAGTTCACATTAAGAAAGCTGTCAAGTTGGAACTGTGGAGAATCTTATAAATAGTTAAGCAATGTCGTTGAAAAGTTCACATTAAGAAAGTTGCAAGTTGGTACTGTGGAGAATCTTATGAATAGTTAAGCCATGTCATTGAAAAGTTGACGCTAAGAAAGCTGAAAGTTGGTAATGTGGAGAATCTTATGAATAGTTAAGCCATGTCGTTGAAAAGTTGACGGTAAGAAAGCTGAAAGTTGGTAATGTGGAGAATCTTATGAATAGTTAAGCCATGTCGTTGAAAAGTTGACGCTAAGAAAGCTGAAAGTTGGTAATGTGGAGAATTTTATGAATAGTTAAGCTATGTCGTTGAAAAGTTGACGCTAAGAAAGCTGAAAGTTGGTAATGTGGAGAATCTTATGAATAGTTAAGCCATGTCGTTGAAAAGTTGACGCTAAGAAAGCTGAAAGTTGGTAATGTGGAGAATCTTATGAATAGTTAAGCCATGTCGTTGAAACGTTCACATTAAGAAAGCTGCAAGTTGGTACTGTGGAGAATCTTCTGAATAGTTAAGCCACGTCAATGAAAAGTTCACACTAAGAAAGCTTCAAGCAGTTATTTAGGAGAATCTATATAATCACTTGAAAACTCGGGAAGATTCTCCACAAAACCAACTTGCAGCTTTCTTAATGTGAACTTTTCAACGACATGGCTTAACTATTGTTAAGATTCTCCACAATACCAACTTGCAGCTTTCTTAATGTGAACTTTTCAACGACATGGCTTAACTATTGTTAAGATTCTCCACAATACCAACTTGCAGCTTTCTTAATGTGAACTTTTCAACGAGATGGCTTAACTATTGTTAAGATTCTCCACAATACCAACCTGCAGCTTTCTTAATGTGAAGTTTTCAACGACATGGCTTAACTATTGTTAAGATTCTCCACAATACCAACTTGCAGCTTTCTTAATGTGAACTTTTCAACGACATGGCTTAACTATTGTTAAGATTCTCCACAATACCAACCTGCAGCTTTCTTAATGTGAACTTTTCAACGACATGGCTTAACTATTGTTAAGATTCTCCACAATACCAACCTGCAGCTTTCTTAATGTGAACTTTTCAACGACATGGCTTAACTATTGTTAAGATTGTCCACAATACCAACTTGCAGCTTTCTTGATATGAATCCAGGAGTTTGGTCCTAACCGTGGAGTCTAACGAGCCTTTAGCCTGGTCTTTCCAATTTACTCTACTCCTGACTGTAGAGCAGAACCCAGGCGAAAGACAAATTAGGTTTTTCACCCAAAATATTACAAAAGATCTCTGAGCCCACACCCAACGTCTCTCCCTTCATCCAGTGCTCTTCATACACTCGATCGATCCTCCAGCGCATCAAATGGGGGGCTCCCCCTCCTCCCCCCGTCCTTTGTCACATCCATCTAAGGCGCCAGAGGCGGCGGTGATCATCTCTCGCCGACGCTTCATTTTCCTAACCTGGGGGAGGAGGATGGAAAGAAAAATCATCATATTATGTGCAATTCTTCACTTCCCTCATCCAGGTTTTGTAATTTCTCTCCCATTCAGTGTCGACAGAGTCGGAATTTCTTCCCGGGATTATCAGACCGGACGGAGAACCAACCCCTAGGAAACCTTTATTAAAAAGAAACCTTCGATTGCATTTCGACCCCCCTCCCCTTTTCAGGAAGCATTGAAAAACAGAAAATGCAAAGTAATCAAGGCTATAACTCATTCTTATTCGCCGGAGTGACTCATGCAATTACTATCACGTTTGTTAAAGGTCCAGGAATTTTAAATAAACTCAATTCCGGTCCAGGATGTAAAATCAGCAAGCGTCAATGAGTGCCGGACCGTAATGAACCTTTTTTTATCTGTAAAGTATTTCAATTCGTTCCAGGAACCATTTTTTCCGTATGAATTTAAATACGGTCCAGTAACATAAATTTCGGGATGAATTTAAATACGGTCCTAAAACCTATTTTCAATGAAACAATACACAACTTGTACCGAATTTAAATTGTGCGAGAAAAAAAAAGTTCCGGTCTTGGAGCGGAACCCAATAGAAACAATTAGAATTTATAAGTTCCTGGATCTAACTCTTTAAGTTCGCTAAAACCTGCTATATACTTCCCACTTATACAGAATGTGCAAAAAGTTCATATACATCTGGACTCACTGATTGGGTTCATTTTAGTTTGCATTTCCGCCACTTTTACCTAATCACGAATATGAGAGTAAGTGATAAGATGAAGGGACACTCACACAGAACACCCAGGCCGGGATTCGAACCCGGGACACCACGCCTCGTAGCGCTCTATGCTAACTATTCCTTAAAAAATGACGGCCCTATACGTCTTGATTGATTGAGTGGGTGTTTAAGTCCACTTCATGCACAGTAAGGCTAATAGGAACTGGACCTACAGTTTAAAGTGGGGTCTGAACCAGTATGTGCCTCCACAGGGAATCGAACGCGGGACCCTTTGATTGCAAGGCGACCTATTAATCTTGAAAACTATACGCAGTGTCGTTGTAAGCCACCATTTGTTTCACTGGCGCCATTTTACTACTTTTCCTGGTGGAGGCACATAATGGTTCTGATCCCACTATAAACTGTAGGTCCAGCCCCGATTAGATTTACTGTGCATAAAGTGGACTTAAAACAAGAATTCAATCAGTCAATCCTGTAAAAACGTGAACCCCTTTCCTGGAAGATTGATAGATAGGGATTACTGAGAATTGGAAACCCAAGTCAACCGACCTAACCCCCTTTGGACGAAAGGGGAAGTAGATAGAAACTATGCTAGTGGGCTTGTTTGTTTACTGTCGCTCGCTATCTAATACGGCGACGTCACAATGTTTGTTCCAATGTTCCGTGAGCAGGACAAAACCTCCAATGAACCTCTCTTACGTTCGACTTGTTGCTGTCACCCTATTTTTCCACTGGACTCGTCCAGTTAGCGCATGCGCACTTAAAACAATGTTCACTGCTAATGCACGCGGACTATAGCTAAGAACAGCGTATGTAGTTGTATCAGATAGAAAACCAATTACACTGTTTTCTTGAACATAAATCGACTTGGATCGAAGGCTTTATTACAAGCGCTATTCCTCACACATGATGGTGAGATAATATAGCAGAAACGAAAGACACTATTTGTACAATTACATTCTAAAGCCTGGTCCAGACGTAATGTTTTGTAATCAGTCTTGCACGATCATGCCAAACGGAACACACATGATTTTGAGTTTTTTGTTTTAAGTCCACTTTATGCACAGATAAGGCTAATCGGGACTGGACCTATAGTTTAAAATGGGATGCGAACCACTATATGCCTCCACTGGGTATAGAGCCAGGCTAAAATTTGACAACAAGGCTTTGACAATATTTACAAATACCACATACAAATAGAAACTCTTACTGTGTACATGTGCGTGCATCGGCGTGAGGGAAGGGGGGAGTACGACTTCACACAAACTGAAGGTGGTGTGATCAACAACACGCTCCGGCCTTTAAATTCCAAGCAAACAATTCCTTAAGTATACATTGAACTTGACCTGCTCATGCAAGTCGTGGTACGTGGAAGAGGATACATCTTCAATGCAAATATCCGTACAATAAAGCCACTCGCTTTGACGTAGATGCTAGCGTGTTGCACTCCGAACTCAAGGTTCAATCTGGGAAAATATTGAGAATAGCGTGCGATTTGTGTAAATTCCATAATATCATCCATCCAGTTTGTCGTCGCGTTCAAGCACGCGATAGAAACACGCGACGCGAAGTCAGGGGAACCTTTGGAATGAGCGAGGCTGAATTTGTTGACGTCGCGTATTTCTACCCTTAGGATAACGACGACGATGTAAAGAGAAAGGATACCGCTAAACTACGGATATTCAGACGGGATTCTGAAGTTAACTGGTGTTACAATGACCCATCCCAGCAAGCTTGCAATAGTTTCCTTTTAGCTTGTCAAAGCAAGCTTGACGTAAGCCTGATGCATGTGATAAGGATGCATTTTTTAAAAATAAAACAATACACACACCCATTTAATATATCAATTGAGATACTTATTAAACATACACAATAGTGAAACACAGTGGAATGAATTCCAATGTGAATAAAGCACCGAAGCTTCTATTTCAAGCGGCGTACACTAGATGGCAGTGCAACTCAAATGTAAAATAAACATACGTTTTAGTAACATAAATAAGGATAACTTTGATTATAATTAGGGAAAAAATGTGTTTTATTAATCTTCGAAAGATGTGAGAATATTGAAGTTGCTACGAAGATCAGAAAATAAAATGTGGTGAATAAAAGTGAAACTCCCATGATAAATATATTTATCCCAGACTATATAATCAGGAGCTAAGTACCGCAACAAAAATATCTTCCCGTCCATCCGTTCAAGGGCCATAAGAAAGCGTGTTACACTACACCCCTCCCAATAATGCGCAAGTATGATGAAAAGGACACGCGGTTCTGCGCAAGTCCTTTTTTTCGTGGGAATCGAACTTACGACAGATCTTCGATTCTACTGCAAGTCAGGTGGTCTAACCAACTACTTCACAGCACCCACCACATGCAAAAGTTTCACTTCAGGACTTTTCCCTAGATCAGGATATTTCTCCACGTCATTAAGTTCAATCAACCCACCATATTATAACATTGAGTGAAGGAAATTCTCATGAGGGATTTCGAAATAAAACTACGTAATCAAAGTCCATACAATTTTCATGTTAATGTATCATGCGAAGGTAGAAGATGGATTAAATGCATACAATTCCACATGCATTTATAGTTAAAAATTGGAGGATTTGTATCTAAACAGAGCCATCCATTGAGGAAATGATGGAACTACACATTCTATTGTGAAATTAAGGCAGTTGGTATGTTGCCGTTTTCTGAAAAAAATATGTCATTTTTGGAAGCAGCATGCTGAAATTATTCAGAGACAACAGTCATCTGCGAGACATCCAAACATATGCCGTCTGGTGTTATCTAATATACAGGGTGAGCATAAAGTCTTTCCCTGATTACAACTATGATAAGAACTAAGCTAGATACAGATATGCGGTTTGTTGGAAATGGTAGCTTAACTCATAATGTTTTGTTATCAGTACACTTCGACATGTGCTCCCTTTGTTGCCCTTAGAACGTCTAGGCGATACTAAATTTCTTTCCATGTCTTTGCCAACATCTCTTCCGTCACCGTCTCTATAGCATCCCGTATTCGTGTCTGAAGAGTTTGCATATCAGGAACTGGTGAACTAAACACTGTGTCCTTAACGTAACCCCTTAAAAAAGTCAAGAGGGGTTACGTCCAGCGAACGTGGTGGCCATGATATGGGAATTAGAATAAGAATCAGACAAAACAAAGAAATGGAAAGAAAAAAAACTTGATGTATTGCACTACTTATTGCCATACGTTTTATTTGCCTATCTACCGTGGAAGTTGAGATATAAATATTTATAATCAGGGAAAGACTTTACGCTTACCCTGTATATCGTCATTATAGCGGTGAAGATATAATATGGTGTTTTTATTGGTGGAAAGTAGAAAGAAAGGGACCAAGGTAGAAGTTTTAGGGGGGGCGCAGTGGAAAGTAGGGGAACGTCAACAATCCACGCCGCCCAGAGGAGTTCATCCAGAAATTTCCATTTGAGGGGTGTAAGTTCTTATTTAGATATCACTGTCGTGTTACAAAAGGGTAACACATAGAAGACCTGTAACTTACCAATCACTAAACCTCTTCTTTCTGTGAAACTTTGAAAGTGTCTATTTCTTTACGCCAACCCTGTATATGTGTGCATTCTTGTATACCTGTAGCCCGGACACCCTGTATAAAGCATTTAAGAAACAAGTTTTAAGAACTGACCCTTATTTCGTTAGTCCTTAAAAATACGATTAGGGGTCTAGCTAATGCAGCACTGAAAACAAGATCTGGAAAAAGATTACTTCAGTGCAAAAGTCTTCATAGACTCATCGGTTCTGCCTCGGTGGTTTTAATACCCACGACCCTTTCCCGAAGGGTTTTAGGGGGCGGGGGAAGAGGGGGTTAAATCCGATCGCATAGGAAGGAAAAACCTGCAGATACCGTCAAAACAAAACAATTGCGAAAAGGGGAGGTGCACAGGAAAGAAATCTTGGGGACAAAACGCTGTCCGGAATTCGCGGGGCATGCTGGGAGTTGGGTTCTACATGCTCCACCCCCGCCATTATCGATCGGCAAATTTCCCAAAGCAAGCCACCTGCAGCAGTGTTGCCAGAATCTGGATGCACAATTTCCCTTTCCAAGGGGGAAAAATCCCACTTCGGGCCAATTTTTCCCTTCATCTAAAGTAATAAATAATATTTAGTGACGAGCACCATTTGACAAACAAGGTATTTTATAAGATATATTATTCAAAAAGCATTCACTGTACAAAATTTATCCTTTTCATTTTTCTTCTAAGGTAAACATATTCAAGTGTGTTAACTATTCAGCATAATGTTGTTCTTAGTATTTTTTTAAACTTTGTGCAAAATAACTTGATAAAAAGTTTTTGAGCTGATTCAACTTTGTGAAGGTGATTCGTGGCTGTCTGAAACCATAATTCATGTGCATATTCAAGAATAGGACGAACTATCGTTTTATACAGGAATATTAAGATATCTTCTTTTTGAAAAACTATATAACCAAGCATTCTCTTTGCTCTTTTGTAAATTTGTGAAATGTTCATCAAATATGAGAGAGGAGTCTATTAATATTCCTAAGTCTTTATGACTGTCGCACACTTTCATTTTATATTGATAAGTATAAGTGTTACAATTAATAATAACAACAACAAGTAGTAGTAATGTAAAGTGCTCCCTTGTGCTTTGCACGACGCAATGAACGTGTATGGGGGGGTGGAGTTAGGACCCCAGACTTTCTTGATCACGCCCCTTGTCGCCCTTTATTCCCCAGTTTCCTCCAGGTACCCACTTCATACGACGCTGGGTAGGCGCCGGTGCCGCATGAAAAGGTGAAAAAAAATCCCGGTCCTACCCCGCCGGGGATCGAACTTGGGTTTCTCGCATGGTAGTCAGACGCCCTAACTAAGCTACCAAGGCTGTAGTAGCAGCAGAAGTAGCAATACTATTTCCGTTGTTAATGATCGTATGAATTAGAAATTTTACACAATTTTTTCACATATATATATGTCAGCTTATCGCTTCCTGGCCAAATGTCCCAGGTTTGAATCCTGGTCAGGAATCCATTAAATCGGTAATCCTCATCGTTACAAGTATCCGAGGACACAGAAAAGTGACGTACAAATACAGGGTGTCTACCAGTTAAGATAGTCAAGAAATTATTTTATATTTTCTTACATTATAGTGAATTTACATTGATATATACATGTACTAGGATTTGTTAAAATTGAATATTTGGAAATCTAATATTGTATTGAGTTGTGTTTAAGATTGGTTAACTTTGTTGCTTAAGAATTACATTCTTGTATGTGTGAAGCTTTGTAAAAATATGAAAAAGTAATGTGGCCATTCATCAACCAGGATGAAGACCGAAGGATTAATTTTTATATGCATTAATAATTAAAGCAAGTCTCAATCTCTTGTTAGAGTACAGCTTCACTTTTCATCTTGTGGTAGAGGTTTTTCATTGAATAAAAATATATATATATTCTTAATTTCCAACTATAGATATCTAAGTACAGGGCGATTAAATAAATGTTAAGAAAATGGGAAAAAAGTCAAGAAAAAAAGGTCAACAATTTGGGATTTGTTATTTTGGTAGACATCCTGAATAAACAAATATATATAGGTTTATATTCAAAGGAGCAGAAATAAGACGGAACAGTAAAAAAATAAATACAATAAAATAATTTGGACATGAAACTGAAACTACTGTAATAATGTAGTCTTCTTCTTCTTCTTCTTATAAGGCGCTACAGCTCTTTATGGGCTTTGGCCTGCTCAATTACATCCTTCCACTCTTCTCTATTCAACACACATTTCTTCCAGTTCTGTATCTTCAGTTTTCTTATGTCATTTCTGACATCGTCCATCCATCTGGTTTTGGGCCTTCCTTGTGATCTTGTAGCAACAGGTCTCCCAATTGTAAATTTGTTTCACAATTCTTTCTTCGGGCATTCTTTCAATATGACCCAACCAGCTCAATCTTTGTGTTTTGATAAATCTTCTTATATTCTTACTCTTTATTAATATTTCAAGCTCTTCGTTTGTTTTATTCGCCATATATTATTAGATTGTCTCGTTGGGCCATATATTTTCCTTAATTTATTTATTTCAAATATCATTAGTTTTCGAATTTATCTTCTTTCAGCACCCAGGTTTCACAGCCATATGTAACCACAGGTCTTATTATGGATTTATACAGCTTTAATTTTATTTTTCTGGAAACTAGTTTGGATTGGAATATTCTCTTATTCGCATAAAATGCTCTGTTTCCAGCTGCAATCCTTTCTTTAATTTCTTCTTCGATTTCATTGTTTCCATTTACTATTGACCCGAGATATTTAAATGACTGTACCTGCTCTATGTGCATTGTATCTATATCCTCTTTTTGTTGTTGGATTTTTCTTCTTGTACACCTCATATATTTTGTATTTTTTTCGTTCACTATTAATCCATATTTCATTGTCTGTTGCTTTAGTTTCACTAGTGAGTCCACCATTGATTGCTTAGTTCTTGTAGTAATTACTATGTCGTCTGCATATGCATAGACCTGTAGACCTGTCTTAATCTTGTTGAAATGTTTCCTCTGATTTCCAACTTCTGAATTATTTCATCCATGACTATGCTAAATAAAATTGCTGATAATGGGTCTCCTTGTTTTACTCCTCTATTTATTGCAAATTTCTGACTAAAATCATTGTTTCCTTTTACTACTGCTGTAGTGTTTTGTAATGTCATCTTTATTAATCTTATTAGTTTGTTTGGAACATTAATTTTCTTTAGACATGTAGGAATTATATTTCTATTTACTGAGTCAAATACTTGCATAAAATCGATAAATATGTTATGCAATTCGATATTATATTTATAACATTTTTCATATATTTGTCGCAGTATGAATATATTGTCAACTGTAGATCTATTTGGTCTAAATCCCATTTGATAATGTAGTCAGGTATCTTAAAATTTCCGTGAAACTGTGATATTTTTCATCGAAACTTCCTTTTTCGCTTAAAATTCGGTCTAAATTTTCCATCAAAAGGGAAATTTCCCTTAGTGTGGCAACACTGACCTGCACTGCACTGCAGCCTCGCCTCGGAAGGGGGAGGGAAAAGTGCTCCCTCGGAATACGAATCCCCGGCCTTTGTTTGACGTGGCGATTACCTTCACTTCGTGTCAGATTAAAAATTACGGCCGTGAGTTCAACCTTCTCATATTTGGTTTCCCTTAGGCCGATAAGAAGTCTCCTTGCCAGGAAGGCGGTAGAGGAAGCTTATGGCTGCAACCACGTGATTTCTCAACAAGCTTTTCGGGTACAGGGTGCACAAAAAATTACCGTACCGTGGGGCGTCGCATAAAATACCCAAATCTCTATAAAATCGATCTCGCAACGTGAATTGACATTGATAATGGATTTTGAAAAGAAGTACAAAGAGCTTCAAAGCAAGACCAATATTGTACAGGGCTACTATAAATGATTCATTCGATTTCAAAACATGTGCAATACAGTGTTTCCAAATCGAACGAATCATTTATACTAGCCCTGTGTTTGTAGGACTACCCAATACTAAGGAAAAAGTTGTTTCGCAAAATTGACATGAACGGTGTTTTGACGAATTTTTAAAATCTGAAAATTAAGAAATGTGTTTAAAACCTTTCTGTCTGCACGGTACTAAAATTTCATCAAGATCGTACCACCCATTTTCGATTTATACACTTTCAAGGAAAATGATCGTTTACAAAACTTTAAAAAACCTGCCGTTTTCTTGTCACGATGATAAAAAATCAGGCATACTCGAAAAACAAATGAAGGGCTAGGGGGAAAAACGATGAATGTTCATTCGAGACGATTTGCCAGGAAATGAAAAACAAGTATTTCTATTCATAAATACGTCAATACATGGCAAAATAATAATGCGTTTTTCAGGCACTTCTCACCGTTTCCCAACCAAGGCCGTTCTCATTCTTATAGTACAGCTTCTGAGCTATCAGATGGCGCTGCGATCTCAAAATGGGCGAAAAATCGACATTCATCGTTTTTCCCCCTGGGTTTTCAAATTGGTTAGCATAGATTAACGAGGAACTGAAGCTAAATTTTGATGTAACTCGTTTCTATGTAGGTAGTTAATTTTTAATTGGAGTCCAAGCTCGAGTATCAATAGGTTTTAATGCGACAGTAGTATATTTTATTCAACATCATATTGCACAATATTCATTAACGTTATTTTTACTAACTTGTCCGCAGTAACCAATAGTAAATGCACAAATCTGAACCATACTCACACTTTTCTTTGTAAAAAAATGATTATTCTGGGTACGAAATAGTGATTGGTCCTTGTTCTGGTTTGATAATGAATCATACCATCATGTTTACAAAAAATGGAAACGCCTGTTTACAACGATGGCTATTAAGGAAGCTCGGCAATGTCTGACACAGGGGCGCCGACTTGTCAAAATTATTGGGGGGGCTCTGATCACTGAAATAAATTAATGAATGACTCACTCTCTCCCCTTTTTAAGTTTTAGCCTCAGTGTTCGGAATCTCATAAAAGCTAGGGGTGTGCGGGATCCCGAAAAGTCGGGATCGGGGAAAAAAATTTCCCGTCCCGATCCCGACTTCGGGAAATGATTTCCTACTTTTCGGGATCCCGAGCAGTCGGGAAATACGGAATGGTCATTTTAAAATGTCGTTATTTTTCGACGTTTTCTGCATTGTCAATTTCTGGAACTTATCGTAAATTGTTAGTTTTAATCCAGAAATCACTTAAAGTGAAAATGACGTGTAGAATTTGAGATTTTCAGAGCTTCGGGAAATTGAAAGCTTCTCCCGTCCCGATCCCGTCCCGCACACCCCTAATAAAAGTCCATGAATTCCTCGAAAATGTAAATTATTTTATTCACAGTTCGAATGCAGAATATTAATTGTCCACGGATGGATATGTTACAAGTTTCGTTTCATCAACCATAATAGCAAAATATTCCCGACTTTTAATATCTGCTACCTCGGAGCGCAAAACAGATCTCCCTAATATATCAATGTTCTCGTTTTGAATGACATATGAGAGCCATTTGTAGCCCGAACGTCCCATCCACTACCCTAGTTCATGCACATAGTCTTTTGAAACTTTTTTTTAGTAAAAAATGTTAACAATACTCATAATTATATACATAGTATATAGTAATAAGTCATGTGTTTTGCTGTCTCTGGTCATAGCCCCCCAAAGTTGATGGTTTAACGATCTCAGCCCCCCAAAGTTGATTGCTCTATAACATTTCAAATGCGTATTTAAAGTTAAGTTCATGTGGCACAATTCAGAGTAAACTTTACAAGAGAAGCAAAATAATACATTGGATCCTCTTAAGCAAAATTATTTTGGGGGCTTTGCCCCCACATCGTTAATATTGGGGGGGGGGCTCCCCCCCAGCCCCATGGAGTCGGCGCCTATGGTCTGACAAGGCATTCCTGAGATGTTTTTAAGATATTAACTGTCCGGAAAAGTGAGGCTAAACGTCTGGGATTTCGGTTCTTTGTACTTTTATAGATTGTTACGAAAGGATAAAGAACAAGGACATTTCGCCTAACTGACGTTCCGGTACGATTTATGTCACAGGAACAATAGCGCATACCTCCATATGGAGGAGAGCATTTTCGGGGTTTCCCCCCTTTTATCAAACTACAGTAGGCTAACGAGGTACTGGCGATGGAATCAAGTACGTATATTCCTTTCCCGGATTCTCTGCAGTAAGAGAACGCGAACGCGTTCTGTGCGCATGTTGAAGGGTGTGCGCCTCGTCCAATGAACACGCGGGGGGGAGGGGCATCCACGGGAGGGGGCGACTCGACTGCTCATTCGCGGTCCAGTAGTTCTGCAGTAAACATGTCAGCTCGCAAGTCTAGGGGAACTCTGCATTCAGGAGAGTGCCTCAGTGTTGAATGTGTTCGAGAACAACTTGTTTGAAAAGTTTAAAACACATGGCTTTGTTTTTTTACAAATGTTTAAAACGTTTAAAACAAAGTGTTTAAAACGTTTAAAACAAAGTGTTTTAAACATGTTTTTCAGACTTGTTTAAAACACATTTTGATACATGATGTTTCATAGTTTGTGGTTATTCGCATGTTTTTTGAAAATGTATGTTTAAATTTGTTTTAATTTTTTTTCTGTTCTTCGTAGCTTCAAAAGACAAATAAACGTGTAATATTATTTGTCATTTGTGTAAAACAATACACTGGCCATTGTTAAGAATAAAAGAAGAAATTGGCAGCAGAAAGCGTTTTGATTTACGGCCGTTACACCGCGCAGCACTTCGTTGCTTTCATCCCGCACCCTTCTCCACCTAGTCTGGCCCCGCCCACAAGCTTTCCCCTCTGCGCGTCGCTACTCCAGAAAATCCGGAAAAGCAGTATAATCTTTAAGGCTGGGACTTTCATGGCTTACCATATTTCTTTGGGTGAAGGTGATGTGTTCCCTAAACATGTAGAAATTTATATTATGAAGAAACTTAAATAAATTAAGGTGCTTTTTAAGGGCATATTTTGGCATTTTTGGCCATTTCTACGTGATAGAGCATATTTTCATTGATTTTCAGTCATATTCAGCATATTTTTGCATTTTCAAGAAATATACTGTCATTTTCCAAGTGGATTCGTTCTTAATCCCATTGTTTTTCTTCTCGCACTGCAGCAAAATCTTTTTCATTTCTATTTGAAAATGTAGAGAAAGTATATTCATTGTGTATTGCAACTCAGGGTCCATAAATTGAATTAAAAGTAGTACGTATGTGAAAATATCTCAGCATTTAGATACTGATGTTTGAAACAGTCCAGTTACAAGGGCACATTTTTCAAATGATAGTGCATATTTTGTAAAATTTCAGGTCATATTTTGCATATTTTGGTGATATTTTAGGTCATAAAAATCCTAGCCCTTGTTTTATCCGGGAAGTCAGGCAAATGCAAGCAGAAGACCAGGCCAAGACTTCCAAAAAAAATCAAGGCAAACCAAATTTAGTTGTAAAGGAGCATTTCAAATTGCCAAAGCAGTGCTATAAATGCATTCCATTCGAGAAACTGGGCAAAGCGTAGATAAATGCTTAGCGCATTCACCTTCGGTGCAAGCGGTCCAGTGTTCGACTCCCGATGGGAGCCCCCAAAATGTCGTTCTTGACTCAGCATCGTAAGGACAATTGAGGAGCTACTTAAAAAGAAGTAGCGGATCCGGTCTCGAAACCCAGAAAACAGCGGCGATGGGAATCAATGAGCTGACCACGTACGTTGGGAGATTGGTTTTATTAGACACACTGGGAGTTCAGAGAGAGAGAGAGAGAGAGAGAGAGAGAACTGATGATTGGATAATTCGGATCACAAATATCCAGATAATTCGGAATAATGAATATCCAGTTAACCGCATAATTCGGGATAACTAATATCCGTATAACTGGATAATTAGGGATAACCAATATCCGTATAACTGGATAATTAGGGATAACCAATATCCGGATACCTGGATAATTCGCGATTACGAATATCCGGATACCTGGATAATTCGCGATTACGAATATCCGGATACCTGGATAATTCGCGATTACGAATATCCGGATAACTGGATGATTCGCGATAACGAATATCCGGATAACTGGATAATTCGCGAAAACGAATATCCGGATAACTGGATAATTCGCGATAACGAATATCCGGATAATTCGCGATAACGAATATCCGGATAACTGTATAATTCAGATAACGAATATCCGGATAACTAGATAATTCGGGATAAGGAAAATCCAGATAACTGGATAATTCGGGATAACGAATATCCAGATAACTGGATAATTCGGGATAACGAATATCCAGATAAGTGAATAATTCGGATAACGAATATCCATATAACTGGATAATTCTGGATAAAGAATATCCAGATAATCCGGGATAACGAATAACCACATAATCCGGGATAACAAATACTCCCTCTGTCCCATAATTATTGTCCGGTACACTTTTGTTTGTTGTCCCATAATAATTGTCCGATATTCAAACTGTGACACTTGTGTATACAGAAGAAGAAAATGAAAGACGGGAATGAGTCATACAACGTTATTACTCAAGGATCAGTACAAATTTGCCGATCAAGTATCCAAAATAACAAATAAAAAGTCACCATTTTGGCATACCGGACTATAATTATGGGACAGAGGGAGTATCCACATAATCCGGAGAATCTTGACAATTCGGATAATCCGTCCGTATTAATAATATCCGATATTAGGGTAAAATTTTATCCAGATTTCGCCATCCCTACTAACCACTCCGTAAACTGTATTCAGCATGATGATAATGAAAACTGACGAATTTGATCTGATAGCAGTGACATTGTGCTTGGAAACTATGGGCGGATGGTGAAAGCGTGAATTACCTCCCCGCCTCCCGTCCCTCCACTCTGGTGGCGATGCGAGGCTAATATTTGGCCAACTAAGCACCGGCCAGTAACGACGGTGAGCGTAAACCCAAATGCGGAGCTAAAAAGAGACGTCATTAGCAGCTGTTTATATTGGCTCGGTTCTCGCGGCACGAAGCGTCATCGCCGCCATGGCATCCTGCGTCCCATAATGCAAATTTGATGACGTAAATAAACTCCTCGTATAGAGGCACAATTTCCCCATCAAAAGCCGGTTTCGTCTTGTCCTGGGCCTCCACGATGGCGCAGCGCTAACGTCGTTGCTTCGTAATCAAGAAGTTTAGGGTTCGCTACTAGGGATGGCCAGATCCGGATCCTAAAATTTTTCGGATCCGGATCCGTTTGGGCATCCCACATGAACGCTTCTTTGGAAAGTAGGAATGTGTTTATAACATATTGTTACCTGCTAATATACATATATACATACATACATACAAACACACACACACACACACACACACACACACACACACACACACATATTATATATATATATATATATATATATATATAGGTAGCAATCGTCCACTCCTTGCCCCAATCCACCAACACCTCAATACGTAGAAGATGGGAGAGGGCCTACATATCGTCCATGAATGCAACCACACCTCCAGGCCTGAACAAGGCCACCCAGTAACGCCCCTCATCCCCTATCATCACCCTCACCACCAACTTTTCCCAACCAACCCCCCCCCCACCACTCACAGTTTTCGACAAGCCAGGCGAAAGAACAATTTTTTTTGTGGTACTGTCAACACTTTTTTCCTTCGGGACCTGGCAACACTGCAGGTCATGCATACTCTTCCCTCTAGTCACTTAGTTATACAACGTCTCTCTACTCCTGAAGATGTGACATACCATCACGAAAATTTGAATTTTTTCTTTGTCCGGTGAGTGAGCGTAACCTGGTCAAGAAGACCTACAATAACGGCTGGGGGTTCGTCGGGCTGATCACCCGTAACCCCAACACTGGTCTGAGACCTCCACGCTATAACAGGTGACGGCGGAACAGTGTGGGAGGGAGACCAGCAGTCGGTAGGTAAGCCAAGGCCCGCCATGGTGCTGTAGAGCTGTAGGGTTATGTTATATATATATATATATATATATATATATATATAGTGTGTGTGTGTGTGTGCGCGCGATTTGTAATTAATACACTTGGATTACAAAGACCAACTCTACAACGAGATCTTTCATTCTCCGAACTCACGGGGTTGTGCTTCGACGTGGCAACAGCGCCAACTTCTGCCACCCGCCTAATTTCATGGCCGTGCGTATAGTTGTCTCCTGGATATTTTTGCTGTTCGGATCCCACATTAAACTGTAGGTCCAGTCCCAATTATCCTTTCCGTACATAAAGTTTACTTTAAAACAAATTCAAATCTCTTCTTGTCCGACGGATGCAACCATTTAATGTTAAACTTTATGCTTCCTTTGAAATTTTACCAATATGGTTCCCCGCTTAAGGCAGAGGACTCTGCGATAGACAACAGTAAATTACGAAGACCGTTTTCGGTTTCTTCCATACTTGCGGCTTTCGATTCCCGGTGTGAGTGATCTCAGGTGAGACTTCTTGTTCTGGGTCTCATCAATGGATAAATCATAAAGTTTTCATGAATCTGACTTCACCACTGAATTCCTGGTGAAATTCTAGCCCAAAACCATACCCCACATGACCCCCTTCCCATTTAAAGAAATGAAGTTGAATCCAAGATGGCGGACGTTGTCATGACATGCACCAAAAAGTTTCTCCCAAGGTCTAACATATTACTACCATCATGGACGTCCGCAGGATTTTTTCCAGGGAGGGGCAAGGAAGGTATTTTTTTTAGGGGGGGAAACAAGTCACATTTTACCCCAAAAGAATGTTGTTCCCTAAAAAAAACATTGCTTAAATGTGAATTTATGGTGTTCATGCAATAATTAACACATTATTGTGGCTAAAATGAAATTTTGTGTGTGAAATACATAATTTTTGATTGACTTTCATTTTCCAGGGGAAGGGGACCACGGCCACCCCTTCCGGACGCCCATGACTACCATGAGCAATTGCTGCAATCTACACTCCCTTTCATTTTATAAGGGGTGAGTTGATTGATTGATTTGCTTCTATTTTACTTCGCTTCCCTGCCACTTTTGGCTAATCGCGAAGATGAAGATGAGTGATAATATGATGAAATTGATGATGTCACACTCACAAAGAACCCATGCCAGGATTTGAACCCGGGACCCCTGGCATCGTAGCGCGATGTGTTAGACACTCCACCACAGATGCCGGCTCTTGCAGGAGTTGAGTAAATGCAAACAGACAGACATTCGAACACTACGGTATGGTGAGATACCCCAGGGTCTTAACTCAGCATACGCCACTGGTCACAAACTTTGATGAGTGGTGTTCGAACATGGGACGTTTGTCTAGGATTACTTCGAGAGTATGTAAAACTGGCTCCCCGAAAATGATTTCTATACTTGTCTCTGAATCTATGGGGTACAGCCGAGCATAACGGAAGAGAAGGGGAGAAAGCGAGTTGTGGAGCAAAGCAGTGCGCGCCGCTAGAAACGGCTGGTAAAGCCTGACAAGTTAAGTCCCGATATGCGCAGATCGCTGCGGAGCACTTCCTATTACGTTATCCTCCCCACCACTCTTCTACGTACTGGTCTGGCCTTGAGACTACGAGTGGTGCCAACTCAGCAAAATTAAGCTACAACAAATATGACAAACTATTTTTACTGTGTGGATTGACGGTGCCGGCTCATATCAGTTTATCAGTGGTTCATTTGATTTAATCCGGTCTTTGAAAATGCGTGCGGTGCGCGGATCGTAAACTGTAGTATTACGCACGTGCGTTAACGTTTATAACGAAGAGAAACTACTGGGCGAATGACTACATTTTCTGAATGCGACATCGAGCAGCGGTCTGGTTTATTTTTAAAGCCGAGTGGGGTGGGGGTTATTTTGTTTATCGTACAACAATCACCAAGAGAAGGCAATCTGATCACACTCTTGCCTGTGTTCTTTTTTAAAGCATTGAAATGTTCTTGCTCTTTACTCTTGGCTGCATATTTTTTAAATGTAAAAATCAAATCCAACGAAATCCACCATCTGCTCTGGAAAGCCCTTTAGAGGACAAGCCAGATAAATTGTTTACAACATATTTGCGAAATCAGAAGGAGTTACATAAACTTAAGTATAATGTTGTCGAGTCCACAAGCGCCGCCACGGGAGTATCTAAATGCATGGTTTCTCAAGTTTTAAAAGGATTGGATTGATTTGTTGTTTTAAGTCCACTTTATGCACAGTAAGGCTAATCGGGACTGGACCTACAGTTTAAAGTGGGATCCGAACCACTATGTGCCTCCACCGGGAATCGAACCCGGGATCCCTTGATTACAAGGCGACGACGCTACCACTGCGCCACCAGGGAGTTCAAGTTTTAAAAGAAGGAAAAGAGTCGTTGGCGAAATGGTGAGCTGAAGTTCTGTACTCCGACAGGTAGAAAACAGCCCAGGAAAAAGTGAATACAAATTGCGTTGAAAATTCTCAGACCAATCCGCTCCCTCCAGGTTGCAACACTGCGAACCAACGTCGCTGCGGAGAATGGAGTGGGGAAATGTGGTGCGAGCTGCGCAACAGCTATTTGCAGCGTCTTGTTTTTAAACGTGTCAAGTTATAGCTGTACTTCTTTCCCCTCTCATGAGTTCATTGGTCGAGCAAGCTCAAGTAAACAACTGCGCAGAGACTAGTTTTTCGTTCGCGCGCTCGAGAGATTCCCGGGATACAGTATAGCTACATTTTAGATAGGATTTAACTATTCACGAATACGTTTTGGCAACACTGTCTTACGCCTAATAAATCTTCGAATCGTGTACGTCCACGTAATAATCCCGCCAAGGTACTGCAGTTCCGTGTCTTCATTTAATACTTTAACAGTAACGAATTCGTTGCATAGGGAAACGATACATTCAATTAAAGCAGGCACCGATACACCCTGCAACCCTCGTCAAGATAATTATCGGTTACCGATTCGAATCCCGGCGCCTCAAGGCATAGGATTTACAATTAAGTAGAAACACCTATAAAAATCCTTTCCAAACACCATATCGTATTTAAGCGGGTCAAACGGAAATTTAATTTAGAATGTAAATTGATGATGAGTGTTTCAAAACATGTGCCTGAAATTGTTACGCACAAGAAATTCCAATAACGAGTGGCGCAACAGCCCTTGAGGTACAGGGCCTACCTACCGACTGCCGGGTGGGATATCATACAACCAGTTATGGGGTGACGTGTGGTCAGTACGTAGAACCCTCAGTCGTTCTTGTATAGCTCGACAAAAAAAAAAACTTCCGTCAAAAGCGTTCGCGCATCTTCCCTGCCGTTATCGGTGCTCGGCGCAGTGTAGCCAGGTCAGACTTGAAAAAATCTGGGGATTGTTCCTTGGGAAACCAGAAGATCTAATAGTAGCGGATGAACGACGTTCTCGGGGGGCGGTGGGCGAATAGGCGTGCACACTGGGGAGCATGGGGACGTCCGCAGATTTTTCCAGCGAAGAGGGAACCAAAGTATTTTTATCAGGCGGGTAAACGAGGCATATTACCCCATAATAATGTTGCCCTCTCAGAAAACGCCACTTGAGTTTAAAATTATCACGTTCCTACATCCTTATTATAATAATGGATGTAAATTACTATGCATAATTTCACAGTTCAAACAACACTTTTCATGGCTGAGTGGAGTTCCACTCTCTCTCTCCCCTCCATGTTCATAAGATGAGCAGAAAACGTGTTTCTGAGCAGACCGTTGGAGGCGCCATACCAATACTTTATTATGGAATTCTCCCGAGAAATAATATGTCTGGCAACACTGACGTTGGCCGCTCTGAAGGCTCCTTCCCCCTGTCCTTTCCCCCACCCGGCAGCGCGATGAGGTTCTGCGCAGGTTTATTTCCTTGTGGTTCCACTATAGGTTTTCATGACAGTTACGCTACTCATTCGTAGCTCCCTAATTTCCTCACGATGGTGGGTGGCCATCCGTCACATACACAGGTCGAAATCTAGGTGGGGGGGGGGGGGGAGTTGTTACGCTTCCCCTCGGGAAACCTGCGGGCGTCCCGTAGCCGAAGCGCAAAGCAAGACGGCCACGGGACAAGACAGACGTGAATAAACTCCGTACAAGCTAACTGTAGACCAGGCGAACGAGAACAAGTCTCTGCGCAAGTAGTGACACTAGACAGCTCCACCAATGAACAGTGAGAGAAACGGGATTGCGTAATGGGCGACGGGAGTTACCCTATGCAACGTTGCATACTTTTGAAAAGGATAATACCGAACGCACATGGCAAACGGACAGTTCTTTTGTGTCCAGGTCCGTACGACTGGTTTAAGAATTTCTTAGGGAAATATTAGGGATACAACTGCAAGAGCAAATTTTGACAAGCCGTGCATTTAGCGTACGTACTAAGGTTAAGACCGTACGGTTGGCAACACTGCGCTTTCACCACTAGATTTCCCTCCTCCTCCTCTGCCGATATGCGCGGCCCTGGTCTACAGTTAGCTGGGACAGGGTATAACTAAACAAAATAAGAAAAAGGGTGTGGATATTAAGTGTGGATAATATTTGAATTGTGTTAACCGTATTTGATTATTAATTTGTTTGTAGTTTTTGTGTATACAAATCTAAGTTCAGATATCAGGGGAAATTGGTCTGCAAGTTGTGTCTGCGTTCATACGCCCCCCCCCCCTCCGCTTCGAACATTGCTTGGGAGCCATTAATTGAACTGAAACAGTATTGAGAACTTCTTATTTCGTGATTATGATAGCTACTGCATAAATATGCTGGCAAGAACTCTGTTCCTGGTAAAAATGCATAACGCGCACCTCAGCAGCTAAGATTAATGCATTTTACGCAATTTCGTCTTCACGGAGCGAGCAAAGTTGGCAAGGTAATTTACTCGTTACGTTTTATACGTAAATTACGCGTAATTTACTTTGCGTAGAAAACCAATTTTTTACGCAGATGTAAAAAACTAATTTTCTTTCTTAAATCAGTAATTGCACTACATTAAAAAAAAAGTAAAGAGTTCCCCTGTGCTTAGCAGCACACCATGAAGGCATATAGGGGGTGTGGGGGTAACGCCCCGCACTTTCTTGATCCGATCATGAGTGGGGCTGATGTGATCAGCATCACGCCCCTGACCGCCTTTACCCCCCAGGGTTTCCCCCAGGTACCCATGTCATTCGACGCTGGGTGGGCGCCGGGGCCGCTTCCAAAAAGTTCCCGGGGTTTCAACCGGCCGGGGATCGAACCCGGGACTTTTAGCATTAATTTTCTTACATATTTCAAAACAAAATCATTATTTTCTTAAGATTGTTTACACAGCCACCTCACTAACAGATTTTTAAAAACAGAACTGTTCTCTCGCATATTTTTAAGAATTGAGAAACCATGGTGACTGACTACCATGCTAAAGGTCCCGGGTTCGATCCCCGGCCGGTTTAACTCCGGGAACTTTTCTAACAATGGAAGCAGCCCCGGCGCCCACCCAGCGTCGAATAACATGGGTACCTGGGGGAAACCCTGGGGGGTAAAGGCGGTCAGGAGCGTGATGCTGATCACATCACCCCCACTCACGACCGAATCAAGAAAGTGTGGGGCGTTACCCCCACACCCCCTATACGCCTTCATGGCGTGGTGCTATGCACAGGGGAGCACTTTACTTTTACTGAATTGAGACTTCCACTGGTTCTTGAATTTGTAACATAACAACGATTGACGACAATTTACTTTCATTGGATTTCAAAGTTTTAGTAACAGCTTCAAATACCTTTTTCATGCGTATTATACGCTTGCATAGGCTAATTATGATGTGAATGTGAATATGGCAGTTTTTTGAAATTCCAATATAAGACAGACAAATTCGGAAGGAAGTTTTTTAAAGTCTATTTTTTAGTTTTCTACCACTGCCAGCTGCCATAACTAGGGCACGGAAGATGAAGACCTATAAAAATACCTAAAAATATAAAAAAGGACCTAAAAACTGAAAAAAGGACGTATAAATGTGATCCAAATTAATTAATTAACTTCAGTTCTACAAGGGTTGGATAAAAAGTAATGGCAACACTGGCGTAATTGCTACTTGACTGTATTGGCAGAGGAGCACGTGTTACATTCCTTCAAAGTAATCGCCCCTCATCTCTACGACCTTCTGTCACACGTATGGAAGGCGTCGTACACCGTCAGCGCGTCCATCTCTGTCGGTGTCCCGCAGTGACCGCCCTATAGCACGTATGATGGCTTCGCGCGTGTCGTAGTGCTTCCCGCCCAGTGGTTCCGTCATTTTGACAAAACGGTCGTAATCACACGGTCTCATACCGGTGAATGTTCCAGTACCTCCCACTACCAGTTATGCAGGAGCGCCGTCACAGTGTTCGCAGTGTGACACTTTGCATTGTCAAGCAGGATGATGGGACACCGTGCCAGAACGTGCCGTCGCTTCCTTCTTAATGCGAGACGAAGCTGGTGTTGCAAGGAGATGCAGTGGTAGGCTGCGTTGACCGTCTGCCTGAGAGACGTTGTTCTTCTTGCCTAAACATATTGTTAGGGCGCTTGCACTCTCGTCCTCTGCTTCAGAGCACTGCTGTTTTTGACTGAATAACATACAATCGCTCCCACTCACTATACTTCCTCGTCTGACATTCCTTTATCAACCACGAAACGGTTGTGGCGCTGTGACTCGCCCCTTTCACGGGACAGCAGTGTTGCCATTATTTTTTATCCAACCCTTGTAATTACGCTGCACCTCCTTATCTGACTTGAGATCTTTTCAGGCGGGTGGGTCGTATACACCGTGCAGAAGGCTTCAAAACAAGAGAAAGTTGCCACGTACAGCGCAACCTTCCAGACAAGTTACGGTTAAAGGACCTTGTACCGTATCTGCTTCAGTCGTCCAAAAATGTTCTCTCGTTTCAGGGATGTTTCAAATGTATTTCTTTCTTTTTTTTATTTCTTTACAACAGAAAGGATGTTTGAGAGGTGATGAACTGATGATGATTCGAATTGAGAATGGGCAGTAAAAACGTAGTCGAAAGAAGGTGAAGTTGAAAAAAGAAGCTGTTAAGACCTAAAAAAAGGTTAAAAAAGGACCAATAAGCCAAAAAACGCCGAAAAAGGCAAAAAAGGACAAATAAAACCCACCTTTTTCTGGCCTACAATGACCCAAAATAAACATATATTATTTTGGGCCTCGTCTTCGGACACTAGGAAAAAAAAGGATTTTTCCTCAACTTCCGAGCCCAAGCCATAACTAACCATTGCAAAAAAAACATTGTCTCTTTTAATTTCTATGTTTGATTATAGTTTTTTACGTACTTTATGCGTAATTTACGTATCATCTAGAAAACCTTTCTTACGCGTAATTGCACAACCCTACGAAGAGGCATAATTTAAGCAGGAAAGAGTTGATTCGCGAACTCCACCGACCTTCTCTGCCGTGCGATATGTTTCGCCTTTTCATTGCGTCTCAAATGGCTTCAGCCTCTAGATGCAAATTCGAAACCCGGCGCGTAATTCCGTTCCCCCAGTCCTGTAGGGTGGAAGAGAAGACATCGTGCATAATTAATACGGAGGACGATTCTAAAGGAACGTTTTGTGTCCTCCCCGAGCTGCATGCATTGTTGGCCTGCTCCTGCGGGCGACTGCTTCCAGTGTTGCCAACAGCACGAGAGAAAAACGGGCTAAATCGCACCCAAAATGGGGCTAAAATTCACATCCAAGGGGCTAGATTTACAAAGGTGTGGCTGCGTACTTGAAAAAAAAATCTGGTTCTTAATTCTTGGGTGTTTTGGTACAAAATTCCTGAAACTTTTTCACAATTTTGGTTGTGCTGTACTGTACATGCTCTTTTGTGTTTTTCAGTCGCTGTATGTCTATCCAGAGCATATTTTTTTGCCTCAAGAGTACACTTGCAATACTTACAAAATCATTTACTGCCATCTCCCTCAACGGCAACCAACCATCCTTTGTAATTTTCGTTTTCAGCCACTCGAAACGAAATTTCCGCAGGTATTGGGTTCTCGGGATATTCCTCCTTCATATATATGCACACGCACTCACACACACACGCGGCCGCACGCACGCTGGTCGAGCCTCACTGTTACGAACGATTCGTCGATTCCGCACCGCATTTCTGTGAACTTTCAAGAACCAGATGCAATGCAACTGAACAAAGATTCGCATTTCCTGGAATCGACGCTATCCGTAATTCGCCTCGGGCTACACAGAATATCAAAACTAGAAACAAGGGGATGTGACAATGTGCACTTGCGACCTGCTACCCAGGAGGGGTCGCAGGACGAGCTTGCAGTGTTGCAATGGTTCTTATTAAGCTGAAAATATGAGTTTACTTTACTGAAAATACCAAAAAACATGTAATTACTGAAAGGGCTAGATTTGTAGCAAGATTTCTCTCTGTAGGGCTAAAAAGCCCCTTGGGGCTTTTGCTGAGTTTTGGGGCTGAGTACGTACTCAAAAGGGCTAGTTCTGGCCCCAAAAGTGCCAACTTGGCAACACTGACTGCTTCAGCTGTTTTGCATTCGCGGGGGTGAGTTTTGCACAGACAAGTCTGAACATGCGGCCTGGGAACGGAACCGGGAACCTGCGGTCCGCTTGTTCTTCAAAGTTCCCCTTGCAGGTGCTCAAAGTTGAGAGACTCGCGCCGGATGTGGCTCGCATGCTGATCCGCGATGATTGTCCAACTGATCCACCAGAAAAAATGTCGAATCGAATGATTATTACGATCACTTGCAATTTAAGCTCTGCGCGGAAGTTCACTTATGTACGAGGCATGTTTCTAAAGCCCACGCGATGAAAGAACCAACCTAGACTTTTTGTCTCCAGATGTGGGAATTTTCAAGTGCAAAAAGTTACGCTACTCAGTTGCGCAACTACAGATGGAGCATTGCTCCCCCAACCTTGGACGCATGGGCGGAGTTTGAGCTTTTGCTTTGGGGGGGGGGGGGGCATACTCTGGGAGAACCATATGATGTACACTTCGCAACATCTTATTTGACCGCCCCGAAAGAATTCTAAGTCCCGAAATCGTAAACTTAGCAACATTGCACTTCAGCTCCAGGTGAGAGTAGCCAACTTTGAGTAGGTCCTTCCACTAGACGAGAAACGCTGTGGTGATAGGTTTTCAATTTAACACTTTCCATGAACTTAGAAACTATAAACCGCTATTATAATACGGAATGAAACAGAAATAATAAATTGGAAAAATAACCTTGAAGGATATTTACGATTCTGCTTGCTCGACTTGAAATTTGGGGGGTTTGAAACACTGAATAGAGTTTCTCTCCACCTGGAGGAAACTGCCATCAAGTTTGTGCAGAAAGAAGCAAATTTGTGAGGAGTTTATGCGACATTTTATTTACAATACCTTGCATAATATCGAACAGTTCTCAAAAACATATATTTTACACGACTTGTCGAGAAAATGAGCTTGAAACACAGGAAGGTGGGAGTCTTCATAAACGTCAACATGTTTTTAAGGGTATTAAGTCATTAAGTTAACGTAGAGCAGTTGGTTAGGCGCTCCTATTCTTATTTTTCATCAAGCGTGAAAGGTCGCAGGTTCAAATCCCACCCTCTCTTGTTTCTTTTTTATCTTTTTTTGTTTGCTGAACAGATACCTTAATATTAGAATATTTAAAAAATGAATCCGATGCACACTTGAGGGACGTCCCTTCTGCGCATATTTCCCCTTAGAAGTTGGAGATTTCCAGGATTTAAAGTTAAAACTTTTCTTTTTAGTTATTGTTCATATGTAATGTTATTTAAGTTATGTATTGTTTGTTCTTCACCGACACCTAAAATATTGATTATTTGTTTTCGATATACTAAAAAAAGATATACAGCTATGTTAAGTAGTGATGTAGTGCAGTACTGTAACGAAGGAGAGCGTTTAATGAGTTCTGATTGCTAAGATTGGTAATTTTATGTCCGTTCCTTCGTAATGACTGTTGTCAATCCCCTCACCACCATCTTACCATACGTCTAAAACTAATAGTAAATCGCTAATTAACATAAATAAATTGTTATTGCGACGAAGGCCGATTCGATAAGAAACTAGTAATAAGTATTTATATAGTGAGTGACAAACAAAAAATTCAAAACCTCATAATGATCGTTAATTCCTCACTGCTTTGTATCTAAAATGTTTGTCTTCTTTGAACAGAAAGTACGAGTATCAGATATAACAAACTTTCCGCACTAACTTTGCAATATTCGAAACCACTATTACAGACTTAGCTCTATGTAACTTGATTCTGCGCATTCCACGTGGCATGTGACTTCGCCCTATCATCGAAATAACTTTCTCTTACTATTTCCTTTCCTCTCTTGAAATACAGAGACCAATGTTAACTTCTTGGCACGGTGAATAAACTTTACACCCAACGATATACTTCTGAAAAAAATCCTGCCTAGGTGGAGAATCGAACCTACAACCTCCTTCGTAAGAATCAAGCACGTTACCTCTTCTCCAGGTAGCTCATGTTAAAATTTCCTACCAGTTTGAATAAACCAATTCACACATAATGTCATTTCTATAATTTCCTCAAACGAATTCAGATAAAATCGAGAAACGCTGAAAGGGGAAAATGATGAACATGTCTATTGGCGTTTTGTCATATTTTGTAAATTGTGTAAAAATTCCGTGTTTTGAACAAGCAATCGTTTAGTTGCGAAGTATTTTGTTGTTTGCTTAAAGTAGGAACAGGATAGCGAAAAGGAGTCATTTGAATCAGACCCCGTTTGACAAGAAACTTCAGCTTTTTTCCAAAGACTGTATGAAAAGAGAGAGGAACGTATGAAATATAAAATGTGTGAAATTAAAACAATGGAAACCTTGAAAGATAATACTAACGAACTTCAAACTATGAAAAACATATTTTCGTGGTGGAAAACTCCAAGTCATTTTCGAAATATGAACTTGATGTTTTTCTTTATTATGAAGTGGAGATATGAGACGATACGATCCCTCAGCAAGAAAATTTTAAGTAAGCTACCTCCAACTTTTTCAATGGTCATATTACTAATTAGGGTCCGGAAGTTGATGAAAAATGAACTTTTTTTTTACCCTTAAAAACAATGCTAAACCTGATATTATGTCAGTTTCCCTTCAGTTAGAGCCGGAAAACACTTTCTATTTTACATTTTTTTCTTTTTTGCATTTTCGGCCTTTTTTGGCTTTTAGTTTATTTGTCAGTATTTTTAACAGTTTTTGTTGCATTTTTACTTATTTTTGAGGTTTATTTTTTCTCCTCCCCTGTTGTTTCGTGCATTTTAAATGCATTTACTAGTAAAACTTACATATTTAGATCTCTTGACATGGTCCTTTTAGCAAATTCACCATGAATCGAAAATACGGTCAATGGAAAACCATAATATTATTCTTAACTGAAATGTTTGGCAATGGATTAAAATACTTTGTGTGAAGATCTACTTTGAGGGTCTTTTTCTGGATACTATTATCGCTTTAATCTGTAGTTTTAAAGTAAAATTAGTCTCAATATTAAATGCAATTACACTCTGGTATACGCGAAGCAGAACAGTATTTTCGGATGCTGGCCGACTACAGTATCATAGAAGGCCCACTCTGAAAGGAGATGAATTGGTTGATTTGGTGTTTTAAGTCAACTTTATCCATAGTAAGGCTAATCGGGACTGGACCTACAGTTTAAAGTGGGATCCGAACCGAGTGCATAAAATAACGTGAACCGTGTGGTGTAGGGGGCTTATGGAATGTAAGGTCATGGGTTCAAACCTACTTCTTTCCAAAATCTTTTTCGGGAAGTAAACAGTTTTGGACGAGAATGCTTATCTACGTTTCTTGGATATTTCCGTTGATATTTATGCGATTTATGGCCAGCATTTCCGGATGCAGAAAGTTGACATGTAAGTTCTTAATATGTGTTAACTTATAACAGCTGAATGAAAGGAAAAGTATTTCCTAAAATCCTGCCAATCACTGAAAGATTAAAAACATTATTAGAAGCATTACTTGAGGCATGCACAGTGGCGACGATTATGGAGTGTGGAGGCTCAGATGACCCAGCACTATGCTAAACATTATCTACCAAGGGAAAGAAACTGTCCTTGCCCTCCCCCTCCCCCACCTTACCCCATCAGTTTTGATACCCAATCGCCGCCACTGAGCATGCATCGCATAAATATTTACAGTAATATCATATAATATTATATTACGTTATTAGAACACTTCGTACTCGGTAAATAAAAAGGAAAAAAATAATAAGGAAAGGGTGGGATTTGAACCTACGATGTTTATATCTTGACGAAAACAGTAAAAAAAACGAAAGTTCTGTCATCTAACCAACTACTCCAGGAGATTGCTAAGAGAAAGCTCAGTAAAACACGTTAATCTCAGTTGAAGCAACATTGTGCCGGAGTTTCGAACCATTTTTCGCCAAGAACCAAGGAAAAGACACACTTTGCAGAATCGTTTGGTGTTGTGCAAGGTATATTTACTAAACATTTCGCATAAAATCATCATAAATTTGCCTTCTTGCATTCAAATGTGACCGCAATTCTTTCCAGGTGGATGAGAACCTGTTCAGTGTTTCACAATGCACATACATTTTCCTATTTTCAAATTCAGAACGAAGAATCTTGAAATATTTTCAACATTCGTATTTCTACTTAACATTTTTTTGTCTACTCATATATTTTATTACTGCTTTAGGGTATCTTTACTTTATGGAATGTGAAAGAATGAAAAAAAATCACGAGCGTTTTCATTCAGGAAGATGAAATGTTGCAAAGTTGGCTACTCTTAGTTGGCTCTGAAGCGCTATGCTGCCAAATTTACGAATTCCGGACTTTGAAATTTTTCAGGGCGGTCAAATAAGATGTTGCGAAGTGTACCTGAGGGTTTTTGAATATCCCCTGTTTATAAGGGGGTTCGGAGGCCTCCCCCCGGAAATTAAAAAAAACAACAAAAAAAAAACAACAACTTAAAAACATTGTTTTAGGCCTTTTAGATTTGAAAATGTTAAATTTCCTCGCTTAAGTAAACAAATATTAATTAGTATATTGGTTGTCAGTTTTAAAAGAAGCAAAACAGTACGATTATTGCATTTTGCATTTCATTATTTTTTTATTAATACAATACTCGTATTACTTTAAAAAAGTTACGGTATAATAGTAAGCTTCAGAAATTTTTTTTAAAAAAAAGGTAAAGTGTTCCCCTGTGCATAGCACCACGCCATGAAGGCGTATAGGGGGTGTGAGGGTAACGCCCCACACTTTCTTGATTAGAAAAAATAAATTGAAAAGTTCTTGTGATGCCTCAGCAGTAACTGTTGACTCAACACAAAGTCATTTTACGTTTTTCTTTCCTCAAACTGTACACATCAATCAAATCGTCTAAGACCCGCTATAGCAGTGCAATTACTGCACATGACATCATGCCAAACGTCAAGATTTGCGGTATGGCTTCATAAGAAAAATTTAGTAACTGAACTTAATCATGTGTTATTTTTTAGTCCTTTTTAAGTAAGGGAGGGGGCAGGCCCCCCTGGCCCCTCCAAAACTCCGCCTATGCTTGGACGGAAATCGATTCTACCTGGGGGGAGGGGGGGCAAACATTGACGGCCAAGGGCACCTGCAGGGGACACAGAAGGGCAATCGACCCCTCGATTTCATATTTTATGCAAGTAAAAATACATTTCGTAAAATTTTCTTCTTCGCTTCGCTCGCAATACCTCCTTTTCTTAAGTCTTAGCACGTTCAGAGTCGTTGCAAGTAAAGAGAATTGTAAAAGAGAGAATGTCTATGAAATGATTTGCGCCCTATTAAATCAACATTGTTTTCAGTTCGCAAAAAATTGGATCTAAAAATGTTCTTGCTCGCTTCGCTCACAATGCGTTATTGTTTTGTGTCATGCATTGTAAATTATTACAGAGAGAAATACGACTTCTCTTAATTGGCTTTGCCTTAAATCCATCAATAATTGTTTTGACAAAATGGAGCGTGCACATGTAAGAGACAATTTATATAATTTCTGCTGTTTGTTTATTATGAGGTGGATGAATTCATTACACAGTAAACCCTCGTTAACACAAACTCGCTTAAGACGAACACTCGGTTAACATGAACAAAATGTTGGTCCCGGAAGGGATGTATTATATCTTATAGAAAGTTTTATCGGTTAACGCGAATTTCGGTTACCACGAATTACGAACTGTTTTTTGGTCCGTTACGTCATTGTATCTCATTTAACACGAACTTTCAAAGTTTTTCATAATTTTTTTCTGTTGTTCCTCTGCTAGGTATGTAAGAAATCGCTCAACAATCTCTATCATCTTGTCAACAATCAACTTATACAGTATTGTAACCAACAGATTCAGATCAACAATGTACTCAAATGTGTTTTTCTATTCTTTAAAACATAGCCAGTACGAGTAACATCAAGATTAAAACTTGGGTGCAATTGCTCGACAATCATAGCGTCAACAATGGGCTTATACGTATTTAACCAACAAATTCAGTTGTGTGTTCAGATGTGTTTTTCTATTCTATTGGACACTTTAGAACGTTTTGCTGCAACATCCGAATTGACCGCTAGTTTTACGGAAGCCATGAGTACAGTTGGCCGTGAATTTACCAGGCATTTGCGTTCCCATCTGCAAGCGCAATATACAGGAATTTTTCACAGAAAATGATCTGGGAGTGTTTTTTTTAAAGTTAATTACTGTAGTAGTGTTTTCTATGATGACATACACAATACGTATTGTAAATGGTTAATGTGTAGAAAGAACTGTATTGCAACAATAAAATTTGATTCACCGGTTAGCAAGAATTTTTTTAACACTAACTCTTGAATTTTCGGTCCCTTGATATTCGTGTTAACGAGGGTTTACTGTATAATGTATTTAAATAATATATGTTGTACATATATGAATTAAAGAAGCTTTGAATACATACACAATTAGTGTTACCATATTACACATGCATTTTCTTATTTCAAGCCGCTTCATGTTGCATATGTGTAAAACACATATACGTGCAAGTTATACATATGTGTAAAAATAATTTTATGCGGAATATATTTATCATGCATTTTCTGTCTTTCATCTTTCCCATATCAATGTGAAACTGAACGTTTTGAAAATAAAATATAAATCGTTGGTGCCAACACAAGTGCTTTACCACCGACTTCTGCCCACTTTTTACGTGATTTGCGAGAATAATAGCTAGGGCTAGGAAGTTGAAGACATAAAAATTGCCAAAAAAATACCTAAAAATATAAAAAAGGACCTAAAAATTGAAAAAAGGACGTATAATTGTGATCCAAATTAATTAATAACTTAAGTTTTAATTACATATTTAATGAATAAAAGAAATACAAAGTTCTGGTGGTATGGAACACACAGTGCGAAAAAACTATATGAATGAAATGCATCTTCTTTCAGATATCATATATTTTTTAGATTAACAATTTGAAAAATCATATTTGGCCTAACCACACTAGGGTTACAGAAATAGGACTTCGGAAACCTTACCTCAGTTGGCATTGCAGTATATCACAATAGACATCTCCAGCGCGACCTTCCAGACAAGTTACGGTTAAAGGACCTTGTACCGTATCTGCTTCAGTCGTCCAAACATGTTTTTCTCTCGTTTCAGGGATGGTTCAAATATATTTCTTTCTTTCTTTTTTTTATTTCTTTACTACAGAAAGGATGTTTAAGAGGTGATGAACTGATGATGATTCGAATTGAGAATGGTTAGTAAAAACGTAGTCGGAAGAAGGTGAAGTTGCAAAAAAAAGCCGTTAAGACCTAAAAATAGGCAAAAAAGGACAAATGAAACCCACCTTTTCTGGCCTACAATGACCCAAAACTAACATATATTATGTTGGGCCTCGTCTTCGGACACTATGGGAAAAAAGGATTTTTCCTCAACTTTCAAGCCCTAATAATAACGTTTTGATACTACTACAATATTATTATTATTGTCCCCCCCCCACAAACAAAAAATTGTGGTTGCGCCTCATCCCTAGATCCCCATCCTCACGATGGTGATCACCTGTCCCATACGAGGGCCAAAAACGCAGAAGAAAAGTTATTATGCTTGCCCCTGGAGAGACTAACCAGCGGTCGTCCTGTAGCCCGAGCCCGAAGTCTGGCGCTTTATACGCACAGCCAAGCTGCGGGACATTAGCGTTTTAAACATGGCAAATGTAAATATACAGTCACGGACACTGCCGGCTTGTAACGATTCTACTGAAAGTCAATGTATTCATTACAAGCCGGCAGTGTCCGTGACTGTACAAAGTCAATTTTAACGAACACATTGAAAGAAAAAAAATGTATTCAATGTAGGTGCCCTGCTGCAAATTCATACAAAGTTAAGGACGCAACATTATATATATATATATACACATACCTTGTCAAAAAAGTAACGGGAATTTGTAATTTAAAAGGCCCGCGCAAAGGATTTTTTAAAAATATTTTTTTCCGTAAGTTGGTAGCTCTGTACTTAATTACTATGCCAAACATGAGCGCGATCTGTCAACCAGTTTGTTTACAGCAGGAGGTTGAATCAGTCCACTTCAGTAGTGCATCACGATTTTTACAATGAACGAAATTATTGAACAAAGAGTTTGCCTTAAATTTTGTGTTGCGAACGGAATTTCGTGTGCTGACTCGCTAAAAATGTTAGAAAAGACTTATGGTGAATCAGTTTTATCAAAAACACGGGCTTACGATTGGTACAACGCGTTCAAGGAGGGCCGAGAGATCGTCGAAGACATGCCACGTCCTGGACGATCTTCGACCTCTTCAACCGATGAAAACATCGAGAAAGTGAAGGAAATTGTGCTCGATAATCGCCGTTCCAGCTTAAGAGAAATAGCTACTGACCTTAACATCTCTCACGAGTCTGTTCGTTCGTTTTTGGTGGATATTTTGGGCATGAGACACGTCGCCGCACGGCTTGTTCCAAAAGAGCTGAATTTTCTTCAAAAACAGTACCGTGAGCAGGTCTCTTTAGACATACTGGATCGCGCCAATTCTGATCCCACATCCATGGAACGCATCATAACTGGTGACGAGACATGGGTCTACGAGTTTGACATGCAAACAAGTCAACAGTCATCAGAATGGAGGACAAAAGACGAGCCGAAACCGAAAAAACCACGTCAAAGTCGCTCGAAAGTCAAGGTGATGCTCATTGTTTTCTTCGATATTCGTGGTTTGGTGCATCATGAATTCGTTCCAGAGGAACAGACGGTCAATATAGAATACTATTTGGCCGTATTGAAGCGTTTGCGTGAGAAAATCCGTCACAAACAGCCAGATTTGTGGAAGATCAATTCGTGGATTTTACACGACGATAATGCGCCATCGCATAGAGCGACAGTTGTGACCGAATTTAAGGCCAAAAACACAATAAATAGCATTGATCAACCACCGTATTCACCAGATCTGGTCCCGTGTGACTTCTTTATGTTCCCGAAACTAAAAATGCCGCTCCGGGGTACCAGTTTTGACTCGATTGAAGCCATAAAGCAAAATTAGTGGAAGGAGATGAAGGCCACACCGGAAAGCGCCTATAAAAAGTGTTTCCAAGACTGGAAAAAACGCTGGCATATGTGTGTTGCATCAAATGGGGCCTACTTTGAAGGAGACAAAATAAATAGTGATGAATAAATGAAAATTGTGCGTTTTATTTAACAATTCTCGGTACTTTTTTGACAGAATATATATATATATATATATGTATTTAAATCAGTTGGGAAGTGGTCGAGAACAATTAGTTGGACGTTTTGATACTAGGTGTAGGCGTCCGGAAGGGGGGCCGTGCCCCCCCGGAAAATGATAGTCAACCAAAAATTATGTATTTCACACATATAATTTCATTTCAGCCACAATAATGTGTGTTAATTATTGCATGAACACCATAAATTCAAATTTAAGCAATGTTTTTTTAGGGAACAACACTATTTTGGGGGAAAATGTGCCTTGTTTGCCCCCCTGGAAAGAAATTCCTTCATTGCCCCTCCCTGGAAAAAATCCTGCGGACGTCCATGGGTGTAGTGCAGGTGTATCCCGGTGTCAGGTTGGTGCAAGTAAATGACGTTCAACCAAGTTAACGGATATCGGTGATCGAGTTCAGACAAGAGATTCAACAAATGCCTGTCTGCTGCTTCAAACGTTCATTTGATTAGTTAGCACGCACCACGTGACAATACACGTGCAGTGTAAACGATGCAGACACCAAATACACTATACTGAACCTCAGTTGCGAAAAGCTGTAGGAGTAACATCGCTCTTCCGTCACAACGTTGCCAAACGTACTGTTTTTCTCAGTTGCTTTCAGCGTGTTCAAAAAGTGACGCAACCTTATGGAAAATCTTATGAACTGTTCTCGTTTCGTTATAGGTGCTCAGTTACTTATTGTAATATATGTTTATAAACCGGGGCTGTTCAGGAACTTGTCGTACAGCCGCTTGATGGAGGAGTTGATTTTATTCGTCCACTACACTTAATTAATGACGTCCTGGTATGCGGGTGGAGGCTGGGCATTCTTCGGGATTTGTTAATGCTTCAAGGTTGTTAACAGAAGAAAAGTTGCGTTTGGTGTGCCATATCACGTAGTCTCTGAACGACATGTAACAATGGTTAGATAATTTGTTAACACGTTGTCAGCTGAGAAGTTGGAACGCACATGGTTTCAACAGGACAATGCCACAGCCCACACAGCTGGGAACACAATGCGTTACTTGGAAGAGTGTTTTCCAGGACGACTGATTTCAGTGGGGTTATGGCCACCGTGATCTCCAGATTTAACTTCATCCAAAGGACTCCGTTTACGTTACTCATCCGCACAGTATTCCGGAATTGAAAGACAATATTCGTAGCTGTGTTGGTAACATCTCAGATAACATTGAAAAGGGTTTTCAACAACATGGTTCGTCGTGTCCACTTGTGTCAAGAACAAAACGGCAATCACTTCCAGCACTTAATGTAAAAAAATGGAATAAGAAATGTTTTCCCATAAGGTTGCGTAACTTTTTGAACACCCTATATTTGCTTGTTTGTAGTGTTCGGGAGTTGTGTACTAATTTTCCGTGCCTTGTGTACTATTGTACAACTTTTATCCAGTAACGGCTCTCCCCCTTCGTACAGTACGTTTGGCAACATGCTGTGTGTCCCGACATTCATTTGTTCGTCCCGCCATAATGGTCGGGTGCCGTGTGATACGAAAATGCCCGATGTTAGCCGAAGAGAGTTTAATTGGTCGCTGATTCGTTGTTTCTCAGCCGCTAGCTGGAATTGTGAGCGGTATAAACACGAGTTGGTGTTGCAACGCGTAACCAAATAGACACGCGAGTGCAGAGAAAGTCAAACAGTGCAACGAACTGGACGGAGCCACCTTTGCTCTTTTGCTACAAACGAACGCACAGCGGAGAACCAAGCTTCCTTAAAAGCAAAATTAACGACCAAAATTAAGTGAGGAGCACAAAAGTGGCAGGAAATTACGAGGCATTTTTCCACAGCCACGATGGCAATCCACCATTAGATATACGTGCAGGACCCAGCGCCGGATTCCAATTTCCACTTACCATCGGCAACTCATGGCGGTTAAATTAATTACCGGTAATTTCTCCCCATCTTCAGCGTGGATTAATCTCTTGTGTTCATAAACTTCTGCATCAATGCGAGGCTCGACGGAAGACTCCCATTGGATAATTATTCTCGCATAATTTATGCGCGGAACACCGTCGGTCGTAACTCCTCCAAGAAGAATTTCGTTCCGGAATCTAATAATTCCAAGAAATGAAACACCAGAAATCGCTGCTCCCGACAATTCCGCAATATTACTGGTTCCTGTCGTATCACGGGCAAGAGGAAATGGCCTCTGGAAGGGAAACCGTTTACCAGATTCATTCAGCCGAGCTCTATGGCGGAGTGGTTAGCACTAGCCGTGCCATATCTGGATAAAATATCCGGATATCGATATTATCATCATCAACGAATTATCCGATTATTCGATAACGCGCAGAAACTCGGGAATGGAACTACTTCTATTGAAATGAAATGGTGTAGCGCCCACTACAGGAAAAGTACGGAACCAAAGCGGGAATTTCCGTGCCAGAAGTCAGCAGGGTATCTTAAAGCTTATCGCCCATTGACACGCCGGAAACGCTCAGTGAGCGTTAAGTCTTACCCGGATAGTATTCCAGTGCCGGACCTACAAGCCGCAAAACCCCGAAGTGCGGGTGGGGGGAGGGGTGGAGACAAGTAACCCTTTAGGTTACGTAGTTGCTCAGGGGTACAGAAACTAATACAATATATACAGGGAAGTTACTTCAGTCGTTTACCGCGAGAGCGTCGGCCGCTCAACGGCCCCTTCATGCAACAGGTCCCGGCAAATTGAGTTACAGGAAGTCCGTAACAGAAACAGCTTGTTTTGTAATGTTTCCACTTTTTACAATTACAGTTACAATTACAATTGAAATAAGCACGTACCTTGTCGCAAGGATGCTGGAAAAGGTGTCCTCCCAAATACAAATACTTCTGGCACGTTATTTATAGATCACCGTGCCATAAGGTCACATTTAGGGTATGTGGGGGCAAGGCCTGGCATATTTTCGATGTCGGCCATCTTGGAGGTTATGTGATCAGCACCACTCTGCGGCCGCCTTTACACCCCCCTCCCGGATAAAATTTGATTTGAGACGCTTTTCCCACCTTAAATCACCCAACCCTGGCAGTCAAACTAGAATGATATCAGGTTGGAATTTCACGAGAAACGCCAGGGTAAAGGTTTCTTCCACTAATCTTTAATCAGGAAAATGTTATGACTGCGTGATTGTAACAAATGTACCTATAATTTTCCAGGTGCGAGAAAACATTTAAACATTTTGAATTTTTGAGTTGGGTGGGTGTAGGTAGGGGGGGGCCTTTGGTAATATTTGGGGGGGTCCTAAGGCTTGTAGATCCGGCACTGTATTTATCGTTTATCTGTTTTCGGTCTATCCACATATTCTTTTATCCGTCATGTTCGTATTTCACTGCACGGATTTTCTACACAATCCTTCATCAAAGCTGTTCTACCCAGACATTCGGACTATTGTTATATCTGCACTATCCGAATTATTGGTTGCACCAGAAACGGATATCTGCTAATTTGAAAACTAAATATTTTTCTTACTATCTATTCTAAACTATCCATTATAATGTTGCATTCATAGGTGGGAGATTACCAGCATTTGAACACGTACATAGTCACACAGTCGCCTCGTAGTCTAGGCGTGTCGGGTTCGTTACCCGGTGGATAGGCTGAGGCCCATTTCACAGTGTTCACATCCCAATTCAATTGTAGATCCAGGTCAGATTAGTCTGACATAAAATTGTTCAACTTAACAACTTACTAACTCTCTAGGCTTCTTAAACCCGAAGGTTTATAGCTGCAGCAACACAAGCTTTCCATCTGTCCCTATCCTGGGCAAGATCAGTTCAATCTTTTCCATCCTTATCAATAACCTTTAGCTCCATCTCAACGTTATCCCTCCATCTTCGTCTTGGCCTTCCTACAGGTCTCTTACAATCAGGTTTCCCAATAAGAATCCTGTAAACTCTTCTATCCTCTCCCATTCGTGCCAGCCCACCTAAGTCTTCTTGATTTAATCATTCTAATAATATCTGGACATGAATACAAATTATGTAGTTCTAAATTATGTAACCTTCTCCACTCACCTGTCTCCTCATCCCTTTTACACCCAAATATTTTCCTAAGGATCTTATTTTCAAATACTCTCAATTTATGTTCCTCTTTCAATGTAAGAGACCAAGTGTCACATCCATATAATACTACAGGCAAAATTACTGTTTTGTATATTTTAACATTTACTATCTTAGATATTATATGAGAAGATAAAAGTTTGTGAAGAGAAAAGTAACACGCATTTCCTGAATTAAGCATGCTTTTTATTTCCTCCTTAATACAATTTGGAAACTTGTACGATGCTGCGGCAAAGTACAGTTTCCACAATTCGAGGAATGAAGCGTCAAAGTTAACGTTCTTGTTATTCTCCAAGTGGCGTTTCCAACGCACAAAATGGGGGGCGGGGGAAGGGAGAAAAATCTCGGTACAGGAAGCAAGACTTATCAAGCTATTCCATTTTTCATTTGTTTTCCGCGCAGGCCACGGAATGAAAAATTCGCAACAAAATCCAATAAGGAAAAAAAAGCATCCACTCCGAATAATGAAATTTACATCAAACAATCTAGCGCGAAATCTCATCCTAATCCAGAAATGAAAATTCTTTGTACAACATAATTCCCGCGAAGAAATAGACGCTGACAGCAGAAAATGCAAAGAAATAAACCAGTGTCAGTCTAGATTACTCGGACACTTATGTAAGTGGCTAAACCGAAAGGGTGATTGAAAAATGTGGAGAAAAGATGAGGGCGGGAGGGGAATGTTCGTCGCCGGAAAGCTGTCTGTGCTGCACTGAAGCAGTATCACTGGGAGAGGAAACTAGTGGACCAAATATTTTGTACCTGGCTCCACTGCAGTAAGGCACAACACTTAAAACATTTTTTAAAAAATCTTTCCTATATTACAATAATTACAATTTGATTTAAATCTAGATTTAAATTAATAATTTATAGAATAATGCACATAAGGATTTTGTAGATATCAGAATCACTTCTGGTAAAAGTACTTTAATCTCAAATCATTATTAGGTTCCAAGATAGGAAAATAAAGGAAATAAAATATATGTACAGTGGGATCCATGAATATTACCGTGCAAATTGTCCATCACCATGTTCGTGCACTTTATTTGACCCAATGAAAGCTTCAAGAATTAAAAGAAAACTAAAAACAAGCTGTTGACAACTTCTGCACCATAATACATAAAAATCCATCGCTTAAAAACACACAGGATGTAAGAGAAAAATTAATGAAACTAGTCAAGGACAATTTGCACGGTAATACTCATGGATCCCACTGTACTTATGGCCTGAAGCTCGTACGAAAGGAAATGTAAATACAAGATTTATCTTGAACTTTAAAGTTCAATATTTTATGGGCAAAAATAGCAAACAATGTGTAGAAAAATATACAAAATACTAATCAAGTTAAAGTATAAATAGTGTTAACAACACTAAACTGTAAACAGCTGATATTTTGCAAACTATCATTGAAAATACAATTATAGATTATAGAGTACATCCAGAATGTTTTATTTTCACTGGAAGAAAAGTTACTGAATTTTTTATAGTTTCATTAACACACTCAACAAACGTTTCCATAGTAGGTTCATATATACAGTATCAGAAATAGAAAAAAATGCATTTACGTATCTTTTTTATTTGCTTTAATCAAATTGTTGAAATATTTTACAGGGTCGTTTACTAGACAAAGCCTTTCTATAAAAACATAGGCCTATATCTATGTGCATGGTGCCAAAAATCATGCAAGCAATTTTAAGCAAAAAAATCAATTTAAATTAAAAAAAAAAAATCAACAAAAATGATTTTTATCAACCCTGATAAAAAGTGAAAAACTTGCCTCAGGGGATTTATGAATATTTATACATTACATGCGATTTGAAATAATAAAAGTTGCTATTTTTCACGTCTACGGAGAGAAATTCACGCTCAATTCCCGGAGCCAATAATTCACGCGGAATTCAAGGAATTTCCGGTTGAGTAGTCACCCTATAGCAGCGTAGAGAGTAAATTACCTTTAGGTAATGTAAGCTAATTTACATCTCTAAGCTGGAAGAAGACAGACGCTAGACTGTGCCTCGGGCAGCTCTGGTTTCTCGCAATGAAACGTGTGCGTGTAAGACAATAAGACATTTCTTTCCAGATATATTCAGAGAGAAAGTTGAATTACAAAACTGAAATCTCAGTATGCATTCTGCTAACTTACTTACTATATATTGCTAGCCTTAGAACTAAGCCATCTCATTCGGGAAGTACGTCATACAAGAATCTGCAAAAGCCTTCGAGGCAGTCGTCCAACACTCTTTCTCCAACTTCCAAGCATTGCCGTCGGCAGCGCAATCAACTTTTTGTCCTTCCTTTTTCCCAAACCCATCTCTTCCATCTTTTTTCTCATGGAATCCTCTTTTCTCGGTCCAGGGAAAAGATAGGAGCCGCCACTCTTTCTACCTGCAACAAACCTGAGACGTCTCACGCGGCCATTTCCGAAGACAGCTGCGTGAAATGTTATTTCACTCTGTTTGCGACAGCTGAATTTTTGGCAAAGTCTTCTCCACTAGGTGTCCTTGCTTCAGGAGTTCGACAAGGTGGATAAAAAAATCTTGATTTTCATTTTAAAAAAAAAAATTGATATTCGTTTTATTTAAATCGATTTTTGATTTTGTTTTTAAAAAAAACGCTTAAAATTCCTTGCATGTTTTTTGGCACCATGCAAATGTTTTCTTTACAGAGAAACTTTTTCTGGTAAACAACCTTGTAAAACATTTGAACAGTTTGATTAAACAAATAAAATATATGTAAATATACATTTTTCTGTTTCTGATACTGTATATGAACCTACTATGGAAATGTTTGTTGAGTGTTAATGAAACTTTGTAACTTTTCTTCCAGTGAAAATAAAAAGATTCTGGATGTACTATATAATTGTAACTTAACATATTTTTATACTCTTTGTAGCTGAATTGTGGCAATTTTTTAGATAATAGTTTGCAAAATATCAGCTGCCATGTTTATTTACAGTTTAATTATAATGACACTATTTACGGCTTAACATTGTTACTATTTTGTATTTAATTGTACAGAAAATATTTGATATTCTTGACTATAAAACTTACTGAATTTTAAAACAGTATAAATTTAAGTGTGTTAACAGTTTACATATCCTTTCGTATGAGCTTCACACCATTAGTACATAAATTTTGTTCCCTTTCTTAAAGCCTAATAAACACTATTAAATGATTATGAGATTAATGTATATTCACCAGAAGTGATTCTGATATCTACAAAATCCTTATGTACATTATTCTATAAATAATTTATTTAAAGTTATTCAAATGGCGATTTAAATCGACCTAATTTAAACAAATCCACCTTGATAACACATTATCCCCAAGAACATATTTAGGGGGGTTCAAGGGGTCCGGACCCCCTCCTCGAAAGACTTACAAGGTACTAAAAAAAATAATGAAAATATACTTTTCAGCATAATACTGTACTCTTTTGTACTACAATCGATGGTTATTTATTTCGTATGAACTTTGAACCCATGGGTTATTATATATATTTATTATTATTATTATTATTTGGAACACACTGCTTTGAAGAACAATACCAAAGAAAATGTATGCACACTACTAATCATAATATGCATAAACTATTAATCAAGAGACTTTACTTTTCGTCAACTGGATCTAAAACCCTTTTTCATTATTCGATAAATATTCAATCTTTATCTATATGACATTAATTTCCTTGGTTTTTTATGCAAAATTTGGAGATCTTAAGTACATATAAGCTAGATAATAAATATATTTGTTATTTTTTTACGTATTTCATGTAATAATAAAAATAAAATATTAATAAGTTTAAATATTTAATTAGTATTATTTAATTATAACTTGATTGAGTTGGAGTTTTAAGTCCACTTTATGCACAGTAAGGCTAATCGGGACTGGAACTACAGTTTAAAGTGGGATCCGAACCACTATGTGCCTTCACCGGGTATCGAACCCTTGATTACAAAGCAACGACGCTACCAATGCGCCATCGGGGAGGCCATTTAATTATTTTAATTTAAACAGTTATATTATTGTTTATTATTATTGTTCGGACCTTCCGAAATATATTTCTAGATACGTGCTTGATCATCCCGAACCTCTTCCGCGACAGTTAGGCTCGACTTGTGGCGAATTCGCACCACTGGGGCAATTTTATTAATGCTAAAGGGATGCAGACTATTTTCAAAAACCATGATGGGTAGGAGCAGGTGTGGGGAATACTTGCGGAAGCATATGTTCTTGAAATAGAACAACGTGTAATGAATCGAAAAGGAATGCAAATAACTCTTTCAGTTCTTGGTTCATACAGAAAACTTGGGAGTTAAACTGTTCAAACGTTTCTTTCACTAAGCTAGTCTTTCAGTATTTCTCGTGTATTCGAAACTGCTTTCCGCTTTCGGGTTTTACTGCAGTTTGTCGCTTAGTTTCTCAATGCCCTTTTCCAGTTTCGTTTTATTTCCAGTTTTCGAGCTTCGGTTTTCAGGGGTCATTTTCGAAGTTTCGGTGGCCCTTTTTTTGCAACTTACGGTTTTCCGGTCCCCCTTCATCCAAGTTGCGGTTTTCCGGTCCCCCTTCATCCAAGTTGCGGTTTTCCGTTCCCCCTTCATCCAAGTTGCGGTTTTCCGTTCCCCCTTCATCCAAGTTGCGGTTTTCCGGTCCCCCATCATCCAAGTTGCGGTTTTCCGGTCCCCCTTCATCCAAGTTGCGGTTTTCCGGTCCCCCATCATCCAAGTTGCGGTTTTCCGGTCCCCCATCATCCAAGTTGCGGTTTTCCGGTCCCCCTTCATCCAAGTTGCGGTTTTCCGGTCCCCCTTCATCCAAGTTGCGGTTTTCCGTTCCCCCTTCATCCAAGTTGCGGTTTTCCGTTCCCCCTTCATCCAAGTTGCGGTTTTCCGTTCCCCCTTCATCCAAGTTGCGGTTTTCCGTTCCCCCTTCATCCAAGTTGCGGTTTTCCGGTCCCCCTTCATCCAAGTTGCGGTTTTCCGGTCCCGCTTCATCCAAGTTGCGGTTTTCCGGTCCCGCTTCATCCAAGTTGCGGTTTTCCGGTCCCGCTTCATCCAAGTTGCGGTTTTCCGGTCCCGCTTCATCCAAGTTGCGGTTTTCCGGTCCCGCTTCATCCAAGTTGCGGTTTTCCGGTCCCGCTTCATCCAAGTTGCGGTTTTCCGGTCCCGCTTCATCCAAGTTGCGGTTTTCCGGTCCCGCTTCATCCAAGTTGCGGTTTTCCGGTCCCCTCTATTCAAGTTGCGGTTTTCCGGTCCCCTCTATTCAAGTTGCGGTTTTCCGGTCCCCTCTATTCAAGTTGCGGTTTTCCGGTCCCCTCTATTCAAGTTGCGGTTTTCCGGTCCCCTCTATTCAAGTTGCGGTTTTCCGGTCCCCTCTATTCAAGTTGCATTTTCCGGTCCCCCTCTATTCAAGTTGCATTTTCCGGTCCCCCTCTATTCAAGTTGCATTTTCCGGTCCCCCTCTATTCAAGTTGCATTTTCCGGTCCCCCTTTATTCAAGTTGCATTTTCCGGTCCCCCTTTATTCAAGTTGCATTTTCCGGTCCCCTCTATTCATGTTGCGGTTTTCCGGTCCCCCTCTATTCAAGTTGCTGTTTTCCGGTCCCCCTTTATTCAAGTTGCGGTTTTCCGGTCCCCCTTTATTCAAGTTGCTGTTTTCCGGTCCCCCTTTATTCAAGTTATGGTTTTCGGTGTTCCATTTCCTCCAAGTTTCGGTGTTCAACGCAGTTTTCCTATGTTGGTGTTCAACGTACTTTGCAGGTTTCGATTTTCAATGCACTTTTCCAACTTGTGTTTTCAAAAATAGAATCCGGTTCCTGAAAGCCGCGAGTGTCAAATAACGCCAACAGAACACTTACAACTTCATTTAGAAGTCACATATGTTAGAGAAAATGTTGGGGTACTCACCTCCAGGACCTCGTCCCCTATCTTGATGCGACCGTCCCTGAAAGCACTGCCACTGGGGTTGAGTCCACACACAAACACTGCCATCTGGGTTCGATCCTTGTGGCCGGCCAAACTGATCCCGAGCCCCTTGGGACCCCTCTCGAGTTGCACTATATGCACGGATCCTACCGATCCATATTTCTTCTGCACTTTATCTGGAAAGAGACGAAGGAGTGAAGGGTTACTGACTGAGCAAGTAACATGTTGGTTAAAAACTGTTTAATTTAATTATTTACTTTTTATTTTTATTGAAAAAAATCTAAATTTTTATTTTAAAAAATCATTGAAAGAAATCAAGGTTTTCATTTTCAAAAAAATCAATATTCTATTTAAAAAAAATCAATATTCTATTTTAAAAAATCAATATTCTATTTTCAAAATAATCAATATTCCATTTTCAAAAAATCAGTATTCCATTTTAAAAAAATCAGTATTCCATTTTCAAAAAATCAATATTCCATTTTCAAAAAATCAATATTCTATTTTCAAAATAATCAATATTCCATTTAAAAAACAATATTCCATTCTCTAAAAATCAATATTCCATTCTCTAAAAATCAATATTCCATTTTCAAAAAATCAATATTCTATTTTCAAAAAATCAATATTCTATTTTCAAAAAATCAATATTCTATTTTCAAAAAATCAAGATTTTATTTTCAAAAATTAAGATTTTTATTTAAAAATGATTTCTGATTATTAAAAAAACACTTAAAATGGCTTGTATGCTTTTTGGCACCATAAACCTGTTTCTTTGTAGAAAAGCTTATTCTGGTAAATAGCCGTGTAAAATATTTTAACAGTTTGATTAAAGCAAATTAGAAAAAATATAATGTAAATATACATTTCCTCTGCATCTGATACTGTATTCATGAACCAACTGTGGAAATGTTTGTTGAGTGTGTTAATGAAACTATAATAATTTCAGTAACTTTTCTTCCAGTGAAAATAAAACATTCTGGATGTACTATATAATTGAAACAAACTATTTTTATAGTCTTTGTAGTCGAATTTTGGTAATTTCTTTAATGAAAGTTTGCCAAATATCATCTTACCATGTTTGTTTACAATTATGAAATGACACTATTTACGGTTAAACAAGTATTTTGTACACTATTCTACATAATATTTGTGCTATTTTTGCCTATAAAAATTATTGAATTTCAAATCAAGATAAATTTAAGTTTTTTACAGTTTACACTTTACATATCCTTTCATATGAGCTTCACCCCATCAGTACATATATTTTGTTTACTTTCTTAAGGTCTAATAAACACCATTAAATGATTTCGAGATTAATGTGCTTGCACCAATAGTGATTGTGATATCTACTAAATCCTTCTGTACATTATTCTGCAAATTATTTCTTCAAAGAAATTGAAATCAGTGTTTGCAAAACAAAATTTCCGGTATCTTTTTGGTTTTCGACATATTTTCAAATCACTTTCTAGTCATTCTATAATGATATAATCATACAAATTTCCCGTTAAATAGAAGTGGTATATCCTCTATATTCATGTTCACCAAATGAATAAAGTTTATTCAACATTGTTGAAAATAACGATTAAAAAATTAAAATAACATTTTTACATGAAATATTACCACAAAAAGAAACCAGTTAATAGAAAAAAGTTAAACGAGTTTCCAATTAACTTTCCTTGGAATTTCGGAGTTCCTAGACATTTTCACAAAATTCTGATTTTTCCATGGCCCATTTTATTCCTTAAGTTGATTAGCACGGCTTTCTTAGGTTTTAAGAGATTTTCAAAACCGCTGAGAACTACCCTTCCTCCCAACACATGGAGTCTTGTCAAGAAAACGTTCCTTCTAAGCTAAGAATTAAGTGTATTATGGCAATTAAAAGAAAAAAGTTCAGTTTACAAACTAAGTAATGACCGATTTATACGAATACAAGGGACATTTGGTTAAGTGCCCTTCTACGGATGAATGATTAGCTCATGGATATAGTGTAAACATTTAAAATTAATTTTATAATAAAATAAGCCAGAACACGAAAACTAAACACTACTTCTGAAGAGAAGTCTGATAATTTATTGTAATTATGCTTGAAAGCTTTTGATGCCAAATTTACACTCACACAATTTTCAATGTCAGTTGTGAAATTTCCTCAATCTCTGAAGTGATATTTTGATAATTTTTACAAATAATAAAAAAATTAGCCAGAAAATTGAAATGGGCATTAAAATTAACATCAAAATTCAACATTTGGATTCACTGCTTTTGGAATATACAGAGTAGCCCAAAGAAAACTATACCCAACGAAGCGAAGAGCGTTAGTGTTTGATCAAGTACATACCGGGTGGCCAGAAATTAAGTTACGCAACTCACGAGCCGTCTGTAGCCTGTTTGTGGCATCGTAGAACTCTGAAATTTGGTGAATCCACCATGCAGACCATGGGGAAGAGGATGGCGATAAAAAAGTTCAATTCTCCGCCATCAGATTGAAATGTGGCGCTGTACTTCCATGATGGGTTGTAATAATGACAAACTGCTCCAATTGGTTATGGATTTGCCTTTACCTTGCAATAAACGAGAGATTATTTTCTTGCAACTTGGAGTCACTAACAAATGCCTATCTAATTAATAGCTCAGCTAAATCACTTAAAGTGAGTATTGAACATTATTACAGCGCCACATTTCAACCTGGTGGCGGAAAATTGAACTATTATTTTTTTTTTAATCGCATCCTCTTTCTTATTGTCTGCATAGTGGATTCAACAAATTTCAGAATTCTACGATGCCTCAAACAGGCTACAGAGGGCTCCAAGTTGGGTACCTTTCATTTTGGCCACCCGGTATGAAGCTTACATGTTAAAACTTGGCAAATGCAGCCACAAGAGTGTCACACGCTCCACTGCCCAGACCATATGTTTGGAAGTTGCCTTGTCCGTATAGAGGCGCCACATGTCGGTTTGTCTCAATGTTCTGGAATGTAGCTTGAAGCTACTGGTGTGTAATATCGTAACTGCAGCTGAGATTTTGAAACCCTTGACAAATTTTAAATAATAAATCAAAACACGTCACTCAAGTCTGACAAACAACTTCAAAAACATTCTGATGATAAAAACTACTATTTCCACCTTTGTTTTGGGTATAGTTTTATATTGGTCACCCTATATTATTATTTGACTGTACAATTGTTAACACCACTAAGAAAATAGAAACAGCTACTGAAATTTTAGTAGCTTTGGACTGGAAACCTGTCCCAGTCTCTGTACAATCGTGGAAAGAAATACGTCCGGGATAAAGCTACTGGAATTAAACCTCCATGGGGGAAGTACTTTTTTCCATGACACTACATCCACACAGAAACGGCCATGTGATAAACCGTGCCTTTCCTAGGATACGATTTCGCCTATGATTTCGCAGTGTGTTACGCTAAAAGGGAAACAACGAGAGTTTCCTTAAAAACAGAAACCTCCATTGAGGATACGGGAGGACAGCTATCTTGAAGAGATCTGTTTATTCTGAGGTCACTTTCATCTTGCTGGAGAGCAGGTCTTTTGACAGACGAACGTTATATTTAGCTGGGAAGGGGGAAAATGCTGCCTTCATTAACCCAAGCAGTCTCTCCGTCAACCCTTTGCTGCCAACACATGCTTCAAGCACCGAGTTGAGCGAAAACAACAGCTTGTTTAACGCCCGTAGAGAGGACATCTTGACGGATACTGATCAAGTCAGTGCAATGTGTACATACGTTACTTCTACAATTTCTACTACAGGGTGTTTCACTCGCTCTCGGCCCCTGATTTTCGCTTATACAGGGTGTCTACCAAAATTCTTGACAATTTTACCCTTTTTCTTAAAATTTGTTTAATACCCCCCCTACTTAGGTATAGTTGGATATTAAGAAAATATATATTTTTATTCAATGAAAAACCCCTACCACACAACCGGTTAAGATGAAAACTGAAGCTCTACTTTAACAAAAGATTTAGACTTCCATTGATTACACTGGGGAACAGTGAAATTGCGGCACAGTGTTTGAGAGCTAATTTAGGGCAATTTCATGCTGCTGAATAATGATATAATAAGATATTTCCTGAATTGGCTCTAATTTATGAAATAAATGCAACTAAACCAAAATGGCGGAAACATAAGACATACATATAAATGAACTTCCAACAACAATTTAATATTTTTTTTTGTGATTACAATCATTATTATAAAAATAAATGTATATAGGCCTATGATCAAAATAATTAATAAAATATGTACACAATGAAGTAACAAACTATGTGAAACGTTTTCTATACGATTTCCTGCTGTATTGCTTTTGAGGACAATCCCTCTGCAAGCTCCAACAGTAGTCGGCCATCACGTGGCGATCCCACCGTCCCTGGTACCTTTCTTCCATTATCCTTATATCCTGATGGAACCTTTCTCCCCGTTCTTCACTAAAATCACCAAGGTTCTTAGGGAAATCTGTCAATGTGGCTATGTAGAAAATGTATCTTCACACTCATATTAGCTCCCAATTTCTCAACATATTTCCAACTATATCGGGGTACTTTTCTGCTCTGTGATTCCCCAAAAAGTTTTTGACGACGAACACAAAGCTCAGCCAGGCGTCAGATTCGATGTAAGACATGTAAGTTGTAAAATTGGCATCATTTATGAGTGTACGAATTTGTGGTGGTCCGTCAAAGATTCCTGCCTTCAATTTTTCAATACTTAGTCCTGGAAAAATATGGCATATATATTTGAAACAATCACCACTTGTATCTAAGGCCTTGACAAACTTTTTTATCAACCCAAGTTTAATATGCAGTGGCGGAAGGATGATTTTGTCCCTATCTATCAGCGGTTCATGAATGATATAAGCTTTTTCCACTAATATTTTCCCTTGGGGGCCAAACTTTTATCGTCCAATGCTTTCTCTAGCACGACTATCCCACAAACATAGGAAACAGTGATACTTTGTGTACCCACTTTGCTGTCCTAGTAAAAAAATCACCATCTTCAAATCCACACACACACACTTATGTTCAGCATATTCAATTTTTTTCTAAAACCATTTTTATGTTTTGGTATTCTTCCTTAAGGTTTGTTGAGTGTCCGATATTTTGCCTAGCAATGCTTCATAAGTTGCCTAGCAACAATTTACAAATAAATAAATAAGTTTCTTATGGGAATTTCAGCCCATTATCAAATTTTGATATTACCGAGAGAAGCGTAGAGTAATTTTACCTCCTACATTTTCCATGGTGTGTTTATTTTTATAACTGGAGTCAATTCAACTGAACCAATCATACAATTGGCAATCACAGCTGTTTTGTGTGCTGAAACTGTTGTTAAACTTTATGCCGCAAAATAAAATCTTTTATTTGTTCCCCAGTGTTATTAATCCATGTGCAAACTAATGCTTCAGAATACAACTGGATGGGGAATGGCCACATTACTTTAATATTTTATCAAAACTTCACGCACAAGAATGTAATTCTTAAGAACCGAAGTGAACAAACCTAACCACAACTCAATACAGTTTTAGATTTCCAAATATTCAATTTTATCAAATCCCAGTACAGTTATATAACAATGTAAATTCACAATATTGTAAAAAAAAAATAAAAAATTCTTGACTTTCTTGACCTAGCGGTTGATTTCTTGACATTTTCTTGACTGGTACGCACCCTGTTATAAAAATCATTGTGACGTCACAGCGAATTTGAATTTGAAATTTAAATTTTGGGTGCGTCAACACTTACGCTATTTTGAACCCGTCACGTTATGCAGGGTCCAGCCCCTTACCGTAACATAACAAAACTGTAATGTCGCATAACAAAAAAATCTTAAAAACATTTTGACCCGTTAAAAGCTGAGGCTGTAGAGGGGCACTCAGCACACAAGGACAAAATACAGAACAACACACAGAATTATATGAACACTCAATATGCTGACCAAGGCACAAATTTATTATATTATAAAACAAACTAAACGTAACGTTTCAACCTTCTAGCAAGGTCTTCTTCAGACTCTGTATCAAGTACAAATGTAACAAGATACAAAAACAGGACGATATATATACAAAAACATTACTCCCCTCCAGACTATTAGAAAGTTGTTCTGGAACATTCTAGCAGATGGCTTTCCCTTGTCAACTGTACTTTCACCTACAAGGCTAAACATATTTTCTTCCATCTAGAATGTGGTTGGACTCTTTATCTCACGCTCTTTTTCCTTCTCCTCTCCTCTTTCTCTCTTGTCCTTTCCACTCTTTCTAACACCTTCTTCCATTCTTTGTTTAACTTCAGTCCCCCATTCCAGTTCATTATGTCTTCTTCACCTTTCTTCTCTATTTCCTTGGCTTCCTTCCATTTTCTCACTAGCATTCTCTTCTCCCTTCCTATCTGCTTAGCCTCATCCCACTCTATGTCATGTCCTGTTTCTCTCGTGTGTTTAAATATCGCATTTCTCTCTCTCTTAAGTCGTACGTCATCCCTATGTTGTTTCAACCTGTCTTTCAGCCTCTTTTTCGTTTCTCCTATGTACACACTCTGACATTCTTTACATTTCACTTCGTAGATAATCCCTTCCTCTTCCTTGTACTTGGTGCAGAGTCTGAAGAAGACCTTGCTAGAAGGTTGAAACGTTACGTTTAGTTTATGTTTTATAATAAAATAAATTACTGCCTTGGTCAGCATATTGAGCGTTTCATATCATAGAAACAAGGCTTAATGGTGTTATAACAGAATTATACTGGCCATAGGACCATTCGCCAGAGCTTCGCTAGTTTGCAAAAGGCAGTCAAGGGTGTACTACGTGGAAGGATCACCCCTTACACCCCACGTCACAGTGAGTGTTGCAAGTAGTCTCTAAATCCGACCCTTTTCACTTTGTCGGGAGGTAAATCAATTTTGTACCCAGAGAATCGTAATGAAGCTACATATCTACAAGATAAATGTTCAGTCTCATTGGATTAAGTTGTTACGTTTTGAGTTCTGAAAATCCTATTACTTCTAGCATTAAGGAACTCCGAAGGGCTTAGGGTTTTGTTGGGAGTACAGCATCGAACGGCTGTAGTACAGGGTCCGGCAGAGGAGTTAGATGGTTTTGAAATGTGAATAACACACTGAATTTTCAAAGGTACCGAAATGTATTACTACAGAAATATAGGTTATTGTATGCCATTTTTATTTACCACGGCAGTTCGTGTAAATAAAATGATGCCTTCAATTTATTTATATACACATTCGAAGGCCTTTTTCCTTTCCTTTCCTACGTAAGATCTTGAGTCAGCGCTTTGTCCGTTTGAACAATTGAAAGAAATTCAAATCAACAATCGGCGATCTGGTTAAAAGTTGGTGGCCTGCTTAACTGTTTGTCAGCCCAGTAAGCATGGAACCCTGGAATGTGCAACATCGAGCGTTTGTTGTGGAGGGATTCTTCAAGACTGGAGAATCTGTATTGAAAACGCAGCATCTTTTTCAACGTCATTTTCACGTGGCACGCCATGGGCGTGTACGAAGCTGCAACAATATCCTCGCGTGGGTGCAGAACTTCAGATTGACAGCATCAGCTATGAATAGGTCACCACCTGGCCGTGTTCGAACCCATGGCGTGCCACATGGAAATGACGTTGAAAAAGACGCTGAGTTTTCAATACAGATTCTCCAGTCTTGAAGAATCCCTCCACAACAAACGATCGATGTTGCACATTCCAGGGTTCCATGCTTACTGGGCTGACAAACAGTTAAGCAGGCCACCAACTTTTAACCAGATCGCCGATTGTTGATTTGAATTTCTTTCAATTGTTCAAACGGACAAAGCGCTGACTCAAGATCTTACGTAGGAAAGGAAAGGAAAAAGGCCTTCGAATGTGTATATAAATAAATTGAAGGCATCATTTTATTTACACGAACTGCCGTGGTAAATAAAAATGGCATACAATAACCTATATTTCTGTAGTAATACATTTCGGTACCTTTGAAAATTCAGTGTGTTATTCACATTTCAAAACCATCTAACTCCTCTGCCGGACCCTGTACATCTTTAACCCACACAAACACACTTTGCTTCCACGAGTACAAATTGGCAGGGTTGTGAAAGGTCCAGGAATTTTAAGTAAATTCAATTCCCGTCCAGGAGAGAAAATTTGCAAGCGTAAATGGGTTCTAGACCGAAAAGAACCTTTTTATGTTTAAAGTATTTCGATTCGGTCCAGGAACCTTTTTTTCCGACGAATTCAAAAACGACCCAGGAACATTTTTTTCCGGATCAATTCAAAAACGACCCAGGAACATTTTTTTCCGGATCAATTCAAAAACGACCCAGGAACCTTCTTTCCGGATCAATTCAAAAACGACCCAGGAACCTTCTTTCCGGATCAATTCAAAAACGACCCAGGAACCTTCTTTCCGGATCAATTTAAATACGGTCCAGGAACCTTCTTTCCGGATCAATTTAAATCCGGTCCAGGAACCTTCCTCCCGGATCAATTTAAATCCGGTCCAGGAACCTTCCTCCCGGATCAATTTAAATCCGGTCCAGGAACCTCTTTTCAATTAAACAAAACTCAATGTGGACCGAATTTAAATTGTGTAAAAAAAGAGGTTCCGGTCCTTCAGCGGAACCCATTAGAATTTATGGGTTCCTGAACCTTTAACAACCAATCAAATTATCCCTCCTCTAATTAATTCATACCACGTCACCGCCTCTCAATTACCTCTAGTATGTAGCAACAATATACACTGATCCCTTTTTATTTAATAAGATTCTGGATACGGATGAGAATACCTATCCTGGTAATATTTCCCAGCACGATGAAAAATGAGGTACATTTGACACTGGAAAAAAAAATGAACGTTTCATCAACTTTCAGAAGGGGAAATCGGAGACCGAGAAAACAGATGAGCCAATTACCTTCCCGAGAACACCGTCCATTTCAATTACTTTGTGGAATAACGATTCTAATTTTGCGAATTATTAACTCTGGATTGAAAAACATCGGACAGAGAGAGAAGTAGCTTGATAGCGAGGAAATTGAGAAGCGTGGGGTGGTCAGGTTATTTCCAAGTAAACTAATTGATTTTGAGCTAATTTTAAGCTGTCTGTACTCGAACACATTGAATTCCACGCTTGAAGGAAGTGACGTCATAGCACACGCCATGTTTCTCCTCGAATTCAAGGTTAACGTTCAATAATTCTTACTTACATTCTGTTACGGGAATCTATGGAGAACGCCGCCCATGACGACAGCCCCAAAATATGTTAGAATGAAGGACGTTTTTATTGTTAGCGATATTATTTAGATTTAAGTAGAACATTTGTTGCAGTGAAAATCCTACTGAAGAAAATTAATCTCATGAATTTCTTCCTGTCACAATTGTGTAACTCTGACAGTGTTACGAAGACTTGGTTGGTTGATTTAGTGTTTTAAGTCTACTTTATGCATAGTAAGGCTTATCAGGACTGGACTTACATGGGATCCGAACCACTATGTGCCTACACCGTGTATCGAACCCGTGATCCCGGCGACAGCACCACTACGCCATCGGGGAGGCCCAACAGTGTTACGAAGAAACTATGCAAAAAAAAATCTGTGTGTGAATAAGAAAAAGTGTGCCTCAGTGGTCGTTTTGAATAAACATATATTTTACTTTTATCCACATACAGGGTGGCCAGAATTAAAGTTACCCAACTCAGAGCCCTCTGTAGCCTGTTTGAGGCATCGTAGAACTCTGAAATTTGGTGAAACCACTATGCAGACCATGGGGAAGAGGATGGCGATAAAAATAGTTCAATTTTCCGCCACCAGGTTGAAATATGGCGCTGTACTTCCATGATGGGTTGTACAAATAATCACGTTAAGTGTAGTAGCCGAGTTATTAATTAGAAAGAAATTTGTTAGTGGCTGGAAGTTGCGAGAAAATAATCTCGTTTATTGCAAGATTGCAAGGTAAAAGGAAATCCATAACCAATTGGAGCACTTTACGTCATTATTCCAACCCATCATGGAAGTACAGCGCCACATTTCAACCTGGTGGCGGAAAATTGAACTTTTTTTTCTTATCGCCATCCTCTTCCCCATGGTCAGCATAGTGGATTCACCCAATTTCAGAGTTCTACGATGCCTCAAACAGGCTACAGAGGGCTCTGAGTTGGGTAACTTTAATTCTGGCCACCCGGTATTTTAAATGTTTCTGGTACATTAGAAAATAAATTTTGTCCAGTTTCTTAGCACCTAAAAATCTGCTCTCTATTCATAAGCTTCCGCGATCTATGTCAGATGCCTTCATCTTGGTTTCCGGAGAAAGAAGTCCCCTGCCCGGAAAATTCCCAGCCTCCGATGAAAAAGCTAAAAGTAGACGAAGAATGGCCTGGATGTTGAAAAGCCAATAACAAATAAATTATAACTGACGTTCCACCGCGGAAACAGAGGACAAGGTAAACGAGAACGAATGGTTGTTGAAAGACGTCGGGAGATTCCCAGAGAAAGCCCGCCACTAAACAGTAACCGTTCTCAAAACTTCTCTCTCCCGGCCAACATCCATCCTCCAGTGATTAACCCTGAGATTGGTTTCCCACAATCCCCAGCGCTTCAATACTTTCAAGTTGTTTTTTTTTCAACATAAATAACTTTTTTTCGAGTCCCAACAGTGCTCATTACTTTAAGGAGGTTCAAATTTTGTCTGACAATGATTTCCAAAATTCTACAGTCTTTGAGCTAGGAGAAATCATAAAACAATCGGAACCGTTACCGAATGTTGCACTAAATTAATTGATTGATTGAGTTGGCGTTTTAAGACCACTTTATGCACATTAGGGCTAATTGGGACTGGACCTACAGTATCGAACCTGGGGCCCCTTGATTATTTTGCACTAAATTATAAGATATATATCGATATATCGGGATCAGTAAAATAATCGGCAATTTTACCGATACACCGATATGCCTATATCGATACAGTACCGATTAATCGGTCCCATCCCTAGTTGATTATAGGTTGATTATTTTACTTCAAACACAAAACTACAAGAATGTCGAGAATCAAATTCTCTTTAATATTCTTCATATGTTTTATAAACCAACTTAGGTTGTGCTGTTTGTCTGAAGCTCCCAACTGGGTGTGAACATAATTTATTCTGTATGCTTATGCAACTTTATATCACTGTCCTCATAGCCTTCTATGAAAACAGATTTGAAGGTAGGAGGTATTGGAATATGAGTTGTCGGAAAGAATAAAGTCATAAAATATATTCTAATTACATTGGGTCACACTTTATTATTATTGCTTCCTTGTTTCTCCATCCAACTCCTCTTAACTAAATATAAATAAGTAGAGAGAAGTTTATAATTGCTCAGCTGAATGATACAAGACTGCTTTTGTGTTGCAACTTTTTTGGTTTGGTTTGAGTTGGTGTTTTAAGTCCACTTTATGCACAGTAAGGCTAATCGGGACTGGACCTACAGTTTAAAGTGGGATCCGAACCACTTGTGCCTCCACCGGGTATCGAACCCGGGACCCCTTGATTACAAGGCAAAGACGCTACCACTGCGGCATGGGGGAGGCCAGTTGCAACTTTTTAATCTAAATATCTGAGTTTGTCCGTCACCGTGGCTGTGCAGTATAAGGTGTCATGCTTTGGGACACGAGACTGGCGATATCTTTGGCGTATCTAGATTCCAATTACTGGAAAGGGGACACAACTCACTTTATGCACAGAAAGGATAGTCGGGACTGGACCTATTATTTAAAGTGGGACCCGAGCCAGTATGTGACTACCAGGTATCGAACCCGGGACGCAAGGCAAATACGTTGCCACTACGTTTTCGCCTCGCAGAGTTGACAATATTTATAACCATGGAACGGAACTTTATGTGCTAAAAAAATCAGAAATATTTATTTTTTTATGTGTCATCAATGTTGAAAATATGTGACAAAAATAGAAAACATTTGGTAACAAAAACAAAATATTACATGCATTTTAAACACCTGAAATCAGTTTCTAAATGCTTAACTCTTAGTGAGCTATTTTTTGGAAGAGTTGCAGTGGATCACAATAGTTTTTCCAAATTCTCCATTGTAAATCTGTGACTATTATCTCTAAAAAGCATCTTATATTGTGAGAAAAATCGCTCCACGTCACAAGAAACAATTCTTGCATATTTGAAGCACGAAATGCCACTAACGCTGAAGTTTTCCAAAGCTTCCTCTTCCTCACCTTCCAAAACACGTGCAATTTGGCACAAAGTTTGAAAACCTTGGTTTTTTCCAAAAATATCTGTACATTTAGAGATTAGCACTTGTGCGTTAGATCCAGTGGGGTAATATTTTCCCCCAATAGGATCGTAGGCGAGGTGCCAGAAGTCTGTCAACGAGCGTGTTCAAAGACAAAGCAAACCTAACACACTCGATATGAAAGAGGTGGGGAGAATAAACATTTTTCCTTCGTGGATTTCGAGGTAGCTGAAGTCAATGAGCGATTTTATGTATTTAAAATGAAAATTTTGCAAAATATGTATTTACATACGGAAAACTCGAAAATATGTGTTTTTACGTAAAATAAAATTTGCTGTGTTGACATATAAGGCTATGATCAGAATTGTATCGCAGAAGAAACATTTATTTACCTAAAGTTCCGTTCCCTAGTGATCATTCATCCTTGATGATGGCATGCTCGCTGCTCATAGGGAACTTAACGATAACGTCCGAGAGGTATTGCCTACACACATAAATGGCAAAACACACACTTGAGTTTTATACCCTCAAAGACTGGATCAGCATGGTAAATGGAAAAGTATACCTGTCTCTGCCTGGAGATGGAAGTTCGGCGGTGAGTATTTATGATCGTGACTGTACAGTATCTCATGAGTTTGACTTGCAACTCGCTCCAACGTTTCCTCGCTCAATCCTCGTTCTGCCCCTCTCAACGTTCACTCTAAAACTGCATCATGACTTGTGATGGATTTTACTAAGTAATGTAGAGTCAGTTAGTTACCTGTAGCCTCTCCTGGGTTCACCTGTTTACGCCTTTGGTGACCCAGAAAAGCTTAAGTAATAGCTGACACTGCATTCCTGATTGTCAAGTTCCTGTCTGGAAAATGATACCTACTGTCTAGGGTTTGGAAGTTCTTTTATATTAATGTATTCCATTATTATGGATTGCTACCGTATAGGGGGGTATATTAATAAAATACCTATAACTACTTCTTGTATAAGAATATCTAGCTTTGCCCTGTGTGAAATGCCATTTTAGCTGGATTTTATGCTATTGCGTAGTAACTTTATCCTTTTTATTATTTTAAATGTTTGATTATGGGAATATCAACCCAGAAGATATTTTGCCCGTCACATAGTACGGGGATAAGAACAATAACTAAAACAAATCAGAACAGGGCCTTAACAAGAAAATATATTAAAAACTTCCTAAGTCATTTTTTGTAAACGAATCCATTCATTCATTACAAGAATTAAAACTATACAGCTGAGGCTGTACGTCTAGGCGCCTGACCCTCGTTTGCCTGCAATATTGCAAAGAGTACTACGGGGAAGTGAGGCTTACTTTTGGTTACCTTACCAAAAGATCATTCTATTATTTTAAATGTGTACGAGCAAGGGCGCTCGCAGGATTCTTTCTCAGGGGGGGCAGTCTCATAGAAACGTTTATTATTATTGATATTATGCTTATATTTATTATTATTATTAGTTACTACTAATACTTTACAAATCATAAGATTCAAATTCAATTGAAAATACTTTGGCATTGAATACAAGTTCAGGCTCGAATCTACTATTTAGATAGAAACTGGATTCGCCTTCCTGCCTTTCAATAAACATTATCATTTGTTCATTAACAGATCTTTGTGTTTTTGTACTTTTTCACAATGCACAGATATCAAGAGTCAGACACCACTTAATCTACTGTCCTTCATGGTTACTCTGCTCCATGTTTTTACGTGCCGAAGGTTACTGTAAAATAATAATAGTTGCTGTAACTTATGGCCTGTAAGTCACAGAAAACAATATCATTTCTTATAAAATATTGCTAAAATTTCAACGTTCGAATTACATTAACGCTTCCCAGAAATCTCAGGGGGGGGGGGCACGTGTACGAGCGTGCTTCTTCATATTTGGAAACTTCGTTCTAACCCCCCCCCCCCAAAAAAAAAAAACCATGCAACTATGTGGCCACCAGAAGCGGTGGCAACAGATAGTTCCCTTTCGCATTACACCATTTGCTCTGAAACCACACCAAGTATGGCATGCGCAGCCTGAACATAGTGGGTTATTTGTAAGTGCAGCACATTACAACAACTCTTCTGCAATCAACACAAGAAACAATAACTTTATTCCCTAGGGAACAATATCAAAGTCAATAAAACCCGTACTCGGCAACTCTGGCTAGAAATCGCTTAAAGACGGTGAGAGCCAATAAAATAAGAAGTAGACAATTTTCAATCTCACTCCCCGAGACACAAATAATATCAAATTAAGAACTTTTCGAATATAAAAGCTATTGGTCTAATGATCCTTCAAGCAACATCCAGTTAAGATTAATAACCACAAGATAAAACTAACTAAATGATAGTAACTTTCTAACAGACAACGTGATTTTGCTTGTTTATTTAGATTGAAAATGACATGATGAGAGATACGCAGACTACAACTTGACTGTGTGACATTTAGGAACTAAAAGAGAAATTCTCAGAAGTAATTTCCACATTTTGTCGAAATAAAATACTTTTATCAAATACATTTAAACACGGACCTTGAGAGTTTGAAATAATTTAAGGGGTGCAATAAAACAAGGGTAGAATTGAACTTGGCATTACCCCGAGAGTATCAAAACCTAATTCTTGAAAAAGCTGGCAAGAACATGTGGGAACACACATAGTAGAGTGCTCGGAAAGTGGAAGGAAGATAAGTGACTATATAGAAGATGGAAAGATGAAAGAAAAGTGTGTGTGACAGAGAGACAGAGAAAATTAGAATGATAAAAAGAAAGAAGGACATTGACGGAAGGAAATAGACAAAGATATGGGCCGAAGAACGAGATAGTGGATAAGAAATGGGCAAAATATCCTGAACGATGGAGGCGATGCAGTGGAATGGAAAGATTGGAAATATATCCAATGGAAATATCGCAATGAAATTCACGATATCAGGAATCCACGACACTTCAAAGCCCTTTTTTATTCGAACAATAAAAGTATAGCTGCAAGTAGTAGGAAACATTGAATTTCTCTACACAGATTGACATATCTTTTTTGTAATCGCACATAATCCAATTATTTTAAAGTTTCCTCTGCATCTGGTTTGAGGTGGTACCCTGAGAGGGAGATTCCGTGGGCGAAGCGCACAAAGGGAATTCGGTTGGTAAGGTCGTGGGTTACCCTTCTGTACAAGCAACTTGTATATTACTACAGAGCATTCCCTGACATTCGCTACGAGACTCGGCGGCAAGCGGCCCGGCGTCAGGGCTTGTCTTCTCCGGTGAACGGGGTCCACGACAGTCGCACGCTACAGTCTCTCTCCTTTTTCGCTGTCCCTGCCTTCGCTCTTTCCCTTTCAGTTGACGTTGCAGACTGACGCCAGTACAATCTACCCTCGGAAGTTGTGTTGTGTCGTGTCCGTGTGTTGAAGATTGTGGCTTATTATGGCACCACAAAAGTTTACGTTACAATAAAGGATTTATCTTGTCGAGTGTTACTTGGCAAAGAGGAATTGTGGAGAAGTGCGACGACGTTTTGCAACGAAATTTCCTGGTGTTCCCGTTCCACATAGGACCACTATATTAAACCTCGTAAAAAAGTTTAGAGTAACAGGGTCAGTTCTGAATAAAAGTGGAAAGAAAAATGGGGATATGTACAAAGACAATCCGCACACCATCCGTGAGTTAAAAGAGAGTATTGTACGAGAATTTGTGTCGCCCCTGTCAACACATGCTTTTTCAAGCACCCAACTATTCAATCTGTATTGTATTAATCTATGTTGGAATCTTTTCTTTAAAAATGTGTTATTGTTAATGTTACAATAGGTAATGAATTGTTTAACCTAAATCAGAAAAAATGCTGAAACTAAGGAAATATAAAACAACTATGTAATAACCATGGTAAATTTAAACAAAAATATGATATAAAAGAGCTAGACTTTTGTAAGCTTAGGGGACATTCTCCTGGATGCCGAAGGCTGATGATTTAGGGGACGCTGGGTAATATCTTACTTCAATCTTCGGATTGGCTGGTGTACTTGTGCTCCATTTGGCAGATATTCCACAAACCCAACTCTGAATAAGGCTTTCTCCTGCACCATCAAAAGACCAGGCTTATAAACTTCGGTACAACTAATATTTTTAGGCCTACAAGTTGTACCGGCTGAATTGTCTGTTTGAAAGAGTGTTTGTATAACATCAGAAGTCTAAATAAATCTTCGAGTAAAAAGGTCTTAATGATCTTTCATTTCAAACCTACATAGGTAATAATTAAAAATAAATCCTACACCACAGACCTCGCAAGGGCTTGGTCCTACAAACCCTTAGAAGCCTTTGAAGAAGTCCGATAAAAGGGTTATAACCAGACTAACCTAAAGCCCTAAAGGCAGAAGGTGCGTGTCAAATTACAGTAGACAAACATACACGTGTAAATGCCAATTTCCTTGGGAGATGCCAGGAATGTGTTGCAGCAGAGGGACATCATTTTCAACACCTTCTGTAGTCAAGGTTAGTACACAATATGAAAACTGTAATTTTAATAGCCGATTCTAGCGACTGTCGCGGACCCGTTCACCGGGAAAGACAAGCGCTGATGCCGGGCCGCTTGCCGCCGAGTCTCGTAGCGAATGTCAGGGAATGCTCTGTAGTTCCTGGGTCCGCAGTGTCGTGTATTTCAATTACTCTCTGGCTCAAATGAATCGTGGGGTGTAAGGTGTGATCCTTCCACGTAAGACAACCAATTGGCAACTTCACTTCCACGTAGTACTTCCTGGAGTGCCTTTTGCAGACTAACGAGGCTCTGGCGTGTGTGTGTCGTCCCAATGCGTGCCGAGTGCCCCCTTACAGCCTCAGCTTAAGTCAGAATGTTTTAACATTTTAGTTAACGACATTACAGTAAATTTCGGTAAGATAAGGGGCTGGACCCCGTATAGCGTGACGGGTGCAAAATAGCTTTTAAGTGCTAACGAACTCAAAAATTCAAATTCAAATGTATGTAGCGTAACATACCCTACAGTATGTGGGATCGAATCTTGTGACAACAATTCTATAGATTCTTACGTGTAGAACTATTTATACTCGAATGACTCGAAGAATGCACTAACAATGATACAAAGTTCTCCACAATTACACATGTAATTACGACGCAACTGCGCATGCGCATGGCAACAAGACAATACGAATTACAATTTGTCCGAACAGTAGGCAAGAGTTTTACCAGAGTTGTGAAGTCTACTGTAGAGATAGAAGAAACTCTGAAATCTTGGTTTCTGTTATCGAGTTATTCCGGAATTATGAAAATGGCACAAACTTTGACCAATCTGTTTTCAGGTTTAGCGTATGGTTCCGTGACGATGTCTCCCCCCTCGCATGAACCACGATTCATCACGGACTTCCGAGCTCACAGTCTTCAATCCCAACTTCTTAATCTGCATCAAAAGTTGCAGAACTTGACATCATCTTCTGCTCTGATCGACTGTAACAGCTGAAAGTTTGGCGTTCCATCTTGAACCTCCCACGCAGCGAGCGACAAACCATGTATCAAAGCGGACCAACTCCATCTGCTTGTCTTCTTCAGTTTCCTCGGACTCCGATGTCCACGGTTTCCGAAGACACGCGAGGCCATCCTGCGCAGTTTCCTCCGCACAGACGCTGCCTTCTGCTTCAGCTGTTCCTGCAGGCAGCGAATGTTCCGGCCGGGCTTCCCTTGCAGCGTTGGAAAACATGCCAAAACTCAACGAGGAGAAGAACTTTGGTCAGAGTCGTCTCGTGAATGCATACTGTGCATGCTGCGCATGCGCCAATTGTGGGGAAGATGACAGCTTCCTCTGCGACGACATTCACGAGCATTTCTACATTCTAATTTCTTCATATAGGAGTCACGAGCATTTTTACATTCTAATTTCTTCATATAGGAGAAGTGTCTATTTTACACGAGAGCGCTCAACTAAGCTTAAGCCCGCATCACACGGAACTGGATTTCCAGTAGGTATGCTCTAGTTGGCGCTGGACTTGCTATCAATTTGCTAGTTTTCGCCTCAACGATACTTATCAGTGTACTTGTCGATAGACTTTCTTTCCCATACGAGGGAAGTTGAAATGGCGGCCGCGTGAGAAGTAAACAATGTATCACTTAACATTTCTAAAAGCCGATAACTATTCAACCGAGAGGAATAACGTCTCGTATAAAACGTTATTAGGTACAAAACAATGGCGCTGCTTAAATACATACTTTACAATGTTTACTGTACACGTATGGAAGCATATTTTAGTTGTTTCAAATGTAAACACCGTGCACTCAGCATAGATGGTGTAACTCAACGCTCCTTTCGTTATACATTGCTGGAAAAACACTCTGAAACCACAGACAAAAGCGCTCCTTTGCACACTCACAGATTATCTTCACATGGCGAAACTTTGCTCTGATTGGCTGTTCCCCAGAATCCAGTCGAGGAAAGCAAGTAGGAATTAGAACATGTCCTATTCCTCCAAACCAGTCAAGCAGTCAGCCTGGCGGCCATGATTGCTACCTAGAAAGTTAGTTCAGCGCCAACTAGGGCATTTCTACTAGAAATCCAGTTCCGTGTGATAGGGGCTTTATATTACATTTCTTGGATCTGAAGTGAAAGAAAGTAATTATTTTCCCACAATTGACGCATGCGTCACTTCAGATCCAAGAAATGTAATATAAGGTTAGTTCAGCGCTCTCGTGTAAAATAAATGCTTCTCCTATATGAAGAAATTAGAATGTAGAAACGCTCATGAATGTCGTCGCAGAGCAAGCTGTCCTTTTTCCCACAATTGACGCATGCGCAGCATCACGAGACGCCTCTGACTTTGGTGCATCGGACTGAAATTAAACTGACCGAGCTCCAAGGAAGGCCCTACAAGACTCTGGAATGCAGAATCAGTCGACAGAAGGTTGGAATTACATAGTTGACCTTCATATTTGCGATATGTTGCCAACAATCAAATCAGTGACTGGTGGTAACCATACATTCGAAATCACGCAAACGGTTCGTTCAATACCACATGTTTACCGATACTTTTTGCTTTATACAATCGTGTACTTTTCACCGTATCAATTTGCGCTATCACATCACTTCTGGTACGCCCTGTGCAAGTATATACACCTGCCACCCGGTCAAAATTTTCTTGCGCCCCTTTCGCAGAGCTGTCACCAGGCTGGAACTACTTTCCTCCGCGGGCGGCTATTAATGGTCTCCCATTGGCCAGGCGGATCGCAGTCTCTCACCGACTGAAGCGTTCTCGCATAATCGAAGCTGGAAGTCACCGACCGACGGCGCCTTTTGATGTGTGCAGGGGCGTGTAATCACTCCAAGTTGCTGCTCCCGGGAACACTTCATCAACCCCTTTCGCAAGAGAACGGTTGAGGGGTGACGTTTTCCCTTGTTCGGCAGCGAATAGATAGGAAAATTTACCAGTGTGCAAAAGCTCCTTTCCGCAGCAAAATTATCGGTTTAAGTGATGACTCCTCTTGCCGTGGCACTGAATGAACGAAAGAATTAAAATTTCTGGATGCGTCGACACATGGATTTTCGGAAACAGTTCCATATATCGGAAACACATGAAAATTTTGTTTCGCATGGTTCGTACTACCAATTGTGGATTGCGGAACATAGTTCAAGGTGCCATTATGCTTTTTACACGAAAACAAGCGCAATTTTTTACATTCTGAGTCCTTTTTTTATTCCTTTCTTCGCTTCCGCAACACACAATATGGCGGGCACATCTTGACTCACGTTGTGGGTATGCAGTGTTTCAACCTTCTTCACCGAAAAATACCTACTATCGTGTTCGTCACCGGTGGAAATTATACATTATGTACGGGTAGCTGACGATAGCCCGGGTAGCTGACGGATAGCCCCACGAAACATTCACGGATAGCCCCACGAACCATTTCCATAAGGTTAGGTTTGGTTGGGTTAGGCAAGCATAGTAAAAAAAAAAAAAAGAGTTTGAAACACTGACAGTGGGTTACGTCATCGAACGTGCGGAGCATGCAGTTCACGTAGCGAAAGCAATGACAATTGTGCGTCGGCGAGATATTTCTCTTGAAAAATACATGATTTCCCGGTCAAATAGATTCCCCGATGAAAGAAAATACCTCGACGAACGTTGGAAAGCTTGCAGAAACTCATTTCCGTAAGTAGTTTATGTAAAAATGAAGAAATGTGTTTCCGATATACGGAACTGTTACCGGATTTTCTTATTTCTAAATACATATGCGCTGCTATTTACTTGTAAGAGAGTTGGATTTCTGTAAGAATTAATTGAAGCTACTGCTGCATAACATAATATGAATATTGCAACTCATGTAGTACATACCTACAATAAATGTGTTAATAGCAACACAAAGTATTAACAATAACGTTATTATTTTTTCTCATTAAAACCGTATGTTTTCATTGGAGGAAATCATGGGGTCCAGGATAGGAAGTTGTGGCGTAGCAGGGCGGAAAGAAACGGGGGTGAGGGGGGCAAAAATTCACCTTGCCCTGGAATAATTTTATCTTGAGCCGCCTCTGTAAAAGTCCTTTGAGAAAGCTTATAAAGGGACGTACACAACACATTAAAAAATTAAGCACATATTTAAAAAAAAATCTACAATCAGTCAATACCAGTAATGTGCCGTAGACTATAAGTTTACGTCTACATGCGTTGTCTACACGTAATCTACGCGTAGATTATATTGGGTTGTAGTTTACATAGCCTACGTAGACAATCTAAAGTGCATTAAAATTAATTTTCAAGGCTTTCATGAAAGGAAAGTGACATTCTTAACTATATTGGTTCCTAACGAAATGAACATAATCCTATTTACAACAAAATGTATCTTCTCTTCTATTACCAACTATGGAAGAAGATAAATAGTATGCAAAAAACAACAACAGATGGCAGTCGTGAGGCAAGAGTGGTCTTTTCCCATAAAACACTAGAATATATCCTATATTAGGTCTTTTTCCTAGGTGAGAAATTGTTCGAATTTGGAAGGAACAGTATGAAAATTTCTCCTCACACATCAGCAACTGAGGCAGTATAATTTTGTTTTACTTCCACGGCACCCTTTGCTAAGTTATCACCTTTCGCCATGTTGTTTACATAGATTACGTAATCTACGTACATAAAATAGTCTACGTAGAGTATCGTTGTTTACGCGTAGACACACATCACTGGTCAATACTGCGCCAAAAGGACATTTCCTGATTATGACAGTTTCCGATTTTCAAAATGGCAATGCTCTCACGTCCCATACCTTTTAGTTTCTTACATACTCATGAACTAATCGTTAAGTACGATGTTAATGTGATTCTAACTTTTCCTCATTTACATTGGAATGTGTGGAGCCATGTCGCGCATAACTGTAGCGAAGGGGAGAAAGCAAGCGAGTGGAGCAAAGCAGTGCGCGGTGATGCAAATGGCTGGTGGCTGCGTTTTCCATGTACTCACTTCCCCTATCACATTGGTCGAGACTTCTCCAATCACTACTGCAGAGACTTGCTTTCGTTTGCTTCCTCCAGAGACATTTTTTAATAGAGTGTACAAAGAAACATTCGTGCCCAGATCGGAATTCGAACCAGGGATCGTCGATGGTGAGGCCTTGAGTTGACTACTGGACGAGTTCGGCCACCAAAGTAGCACTTTCACCAAGTCAGAAATTTGCCGTACAGCCTAATCTAAGACTTTAACTGCTATTGGCCGTGTGCACGAACGAAGATCAAATTTTAAACTCGGATCGGGAAAGGATCACTGGAAAATTCCATTGCACGAAGACGGTTCAACACCTGATCGCGATCTAGGAACATCAAAACGAGTTTATCTTCTGATCGGCCATTCGCCACCGTTTTGGTGTCTGATCCTGGTTCACGATACTGACGCTTCGACTGCAGGCAGTTGTTTCTTAATATAAAAACAGCGGAAAGTGATATCGAGGGCGCGCACACGCTAGAGATGTTGGATGTACAATGCTGATAATTCGAGAACTATGTAAACTAAAAACTGCAATAATAATAATAATAATAATTTGTGGTTCTATGGTGCAAAGTCGTAATGTTTATAAATACTGTACTTTCTATCCCAGAACACAAAACATATATAAATGTCATATATTACGTGCAAGGCAAATTAAAACACAGCAATGTTTACGATATTGCTACATGGTGTTGGAAATATTTTTGTATACATTTACGAAAATACATGTTACTGGCTATTTACACGACACGACAATATAAATATATTAGAATTAAGAAATTAAAAATCAAATACTTACCACAGTACAGTAATATTAGAAATAATAATATATCTTTATTTGAGCGGGCGAGGTCAGCGAACGCTGTTCTCTCAAAATCGAGTGCATTTCGTAAGGCATTAAAGTCCCGTAGAAGAAGGTTCCATGCTTTCTCCTTATCCTTTTGTGTTGTGCCGTCAGTTCTTTAATATTATTATATTTTTACACTCCACTACATCCTTGTACATATTGACAAGGTTGATTAGTACATCTCTCAAATTCAGAGAAGTTTGCAGCCCGAATTATCTTCTTCTCCTACATGTGGATACTTTAACACATCACATTACTCTATGGGGTTCATGATTGTCATTTGTTGTAGCCTTACAAATTAATCTCGGATCAGTTGAACGGAATCTCCTGAACGTCGTTTTTCGTTGGTGCAATGCGAATCTTTAAACCAAGTTCATTTAGAGTGGATTAAAATTGATCTCGTTCATCTGAACTTCGAAATAGTCGGCGTTGGTGCACGCGGCCATGTGTGTATCGAACTGATGCTCGTTTTGCTGATACACAACAAATGAATAAAACTACATTATTACTACAGGGAGTGTATAATTGTTACACACACGAACTAGGGAAGAAGAAATTTACAGGATATGTACATCATAATTATATGCACCATCAACATTAGAGATGGTCACAAAATCCAGATAACGGATATCAAATTATCCGACATCCGGACAAAATTTGAGCCGGATTGGGCCATGCCTAATAAAAATAGCTCCAGCCTCGCACAAAAATGTGCAATTCGGTTAAAGTGCTAAATAAATAAGGGTGTCCCAAAACTAACGCAGGATTTAATTTAAGGAAAAAACATTTAATATGTTTATTAGTTGGCAAAGTTATTACATTATATGAAAGAGTGAACATTAACATTAAATGTGGAAGAGAATATCTGACAAAATGTCCTCCACGACGCATTTGACTGTTCTGAATCACCTTTTCGCATAACTGTGGCTCAATGCCGTCGATAGCTCATTGAATTTCTGCTATCAATTCAGGAATCGTTATCTTCGCAGCATAAACTTTGGACTTAATGAATCCCCAGAAGAGAAAGACCGCATGGTGCGAGGTCGCACAGTTGTTTCATTTGGGGCGCTTCTCCTATCGAAAATGTTAGGTAATTTGCCCACAGTTTCCGTACGAATTTTAACGATAGTCAATCGCTCCTTCGTCATGTAGCGCTCCATATTGACGAACCGCAATGTTTTTCCTGCAACATGCGACTTCTCAGAACGCTGCCAACCCTGCGGGGGGGAATGGCGCACAAAATCGTGCGTTACTTTTGGGACACCCATTTTCTGCCACGTTAAAAGAACAAGGGATACAACAACGATGAGTGCTCCGGCCCCCATCCCTCTCCAGAGCACGCCACTTGCGCACACACAAACACTAACGCTACGAAACAACTCATTGGCCAGAAGAAAAAACTAACAACGCACTTTGCGTTCACATGCAGGCCACGGCCATTCTGGAGAGAGCCGTTCTCCATCCTCCCAAAATAAGCCTTTATCTTGGCCGCGGAGGATGCATCTTTGGAGGAGAGCCGGGAGCTAAAGAGTTACCCAATGGCCACGAGGCGATCGATACCAAATCCCCCGCACGCTGACAAAACAAGCCCGTAGCTAGAATTAACCTCCAGGTGTGGGAAGAAGCTTCACGGGCTACCGGCGGAAAATGCACCCTGTAAAACCCAACTGGTTTCAGAAATTTCCGCGTATGATACCAAATTTTTTGCATTTTGTTTGCATGTTTCTTATTCCATGTTGATTTTCTTCAACACAAATTCTAATGGATTGTAATGAATTCCGTAACAGGATCGAAATTTTTTTACCTCGCAGAATTTCAATTCGGTCCAAGTTTCGTATTGTTTCACTGAAAAAATGTTCCTGAACCGTATTTAAATTCATCCGGAAAAAAAGTTCCTCGACCGCATTTAAATCCACCCGTAGGAGTGCCAGGGGTGTCTTACCCTGCAGTATTTCTTTTCAGATTGCAAGTTTGCTTGAAATTGCTCCAGGATAAGCAATATCGCACCTTCTGTGTAGGCAACCAACTTCGCTGTGCTATGTAGCAGGAAGCATACCTTGCAGGATATGTCACGAAAATGCCATGCAGCATAATGCTATTTTATGTCCCCTTCCCACCCCTAGGGGTTCAAGGGGTGTCTTACCACACAGTATGTCTTTCCAGATTGCAAGTCATACGTGTACCAAGTTTGGTTGAAATTGCTCCAGGCGTTCGAGAGTTATGCCGGAACAAACACACACACACATCCATTTTTGTATATATAGAATATAGATTACAAAAATGGAAACATACAATTTTTGGGTCCCAGAGTGTACACTCATCGGCAATAAAGATGTGATACCTAGATCCTGGTTTGCATGCAATGCGTTATGCGTTTTTCCTAACTCTACCGCTATAGCAGAACTTGCCATTGAACATTTTGAAGTTTGCATATCGCCGGACAGTTTAGCAACACACACAACGCATAGCAGGGAAGCCTGTGTTCCAGGATCTAATTGTCTCCATTTTTAGTACCGGTGCATGTACAAACAAGGTTGCTTTTTTAGCCCCGTCTTTTTGACACTAGGTGTAGTGCGGGTGCATCCCGGTGTCAGGCTGGTGCAAGGAAATGGCGTTCAACCAAGTACGAATAACGGTTCAGAAGATTCAACAAATGCTTGTCTGCTGCTTTAAACGTTCATTTGATTAGCTAGCACGCACTACATGATCCTACATCACACATTACCAGCTCCAGCGATATCAGCGGAAACTGCCGGCGCGAGCTGGGAGTCAGTCATGTTTGCAGTATTGCCACGATGCACGTACAGTTTTACCCCGCTGAATAAAAATTGACTTGACAACGATAATGCATTTTAAAAACAGATGGAAATAGCTTCAAAACAAGACCAATGTTGTATTTATACGACTGCCCAATACTAAGAAAAAGTTGTATCGCAAAATTGAAGAAAAATTTTGAAAACTTGAAAATTAAGAATTGTCTTAAAAACTTTTCCGCTGTACTAAAATTCCACAACGATCGGGCGTTTCAAAGAGAGCAATCGCTTGCAAAACTTTAAAAAACGGCCCTCTTCTTGTTGTCACGGCGATAACAAATATAAGCAACTCTAGTATCTATAATTTCAGATCCGACAGTAGACGAGCGAGTGTAGTCAAAAGGCGCAGCGTGCTATAGTGTGTCTCAACCTTAAAAGTCAGTATGGAAGTAAATGGAGCACTTCCCTCTCTCTCTAATACACTAGTTTTGCCAATAGCTCTGTCCTTCTCTAGCACCGCTGCGTTGCCAGATGTTACAAAATGTAGAAGTCAAAAATTTCAAACAGTGAAATCATTATCCTGTATGGTATTTTATGCTCTATTTACTGACGGCATTATATAACCTGTCATAAATTCATGTGATCTGAATTTTTCATAATTATGCAATTTTGCAAAACCCATAATTTTTTTCTAGTAAATACTTCAAAAGCCATAAATATCAAACCGCTTGAATAACTTCGCCAGTTTTTTTTACGGGATGTATGATGTTTGTAGATATGATATTCTTCGCCAGAGTGAATTAATTTGCTTACGAGGAGAGTTTTAAATATATACACATTGGATATTTTGTATAAATCATCAGACCGTAACACGAAAACGTTGGTTAGCGAGAAACTTTTCGGTTTGTCGCGATACACGTGCAGACGAAGCGAGAAAAGTGTTGACCATTGTTTGAAGTTCTTTTTAGAATGCATTGTTATTCCACAGCACCGTTATTTATTCCGCAATCGTAGTTTGTTTATGCGGGCTGTCTCTCGTATCAAATTCATTGCGCGCCAACAAGGTTACAATTCAGTTGCAGGCAGGTGCCCCGGTTCGTAGGAAGTGCAGTGTGCTTTATTTTCCGTAAAAATGTATCTTAATGTTTGTTTTTGCATTTATTTAATTCTGTTTATGTAAAGGATACAACAAGTTGCGTGTATTACACATCTAATGCAAATGTAAAATGGTAAATAGTTACGTCAAAATATAAAGATTTACATGCAAATCTTGAGGTAACTATTGTTTTTTTCCCAAAATGCATGAAATACATAGATTTTGATGATTTCCTATACGATATTAAGGAAGTAAATTTGTCGCAATAATTAGCGATTAACAGCGACTCCGTTTGTTGATCTGGCAACGCCGCGTTCCATTTAACCCATACTGACTTTTAAGGTTGAGACGCTCTATAGACGGGGCAAATGTGTGAGCGTAACAAAAGGAAAAAAATCAGAATCCTAGAGACTAATGCATGCGTTTGGAAACACTGGGGGGACCTGAAAGAGAGAAGCAGCTGCTCCTTATCGCGATACCAGGAGCCACGGAAGAGCCAGAGGTGCACAAAGGCCATCGCCCCTTAGAAGCCAGGCACTTGAGAATACACAAACACGGTTGCTCTTTTAGGGACGGCGGTTTCAAAGAAAGAGCAACGTGTTTGCCTCTGACCTTTTACCTTGGATGAGAAACCTTCAGGACTATGTTGTTTGGGAGGAACAGGTGCGTTTGACGATGAAGGACTACCTTCAAAATGGATTCCATAGGAGATACCAGCAAGACATAAACAAAATAGAACGAATCCAGACTAAATTCTTGAAACTTGTACGCGTAAAATACAAATTAGTTGACTGTTACCCTCAAATTGAATCCGGTGCGAGCCTTCTCAGTTTTTTTAACTTAATAATCAGAGGCGAAGATATAGTACAAGCAATGCAAGCACTGCTTGCATAATTCGAATATCATTTAATGTACTTAATGTTCTAACCGTATTTAGTTTCCATCGCACTCGATTTCGCGAAAAAATGCGGCCGCAAACTCCCCCAGCAGCTCTGTAGCAAGCACCAGCCAACCTCTTAACTGGGAAATTTCCTCGTCGAAAGCCCAATCTGCCCTGGGAATTTTTGTTGATAAATTGATGAATTTCGTAAACCAATATTTTAGTTAATATTTCTGTGCTCCATGGCATACCATTTAGGTATTGTTTATTCTTTTATTGGTCCTTGTTGTACTTTTTACAATATGCGAGATTTACAACTACAATATATCTCGGATTTCCTCGGCAGGAAAAACACGCCGTCGCTTCCGATTTGCCTGAGCCATTATTGCATACGCGATAGAACTGAACGTCGGGCTGTGTTCGTTGCTTCCCGCTAACTCTAACGGTTACAACAGTCTGGAAGTCAGAGACATCTGGTGAAACAAAGAAGAAAGTAATTTGACGAAGTATCTCGTCATACACAACAGATATCAGCAGTAAGAACATGAGAACGTAGTATCCCGTCATGCCCATTATAAATCAGTAGAGCCAGAACGGAGTATTACGTCATACCCAGTTAAGAGGTTAATGCTTGCAGCCGTTCTGCGGGAAAATAAGGCCTCCGAAGGAGTCACATGGCGAAGCGTGAAATTCTGGTGGAACCCGTCCACAAAGCTTCTACAAAAAGCTGTGCTTTCCGAGCTTGCGTGATTCCCGAAAATAGCCGAGTTCAACCGAAAGCAGAAGGATTCATCTATGGGTACGTTGCCAGCAAAAACTAAGTAACGAATATTTGTCTTCATGAACACGTAAACAAGATCGCAAATATAATAATAATTGTTAGTCATAAAATAACTAAAATAAGTTATTATCACTGTTCTAAATTCCATATATATCATATTACAAATTATTTTAGATTTCGCGAAATGTAAAACGCGTAAAAAAAGTTGACATTGGGAGTTGGGGCAGTGGAATTTCTGCACCCCCGTGAAGAGTTTTCTCAGGGAGGGAGGGAAGATTGGACGGACCTTGGTCCTGCACCGTGCTTCCTGGTCGGTCCAGCTCAAATTACGCCAGGAAGTGTTGACCGCTACCAGTGTTTGCAACTGCCAAATTATTTACGCAGTAATTCAAGTGAGCTCTTTCACAAATTTTACAATCAATAAATTGACTGCTTTTGAATAAAACTTGGGGTGAAAATAAAGCTATCTGAGAAAGAACTATCTACTGATATTTGTACATGGCATAGAAGTAAATCGTATACATTCTGCATATTATGAGCACAAGAATATGTTTTAATGATTGATTGATTGATTTGTTGTTTTAAGTCCACTTTATGCACAGTAAGGCTAATCGGGACTGGACCTACAGTTTAAAATGGGATCTGAAACACTTGTGCCTCCACCGGGTATCGAACCCGGAACCCCTTGATTACAAGGCGACGACACTACCACTGCGCCATCGGGGAGGCCCGAATATGTTTTAAGTTCTATTATTATGACGCAAGTGGTGTTCCCAGGGTCTTTTTACGGTCCCCATTTTGTCATCTTTTCCTTCCTTTGACGTTTTTTCTTAGATATACTGGGCCAAAAGGGGGTTATGTCTACCATCCACCCCCCCCCCTTTCGCCCCGGGCACGCCATTGAATGACACTTTATTACTTAAATATTAATGTACATACTCGTTCTGCTGAAATGATTCTGATTCTTCCGCGTAAGTTTTATCTCCAAACTGATATATCTTTCCTTTGTGACGGATAAAATTAAGGAAATAGGTTGGTATCACTTTCTGTTGTTTCAGAGATTTTCAAAGTGATCTTGTGTGGATGCTTGCATTTGCACTTGTGGAAAGCGCGTGGGAGTGTGAGTGTTTGTTGCTTCGTGTTTTGTGCTGTGAATTTATCGGAATGAACGAATATTTAGGAACGGTTGATGTGAAGTGCGGGTGTATTATTGAGCAATTGAAAATTGCTTCGTTTAGCTCGAAAGAGATAAGTGTTAAAATGAAAATCGTGGAAGGGGGTCGACCAACACCGCATTTACCGGACTTAAAACAAGTTAGCCCAAGGGGCTTTGTGCGACATTTCCAAAGCAATTTGTACCACAAGTTTATTAGGCTAGCAGGTTGTGAAGCACGCAGTAGGTTGTACTGTTGGCCATGCGTATTGTTCGCCGTGCACAAGACGAACTCCGTGTGGTCAAGTGAGGGATACTGTGATCTGAATAACGTGCACAATGCATTACAGAGACATGAAAAAGCAGAATCTCACATAAGGGCATTTTTAACTCTGAAGGAATTCGGAAAATCTCGTGTGGATTTTGCTCTGGATCACCACAGACTAGTAACAATCGAGCGCCATAACAAAGTTGTTCGTCAAAATCGCGATATTTTAAAGCGTCTTGCAAGTGTAACAACCTTTCTTGGTAGTCAAGAATTATCATTCCGGGGACACAATGAAAGTGAGGCATCATTGAACCGTGGAAATTATGTAGAACTTGTAAATATGTTGGCAGAATTTGATACTTTGCTGGCAAGTCATTTGGAGAATTCTACAACATTTACTGGCTTGTCAAGTGAGATTCAGAATGACCTTATTAAAAGCACGAGTGGTGTCATAACGGACGCAATTAAGGCCGTGGTAAGTGAAACCAAGTTCGTAGCTATTATGATCGATGAATCCTCGGACGTATCACGGAAATCGCAACTTTCGACGATGTTTCGTTACGTGACGAAGTCAGGAAAAATTGTTGAGCGTTTCTGGGGGTTTGAGGATGTCAGCAGGAACCGAACTGCAGCTGTAATTGCTGCCCACGTTGTTGAAACAATTCGAAAACTAGGCTGGGAATCAAAATTGGTGTGTCAAACATACGACGAGGCAGCCGTAATGGTAGGGGATCTCTCGGGAACACAAGCACGAGTCAGACAGATTTTCCCTAGTGCAATATTTGTTCACTGTTTTGCACATTGCTTAAATTTAGTACTTTCTCAAACAGTGAGCAACATTAGTGAATGCAAAGTGTTTTTATCGACGCTAAGTGGCCTTGCTTCTTTCTTTTCGCATTCGACAAAAAGAAATGCTGCTCTCGACGATATAGTTAAAGCAAGGTTACCTGAAGTGGTTCAGACCAGGTGGACCTACAGTGAACGGCTTGTACAAAAAACGTCCGAAAATAGAGTGAAGATAATTGAAATGTTTGAGGACATTATTGGCAATGCACAAGACTGAGACAGTGAAACAATTTCTTCTGCGGGTGGTTTCTTGGCATTCCTGGATAGTTTCGAAACCAACTTTTTTCTTCTCTTGTTTGGGGAAATATTTTCCTTGGCGGGATATTTATTTAATGTGCTGCAAACAAAAACTATGGATATTGGATTTTGCCTCAAAGAAATTGAAAGTGTCAAAAGTGACATTACCAAAAAACGAGAACAATTTGACATAATTTATACAAGGACAATAGATATTGCAGGAGTACCACAGCAGAGAAGGAAGAGGAACAATGTAGGCGACACAAAATCTCAGTACCAACGTATATATTGTGAAGTTATAGACAACATCATAAGCCAACTGTCTTCACGTTTTGAAAACCTTGAGGCCCTACGATTTGTTGAATTGCTCGATAGCGGGAAATTTCGCATGTATGCTGCTACATTTCCAGAAACTGCCTTCTCATCGCTTATGCAACTGTACATCCAGCATTTTGACAAAACCTTGTTGCACACCGAGCTCAGTATTGTCAGTATTCTCGGGATTGTTTCCGCAATAAGAGTGTAAAGGACATCTTGAAGTACATTGTAAACAACGAATTACAACAAGTGATGCCCGAACTCCACAAACTGTGTCTGCTAGTACTGACTATACCAGCCACAACAGCGTCAGTTGAAAGATCGTTTTCAACGCTGAAACGTATCAAGACATTCGCCAGGAACAGCATGGGTCAGGAAAGGTTGTCAGCCCTTGCTCATTTGTCCATTGAGAAGGAACTATTAAAGGAACTCAAAATGGATGAAACTAAATTTTACGATTGTGTGCTTAAACATTTTCTAGAGAAGAAAAGAAGAATGGAGTATGAATATCGTCACTAAGGGTGGCATCCAATGGACCAAGAGTTTGAAATTTATTGTGGTGAGTACATCGTCTATGCATGTGTTTCTTTGCTTTGAAATGAATTTTTTATTGTTTGTGTTTAACATTTTATTTAGTGTTTAAGTTACTCCAATGCGGTTTTTAGGGTGCCCAAAAATACTAAATTACATCATGCAGCGTAAAATAAACAAATGATTCCCATTTTTTTTTACCTAAATCGGTTTGGTCACCGTTTGACCATATTAAATAATAATGAACAAATAAAGGTACTAATAAGTAAGTAAGAAATTCCGTCTCCCTTTAGTCGTATGCGGAAAGTTCGCATATGCAAAACGTTTAATATCATATGAATAACGTTACCTGGATTTTTTTTAAAAAAGTAAATGTGACGTTTGCGGATCATATGGTTTATTTTTAGTACAGTCACTTTATTACGATATTTTGACAAATCCAGCGACTGGGTAAATGAGGCTATAAACCTTGAATCTTTCCCCTCGGCATGTCGTTGTACTACATGTTTTGTTGTACTGAAACATTGCTTGCCTCCTTCGTAAGACTACGCTTCGCTACTGTCAATAATACTTATACTGCAGGAGGCCTTAGATAGAGCGTTTCGCGGGCTAACAGCAGACGTCGCTCGCACAATGTTGCCGATACTCTCGTGTCGTCTGCTCCTCAGCCGAACAAACAGGCCGAGGTAGCAAAAGACAGAGGTCAGGGTGCAGCGAGTTAGCTGTGGCAACCGGGCTCTCATTCGCGGACCTGATTGGTTCTCGCAGACACACCCCCATATTGTCGTCTGCTGCAAGCCCGCGAGGCGATCTTTTTAAGGCCTCATGGAGTATAGCAGCAGACTAATCATGCACTAGCTCATTTTCCATCACAAAATATTAAGTAATCACACTGAAGCTCCATTCGCCCTGTCACAGCTGGATTTCTAAGTCCCCTCAAGTACGTTAGGACCAAGAAAGCAACTGCTTAGCCTCCAACGCAGTAGACCCAGTGCACTTGAAATATCGCCAATTTGGAGGATGTGTATGGCATTGAACGAGATTGTTAAATGTGAAAACAATGTGGATCTATTTTCATCGACCTCAAAACTGAAAAGGACAATTTTAAAACATATGAAAAACAATAGAATATGAGAATTGCATGTTTATTAAATGTGTGAGTGTGTTTCTATGTGTATATTTATGTATGTATATACAACCTCTGAAAATAAAGTTCGGTGAATGATCCTGAATATCGAAAGTAGACGAATTCTTAATGAAACCTACCTTACTGTCCTTCGAAGTAGTTCCCTCCAATGGCTATGCACCGTTGAGAACGACTGTACATGTCCTGGAAACCTTTAGAAAAGTCTTCTTTCGGGATTGTGTTGAAGACCCTCGTCACCTTTTGTTGGATGTCCGGAATATCCTCAAATCTCTGACCTTTCAAAGCGATTTTGAGGCGTGGGAAGAGAGAGAAATCTGGAGGATTCAGATCGAAATTTCTTGCAATGCATTGCTACCGAGGATGAGAGCTGGTGTGTGAGGTACGACCTTGAAACGAAACGCCAAAGCATGGAATGGCGTTCTCCTGCATCACCCCGTCGGAAGAAGGTCAAGGCGTAAAAATCACGCATCAAGACGATGCTTACCACTTTCTTTGACAGTGATGGCATGACCCACAAGGAATTCCTGCCTTAGGGAACAATTTTTCCGCCTTGACCTCTTCCGACGGCGTGATGCAGGAGAACGCCATTCCATGCTTTGGCGTTTCGTTTCAGGGTCATACCTCACACACCAGCTCTCATCCTCGGTAGCAATGCATTGCAAGAAATTTGGATCTGAATCCTCCAGATTTCTCTCTCTTCCCACGCCTCAAAATCGCTTTGAGGATATTCCGGACATCCAACGGAACGTGACGAGGGTCTTGAACACCATCCGAAAGAAGAATTTTCTAAAAGTTTCCAGGACATGTACAGCCGTTCTCAATGGTGCATAGCCATGGGAGGGGACTATTTCGAAGGACAGTAAGGTAGGTTTCATTAAGAATTCGTCTACTTTCGATATTCAGGATCATTCACCAAACTTTATTGTCAGAGGTTGTATATTGCATTAATTTCAGTTAAAATGCATTTCAACTATTGTACAATGAACGCCATAAATAGGTAATATACCTGTCGCGTTAAATTGCTTAAATAAATAAATAAATTGCTTAAATAAATACTTTTCTCTTTTCCGTCACATACTGCAATATGTTTTAAGAGAAATCAAGTTTCCACGTGCATCATGACAATACATCAATATATAATGGGATGACGAAAACTTTGTAGTAACATAATAAGAATCTGAAATCGGTAGGAGTCACGGCGGTAATACTTTTTATCGATGTATCTTGAGACAATACATTGCGATATTGAAAAAAATATCGACCAGACGATATCAACTAGACGATATATCGTCGCGATATTTTCGCGACATATATCGTTGGATATCACGATACGGAAAAAATATCGTATCGTCTGTGACGATATATATCGCGATATCAAATTTCCGATATCGTCCATCCCTATTTGTATTGCATGCCAAGGAGATTGGGTCAAACAATGATGTGTTGAATAGAAATGGTATACACTTACTTACGTTTTCATTTGACCATCCCTCGTAGATTATGATTGTCAGGGGTTTAATTTCTAACATTTGAAGGATATTAAAATAATAGTAATTATTATTAATCAAGTCTCATTAGAACAATTAATACAAGGTGCGGAAGAATTCATTAGGCAGTTTGAAATTCCAAAACGGTGTATTGTAATATAAACTGAAGATCAAACACTTACATTGCTGCAAGGTACATGCAAAAGCATTTCATTTGGTGTTTACGATTTGAAAATAATGTCAGTGAGATGAGGTCGAATGGTTTGGAAACATCTCTCTGCACGCTGCATAACAGATTTCATCATCTTGCGCAACATCTCCAGTGGAATGTTCTGAATTTCAGCTCTTATGGATAACGAGGTTTTACTGTATATACAATAAAACATTTTAAAAAGTAATCGCGCGGTTGAGAATGGAAAGGGTCGAGACGAGGTACACAAAACAACACAACAGAGAATAGACATTCAATTCACCTTTGCTCGTCAGTGTACCATGGGATGCCTCTGGCATTCTATCCAATTAAAACAATGCTGAGGAACAAGTTCTCCCACTGTTGTAAGTTCTTGCTGCAGAGATCGATCTGGCGGGATTCCCCCAACAAACTCTGCCGCCCGCCTCTCGGGAAACAAGTGCTCTGCTTGTTACATGCTTTACATTAATCCCTCAGCGCACGTTCCTATTCATTCCCACTTGCTTGGCAAAACACGACGGCCTTGTAACAATCCCTTGCAATTTCTATGCTTTATAACAAATACCGTGCGTCTAATCCGTACATGCACGCTTGTTGTATATTTGATCTGACATTGCACTCATACAATCTGCGAAAAAATATTATACGCAGGTGAAAGGATATTTTCAATATTTGGATTTGAATTAATGAGAACCTTTTTTGGGTGCGTCGGCACATGTGGCCTTCTTGCACCCTTTAAAGTACGTATACGAGGAGGGGGGAAACCCGCAAACCAAAACCCTTCAAGTTAAAAAAAAGGGATGTGAAGAGCGTTTTGATCGATTTATTTTACTTCGCTTTTTATGCCACTTTTAGCTAATTGTAAAGATGGGGATGAGTGATGATATGATGAATGGACACTCACAGGATTCGAACCCGGGGTCTCAAGCGTCGTAGCGCGATGAGCTAACCACTCTGGTACGGGGACCGGCAGGAGCCCCTTCAGAAAGTTCAAATGTGAGAGGTTGTGAAGGGACCGAAACTGAAAACTTCCTCAGGGGAAGCGTAAAAGGTCCACTCTTCTCAGAAAACTAAAAATATTAGCTAAAGCCAGGCTTGTTAAAGGTCCAGAATATTTTTAATAAATTAAATTCCGGTCCAGGAGAGAAAATCAGCAAGCGTAAATGGGTTCTGGACCGTAAAGAACCTTTTTTTATCTGTAAAGTATTTCAATTCCGTCGAGCAACGTTTATCCGGCTGAATTTAATTTAGGTCCAGGACCCATTTTTTCTGGCTGAATTTAAATTTGGTTCATGAACTTTTTCCGGCTGAATTTAAATTCGGTCCAGGAACTTTTTCCGGCTGAATTGAAATTCGGTCCAGGAACTTTTTCCGGCTGAATTGAAATTCGGTCCAGGAACTTTTTCCGGCTGAATTTAATTTCGGTCCAGGAACTATTTTCCGGCTGAATTTAATTTCGGTCCAGGAACCATTTTCCAGACTTAATTTAAATTCGGTCCAGGAACTTTTTCCGGCTGAATTCAAATTCGGTCCAGAAACTTTTTCCGGCTGAATTCAAATTCGGTCCAGGAACTTTTTTCGGCTGAATCTAAATTTGGTTCATGAACTTTTTCCGGCTTAATTTAAATTCGGTCCAGGAACTTTTTCCGGCTCAATTTCAATACGCTCCAGGAACCTTTTTTCAATCAAACAAAACGCAAGTTGGACCGAATTTCAATTGTGCGAGAAAAAAGGTTGCGGTCCTTCAGCGGAACCCGATAGAACCCATTAGAATTTTTAGGTTCCTTCCTGGACCTTCAACAACCCTGGCTAAAACAAAGTCATCATCTCTCAACATGGATGATGAAACAGTTGAGAAGAAAAAACTTTAGTAAAATCGGAACATTCGAGAATAACATGCCGAATACGGTCCAGTCTAGTCCATGCCAAAATGACCGTGTGAGACGGCTGTGTCCAATTCAACGCCGAGTTAGAATGACCTCTTCTCGACGGAAGGGACAGTACCATGCACCAATGGTGGCTTGATGGCGCGAAGATGTGGAAATCTTTGACATGCTTTAGTCTCTTGTCCCCCCGGGATATAGTCGCTGGCTAGAAGCGTACAGAACGTGTTCGTCTCCTGCATCGCCCACACCTATTATCTCGGGACGATACCGGGGGAGATAAATCGTTACAGATAAGGCAGTCGTCTCGTATCACACATATTTAATGATACATTGGATAGATACGAGGACGCACACAGTAATGCCCCTGGAAACTGCTGGCTGTCACTGCGTGCTGTTTTGCCACGTTCGACAAACATTTTTCCTCCGCTGAAGAAAAATCTGTATAAAACCGTTTACGTAATGTGAATTAACAATGATACAAGATCGAATTTGTAGTACTACCCAATACAACTAAGAAAAATATGTTTAGCCAAATCGATAAGAACTGTTGTTTCACAAATTGCAAAAAGCTCAAAATTTATAATTGTGCTTAAAACCTTTCTGCCTGCACCACACTAAAATTTCATCACGATCAAACAACCTGTTGTTTATTTATAGATTTTCAAAGAGAGCGTTCGTTTTCAAAACAATAAAAAAATAGAATGAATAATGGAAAAAATTGTTTAGCATAGATTAACGCAGAATTGAATAAGCTAAATGTTGATGTAACTCTTGTTTATGTAGGATTACTGGTTAATTTTTAATTAGAGTCTAAACTCCAGTATCCATAATTTTTAATCCGACAGACTACAGTTCGAAGAGAGATCCGAATCACTGTGAAATGCGCCTCCAGCGGGCATTCTCTTGATCTCCAGGCGAAGACGCTATTGTATTTGGAATTCTCGTATCAAGAATTGGAATTCTGGTACTAAGAATTGGAATTCTGGTACTAAGAATTGGAATTCTGGTACAAAGAATTGGAATTCTGGTACAAAGAATTGGAATTCTGGCAACTCTGCTCTAGTGGTAGAAGTTGTCATTGGAAATTTGCTATTAAAATAAACTTATTGCTTTATAAAAGTTGGCGCAAAAGTAATCATTCTATTTGAACTGACCTTTATTTTGACATCTTGTTGTTTATATCAGTAGTGTTTTGTCAGTTAAACAGAAGATACTCAAGAAATTTATTGTGTGCGAAAATGGATAAGTATGCCCCACATACAGCCAGCGAAAATTAGTTATTTTGCGTGACACTTTTCCGGACAGAGTAATACCCCGTCTTGGTGATTTGCCATGGCCGGCCAAGTCCCACGACTTGACCGCTCCAGATTTTTTCCTTTGGGGATATTTGAAGTCATTGGTTTATGTGAATAAGCCAGAGACGTTACAGCAACTAAAAGGACAATATTCAGCATTAACATTACATTGAAAACATTTCTCCACAGATTCATTCCAACACCACCAACGCAACAAAAGGAGCCCAAATTTGAATAAATTCGAATGGTGGTCATTCATTGGATGTTATCTTTAAAAATTGAGGACATAAAAGTTAGAAGTATCAATAAAAGTTTAACACAAAAAAACTGCTTTGTTTAAATTAAAACCCAAGCTATAGGCTAAGAAAAGCAGGTGATGACTTTTGCGCCACCTTGTAGTTAGGGGAAACGCTTTGCAGGGACTCAAGCATTTCTGGATCTACGTGTCTTTATTGCCGCTGACTACCTCACGTGAGGAGTACGCCAACTCAATAAGCGTAAACAATATGGGCTACATCGTGCTTCAGCTCCGAATCAACACTCGTCAGGCGTGCAAGGAATAAGCAAGGCACACTTCCGCAGTTGCAAATCCGCAACGACTGAAGTACAAGAGAAAATGTGCTCCCAACGCATTTCACTCGCCCGCTCAACGCATCGACGGCGCAATCAACCGGAATTACCCGAACAACGCCGAAGTTCCGGTGCGCCCTTCATAGCCTCGTAACTTTCACGGAAAGCCTCCACTTTTAGCCAGCGTCCGAATTCAACATGTTCGGGTTGCGATCAGGAGCAAGATTCAGGTGTCAGCACGAAACGTGTAGGAGCGAGCCGACGACGGAAATAGCACCCCGGGCATGCGAGACTTGTCCCTGTGTTGAGGAGGCTAAACGCACGGCAATGAAACTTGGCGGGTGGCAGAAGCTCGCGCTGTTGCCACGTCGAAGCACAACCCCGTGCGTTGGAAGGGTTCAGAGAATACAAGATCTCGTTGTAGAATTGGTCTTTGTAATCCATGTGATACAAACTGACAGTATTTGCTCCGAAGATCAGGGAAAGAGGTCGGTCTGACGCTCGAACTAGGCAACGCAGCCCGAACTTACGTAACAGCAAAACTATTGATAATCTATCTATACAGGGTGTCTCAAAACTAATAGCGGAAACTCACACAGGTGAAAGTACACGATAATAGAAGCAAACAAATCTCAGTGAACATGGGCCTGCAAACGAGCCGTTCTCGAGATAATCGCCAATGTGTGATTACAAGTCGCCACCGACTTCATTGTTTGTAAACGTCGTCCTGGTTGGTAAAATGCTTTCGAACACCCGGTTGATTTCGGAATTGGTCACAAGCATGTACAATTATCTGTACTGATTGTATCCATCCTGTTTGATTACAAGGCCACCTCTCGGAAATGTTCTGTTTTGTAAACAAAGAGGAAACCTCTGAACGCGCAAGGAGTAAAGCACTCGGTGTTTACAAAATGCAATCAGTGACGGCTTCTAACCACACATTCCCACACATTATTAGCATTTTACCAACTAGGACGACGTTTACAAAACAAAGAAGTCAGTTTCGGCTTGTAACCACACATTCGCAATTATCTGGAAAACGGCTCATTTGCAGACCCATGTTTACTGAGACTTTTTTGCTTCTATTATCGTGTACTTTCACCTGTGTCAGTTTGAGCTATTACTTTTGAGAAACCCTGTAAATATAAAAATGTATGTATGTGTGTGTGTATATGTATGTTCCGGCATAACTCTCGAACGCCAGGAGCAATTTCAACCAAACTTGGTACACGTATCACTTGCAATCTGGAAATAAATACTGTGGGGGTAAGACACCCTTGGCACCCCTAGGGGTGGGGTAGGAGAGGGTGACACGTAAAAATTATCGAAAACGACCGATATTAGTGTGGAATAAATAGTTTTCGGGTTCGCTAGATGAATAGTGACCGTCCCAATGCCTTTCAACTCCAAGTTCATCACCTATTGACAGGGGATGAAAAATAAAATGCCACAAATGACCTACATTAGTGTCGAATCCATAGTTTTCGGAGTCGCTAAGCTTATTGGTAACATTTGCGTGTGGTAAAATCGGGATATCATAGTGAGTTTGTCAAAAGATTTTACTTTATAATTTGTGTACTGTATTTATACTTTTACTTCGCTTCTTGTGCCACTTTTGGCTAATTTGCGAAGAGCGGGATGAGTTGACGAAATTGATGAATGGACACTCAAACATCCATGCACAGGCCAGGATTCGAACCCGGGACTCCTGGCGTTGTAGAATGATGTGCTAACAACTCGCTACGGGCGCCGGCATGCTACGCCCTTTGTGGGTACGTACTTAAATGTTATTTACCACGGCTACAGATATCTTAATCTCAAGGGGATAGGTTCTATATTTGAGAATTCCAAATAAGAAAGCGTTTTATAGCCAAGAGGATATAGTTAAATGCGGATCTATATTCTGAGAACTATACAAAATACAGAGAATATATATATATATATATATATATATATATATATATATATATATATATATATATGTATAATCGAAAAGGCTTCCTCTTCTTTGACTATCGAAAAGGCTTCCTCTTCTTTGACTATAGAAAAGGCTTCCTCTTCTTTGACTATAGAAAAGGCTTCTTCTTCTTTGACTATAGAAAAGGCTTCTTTTATTATCGTGAGGCTTCTTCTTCTTTTAATATGGAAAAGGCTTCTTCTTCTTTTATTATCAAAAAGGCTTCTTCTTCTTTTAATATGGAAAAGGCTTCTTCTTTCTTTCTTTTAATTTATTGTATTTCTTTTTAAAGCGTAATCTTATTTATGCGCTCGCTTTCCCCGCTTCTTTGGCAAACAATACAAGCTATACTTGTAGAAAGAGTAGGGTCGACTAAACTGACAATAGCGCCACCTCCTATTTAACGACCAAAGGGGAATAACCAGGATCGCTAATAACAAGCTCTACCAATGGCCCAGTGCGACTAATAAAGAGCGCAACCGTAAAGTGCTTCGGGGCGTCTAATTTGACAACAGCGCCACCGGGGACAAACAACCAAAACACTGACGATGTTCTCCTCGTCAGGAAAGTAAAAAGAGATACATTTCTGAATTCATTTGCTCACCTAATGACTTTCCTAAACGTTTCATATATGAGCATGTTCTTAATTATCTTAATTTGCTATATACAACATTCTATTTACTTCTTTTATAGTATTTGAACTCTTCTTTTATATATTTCTCAATTTACTATAATATATATAATCCCTCTTCTCCGCTCCTAGTTTGTACAATGAGCTCTGCTCTTCTATATATGGCGTGCTGCCATCTATCGTCGATTCCGAGAAACCATTCCTCCTTGCAACCTTCATTGTTTCGAAACTGGCACGTGACAGGCATTTATACTTTTAAAATACCTGTAAATGCAATTGGTTACATTTTACACTATAGTTAGAATTATTATTTTCCCGTCTAATAGAAGATTGGGATAAACAAATACCATGGCAACGCCGGCTAATCAGCTAGTATCTAGATAAGAGCACAAGCAAACCACACGAAAACTTATTTCAATGCTCTAGAAGGAATTATAAGCTGATGTAATCTTTCAGTTTTTCGAAAATCACAGCGGCTTTTCGAAAAAAAATCTGCCGGCCAAACCAGACAAGATTTAAGTGCAACACTTTTAGCGACTCCAATAATAAGGAGTTGCAAACCTCAGCCCCCCTCTCAAGCCGTAATCAAGAGATTTCCATTATGCGCCTGAGTACTTACACTTATGACCCCCCTCCCTTCACCCAAGTAATTAATTTCAATCCCCCCAAAACCTTTTCAATAGAAATTACACATTTTTCGAGACAGGGAAAGTCGCTAAATTGTTTTCTATCAATTTAATTGAAAACCAGATTGGGTACAAATGCCAGGCGCAGTTTCAGACCGCCTGGGAAGGTAATTTGCCTCGGGGAACCCCATTCTGTTCCGACGATGCTGGAATTCAGTTTCGTTTGTGTTACGAAGCATATTAAATGCTGGACCAAAACACCATCAGTTCCAAGCAATAATTAACTTCTTTATGGCTGGCTTTATTGTATTCCGCCGCAGTAAATAGGATACAATTCAACTCAAGCTTCAAAGATATTTTGAGTGTGGCGACGCGGCTTTCAATGTTCGGAAACTTGACACCTTAGGGTAACACTGGAAGAGAATCAAACAATTCACTTTACACATTGAAAAAGTGACTTTGCAGCAATAGGCACAACCTCATTCAAACTACCCTTCACACGCATTAAATCATATATTCTTTGTATCTACAACGCAATAGTGTCATATGGCGCTCCATCATGGGAAATAAGTTTTAAGAAGAAATACGGTTTATGAACCCATAAATTCTAATGGGCTCTATTGGGTTTCGCTGCAGCACCGGACCTTTTTTTCTCGCACAATTTAAATTCGGTCCAAGTTGCTTATTGTTACATTGAAAAAATGTTGCTGGACCGTATTTAAATTGATGTGCGAAAAAAATCCTGGACCGAATTGAAATTCATTCCGGAAAAAAGGTTCCTGGAACGAATTGAAATTCATTCCGGAAAAAAGGTTCCTGGACCGAATTGAAATTCATTCCGGAAAAAAGGTTCCTGGACCGAATTGAAATTCATTCCGGAAAAAAGGTTCCTGGACCGAATTGAAATTCATTCCGGAAAAAAGGTTCCTGGACCGAATTGAAATTCATTCCGGAAAAAAGGTTCCTGGACCGAATTGAAATTCATTCCGGAAAAAAGGTTCCTGGACCGAATTGAAATTCATTCCGGAAAAAAGGTTCCTGGACCGAATTGAAATTCATTCCGGAAAAAAGGTTCCTGGACCGAATTGAAATTCATTCCGGAAAAAAGGTTCCTGGACCGAATTGAAATTCATTCCCGAAAAACGTTTCCTGGACCGAATTGAAATTCATCCCGGAAAAAATGTTCCTGGATCGAATTGAAATTCATTCCGGAAAAAAGGTTCCTGGACCGAATTGAAATTCGTTCTGGAAAAAATGTTCCTGGACCGAATTGAAATTCATTCCGGAAAAAAAGGTTCCTGGACCGAATTGAAATTCATTCCGGAAAAAAAGGTTCCTGGACCGAATTGAAATTCATTCCGGAAAAAAAGGTTCCTGGACCGAATTGAAATTCATTCCGGAAAAAAAGGTTCCTGGACCGAATTGAAATTCATTCCGTAAAAAAGGTTCCTGGACCGAATTGAAATTCATTCCGGAAAAAAAGGTTCCTGGACCGAATTGAAATTCATTCCGGAAAAAAAGGTTCCTGGACCGAATTGAAATTCATTCCGGAAAAAAAGGTTCCTGGACCGAATTGAAATTCATTCCGGAAAAAAAGGTTCCTGGACCGAATTGAAATTCATTCCGGAAAAAAAGGTTCCTGGACCGAATTGAAATTCATTCCGGAAAAAAAGGTTCCTGGACCGAATTGAAATTCATTCCGGAAAAAAAGGTTCCTGGACCGAATTGAAATTCATTCCGGAAAAAAGGTTCCTGGACCGAATTGAAATTCATTCCGGAAAAAAGGTTCCTGGACCGAATTGAAATTCATTCCGGAAAAAAGGTTCCTGGACCGAATTGAAATTCATTCCGGAAAAAAGGTTCCTGGACCGAATTGAAATTCATTCCGGAAAAAAGGTTCCTGGACCGAATTGAAATTCATTCCGGAAAAAAGGTTCCTGGACAGAATTGAAATTCATTCCGGAAAAAAGGTTCCTGGACCGAATTGAAATTCATTCCGGAAAAAAAGGTTCCTGGACCGAATTGAAATTCATTCCGAAAAAAAAGGTTCCTGGACCGAATTGAAATTCATTCCGGAAAAAAGGTTCCTGGACAGAATTGAAATTCATTCCGGAAAAAAAGGTTCCTGGACCGAATTGAAATTCATTCCGGAAAAAAGGTTCCTGGACCGAATTGAAATTCATTCCGGAAAAAAGTTTCCTGGACCGAATTGAAATTCATTCCGGAAAAAAGGTTCCTGGACCGAATTGAAATTCATTCCGGAAAAAAGGTTCCTGGACCGAATTGAAATTCATTCCGGAAAAAAAGGTTCCTGGACCGAATTGAAATTCATTCCGGAAAAAAGGTTCCTGGACCGAATTGAAATTCATTCCGGAAAAAAGGTTCCTGGACCGAATTGAAATTCATTCCGGAAAAAAAAGTTCCTGGACCGAATTGAAATTCATTCCGGAAAAAAGGTTCCTGGACCGAATTGAAATCCATTCCGGAAAAAAGGTTCCTGGACCGAATTGAAATCCATTCCGGAAAAAAGGTTCCTGGACCGAATTGAAATCCATTCCCGAAAAAAGTTTCCTGGACCGAATTGAAATTCATTCCGGAAAAAAGGTTCCTGGACCGAATTGAAATTCATTCCGGAAAAAATGTTCCTGGACCGAATTGAAATTCATTCCGGAAAAAAGGTTCCTGGACCGAATTGAAATTCATTCCGGAAAAAAGGTTCCTGGACCGAATTGAAATCCATTCCGGAAAAAAGGTTCCTGGACCGAATTGAAATTCATTCCGGAAAAAAGGTTCCTGGACCGAATTGAAATTCATTCCGGAAAAAAGGTTCCTGGACCGAATTGAAATTCATCCCGGAAAAAATGTTCCTGGATCGAATTGAAATTTATTCTTGAAAAATGTTCCTGGACCGAATTGAAATTCGTTCTGGAAAAAATGTTCCTGGACCGAATTGAAATTCGTTCTGGAAAAAATGTTCCTGGACCGAATTGAAATTCATTCTGGAAAAAAGGTTCCTGGACCGAATTGAAATTCATCCCGGAAAAAATGTTCCTGGATCGAATTGAAATTTATTCTGGAAAAATGTTCCTGGACCGAATTGAAATTCATCCCGGAAAAAATGTTCCTGGATCGAATTGAAATTTATTCTGGAAAAATGTTCCTGGACCGAATTGAAATTCATTCTGGAAAAAAGGTTCCTGGACCGAATTGAAATTCATTCCGGAAAAAAGGTTCCTGGACCGAATTGAAATTCATCCCGGAAAAAAGGTTCCTGGACCGAATTGAAATTCATCCCGGAAAAAAGGTTCCTGGACCGAATTGAAATTCATCCCGGAAAAAAGGTTCCTGGACCGAATTGAAATTCATTCTGGAAAAAAGGTTCCTGGACCGAATTGAAATTCATCCCGGAAAAAATGTTCCTGGATCGAATTGAAATTTATTCTGGAAAAATGTTCCTGGACCGAATTGAAATTCATTCTGGAAAAAAGGTTCCTGGACCGAATTGAAATTCATTCCGGAAAAAAGGTTCTTGGACCGAATTGAAATTCATCCCGGAAAAAATGTTCCTGGATCGAATTGAAATTTATTCTGGAAAAATGTTCCTGGACCGAATTGAAATTCGTTCTGGAAAAAATGTTCCTGGACCGAATTGAAATTCATTCTGGAAAAAAGGTTCCTGGACCGAATTGAAATTCATCCCGGGAAAAATGTTCCTGGATCGAATTGAAATTTATTCTGGAAAAAATGTTCCTGGACCGAATTGAAATTCATCCGGAAAAAAGGTTCCCGGACCGTATTTAAAATGATCCGGAAAAAGGTTCCTGGACCGAATTGAAATTCATTCTGGAAAAAAGGTTCCTGGACCGTATTGAAATTGAACCTGGAATAAAGCTTCCCGGACCGAATTGAAATACGTTACAGATAAAAAGGTTCTTTACGGTCCAGAACCCATTTACGCTTGCTGATTTTCTCTCCTGGACCGGAATTGAATTTATTTAAAATTCCTGGACCTTTAACAACCCTGATCCTTACAACGACTACAATTCACAGGTGCTTTCAGCACCACTTGAAGGCAAGCACTCCTAGTCATCACCGGCCTGTCGATAAGATGATCACTTTAAGGGTGGTGAAGTACTGGTTCAAAAAGGGAAACGAACAGAAAGTCGCAGAGATACTAGAGAGATTTGCCCTCACCATCACGGACATTCACACATTTATCATTCAGGACTGGCAAGCAGAATGGGATGCCGCAACAGAAGGCAGGAGACTTTACACCTTTCTACCAAATATCTCCATGTGACACTTTCAACCAACGCAAGTGTAATGATCTTCAATTAGGCAAAACGTTAACGAACAAAACAACATTTATTTAACTTATAACTTCATGTTATAAAAAAACTACAATAAAGACATACAACAAAGACAAAAGACAATCTCTCTCCAACTCGACTTGTTCACAGTATCTCTTCTAAAATCTTTTATCTTTTTCTTAACTTCTATCAATTCTCCCCCTCTAACAAAAAAAAATCATTCATAGGTCTTGTTACCAAAGGTAAGTTGTAATCTATCTGGTTCTTTCTTGTATCTAGAAGATCTTTGAAATTCTCTGTTCTCTATGTTCCTCGCTTGTGTAGGTAGAGCTGCCTCTGGTGCTGCCTCTGTATACATTGGAAACGTCCAAAAATCATCCAACTCCTCTTCTTTCTTCTCAACCTTCAATCTCTGACCTTTATAGTTGTTCTTAAGCTTTCCCACTTGATGTCTGTGCACTCTTTTTGTCAATCCATTTCCGAGTTTCACTTCCAAAAGCCTTACTCCTACTCTCTTAATCACCTGAGCTTTTATAAATTTAGGCACTAAGGATGGGAAGTTTTTTATCCAAACTATTTCACCTGATTTGGGCATCTAAGTTTCAGCCTCATATTTATTATTGTCTACCTTTTCATCTATTTGGCAGTTTGGCAAGTTGAATATACTTCTCGGCTGATAACTCATAACTCTTTCTGCTGGAGACATTCCTAATCGTTGCCACTTCGAAAATCTTAGATAGTATGAAATACTGTCTATATTTTTTTACAGTCAATTCTACGTCCCTCATTTCTACTTTGAAAATATTTCTTTCTTAATAAGCCTTTAACTGTCTGCACCCACCTTTCCGCTAAACCATTATTACTTTCCGGATTCCAAGGCGGTGAATGTATCAATCTTATTCCATGCTTTTCACAGAATTTCTCAAATTGATTACTCCTGAAAGGCGGTCCATTATCTGACACAATAACAAAAGGGTAACCAAAGATCTGGAAATTTTTGTTTAAACATTCTATTGTTTCTTCTCCTGTTGTCGATCGCACCTGCCATATTTCTGTCCATCTAGAGCAACTATCAATGAATAGCAAAAATTTCCTTCCTCCGTATTCAAAAAAATCAACTTGTATTCTTTCAAAAGGAATATCTGTTTGTTTCCATCCAACATATTTGTTTTTGGATGTACAGTGGTGGAAAAAAGTTCTTCCCCATAAGACTTTAATGGCAGTAAATAATGCCGGAAAGGTAGGCAACACACATTGCACCTTTAGGTGATCGGGTGATTCTGTCTGTCTCAAGGACCAACTCGTCTTTTATGCAATAGCCAACAGACACAGGAAATGTAGGAAAGTCACGTGACATCAGGTGGAATGTTGTTCGTCATAAAATCGCCTTTTCTCAAGCCAGGTCGCAGAACCGACAAGAGTTATAGCCTATGTCCGAAAATGATTCCCCTAAAACCGTTGAACGAAACGCTAAAATAATTCTTGCCTTAATTACAAAGGCTACTATACTATAAGTGCCGCGGTAGCTCGGTCGTTTGGGAGTTTGATTACCATGCGAGAGATCTGAGTTCGATCTCCGACTGGGGAGAATTGGAATTTTGTCCACCTGTTCAAGTGGCTCCGGCGCTCACCCAGCGTCGTATAAAGTGGGTACCTCTAGGAAACTTGTGGGGGGAAGGGGTAAAGGCGGCCAGGGGTGTGGTGCTGATCACATTATCCCCACCTTCGGCCGTAACAAGAAAGTGTGGGACCCTAACTCTGCACCCCCTACACGCCTTCATGGCTTGGTGCAAAGCACAAGGTAGCACTTTGCTCTTTCATTTACTAAACGTCCCGATTTTGTCGGAACAGAACTTTCTAATTTCTATGTGGACTTCTTCCAAGTTCCGTAGGGATGTGAATAGGCTCCAGTTTTTCTTGACACAATTCATTCATGTTATATTTCGTTATAAAAACCACGGCCGATGTCCTGTGTGGGGGGGGGGGGGGCTATAATTCAAACATGTGAGGTGATACTTTTCTCACTACTCCATTCTCCAATTCTTCGTATCCGAAATAACTCTCAATTCCACACACTGAAAATGTAGCATTTCCTAGATCTTAGCATGCAAATATCTAGCAACAAAGTAATGTGTAGGCACATAGTGGTTCGGATACCACTTTAAACTGTAGGTGCATTCCCGATTAGTCTTACTGTGCATAAAGTGGACTTAAGACACCAAATCAACCAACCAACACAATCCCGTTATCGTCCAGATTATTGAAACCAGAAGCTCCGTCGCGAATAACATAAGCAGGAAGACAATGTGAAATTACCCAACAGAAACAGAACCTACAACGGCTAGATTGGATTAAATCGACGATACAGCACGCGTTCTGAAATGAAGAAGAATACGAAAGTTGAAGGACCTCGATACACACACACACTTTTCCTCCCCTCAATGGTAAGATTTCTTTCTTGCAGAGAAGCCTTTAGGTAGGGATTCAAGGCCACGACGAAAAAGTGTTTACATGCAATGACGGGACCAAAACAAGGGTCTAGTTTGATATGAAAGCTGTGTTCCTCCTTATTTCGTACGTCATTGATAACAGGAACACGCCTCGTCTGCTACCCCTAGTTTCGTAGAGCAGACGCTTGTTTGCCACCGTTTGGTTCCGTGACCTTCGCTCGTAGCAAGAGTGAATGACTCACCAGATACCTGTTGTCTGTAAGCTTATGCAAGAATAGATATTTCGTTAGCGTTTGGAAGTATTGTTTCATCTGCAGTTATATCAGTTAACGTTCGAATTGTTTCCTAATGGTTAAGTTATTTATAAATTAGTTCTCGAGAGTGAGCTTTCTATCTATTTGTATGGGGGGGGGGGGGTATACAGCCTGCATGTATTATTTTTTTTTCCTGAAACAAGAAAAAATTCCAAGACAAAAAAAGAGTCGTAGAAGAGTAGTTAACAAAAAAGAAAGAAGAAAACGAAAATGTAAATGTTTATATAAATTATTGTATAGATCGAGTAAATAAGATTTTCTCACGGGGCGTCCTCGATGGCGTAATGATAACGTCGTCACCTTATAATCAAGGGATCCCAGGTTCGATACACGGTGGATGCACGTAGTAGTTCGTATGTCATTTTAAACTGAAGGTCCAGTCCAGATTAGCTTATCTGTGCAGAAAAAGTAAAAAAAAAGAAATTGTCACAGTGTAAGAAAATTTCATGTTCAACCACATACAAAAGGAATAATTTATTCCATGTTGGAGTTCACATTTATAGCATCTAACCAACACAATTATGGATCGCAACGTATTTTCTCAGATCCATTTTAATTATACGTGCATGATAAAATAACAGAAGTTGAGGAAAGAGAAAGCCAAGCAAAACACAGATGCCTTCTCCAGAATTTCAAATCTCGTTACTTAAGGTTCTGGGTTGAAGTCCCGGGCACGCATGACTCTCTTGTTCTTGCCCTTTTATCTGCTTTAATGTATTTAATCATAAATCGTCGTTATGGTTTACCTCCAGGGGAGGAATAATGACAATAATTGCCAATACAAAGCCAATAACGAACAGAACAACAACTCAATTAGGGAGATGTCAAGAAAGAAACAAGACTTTACAATGTCTCCGTCTCTCGGTTTCTCGAATTGAAAATTGCTCTCCCGTTCTCGGTCTCGGCTAGTTACATATAGAAATCGAAAAAGTATACATATATTTCATATATCCCGGTTTTATAGGAGATTTCGTGAGATATGAAATAAGTACTCTTCGATCATGTTTATTTTTATTAGTTTTGTGACGTAACATCACTTTTCTTACCAGCCGTGGACGACTGACCATTACATGAAATTAATGACGAAATACTCAAACACCTGTGACAAGGACGGTACTCAAATCCGGGAACTTTGGTGACGAGATCGAAGGTTGACCACTTAATGAGCTTGCCCACCGAGTCTGCTTAATGTTGCTTGTGTCAGGTAATTCGAAATAACTGTCAATATCCCACATTCATTATCATTTGTTTCATAATTTATCTTATTGATGTTATTAACCCCAAGTCGAAGAAATAGTTGAAAGGCAATAATGCAAGATTGAATGTCTATGATGTTACTTCGTGCCGAATAATATGACGTGATATTATGATATGAATATATTAATAATATAATATGCCTAGTCATTCGATTGATTGATCCCAATTGCGCACACAAAATATGGTATAATGTCCACTTCTAACAAACCTCCGTGGCGGAGTGGTTAGCACAGCGCGCTACGACAGCATGGGCCCCTGGTTCGAATCTCGGCTTGGCCATGGGTGTTCTTGGTGAGTGTCCGTTAATCAATGTCATCATATCATCACTCATTACTCATCTTCATCGTCGCTATTTGCCAAAAGTGAAAGAATAGCGACACTAAATAACAAAAATCTAATCAAATGGAACATCTTCACCGATTTATATTCTATACCGTACCAAATTCCCAGTTTATTACTGCTTCTTGCTTCATTTTACAGCATCTCAATTGTTTTCCGGTTCGAAAACAAATGGAATGTTGTTTTGTGCAGTTGATTGTGCATTGTTTCGTTGTTTGGATTGTTTAATTAACGTCGCATTAATTAGTTTTAGACCAATCGTGACAGAGGGAATCGAGAGCACAAAGGAAGGGGAAAAGACAAGTTAGAGACCACGGCTCTCTTTAAAGGTAGGATTCCTTGAACACGACTGAAGTGACTGCAGAATATTGTGGATAAAATTTGTTTTGCTTTTTCCTTTTATTTCTGTTTCAGTTATTTTACTTCGCTTTTCTTCTCCCACTGACGTTAATCGTGTCGGTGAGGAAGAATTATAAACTCGTGAAATGGACGATGGGACAAAATAATATATATGCCTCTCCCACGGTTCGAAACTGTAGCCACAAAATATTGTCTTATTTTTAAAATTTACGTCAAATATGGTTTCACTCGTCTCTTTCTCAAGGCGTTCCATTGCCTCTCCGATGGCGTAGTGGTAACGTCTTCGACATGTAATCAAAGGCTTCCGAATTCAATACCAGATAGAGGAACATTTGGTTCGGATCCCACTTTAATCTGTAGGTCCAGTGCATAAAGTGGACTTAAACCATTAGCGTGTGGCATGTGGCCTGTGATGAGAACCATCATTTCAGTGAACCTTCTTGACAATGACTAGTATCACTCGAAAAATATTTTCTTACGAGTAGATCTTGTTAAGAAACCAGTTGCTGAAATGTTCTTCTTGAGGCCACGTAGCACCCAGCTGTTGTTTGTTGTTGCTGGGGCATGAGTCATGTGACTCATGCTATCAATGCTCAATCCTTCCCGAGAACTCAGATCCACCAGACAAACTTAAGCGAATAATTTGTTATTTGGGTTGCATAAACAACAGGCTTTAAGACGTTACGAAATTCTAGGTACCGTGGCCCAGGTAATTCTTTCTCCGACTGTACTTCTTTGAAAACTATTGCATTCTACACATTGATTTCCCAACCTGTCAAGATCCTCGTCTATGAAAGGCCACCAGTAGAATTCTCTAGCCATCATCTTCATTTTAGGTGTACCTACATGTTCTGCATTATTATACGTCTTCCCCACATAAGGCATCCTTTGTTCATGGTTATTTCATTCTTCCTTCTATAATAATGTAAGATCACAGTATTTTGAAACTCTTTTGGAAGTGAATTACCCAACCCATTGTACAACTTTTTGTAAAATGTTATCTTCTTTTGTTTTCTTTACTATGTTATCTAACAGTAGAGGTTCTATTTCAAATGTGTCAATATAATTGAAAGATTCCTTAGCATCCCCTGTGTCTTCCTCTGTTGGCAATCTAGATAAAAAATCTGCTACATCTACACGTTTTGTGTAAACAATTGTGTACGAGTATTGTGATAATAACAAGGCCCATCTCTGTAAACGTGAACATGCTAACGATGGAATTGCTGATGCCTCGCCAAAATATATTTTACAGGTAAAGAATCACTAGAGACTATGAAATGCTTTCCATAAAGATACTTATGAAATTTCTTTATGCCCGTCACTAAAGCTAACGCTTCCCTTTCAAATTGGCTATAATTTCTCTCTGATGGCGCAAGTGTCGCCGAAGTGCAGGCAATTGTTTTCAATTCACCCTCAATCTTATTACACAACTGAGCCCCAACTCCTACACCACTTCCATCCACAATCAATACAATATCTTGATCTGGATTGTATGGAGTTAATATCTCAGCTTTTCGCAATGCTTCTTTCGATTCAAGAAATTCAGCTTTATGTCGATCTGTCCACGACCACACTGCTCCTTTCTTTAGCAATTCATAAAGATGTGTTATCTTCATAGCAAAGTTTGGCATGCTTCTAGGATAAAATGAAATCATTCCTAAATATGACTTCAACTCTTTAACGTTTGTTGGCTCTGGACAATTCAATATTGCTGTCTTATTCTTGATTAAAGGTTGAAAACCATTACTAGATATCCTGTAACCTAAATAGTCTACCTCTTTTTTGAAGAACTGGCATTTCTCGAGATTAACTTTTATATTGTAATATGTCAATCTATCCAAAACTAGTTTTGTGTTATTGAAACATTCTTCTTCTCCACGGCCTGTCATAATCAAATCCTCCAGGTAGCATTTGGACTTCATTTTTTAACGGGGCATGGTCATTGCGGAGAAACCCTTGCAAGATTCAACCTCAGGCCGCATGGGTTCTGCCCCAGACACCCCTGACACTCACGAACATAAACTATACCTATGTTCCTACACGGATGACCGTGTAACTAATATCAGAGATTCCCTCCAAATTTTAACACATTCCAATTAATTCGTTAAGGTCATTTCGACAAACTGAACGCCCTCGCAGACTTAGTTTTTAATGCCGAACTCGCTGCATAGAAAGCAAATCGACTTCGCCCCTATCAACCCCCGCAACCAGTTGAACAGCCGATCCCAGTAAGAAGAAGCACGAGACTGACATCTCCACCCGCCATCCCCACAGAGGCCACAGGAACAAACACAGGAAAGAACCTCGTCCAAAGAAAATGACAGACAAAAAGGAGGCAACTGAGACATGAAGAACTATCTTCTGTACCACCTTTTTTCCTTACTACCTCTGTAACCTTCATCCCACTCTTTATACCCTCAATTCCTGACGTATACCTGGCTTTTATCCTGAGACTCCCAGAAGTACCTCTTCCAATTGCTGGACTCCAGCATCCTTCCTCAACCTACCCATCCTTGTTTTCTTTTCTTTTTACTACAGAGCATTCCCTGACATTCGCTACGAGACTCGGCGGCAAGCGGCCCGGCGTCAGCGATTGTCTTTCCCGGTGAACGGGGTCCGCGACAGTCGCTAGTCTGCTATTAAAATTACAGTTTTCATATTGTGTACTAACCTTGACTACAGATGGTGTTGAAAATGATGTCCCTCTGCTGCAACACATTCCTGGCATCTCCGAAGGAAATTGGCATTTACACGTGCAAGTTCGTCTACTGTAATTCTCGTACAATACTCTCTTTTAACTCACGGATGGTGTGCGGATTGTCTTTGTATACTTTATTTCCCCATTTTTCTTTCCACTTTTATTCAGAACTGACCCTGTTACTCTAAACTTGTTTACGAGGTTTAATATAAGCGACTGTCGGGGACCCGTTCACCGCAGAGTCTCGTAGCGAATGTCAGGGGATGCTCTGTAGTATAAATAATATTATTTATTACTATTGGTACGTATATCCTGATACTTGACCCCCCTCCCCCGATAAAAATTCGGGATTGCGCCTCTGGTATACACAGTGCTTAAAAAAAAAAAAAAAAGACTGCTGAAAATTGAAATGTGAACAGATAGCGATCAGAAAGAAGAAAACATCCAAACTGGGAACAACATTATTCATGAAGTGCCAGCCGGAAACTGAGAATGCCGGGAAGTGTGCGAGAGGAACTACGTTTCGCCTAATTGCTACAGAGCCCGCTGAAAAGAACAAGAAGCAAGGCCATAACAGAGAACATTAAAAAGAACACGCCTGACTTGCGTTACAAATGTGCGAGAGGGGACGCAATCCAAGAAAGCATCGAGGAAGAAAAGACCAGATTCTCGGTCTTGGCTTTCCGAAACAAAAAGCAGAAAAGGAGGACGCTTTGGCATGAATTCCACAAAAATTAAGTGCTGAACAATTTTTGGTCCGCTTCCAAGACGAAGGTTTGAGGGGAGGCTGTTTCCCAGATTAAAAGCAGAAAATGCAAATAAAAGTTCCCGGGGACTGCCAAGTCGTACGCCGTTGCTAATAACAGTGTTTGTAATGGAGCGCCTTATGTCCGGTTGTAACAATAAACTTCGGTGCTGGCTTCATATTTGTGAATGCACCGGGAGACTGGAACGAAACGCGCGAGTTCATCCACATTCGTCGTTTCCAAAGCACGTATCCATGTATTTTCGACGCTGTTTCGGCAGAAGTATGCGCTATGTTTGCGGCACCGACTTTCAAGCACACGCATTGCATCCTATAATGTTCGCCCAATTTTACTTCGCTTCTGTGCCACTTTTGGCTAATTTGCGAAGATGGGGATGAGTGATATGATAAATGGACACGTGATTCGAACCCGGGGCCCCTGACGTCGTGCTAACCAGTCCGCCACAGAGGTAGGCGCCATATTTTAAAGCTACAGCTTAAGTAAAATGGCCTTATTTCCATAGTAAATGAAGTTGATTCCAAGATGGCGGACTTGAAGATGACTGCCATGTTGAAAACATGTGAAACTCCTGTCATGCATAGGGACATGTGTGTTTCACCATCAGCACTTGTTGCAAACGGGTGTTTCGCCCTGTATACTGTTACTTATTGTTTTGATTAATTTGGTGTTTTAAGTCCACTTTATGCACAGTAAGGCTAATCGGGACTGGACCCACAGTTTAAAGTGGGATCCGAACCACCATGTGCCTTCACCGGGTATGGAACCCGGGACCCCTTGATTACAAGACGACGACGCGGTTAACTATTGTTGCAGGACTATGTATCAGCAGAGGAAAAATTAGTAGCACAATTGCCGGTTTCAAAGCAGGATTGTTCAAGGTCCAAGCACTATAATAAGTAAGTGTATGTGTGTTCTAGGTTGTTACGTACCCAATAGGACCAAGTAATGTAAATAGTTTGCAAAAGCGGAACAGAGATGGCAGCACCAGGCATTCAAGATTAAGAATTAGCATAATATATATGAATAACTTTATAAATAAGAACAAAGCAAATTGGAAAGATGAAAAACAATAGAATATATTATAAGAAGACAAAGAATAAATATAAAATAAGTAAATTAATGTATATACTCGATAAATCAAACTAGTGATTGTATGTAAACTGATCAGAAAATTAAAGAAGTCAAAGCACTGATACAAGTTTGCGTCTTTGAACAGACATTGCATCTGTCTGTCTGATTTACCATTCCCATGGCGGAAATTTTGTTTACATCAGTGGCGGCGCGTTCCAATCGACGCCCCACAGCACCTTTGGTTGCGCGTTTCAACGGTAGCACCTACTTGGATGCGCGTGTCAATCGTTTGCACCAAGTATACACTCTGTTGTACCCAGTTAGTGTTGGCGCGTTCCAATCGCAGCCGCAAGGGAGGATATTAGTATTATTCCAAATGCTCAAAAGGAAAAAGCTGGATAAAGGAATTCATTAAATCGTCAAAAACATAAATAAATGTAAATCCAGAGGGAAGTTCACAAAGAAGACAAGAAGGAAGTCCAGATCCAGATCGTCCACTAAGAAGGAAATCCAGACATTCCATTAAGAAGGAAGCCCAGATCCAGACATTCCATTAAGAAGGAAGCCCCGATCCAGATCCTCCATTGAGAAGGAAGCCCAGATAAAGATCCTCCATTCAGAAGAAAGTCCAGATCCAGACATTCAATTAAGAAGGAAGTCCAGATCCTCTATTGAGAAGAAAGCCCAGATCCTCTATTGAGAAGAAAGTCCAGATCCTCTATTGAGAAGAAAGTCCAGATCCTCTATTGAGAAGAAATTCCAGATCCTCTATTGAGAAGAAAGTCCAGATCCTCTATTGAGAAGAAAGTCCAGATCCTCTATTGAGAAGGAAGTCCAGATCCAGACCGTCCATTACGAAGGAAGTCCAGATAGAAGAATATTCAAATAGAGAAAAGAAATAATAAAAAACACATTGAGATGAAAATTGACTGTAAATGAGAATTATAGAAGAAAATAGCTTATCATGTAAATATCCTTACTCCATGTATCCTGTGTTTAAATAATATATTCGTTTAAACGTCTCCATTGGAATATTCGTTTAAACGTCTCCATTGGAAGGCTTCCTGTCTGGATTCGTTGTCTACAAAGAACCCTATCCTGTAGATATTCTTGCTGAGGTTTAAAATTAAAATTCATGCACCTTGCACCAAATAGAGGTAGCAAGGTCGTAAAGAATCTGTTTATGTATTAGGTATTTCAATTCGATCCAAGAACATTTTTTTCAGAATGAATTTAAATAAGACCAAGGAATCTTTTTTCCGATTCAATTTAAATACGGTCCGGGAACCTTTTTTCCGACTTAATTTTAATACGGTCCAGGATTTTTTTCTGGATCAATTTAAATTCGTTCCAAGAACCTTATTTCAATGTATGGACCGAATTTAAACTGTGCTAGAAAAAAAGTTCCGGTCCTACAGCGAAACCCAATAGAATCCTTTAGAATTTATAGGTTTCTCGACCTTTACCTACCCTGGTACGGATCACGCTTTAAACTGTGGGTCCAGTCTCGATTAGCTTTTCTGTGCATAAAGTGGACTTACAGCCAAACTCAATCAAATTACTCGTCCTCATCTTCGGTATTAGCCAAAAGTGACTGAAAAGCTACGTAAAATAAAACAATCCATACTGTTTTCGTGTCTTCTGAAGCTTGCAATTCGTTGCCACGTGTTCATTTTGTCACCCCTCCGCGCTCTCCAATGTTGCCACAATCACTTTGGAAATGTTCCTTCGTCTTCCATCACAGATGTCTGAGTCACAATTGCTCATTTTCTGATATAAAAATTTTGCCACGTGGTCATTTTGTCACCCCAAATGTCTCCAATGTTGCCAGAATCACTTTGGAAATGTTCCTTCGTCTTCCATCACAGCCGCCTGAGTCACAATTGCTCATTTTCTGATATAAAAATTTTGCCACGTGTTTATTTTGTCACCCCTCCGCGCTCTCCAAAGTTTCCAGAATCACTTTGGAAATGTTCCTTCGTCTTCCATCACAGATGCCTGAGTCACAATTGCACATTTTCTGATATAAAAATTTTGCCACGTGTTTATTTTGTCACCTCTCCGCGCTCTCCAATGTTGCCAGAATCACTTTGGAAATATTCCTTAGTCTTCCATCACAGATGCCTGAGTCACAATTGCTCATTTTCTGATATAAAAATTTTGACACGTGGTCATTTTGTCACCCCTCCGAGCTCTCCAATGTTGCCAGAATCACTTTGGAAATGTTCCTTCGTCTTCCATCACAGATGCCTGAGTCACAATTGCTCATTTTCTGATATAAAAATTTTGCCACGTGTTTATTTTGTCACCCCTCCGCGCTCTCCAAAGTTGCCAGAATCACTTTGGAAATGTTCCTTCGTCTTCCATCACAGATGCCTGAGTCACAATTGCTCATTTTCTGATATAAAAATTTTGCCACGTGTTCATTTTGTCACCCCTCCGAGCTCTCCAATGTTGCCAGAATCACTTTGGAAATGTTCCTTAGTCTTCCATCACAGATGCCTGAGTCACAATTGCTCATTTTCTGATATAAAAATTTTGCCACGTGGTCATTTTGTCACCCCAAATGTCTCCAATGTTGCCAGAATCACTTTGGAAATGTTCCTTCGTCTTCCATCACAGCCGCCTGAGTCACAATTGCTCATTTTCTGATATAAAAATTTTGCCACGTGTTTATTTTGTCACCTCTCCGCGCTCTCCAATGTTGCCAGAATCACTTTGGAAATGTTCCTTCGTCTTCCATCACAGCCGCCTGAGTCACAATTGCTCATTTTCTGATATAAAAATTTTGCCACGTGTTCATTTTGTCACCCCTCCGAGCTCTCCAATGTTGCCAGAATCACTTTGGAAATGTTCCTTCGTCTTCCATCACAGCCGCCTGAGTCACAATTGCTCATTTTCTGATAATTTAATCAGTTCTTAATATTAATCCCTCCCATTGGCAGCCTTTCACAGAATTCACTTTCGACGCGACCGAGAGCAAAAGTCGATTATTTCAGCGTAGAAATGAAATCTCCAATTCCGGAGGAAACAATGAGGTTCACAAATTAGATAAAGGGGGGAGCGGGGCTCCGTTGACAGAATTTGCGCCCCCTCCCTCTCACGGGGGGTCTGAACTCGAGAGATTAACTGGCGTTCGTCGGGGCCCGTGGGGGTGTTGCATTTCATACCAAGCGTCGGGATTAAACTATAAATCCCTTTTCGTTCCCAAAAGCGGGGAGCAAGTGTTTCTTTTATTCCTCAAATCCCATTCTTTGTGTGGTTGTTTCGTTCCGTTCTGGCAGGAAGTTTATTAATTAAGTTCCCTCTTGGTTTTGTATGCTGTACGGGGTGCACTTGAAATTGGTGGCAGAAAGCGGAAAGGGATTTAGCGAATGTCTGGCAGAAACTGCATTTGAGATTTGTAAATACAGAGTGATCAAAAAGTCACGCAACCCATGTAACATTTGTTTTTTATTGTGTTCCAGGTGACTGGTGGTGCTAGTTCAGGCAGGAAGCAGTGTAGAGATCCACAGCAGGATGGTGTACTCACTTGAGGAACGGATCTTCATTCTGGAACAGTACATACAGAGTTTGAGTTACGGAACCACCGCGGAATGCTTCGCCGAGGCGTATCCTGAGAAGACACATCCGAAGAAATCAACAATTAAACGTCTGTATGATAAGTTCAAGATTACAGGAAGTGTGGTTGATGCACCCCGAAGTGGTAGACCGAAAGTTCTCACAGAAGACAAAGTAACGGATATGCAGCAATTGCTGGTCACGCAATTCTTTGACACTGACTGACGAGGAAAAGGACAAAACATGGTTTCAGCAGGACAGTGCAACAGCCCATACCTCTCGTGTGAGCATCGACTATCTTGAATCTGTGTTACCTGGGCGCATCATTACGAAGCCACTATGGCCGCCCAGGTCTCCCGATCTCACTCCGCCGGACTTTATTCTCTAGAGATTTCTGAAGTTTGCGGCCTACGTAACGCATCCACACACTTTGAATGAACTGAAGACGAATATTCAACGTACTGTGGACAACATTTCATGTGATACACTCCAGAGGATCTTCAGGAACATGATCAAAAGGGTGCACATGTGTGAGGAACTGAATGGTGGCCATTTCCAACATCTTTCATAGTCCCTCCATGGGTTGCGTGACTTTTTGATCACCCGTTACTTAACATCATCAGTCGACTCCGTACAGGAAATTCTATAAATTAATCAGTGGCAGAAGTCCTTTGAGTGAGAATAACTGGAGAAAATAGATCATTTTTTTTTATACAGGGTGTCCCAAGCACTCACGGAGCCGAGACTTTGAACGTACGTAACTTTGGTACAGACATGAAACTTACATTGGGTGTCTATGTGCATATTTTTGAAACATTGAACAATACAATCTTGCTCTACATGAGCGTTGAGTATGAGGAAATATACAGAGTGTCTGCCTTGAGACTGCAATGTTTTAAACAAATATAGTGCAAAGGAACATTTATATGCCATCATTACTATACATGAAAATTATACTGTAACTAACAAAATGCAGTTCAGTGCATATGGGCGCCTTTGGTGGCATTCAGGTTTTTCACGGACTCCAGAAAAATGAATGTCAGAGGGTCCTTACTGTACGCACGACGAAAGTTTCGTTCCACTTGAGTAATGAATTTTGTTCAAATGCATACCACCACACAACCTGTTCATGCTCGTTTTGGAATCGCCATTTTAGGAACAATTTATTGTTTTAGCGCCACTGTGGTTGTAGCGCGAACTACAACATTATCACGTAAACATTTGGAGTTTCTGCTCCTATCGGAATCAAGGGCACCGCAATTTCTTCTATTAGTAGTAGCAGCAGTACTGTTTAATTATTTTTATTTTCATTACTACTTCGTATGTTGGTTTTAAATTACATACATTTGTAATTTCCATATTCTGTATATCTATATACAATTTGCATAACTGTATACTTAACATTAATTCATGTAGGACAAAAGCTTTTCTTTATAATTAGATAATTAGTGTAAAATAGATTGTAAGCTTAAATGTAACCCTATTTCAAATAGTAATAACAATGGCGACGATTCGGTTCCAAAACTGTGGAGGGGGGGCCAAAGAGTTGAGGGGCAACTGCCACCACGCCCTCCTCATCGCCGTCAATTAATATTATTATTAATAATAGTTGCTGTAACTTGCAGCCTGTCACAGAAAACAACATTTTTGGTTATAAAAACACTATTTCCAGAAATCTCAGGGGAGGCATCGCTCCCGCTGCCCCCCTGCAGGCGCCCTTCAGCGCAATTACAACAGTATGACTTGAAATGAAAGCGAAATCAACTTTCAAAATGTTAGTCTCATGGTAGACACGCTCTAGGTTTTGCATGTGTGTGTGTACGATTATTGTCAGATTGAAATGACACCCAATTGTGTTCGCTCGAGCGTGACAGACTCGAAAGAGGGAAAGTGGTCTCTTGCAGTATCTGTGACTACCTTCCATTCTACAACCATGACGTCACAACCCCTTACCGCCCCGCAACCCTCCAGAGACCTAAGTCAAGTGGGTGGCCTACACGTACGGCGCCAGATGACCAAAGGGAATTTCTTTCTTTATAGCTGGCACATTGTGTACAGTGGAGCCTGGAGAAGTTGGTGCAGGAAATACCTCACCTTTATTCCTTCCCCCGTGAGATACGTGTCAAATTTTGGGGAAATAAGTTTCATCTCTCCTGAGAATATTTTGTCATCGTTATTCTCGTATGATTAGTCAAAGAGTTTGTAGGACTTTGAAACATTGTTCTTACACCCCCATAACTCTTTCTCCTCTTTCCTTCCCCCCACTCTCTCTCTCTCTCTCTCGCTCCTCTCTTCTCTTTGTACGGGTGGGCAGGTGGTTGGTTGGATGGTGTTGGTGGGGGCCCCTACCCCCACCTTTCCCTTTCAACCGCCCCTAAAGACCCCTTCCCCCCTCTTGTATGAGAAAGAAGGGGAGAAAGAGTGGAAGAAACAGGGAAAAAGGTCTCTCTTCTATTCTTCCTCTTCTTATGCTCTCTCTCTCTCTTTCTTTCTCTCTCTCTCTCACTCTCTCTCTCTCTATGCTGTTTTCTTTCTCCCTCTTTTCCCTTCCTAGCGAGAGAAAGACAGAGAGAGAGAGAGAAGAGAAAGAAAAAGACAAGAAGAGAGAAAGAGACAAGAAGAGAGAAAGAGAGACAAGAAGAGAGAAAGAGAGACAAGAGAAAGAGAGAGAGACAAGAAGAGAAAGAGAGACAAGAAGAGAAAGAGAGAGAGAGACAAGAAGAGAAAGAGAGAGAGAGACAAGAAGAGAAAGAGAGAGACAAGAGAAAGATAGAGACAAGAAGAGAGAAAGAGAAAAGAAAAGAGAGAGAAAAGAAGAGAGAGAGACAAGAAAAGAGAGAGAGAGACAAGAAGAGAAAGAGAGACAAGAAGAGAAAGGGAGACAAGAAGAGAAAGGAGGACAAGAAGAGAAAGGAGGACAAGAAGAGAAAGGGAGGGATGGGGTTGCTCTGTCTTTCTCTCTCTCTCTACTTCCTCTCTCTCTACCCCTTAAAAGTCCAGAAAACCATAAATTCTAATTGGTTCTATTGTATTACGCTGCTGGACCGGAACAGTTTTTCTCGCACAATTTCAATTCGGTCCAAGTTGCGTATTGTTTCATTGAAAAAAGGTCCCTGGACCGTATTGAAATTGATCCGAAAAAAAGTTCCTGGACCGAATTGAAATACGTTACAGATTAAAAGGTTCTCTACGGTCCTGAACCCATTTACGCTTCCTGATTTTCTCTCCTGGACCGGAATTGAATATATTTAAAATTCCTGTACCTTGAACAACCCTGATCCGAACCTCTTGTTAACAAGGCGACGATATTACCACTGAGAATGAGTGATGACAGAATGAAATTGATGAAGGGACACTCCGAAAGAACATCCATGTCCAGGCCAGGATTCGAACCCTGGATCCCTGAAGTCTTAGCGCCCTGTGCTGGCACAAAAACAGTATTAAAGTAATATCTGACGTCGTTGTTCTGAGAAACTTTGAGACATTTACGTCTATTTCCAAATTGAAAGTTAACGAGAGGGGTGGTCAAACTAGGAATGGTTACCGATTCCGGAACCGAAAACTGGTTAACAGTTACCGTACCGAAATTCAGTTACCCGGATGGTAAACTTTACCGTGCCATGAAGGCACTTTTAGGATTCCTGTTAGGAATGATTAATTGTTATTGATTTGGTTTCACTTTGCCTTTCCGCCACCATTGGTTAACTGCTAAGATGGAGGTGAGTGATTATATGATGAATGGACTCTCACAAACACAGATGCCAGGATACGAACTCGGGACCACTGGCGTCGTGGCGCGATGTGCTAACCACTACGCCACGAGATAAATAAATGGATTTATCTGAGTGAGGTGGCTTTTACGCTATTCTTACCATTTAATGAGTTGGATTTTTCCTGTGCAGGCCTCTTTCTAAACGTGCACCCTTTTGCTTACCAAGCCCAATTTGCCAGGTAAGCTCCTTGCTACCGGGTCAATTTTAAGCAAAATGCAGAGTTTCATTTAGATGACTGTAGATCGGAGGCTAATTGCCCTAGACAGACGAATGAAGTGTCGTTATACGCGGAATGAACCATAGATTCGGACTACATACAATTTATGCACATTGAGTGTATATATGGATGCGGGGGGAGGGGAGGAACCGGAAAATTCCAACATTTCTGAAGAAAAATGCCCCATCCGCCCCTGGACAACAAAGTACAGGACATTGTCAAAATACACATGGGAATGATCGCAGGCATATTTGGAACAAGAAAATAATTAAATTATTATCATACGAGTAATAGAACACAACTTGTAACCACCAAAAGACATGTCTATGCGCCACTGATTCAGTTTCAAAGGAAGCTACCATTTTCCCGGCATTCCCCCCTTTTTTATGGGGGAAAGAGTCTTTACGGTGTAGTATATGTGTTAACAATAATATAAAGAAAATAGCAATTCCAGCGAAAGATAGCGACATTATGACGTAAAAACTACGACCTTGTCTAGGTATCTATATATAGATAGCTGGTAAACAAGGGGGTATACCTAGAGGTATATACAGGGTGTCATTTTAATGGCGCCCACGGACCACGGAAACGTATAGAGGACATCAAAACAAACAACTTTTCTCAGTAACATTTCTCTCGTTGGAGCGTCCTTTCGGCGCTGCAGTCGTTCAAAAAAGCCCGTTTTGCCGTCTGAATGCTGGCAACCACACACAACATTTGATTGCATTTGTGACGTCATATCCCGTCGTGAAGCGATGCGTTAAAGGGTTGCCAGGAACACACATATTCTGTGAAAAATGACATAGCTACAATCAGCCACATTATGTACCGTAAAACAAAACGAGAAAACACGTTCTGCAACCTAACAGGAAGTAAAAAAACGATACGAAAAATGGTAGAAAGAAAATAGAATTCAAGTGGAAGTGTTCATATCGAATTTTGTCTCAACTTAGATGTCAAATATTTGCAAATCTAGTTACAAAGTTGGCATCTACAATTTCGTCTATCCACTTCGTCCTTCTGATACTAGTTGTCTGTGACACACTGAACAGATGACAAAATAGAAATGAAACAACTCAAAATTCCAAAGGTAAGCAACACATAATATGTATATTCAGGGCATTATGAGGCAAGTGACAAAAATGGTTGAAAATACAGGGATATAAATAGTAGTAAAACAAACTCTCCGACGACTGTGTTTATCTACGCACCGGATACACATGTAATAGTTTGCAACTCTGAACAGGGCAGTATATTCGCTACTGATTCATCATTAGATTGTTACTGTGGTTGTACGTGTTTTAGCCGTAATGTAACAACGTGAACCTCAGATACTTCCGTTATCACCACAAAGTACCACAAGGCATCTGGACACAAACCTGTAGATATCAACCTTGCAACGAGATTTGCAAATATTTGACATGTAGCTGGGCGTAAACAGCCACATGTAAGTTGTAAGTACAATAAAAGTTATTGTTGTTGATATTTGACATGTAGGCTGAGACAAAATCCGATATTGACTCTTCATTTTCAATACGTTTTTACCATTTCTCATATCATTGGTTCACTTCCCCCTTCCCCTGAGATGACTGCTGATCTTCTGGCTGGTAGCCTATGATGTTCGGTTTACTGGACGCGTTTCTCCCTTCGTTTTACAGCTAATAATGTGGTTGGTAGTTTGCCATTTTTCACAAAACTTGTGTGTTCCTTGCAACCCTACCGTGCGCTGTTTCGCCGCAGGAAATGACGTCACAGATACGATCAAATGTTGTGTTGGGTTGCCAGCATCCAGGCGGCAAAACTGTCTTTTTTGAACGGCTGTAGCGTCGAATTGACGCACCAACGTGAAAAATGTTACTGAGAAAAGTTGTTTGTTTTGATGTCCTCTACACGAATCTGTGGTCCGTGGGCGCCATTAAAATGACACCCTGTATATATACACACTAGTGTCCAAAATTAAAGCAACAAACAGAAATCCTTTCCTCGTGTGATTTTTTTTGTTGATAAATTTGCCAAGTTTAACCTGTTGTTATAGTGATCCTTTTGTTGATAAATCCTGGCAGGGGTGCCCAAGGGGGGAGGAAGTTATGGCGCAGGTTGCGCCATCGAGATTTTGGGCGGGGGAATTTTTGCTTCAAATATAAAATTCAACATTTATATCTTTTCCAAAGTATATGTAAAAATTTTACACCTTAAATATTTAATCCATTAGATGAAGAAATGAAAGTGTATAGGGCATTATCGAAGGGGGGGGGGGGCGGGGGGAGGTATCGAACTCCTATATATTAGGCCTTAATTGACACGTGGGTTCTGAGAGGGATTCTGAATTAAACTTTGCGGGGACAGTATCCAATTCTAGGTTTTAGATAATGGCGAGTGCTTTAGTTAGAGAGGGATTGAGCATTAAATTGAAGGGGGTATCCAATTCTTGTGTATTACTATTGGCTTAGACTGTTGCGAAAATTCTGGTGTGGAGACGGAGAAATAATCTTTTGGAGGAGGCAATATCCACTCTTCAATACCAACAGTAAGTCTAAAATTGGCATGGAAATGTTGGTGATAGGATTGAGTATGAAATTTAAAGGGGGAGATAGAAAGCTCTTGATAAAGTATTAAATCTTAGATTGTCAAGGGATTTCTGCAGTGGACAGAGAGTTCGAACATTACATTTTGGAGACTGTATTTAGCGATAAGGCATCCACACGTTTTCGACCCCGAATGTGCCAAAGGAAAAGCCTAAATATCTCGGGATCTTAAGATAGTATTGACACCCCATAAAATTAATATTCTTCAAAGCCTGCAAATAAATGGATGTAAAAATTTTCTTGCTCGTTTAGGCTCGCAATAATTTGTTGCTACGATGTGTGTTTCGCGCTTTAATGAGATGAATATGAAGTTTTTATACTAAAGCTGCATTGCAAGACAAGCAATATTCTCGATTGATTTGATGTTGTAAGTTCACTTTATGCACTCTAAGGCTAATCGGGACTGAACCTACAGTTTAATGTTGGATCCACGCGGTATTCTTGAGTGATGGCAGCCCTGTTTAGGGAGGAGGGGCAGATCAATGATAATGTTCAGTAAAGCTAAGAAAAAATTACTTTCGGTAGACACGCTGTCGTAATTAAATACTTTGTGGGGATTACGATATGGTTTGGGGGAAATGCATGACATGATTTTTAGGGAGATGCGCCATTGGTCTTGGGGGGGGGGGGGGATCGACACCCGTGAATCCTGGCACATTAAGGTTAGTTTATTTTCTATCTTAAACCAGTTGTCTATGACATCATAAATATTACTATCACCTGATCGTATTATGTGGTCAAATGGATACACGGGAAAGAATTTCCGTTTGTTGCTTTAATTTTGGACATTAGTATAGATAGCTGCTAAACAAAAGGTTAACTTTTCCCAAGCGATCTATTACACCTATTTTTTAGCTTTTAGGTAAGAATTTTAGATAAGGGGCTATTTCCCCGCAAATATTGCAGGGTGCAAAATGGCATGTGCAGACGCATCCAGCAATTTTAATTAATTCATTCATAAGTATCTTAAAACTAAAATTTCAATTGTGCAACGAGAGAAGTATATACGCATACAGACACAACTCAGCCTCGTAATAATAAAACGAGAAATGTAACGATTTTCGTCTCCAGAGTTCCGTCGCTGCCGAAGCAGTGACCCGCACGTCCTTCCTGCGGACTGGAGCGGGATTATCCGGGGCCGCGACGGGGAAGGGGGGGGGGGCTCATTTAAATTTCCCCTATGTTTATGCATGATTGAAAAGGAAACTCATTTTCCTTGAGGCCTGCGAAGGGGCGGGGGAAAAGGGGAGAAAGGGCCTTCGTCAAGCGGGGGGGGGGGACCCCGAAAAGGCTCCAGACTTCCATTACCAACGGCTGGCTTTCCGCCTTTGCAGGTGATGTCTGCGAACGCCGTGTGTCTTCTTAGGATAGCATTTCTAAGCAACTTTAGATGTAAGGGAAAGTTAAGGCCGAATCTCACGGAACTGGATTTCCAGTAGGAATGCTTCGAGGCCGAATCTCACGGAACTGGATTTCCAATAGGAATGCTTCGAGGCCGAATCTCACGGAACTGGATTTCCAGTAGGAATGCCTCAAGGCCGAATCTCACGGAACTGGATTTCCAGTAGGAATGGCCCAAGGCCGAATCACACGGAACTGGATTTCCAGTAGGAATGCCCCGAGGCCGAATCTCACGGAACTGGATTTCCAGTAGGAATGCCCCGAGGCCGAATCTCACGGAACTGGATATCCAGTAGGAATGCCTCGAGGCCGAATCTCACGGAACTGGATTTCCAGTAGGAATGCCTCGAGGCCGAATCTCACGGAACTGGATTTCCAGTAGGAATGCCTCGAGGCCGAATCTCACGGAACTGGATTTCCAGTAGGAATGCCTCGAGGCCGAATCTCACGGAACTGGATTTCCAGTAGGAATGCCTTAAGGCCGAATCTCACGGAACTACGATATTTTAGCGATATATCGTGTCGGCGACATACCGGGTGTTCCAAAAGTCGCTTGACCGAGAAATAAATATTAGTATTTTTGTAATACAACTAATGTTGATTTAATGACAAGTATTGTTTTCAAATACAAATATTTATTTCTCGGTCAAAATACTTTTGGGACACCCGGTATGGTCACGATATTTGGCGATATATATCGTGGAAACGATATATCCGCGATATCAAATTTCCGATATCGTCCACTACTACTATACGAAAGAGGAATAGTGGGAAACTTCCAGAGATGACCCATCGCTGGTATCCAACGAGAGCCCCCGTGGTGGCAGGACGATACATTCACCATGAACGAAACCGTGACTGATAGGTCGACACTCGCCCGTGAAAAGAACAAACGGCGTCCATAAATATTTCCCGACTCGTACATAATTACTCTGGGGACCGACCTGTCCATCCGAGCGACACCGCGATTGATGGCGGTCCCTGCTCTGCGCTGATATTTCAGGAGTTTTTCGTCCGCCATTTACGCTACAGGGTTCGGTCGCGGCTTATCTACGGGGGAATTTATGCCTCAACATCCATTCCCAGAGAATAGCAATAGAGCGTCCTGGAAGAGCCTTCATCATCTCGCCCTAAGATGAACACCTTCGCTTTAACTTTCAGAGTGAAGATAAAACTAAGCTCGTCACGCTGATCTGTATCAAGGAATATTACTTTCTGAAGGGATTGGTTTCAACGCCAGAATTACCAGGGAAAGTAAAAAATTATCCACACTTACAACTTTCTTTAGGTTGACCACACTGTCAGAGCTCGCGTGCTGAAAGGTTGTACAGCTCACCGCTCAGGAGATGATCCCCAACGGAAGTGCAGTGACGTAACGACAGGCGATTCCACTATTAGGGTTGGGGGAGTGCACCCTGAGTGAGAAACACATGTGGGCTCGCTGTAACCGATGCAGAGATACAAGTCGTTTAGGATTACCAGACGCCCTCCTTTACCTAGACTAATCCTCTCTTGGAGTCCTAAAAATGGTCCGGCCAGATTTTTAGGAACATTTGGAAATGTTCTCTTTTCTGGGATAAAGACAACTGCTTAACTTCAAGATTAGTAACAAAATGTTATTTAATAATAATTGTTAATATTACGACTTCTGTTGTCGCCACTCGTCGCGTAAAGTTTTGATTTTTAAAGCATTTGTGATATCTACCGCGACTCGTGGTGATCAGGAAGTTTCTAACAATAGGCAAGAATATGCGACACGCCGCGGCTTTCTTTGAGTTTCACGGCATCAGAATTCAGAAATAAACAATAGTTTTCAACTGCTGTACTCTTAGTTGTTACATGGCAGTGGAGAAGTGAAGCTCTGTGGATCAGCGATCTGAACCATGCCGAAATGCAAATGTGGACTTACCTTACAAAAACTGTTTCCTGACTTTAGGCCTGGAAGAAACAACTCCAAGGCAGAATGTCTTGCAGAATGTCAATGTATGTTGTTAGAGACAGAGTTTCACAACCGTATAATATTGCGGGCATAGTGAATAAATATTAGGATATTCAGACATATGCCTATAATGAGGCCTATTATTAGTTATACGGAAACTGTGTGCAATTATTTTTACATGGGTGTGTGATCTATAAGCTCACCAAATGCCGTATATTCTCTTTAAAATTCTTTGAAATGAAGTCTAAATAATGCACAGGATAAGCAATCTGGCCACTGAAAGAAAAGCAGCAAACCGTTGCTGCGGACACACGCTCTGCGTGATTGACGCAAATCAACTCCCACGCACTTGACCGCAGCGGAAGACTTTCTGCTACCCCTAAAATCTGCAAATGGACTGCTCCTTCCCTTCACCCCCGCTCCCTGTCTTCCCTCGTTTGGGGATCTTCTCGTGAGCGGTGAGCTGTACTGGTGTGGTTACGTGGCCGAGGTTTGATCTTAATCGCTCCATTTCTCTTTCATTTGTAACAGAGTAAACATGGCCGCTCTTCTGGCAGTGTGCACCAAGGAAGAACAGAGAACAATGATCCGTTTCTCTGCTCCGAAGGTGTGTCAGAGGCTGATTTTCACCTTAGGCTTTCAGTACAATACGGGGATAGTTCTCTACTGGGTAGAAGTGTATATGATTGGATCGAGAGGTTTAAAAATGACCGGACAAGCGGGAAGCAAGAAGCGGGAGCAGGACGTTCATCAACCTCCACCACTGATCAGTGTTGCCACAATATGAGGGCACAATTTCCCTTTGCAAGGGGCAAAATTTCCCTTTTTGAACCAATTTTTCCCTTCACCTGAGCAAATTATATAATAATAATAATTAGTAGCAGTAGTAGTATGTAGTTAAATATTCCGTTGAATTTGTTATTCGTTTGAATAAAATATATTTAAAAAATCACATTACGGTTTCGTCACTTCCTGACCAGATGTCCCAGGTTTAAATCCTGGTCAGGAATCCATTTAATTGTTAATCCTCATCGTTCTTATTAATCCAAAGATGCATAAAAGCAACGTACAATACACTTGAAGGAGCAGAAACAAGTAGGAATAGCAAAATAAATAGATAACATAGAAATGTGGATATGAAATTCGAGATTAACATAAACTGTAATAATGTCGTCAGATGACTTTAAAATTTCCCTGCAATTGTGATATTTTTAATCGAAATTCCGTTTTCCCTTTTGGCTAAAATTTCGGTCCGAATTTCCCTGTAAAAGGGAAATTTCCCTTCATGTGGCAACACTGACACTGATGTGAAGATTCAACAAGCTCAAGAGATGATTCTGACGAACAGATGGGTCGCAGGTGGCAGCCGATGAGGTGGCATGCTCTCTGAAAATTCTCCACACGCCACTGTTAGTCATGGTTATGTGTGCGAAATCGTCCACGACAAGCTTCAGATCACTGGTCTCTGTTTACCCTTGGTGCACATTACCAGTAGCATGTTTACTTTGTTGCAAAAGAAAGAAAAATGAAGCGAATAATATGAAACCTCAGCCACTTAACCACAACAGTACCACCTTTCAGCATGCGAGAGCTGTGGACAGTGTGGCCAACCTAAAGAAAGTTATGGTGAAAAGTGTAGATAATTTTTGACTCACCCTTGTACTTGCACCGGTAGCAGTAATGATGGTGCAGAGTGCTGTAGCAAGAGGATTTCGTTCGAGCGCCAAATAGTTCGCACGGTCGACGCTAGACAGCGCACAGACGGAGTCGAAAGCTGCTTCGTTCGAGCGAATCAAGTTTAACGGTCACTGAGACGCGGCATGAAAACGCAACAGATTCTGCGCTTCTGTTCGGCGTGTTTTCCTGTAGGGGGCGTTAAACCATTTGATTTTCGCAGATGACCGTAACATTTTCAGAGAAATCTCCACTTCCGACGATACTCTTCTTCTTCAGAATGACATAACGTTTACTTCCTGGTGTCTGACCTGGGGCCTTACATTACATCCTGAAGAGTGTATCACTCTCTCCATCTCTCTCAAGAAGAACCTGTTAAAGTCATCTTACTCCATCTCTGGCAATAACATCGAAGCAGTATCCTCTCACAAAGACCTAGGCATTGTTTTCGACCAAAAGCTCAAATTTCAGGAACATGTTACAGGCACCACTAAAAAGGCAATGCATCTCTTGGGTTTACTGTACCGTTTCACTGAAATTTGTGCTATCTCAGCCCTCACCTTGTACTTCAAATCATTCATCTCCCCAATAGAATACTGCTCTCCCTTATGGTCCATGGCGTGTCCCACTCACCTCTCCAGAATCGATTCAGTCTTTCACTTCTTCCTAGCTATAGGTCGATACAGGGTTACCACAATAAGCAATTTTTCATCTCCGCATCTCTTGTCTTTTCTAAACTTACACAGCGACGTTTGCAGAATGATTTCAGTTATTTATACAAATTTGTGAATGGCAAAATCCGCAGCAACACACTCCTTGAGGAATTCACTTTAGAGTACATATGCGCTCAACTCGCAATACAAGATTATTTTATACAGAAAAACCTAGACTTGAAATTAAAAAAAGATCTATCCTTTACAGACTTGGCACACAATACAATGACCTCCCATCAAGAATAGATATATTTTCTTCCGAGTTTGCCTTTCGGTCATCTATTAGAAGAAATGTTTGTAAATAATATCAAATAGTGCCATCTTTTACTTATTTTTGGTTAATTTGCAATTCACTTGTGTTATTTTGTTTTATTATTATTTTTTTTTTGCATTTTCATTATTGACAATTTGAGTGTAATCGTTGCCGCGTTTCTGAGTCTTCGAGGGCATTAAGCTTAACGCTCCAATAGCGAAAACGAGCGGTATACACTAGAAGCACAGTCGTACATGCATAACTATAATTTGTAAGTTATAGTGGGCACTCAAATATGGTTAGTGAAGTGAGAGAAGCAGTGAAATTGAAACTTAAGTGAACATAGCCATCATCTCCATGTTAAAATGCGGTTTAGTGATCTTGCCAATGCACAGTAATGTATAAAAATGAAAAAGATGATTGTGGGCTGAAACTGCCAGGAAATGATGTTGTAGACTTGTCAGTGGCGTATACCGAGTCCAAGGTCTGGACTACCTCACTATGTCACGTGCTCCTAGGCTACATGAATAGAAAGAAGTTTACTAACTACTAAGAAACTTTCGCCAACTCTCAGGAAGTCTGGTAGCCAACTCCCTTTGTGTTCTGTAACTGTACTAGTGTTGACGGTCATAAACACTTGTAGCCCGGTGTAAGGGATGGCTGCATGCATACTCGTCTCAAGAGCTGGCGGACATGCATCTGATTTATGGGGAGGCTGCAGTTAATAGCCGTGCTGCAAGGCGTCTGTATGGGGCACGTTTTCCAAATAAGGTGTTACCATCGCACACCTTATTTCAAACTGTAGACACTCGACTTAGTTTGCGTCCTATGGGGAATCCCTTGCGCCGACATTGCACAACATTGTCGCGTGATTTTTTGACAAGAGCGTACCCAATTTCTTAGTGGACCGCCCAACACCGACAACTTCTCTCCACCCGTTTTGCCATTATTCACTTCGGAAAATCATTTTCCCACGTTTTCGAACGTCAATAACTCGGCAACAAAGCCGTTTCCGGAATTTAGTTACATGAACTTTCCATCTTATTTTCACGCGGGCTTAACTCTCGAACGCCTGGAGCAATTACAACCAAACTTGGTACACATATCACTTTCAATTTGGAAAGAAATACTGTGGTGGTAAGATACCCCTGGCACCCCGGGTGGGGGTGGGAAGGGGTTGACATGTAAAAATAATCGAAAACGACCTATATTAGTGTGGAATCCATAGCTTTCGGAGTCTCTAAAGATGAATAGTGACACTCCCAATGCCGTTCAATTTATTTATTTCTTGCTCCTGGAGGTGAAACTAAAAATGTTATTTATAATCAAGTTTTGAGTTATATTATTATTATATTGAATCTGTAAAAGATTTCACTTTATAATTTGTATACTGTACTTATGCTTCTAAATACCTGTAAATAAAATTAGTTACATTTTACACTATAGTTAGAATTCATTATTTCTCTGTCTAATAGAACATTGGGATAAATAAATGCCCGGGCAACGCCGGGTAAGCGAATTATGACAGTGTATAAATAGAATGGGAACTATGGAAAATGGTGTGAAGTTGTGCTGACGTGTTATTTGTACTTTGACGTGTAACCCACGTGTCGCGTGCCACTTGTGACTTATCGCGTCGGTGTGAAAACTCTGATACAGTAAATAAATGGCTTCCGCTTGTAACTTGTTAACACTCTCAGTGTTTGTGTGTAGTTTTCCGAGTTCCTAATAGCAGTGTTGCTACGATTTTTTGATTGTAAAATTCCATGACATTTCCAGATTTTCCAGTCCATACATTAATTTTTTTCGGACTAGTTTATCATCATGATTTTTGCTTTAAAACATTGTATTTCTTTGATTAAATACAGTTCCGTTAATTATTATTGGAGATTTATCTCTAAAAAACTAACCACGATCTATCTTTCTGCTATATATCTTTACAGTCGCATATAACAGAACTTTCTGTTGTTCATTTTGCAATTCATTTGTTTCTGAGTAACTTCAATTGTTTATTTTGTGTATATCTAATGCTTTAAGAAACCTGCACTCCCATTGGTCAGTTCATTCTGAGCACGTGTCTTGTTACCGCCATATCTTTGCAGTCTTCAGTGTTCGTGGAGCAGGCTCGTACCCAGGGGAGCCCCCCCCCCTCGAGCCATGAAATTATTAAATGTGAACCTATAAAAAGCCACGAAAATAACATGGACGATTTTTCAAACTTGTAAAAAATTTCAATTTTGTGCTTGCATAAATGAATGTGTTTGTTGTGTGGAGAGGGAGTATCCAGAAGTCTGCGGTACTGGGTACTTTTAGTTTTATTACTATTGATGCAACTTTACCAGCGGCAGTAGCGGCAATTGAAGGGTATGGTGGGTAGTTCCCCCCCACTACTATTTCCACTCTTGCTCCTGCACAATGGCCTCTTAATGCTAAGCCTCGTCTACCCAGACTCAGTGGAGGCTCGTTCGGATTCCACTTTAAACTGTAGGTCCAGTCCCAATTAGTCTCTGTGCATAAAAATGGACTTAAAACATAAACTTGTTCACAGAAGAAAGTAATATGACTTTCCCATCCAGTTTTCGCACCCAAGTGAAAATATCTCTCTCTATTTCGGTAAAACGTAACGGGCTATAGGTTAACTCACATTTAGAATTATTTATTGCAATAATAATTGCTAATGCGTATAATTTAATTTGGTAAATTTCTCGTATCGGACAAACGGCTGAAATTTGCAACTTCATTTAATGTGAATATTCGTACTTACGTATTCTGCATTGAGAAACATTGTTGAAGGTGGCATTTCGCTTACTTCACGGAAATAAGCTCTATTAACAACATATCGAGTAAGTTTTCTTCGTTTCTTTTTGACTTCGGTAACGCGCAAAATGGCGGTTATAGTTTCACTACCGTACTCGGCATGCAGTGTTTCCACCCCACTGCACCCAAAAATACCTACGTAGCCCCACAAACCATTGACGCATAGCCCCACGAACCATTTCCGGTAAGGTTAGGTTAGGTAGGGTCACGTATAGGTTACAATAGTTAAAAATTGGTTTCGAAAAAAATATGCGTAGCCCCACACACCATTCTCGCATTGCCCCACGAACCATTTGCGTAAACGTACTTTCAGTTACAAAAACACGTGTTTAGAAACACTGACCGGGATTACGTCATCACACACAGGCTACATCCACCTGGAAGTAAATGGACGCAAGAGCTTTCGTGCATCGGTCACACATTTATATCGAAAACTAGATGATTTACCGGCAAAATTCAATGAACGATGCGAGAAAACACTTCCCCGAACTTCCACAAGTATAAAGAAACTGCATTCGGTAAGTAATTTCTCCTGTAAATTTGAAGAAATCCGTTTGTCCGATACCAGAAATTTACCATTTAATTTATAAATATACTATTTTCTAAACACAGTATTATCGTGGTTGTTCAATGGTTCTGGTATAACAAAATGTGACATTGGAAACATTTTTAAATTGCAAAATTCAGAACTATCCGAATACTTCTGACCAGTATCGGCGATTAGGAGCGAAAACTGGGGGAGGGGGGGCAAGGGCAGTCATTTTCTCTTGGTAGACAAGCATTAAGAGTTCATAGTATGGGGGCAAAAGTGTCAAAAAATAAGTCTCGGACAACTACCCCCAGGTCCGCCACTGCCACTGCTATATTATATGCATATAACACGGACCTGGCCCCTCCCCCCTCAAGCCTGGGCACGGGCCCTGTCGTGGAGAAGCAAGTCTAGCAACAGCCGAAAACCGTCAAGGACAATTATGGATAACATAGGCCTAGCGTTGCTTATAGTTCGAGCATGAGGCCGACCTCTCTTCGGGGCATACAGTTGAGTTGTCATCCATGGCCTTTCGAGCTTCATCACATGGATTGCAAAGAGCAACTCTACAACGAGATATTTCATTCTCTTAAACCGGTATGTCCTTTGTGCGATGGGGAGGAGACGGACGAGCATATCCTACTGAACTGCCCTTCTACACGTGACCTAAGGGACAAATGGATGAAAACCTTAACAGGGAGGGAGGTGATAGAAGTGGTAGACGACAGAATAAAGATAAAGGAAGCGGGGCAGCAAGTGGGGAAATACCTGGGAGAAGTAAGAGAACGGCGGGGGAAAGCTATTAGAGAAGGCAACGAAATGAGTGATCATGCTCCAGACGAGCCACCTTTATAGTGTAAGTGTGTGTAAAGTAAAATGCATACGTTTTTTGGTGAGAGTGCAGGAAAAGAGAAGTGGGGCGAGGAAGAAGGAAGAAAGACTCGAAGAAGAACTGTTGAGGGAGGGGAAGAATGTGTATATAGGGGACAAAGTAAGAGACAGCTTAAAAGAAAACTAAATGTGACAAAATACAGCGTGTCCATAAATATACTGTCATACTTTAAAGTGGTATTACGTCGCTTTGGATAATCGTATTTAATTGAAATTGGTGACATTTGAAAGAAAAACTCAAATATTTTTGTGCATCTCAACAATGGACAACGATGAACGAGATCAAACATAGGAATTGAAATAAATTCACTCCTGACAACAATGGACGATGCGGGTTCATTGTTGGATATTTAGCAGGCAGGCAGGTTACATGTGAATGTTTTCCTTTAAAATTGTGTTGTTATTACAGAAGATTTAAGAACGTAGTTGGTGTGTTTTAGAATATCATTCCACGCAGAGTTTGGTGAAGGTCTTCTACAATTGGCCGCCGAGGTCACCTGACTTGCCGGTCAGTGACTTTTTTTTTATGGGGTTACATAAAAGATTGTGTCTATGTATCCCCATTGCCTCAAAACCTGCAAGAACTGCAAATTCGCATCACTTCTGCAATCCAATCCATCCCTGTGGATATGTTGGAGCGTATGTGGCATGAATGGGAATATCGCCTTGATGTCTGCAGGGCCACATTCAATGTCTACGAGTTGTAAAATAAAATATTTGAGTTTTTCTTTCAAATGTCACCAAATTTCATTTAAATACGATTATCCAAAGCGACGTAATACCACTTTACAGTATGACAGTATATTTATGGACACGCTGTATTGTAGAAAAATCAAAACTATATAGTGCGTACAGCCTATGGCTCGCACAAAAAGAAAATAAATCTAAAATCTCCGCACACACGGGGTTGTGCTCCGGCGTGGCAACAGCGCGAACTTCTGCCACCCACCTAATTTCATGGACGTGTGTTTACTCCCCATGCTTAGGGATTTTCCCTAACGAAAGCCCCTTCTGAGAAGAAACGAAGGGACCCAACAACACGGCAACATTCTCGCTTCACTGTTTTACACAAATATGAAGCTAACAAGAGTAGACTACGAGAGAGACACTGCCAACTTCTTTTCACGGCTCGTGTCCCCTTCCAAACGAAAAGTTTGCCTAAAAAATATCCTCCCGCTTCACGGAAGAACACAGAACAAACCGTTGGTCGAATGACTTCGTAGGAAGTCGAGGACGTTCACAAACGACAGAGGATGACTTCCATATAGGGCACAAATGGAAGGACGCCAAATTGCAGAGGACTTCTCACCAGTGTTGCCACAATCTGAGGGCATAATATCCCTTTCCAAGGGTCAAAATTTCCCTTTTTGCACCCAGTTTTTCCCTTCCCTAAAAACCTTTAAAAATAATAGTAATAAATAGTACATAATCTGTACTATTTTTGAGTTTGGTGTCTTAACATTTCCATGGAATTTTGGTATTTTTCATCACATTTCGTTCAAACTTTGGTTCGAATTTCCCTTCATGTGGCAACACTGCTTCTCACTCTATTCCATAGGCGAAAACTACAGGGAAGGAGTGGCGTAAGCTGGAACGGTCCTCCTTCGGACCATATTAGTGTGACGTCACGCTTGAAGACAGAGTCCAAACAAACCAGCACGTAGTTTTTTCTGCTATTCAAAACCAGGGTTGTTCAAGATCCAGGAAACCACAAATTCTAATGAGTTCTATTGGCTTCCGCTGTAGGACCGAAACATTTCTTCTCGCACAATTTCAATTCGGTCCAAGTTGAGTATTGTTTCATTTCAATACGGAACTTGGACCCTATTTAAACTGATCCGGAAAAAAAAATATTCCTGGACAGTATTTAAATTGATCTGCTGTGACGTCACCACTAAAGGCCGAGTCACATGGTCTGGATTTCTAGTAGGAATGCCCTAGTTGGCGCTGAACTGGCTACGAGAGTGGAAATCATGGCCGCCGGGCTGGCTGCTCGACTGGTTTCTGTGGAACAGCCAATCAGGGCGACGTTTGGCTATGTGAAGATAATCTGTGAGTTTGCCGAAGGAAAGTTTTTGGTCTGTGGTTTCCGAGTGTTGGTTGGTTCGTTTTTCTTCACTTCTCGATAAAATAAAAGTAACAGATATGCTGTGCATTCGTATTCAGTTCATTAATATTTATGTATTTATGCAAAGCGATGAGATTTGTGCGCGAGGAATGTGTTTTACTGATAATGAAAATCCTTATTGTTACAAATGTATTAAATGTTTGACATAATATTTAGTTGAACACAAGATTTTTTATGAATGAATCCTGCGAATCTCGTGTACGAATATACATTACAGAGTTCATTAAAAATCTTGTTCAGCACGCATTCATTTCCATATTTCCTTTCGACCCAATTTCTAGTGAAAATCTCAAAAATAAATTTTATAAAGAATATGGAGGACAGAATCACGAAAATATGCACGAAAGAATGTGAAAAAGAAGGGAAAATAAATAGCCTATGGAAACAGCTGGAAAAGAACGGGTATGAGAAGGAGGATAGACTGGATATAAACAGAAGAAGGAAGAAAAGTGGCAGGGGAAAATTGGAAGAGAAAGAAAAAGAGAGAAGGTTTGGAATAAGGATTATGGGGAAGACCACAGAAAAGATATGCAAAGTGCTTATGAAGGCGGGCATTAAAACTTACAGGAAGGGAGGGAAAAGCATCTTAGGAATAGCGAAGAATGCAAACACGAAAAAGGAAAACAGAGAAGAGGAAGGGATTATCTACAAAGTGAAGTGTAAAGAATGTCAGTGTGTACATAGGAGAAACGAAAAAGAGGCTGAAAGACAGGTTGAAACAACATAGGGATGATGTACGACTTAAGAGAGAGAGAAATGCGATATTTATACACACGAGAGAAATAGGACATGACATAGAGTGGGATGAGGCTAAGCAGATAGGAAGGGAGAAGAGAATACTAGTGAGAAAATGGAAGGAGGCCAAGGAAATAGAGAAGAAAGGTGAAGAAGACATAATGAACTGGAATGGGGGACTGAAGATAAACAAAGAATGGAAGAAGGTGTTAGAGCGAAAGAGGAGAGAAGAAGGAAAGGATAAGAAAAAAGAACGTGAGATAAAGAGTCCAACCACTTTCCAGATGAAAGGAAATGTATATATCTATCTTCCTGTTTTGTACCTTGTTTCATTTGTACTTGGTACAGTCTGAAGAAGACCTTGCTAAAAGGTTGAAACGTTAAGTTTAGTTTATGTTATAAAATAGATTTTTTGCCTTGGTCAGCATATTGAGTTTTTCATATCATGGAAACAAGGCTTAATGGTGTTATAACTTCTAGTCCATACTTATTTTTCAAATGTTTAATAACAGAAGTAATTATTCTTCAATTCGCTCGTCCATCTTCTTAGATTGTCTGCTTTGCGCAATGTCTTATAGGAACAAAAGTATACAGACAAGTTCGATAACAAATATCGTGCGAGGCGAAAACTAGCAGATGGATAACCAGTACAGAGCCAACTAGCGCATTCCTACTGGAAATCCAGTTCCGTTTGATTCCGTCTTAATATGTTCCATTCCAGTCCATCTCCTGGCTCGAATCCAGGAATTTCGCTAGAGTTCCAAACTGGAGATGAAGGAGCATTCGCCATTCCAAACGCAGCGTGTTATTCCGCGGGAGAGTGGCTAGAGAGCAGGCAGGAAAGTCCAATTTTAGGAATGCATAGGAGATCTCCAACGCCTCGTGGATATTATTCAAACACCTTCTCCATCCGATCCTTTATTTCCCACAGCTGCGAGTTACCTATTCGGAGCGAGTAGCGACTGTCGCCTTGAATAGGGCCGTAAAAATCTTCCAGCGTTCGGTTGACTGGGTCTTCGGACGGGCTGTCGACTTCATCTTTGGTGTCAGCGCTTCAGGACAAGAACGTATATTACCATCAGACTTTAGATTTCTTATTCTGTGTTGCTTTCCCGCTACTTTCGACTCGCATGAGCATACACAAAGCAACATAATTCTATGAATGTTATTGACAATGCTTCTATATGAGGATGTAATGTTAAGTGGACATTATCTAGTGCAGTGGTTCTGAAACTGTGATACGCGTACCCTGCCGGAGTACTCCTCCAGCTTGGAAGAGAAATATCGAGAATATCCACGAGACAATAGTTTTGCTGTAGGTATGTATAGTGTGTCTCAACCTTAAGAGTAAGTATGGAAGTAAATGGAGTACTTCCCTCTCTCTCTAATGCACGAGTTTTGGCAATTGCTCTGTCCTTCTCTAACACCGCTGCGTTGCCAAATGTTACAAAATGTAAAAGTCAAAAATTTCAAACAGTGAAATCATTATCCTGTAGAGTTATTTATGCTCTATTTACCGACGGCATTATATAACCTGTCATAAATTCATGTGATCTGAATTTTTCATAATTATGCAATTTTGCAAAACGCTTAATTTTTTTCTAGTAAATACTTCAAAAGCCATAAATATGAAACCGCTTGAAGAACTTCGCCAGTTTTTTTCCACTGGATCTATGTTGTTTGTAGATACAAGGGTTGGATAAAAAGTAATGGCAACACTGCTGTCCCGTGAAAGAGGTGAGTCACAGCGCCACAAGCGTTTCGTGGCTGATAAAGGAATGTCAGACGAGGAAGTATAGTGAGTGGGAGCGATTGTATGTTATTCAGTCAAAAGCAGCAGTGCTCTGAAGCAGAGGACGAGAGTGCAAGCGCCCTAACAATATGTTTAGGCAAGAAGAATAACGTCTCGCAGGCAGACGGTCAACGCTGCCTACTTCTGCACCTTCTTGCAACACCACCTTCGTCTCGCATTAAGAAGGAAGCGACGGCACGGTGTCCCATCATCCTGCTTGACAATGCAAGGTGTCACACTGCGAACAATGTGACGGCGCTCCTGCATAACTGGTAGTGGGAGGTACTGGAACATCCGCCGTATTCACCGGTATGAGACAGTGTGATTACGACCGTTTTGTCAAAATGAAGGAACCACTGGGCGGGAAGCACTACGACACGCGCGAAGCCATCATACGTGCTATAGGGCGGTAACTGCGGGACATCGACAGAGATGGACGCGCTAACGGTGTACGATGCCTTCCATACGTGTGACAGAAGGTCGTAGAGATGAGGGGCGATTACTTTGAAGGAATGTAACACGTGCTCCTCTGCCAATACAGTCAAGTACCAATTATACCACTGTTGCCATTACTTTTTATCCAACCTTTGTATATTCTTCGCCTTAGTGGATTAATTTGCTTACGAGTTATATATATATATACACATTGGATATTTTGTATAAATCATCAGACCGTAACACGAAAAAGTTGGTTAGCGAGAAACTTTTCGATTTGTCGCGATACACATGCAAACCAAGCGAGAAAAGTGTCGACCATTGTTTGAAGTTATTTTTAGAATGCATTGTTACTCCACAGCACCGTTATTTATTCCGCAATCGTAGTTTGTTTATGCGGGCTGTCTCGCGTATCAAATTCATTGCGCGCCACCGAGGTTACAATTCAGTTGCAGGCAGGTGCCCCGGTTCGAAGGAAGTGCAGTGTGCTTTATTTTCCGTAAAAAATGTATCTTAATGTTTGTTTTTGCATTTATTTAATTCTGTTTATGTAAAGGATACAACATTCAACGAAAGAAGTAACAATAGTTGCGTCGTGTATTACACATATAGTGCAAATGTAAAATAGTAAATAGTTACGTCGAAATATAAACATTTACATGCAAATCTTGAGGTAATTATCGTTTATTTTTCCAAAATGCATCAAATATATAGATGTTGATGATTTCCTATACGATATTAAGGAAGTAAATTTGTCGCAATCATTAGCGATTAACAGCGACTCCGTTTGTTGATCTGGCAACGCCGCGCTCCATTTAACCCATACTGACTTTTAAGGTTGAGACGCTCTATAGAGCAGACTTCATTGTTTCAGATTCCATAGCTTCAACACTCAACAGAATAGCATGGCTGATTTTGCCATCACGTACAGAGACCCTTGGGGCGGTCTATATAAAAGAGGAACCATCCCCAAGTGACTCTGCGCCAAATTACACAATTTCAATGCCTGCTTGACGTAGAAACCAGGAAAATAAATGGTATGGGAGACAAGTAAGCGGGGCCTTTTTGCTTGAGTTGGTGACGGTGGTGGAGGACAAGAACCGAGGTATAGTGGAACCACAAGGAAAGAAAGCTGCGCAGAACCTCATCGCGCTGGCTGGTGGGGAAAAGGACAGGGGGAAGGAGCTTTCAGCGCGGTTCACGTCAGTGTTGCCAGACCTATTGATTTCTCGGGAGAATTCCTTAATGAACTATTGCTATGGAACCTCCAACGGCCTGCTCAAAAACACATTTCCTGCTCATCTTACTTGAACATGGAGGGGAGAGATAGAGTGGAACTCCACTCAGCCATGAAAAGTGCTGTTTGAACTGTGAAATTATGCCAAACGATACTCAATTGTGCTAGGACATTATTATTATTTTATTACTATTAGTACATTACTATTTTTAGATGGTTGTATTTTATCCCACCCGAAAATCTATTTCTATTTTAGTTATTTTACGCCGCTTTTGTGTCTCTACGGGTAAGTACGACAATATGGATGAATGAAAGACTGATGAAAGGATGAAGTGACACAGACACAGTGAAACGTCCTTGCCTTACTGACTTCGTAGCGTGGGCAAATTAATTTATATATGTATGTATGTATGTATGTGTGTGTGTGTGTGTGTGTGTATATATATATATATATATATATATATATATATATATATATATATATGGAATATTGAATGCCGCAACAGAGGCAGCATAACAGACGAATAAAGCATGCGAAGGTTAATAACAATAAATTTGATAGAGAACGAAGCGGCATAGTTCAATTACAAAGGAAATAATGCACCCCCTCCCCCGTACTTGCTTCCAACTTTCATCGGCTTGAAAATACTTAATATACTATTCTATACTTCAATACTTAATTTTCTACAAAATTATATAGCGGCATGGACGTCCAGAAGGAAGTGCAAGGATGGTCGCCACCCCCTTCCCCTTCTGGAAAATGAATGTTGACATAAAATTACCTATTATTTCAGATGTATGAGTTGATTTCAGTCACAGTAATTTACATCCACTATTATAATAGGGATAATTTCAAACTCAAGTGGTGTTTTCTGAGAGGGCAACATTATTACGGGGTAATATGCCTCGTTTACCCGCCTGATAAAAATACATTGTTTCCCCCTCGCTGGAAAAAACCTGCGGACGTCCCCTTGGCCCCCAGTCCGCACGCCTATTCCGCCCCCGAGAACGTCGTTCATCCGCTATTATTAGATCATGGGATTTTGTAGCAGATCTTCTGGTTTCTCAAGGAACAATCTACCTATATTTTCAAGTCTGACCTGGCAACACTGCCCCGAGCACCGATAACGGCAGGGAAGATGCGCGAACGCTTTTGACGGAAGCTTCTTTTCCTTGTGGTCGAGCTTATAGCCGAGAGGCCATCACCTTTTCCTTCGACGAGACTAGCAAGACCAAATCCATTCACGGATATGCCGACTTCAGTCTTGAAGGTGTAAACTTAGTGTATATATGTGTGTCATTCTGGTTACATTAAAGTACCTCTCGGTAGAGGCTAGGGGCCTGCAAGGCAACGCGATCTATCCCAGAACCTTATATACGCAGGACGCGAGTTAGGGCAGGCGGTCATGCACCACAACCCTTTCTTTTATAGTCTACCAGCATAATTGATATAATTACAAAGACGTTTCGGTTGCACACACTTACGGCGATGACTGTCCAGTAGCTCTTGAAACTCTCATCCAAATTAGCATTCTCAATTTGAGCTAACGGCAAGCCGAGGGCAAACACTGGGAGATTCTGTTTCGCCAAGGAACGCCAAGATCCCATCGAGGCTTATGAGAGAAAGAATCACATCCGGGGGGGAGGAGGGGGAAGTGGCTCCCGAGTGTTTACTTTTCGGAGAGGAGTGAAGGAGACCACGGCATCTCAATTCCCCTAAAACTACATGCTCGGAGGAACAGCCCTGCCTCGCTCAGAGGGTTGGGTTTCAGCCCTTTCCAGTGCCGTGCTAAGGATTCTTGGAAGAGGAGGCATTCCCTTAAGGGTGCGGCGATGCAGGGGTTTATCCATATATATATATATATAAAACGGGGTGTGTATCTGTCTTTCATTGCCAGTGTCAAGTAGTTTGGACCAGGGCTCCCGGGTTCGAATTACGGCCTCGATATGGATGATCTTTGCCAGTCTCTCATTAATTTCATCATATAATCCGGTCCCTGGCCATAAGACCCGCACAAATTTTGAGGTGGACGAGTTCTCTCTTTTGATCCTGTTAGGACATGCCTAAAGAAAGGAAAAAATCTTGGGTAGACATCTGGCATACCGGGCCCAAGTTTTCTAGGGGCCCATAAATTCAAGATGGCCGCCGGTTTACGCACCATCAAAAGAAATCGATCATAACTCCTGTAAAATTGGTTTTTGACAATTTTGCGTAGAGACATATTTTGTTCAGAATTGAAAACTGAACAAAAAATATTCTTAGCTTTTTTTCATATCTTGCACTGTTATGGAGATATATCCAGCCAAAGAATTCCCCTTTTCTGCAAGGATTTAAGCAATTATTTATTCAATATCACCCAACCTCATCTTGGCAATTTAATCGGGACGTCCATTCTTTTTAATCTCTGCCTCGTGATCTTTATGCTAATACGCGTACATATCCTATCATTTAATTTATAAATAAGTTATATTTTCTAAACATCGAATTATCGTGGTTGTTGCATGCATGAGAAATTTTAATCAAATACAGGGTCAGCAAAAGGTAAGTGTGCACACACTATGCTTCATTACGCAAAGAAAAACTTTCCTTTCTTGATGGTTGTTGGTACATAAAGACATGGACAGTTGGTTAGAAAGACACTCATTGTTGTCAGTCACCCATTGTTGAATCACTCATTGTTGTTTCTTCAGAGCGTGATCTTGCAATGCGTGGAACTGCATTATCAATGCTTAGTCTCTGAACCACTAAACACGCTTGTTAGAAACGAAACGCCAATATAAGTAAATTAAGGTTTAATCTGGCACACAGTCATCCAGTACATGACATTTTTTTTTGCCGGTCACAGAATAAATATCCCGCAAAAAAATACACAGAATATTCACATCAAAACATGCACAGAATACTCATATCAAGCAAATACACAGATTACTGCTTTTCTATTTCTAACAATGCTTGTCGTGGTCCCTTTCTTCAAGATTTTGCACTACTGTTATTTTGTAGGGTTGTAATGCAAGTTCTTTTTCAGTGCTGTTCTTACGCTGCCGTACGACACACTCACTTGCTGTGACAATTTACGAATTGTCTTCTTTGGGTTTTGCTCTATTCTAATCGAAATGTCCTGCAATTTGTCCTCTGTTAGAACCCGTGACCTGCCTGATTTCGACGCATTCTTCACTTATCCCGTTTTGCGAAATTTATCGATCAACCGCCGCACTGCATTACGATGTGGTGAATCTGTATCAGGAAACCTTTCCATACCGCACTTCTTCCGTATATTCACCTCCATGTCGAAAGACTTGTTCCACCAAAGACACACGAGCTTCGAGTAACAAAACCATTGCTAATGCAGTTCCACGTTTTGCAAGATCACGCTCGGAAGAAACAACAATGAGTGTCTTACTAACCAATTGTCCATGTCCTTATGTACCAACAACCATCAAGAAAGGGAAGTTTTTCTCTGCGCAATGAAGCATAGTGTAGGTGTACAGTTATCTTTTGCTCACCCCATAGTATTCCAATACTGATTATCCACTATCTGAATTCTCCGGATTCCGATCTCCGAATTATTCAAAATGTCCGGATATGCCAATGTATGCATTATCGGATAGTTTTATCATTTATCCATTTCACAAGCTATCCACATCTATTTATTCGTCATGTTCGTATGTCATTGTACGAATTTTCTACAAATTCTTAATCTAATCTCAGAGGCGTATATTCGGGGCTATCTGCGAAGCCCAGACTCGGGGAATAAAATACAGAAAAAAAATATCTATCAGAAAATGTGCATAAAATTGTTAATTTCAATAAGATGATGAACCTGATTTCTTAGAGGAGTTGGAAACATTGCCCGCTTTCTTTGAATTCGCGAGACGGCTGGCCCAGCGCCGGCGGTCAACTCCACAGGGGTGACGGGCAAGCTTGACAGGACTACCACAAAGATCACCCGATCAATGTTGCAAACCAATTTTTCCCAGCATGTAATTTTCCCAGGAATGGGGAATTTTGAAGCCAAATTATCGCAGGCAAGGGGAAAGTGTGTCACATGGCAGGAACGCTTGCAGAGGAATTGTAAAAGAGGTCGTTGACCTTCAAACTACTAGAGATGCAGTGGGGAGTAGAAAATTGTTGGCTGAGCGGGAATGGTTTACGAGTGGTCTAAAAATTACCGAAATGACAAGTCTAGATCGCGTCGAGTGGTCTTGGTGCGCGGAATTTATTTAGAGGCAGCGTGTGAATACAGTAGTGAGTGGATTGTATTTTTGTGAATGATATGTGCTGTGTTGTGTAGTGAACTGAAATGAGGGACATAATTAACAAGATGCTTACGAATGACGATAAGCTTCAAATCGTTGTGGATTTTTCTTGAATGTCCACTTGATGAACAGATAAGCTAATGGGGAACGGACCTACAGTTAAAGTGGTATCTAAACCACCATGTATCGAACGCGGGACCCCTTAGCTTAAAGGCAACGACGTTACCACTGAGCCAACAAGGAGTATCCGAACTTAAAATCGTGAAAATAGGTAGGTTGACAATCTATTTTTATTCTCGTATATAGGCCTACATAATATTTCACAGTATGGGCCTCTTAGTTATGCAAATAAGAATGAAATTCTTGAAATCCTTTCCTTACTGACAGTGTACGTTTCCATGTTTTATTTACGAGGTATATATTTTTAAACACAGAGTGACATCACTTCAACCCGCCACCCCAAATGAGTTAAAAAAATAAAAACACCCCCACCAGCAAATTTTTGTCCATTCGAACACTATGATATGGTGCGATAGCCCAGGTTCTTAACCCAGTATACACCACTGTCAAATATGTATTATTATGCGGATATTCGGATTATCCGTTGTATCCGAAACGGATAATTTGAAATCCAGATATCGGTTATCTGGATTTTGTGTCAATCCTAGTTAAAAATGGCAAACAATATTAACTTACTCATAAATACAAGTAGTGACCGAGAACGTGAATGTCCCCCTCTGTATGCCTTCACGGAATGTTGCATTATGGGAGTGCATTTACGCATGAAACATATCAATGGAATATTCATAATGATGGGAGTATTTGGAAAACCAGTGAACCAAAGGGGGAAGTTGCCTGCGGTGGATCATGTTGGCGCATTTCCCATTAATTTCCATTGCGCTGTTGGCTGCCGCAAGAGAATGCATGTCCACATAAATTCAGACCACTCCCCGAAAATCTCAGCCCCTGTTAGTTTCAATCGTGGTGTTTTATGGGTCTCCGATGCATTGTTGTCGCGAAATCGTTCACAATCTGAGTGCTGGCGTCATGTACAATTGCAGCCACGAAGTCTGAAACAGGCTCAATGCATGTTGGCAACAAATAAACAGTATTTCATTACCGGCAGTCGCCCACTTGCAAATTGGAACTGGATTCGAACACTTAGTTCAAACCTTGCTGACAAGCTTAAGTTATGAGGTTTTTAAGTGTTCTTTCATTAGGGAATATTTATGGATCATACATACTGAATACTGTAGAATGAATTTACGGTGAACCTTTCTTCTTCTTCATTTTGTGGCTCACACCGCGTTTGCAGTTTCTAGCCAAAGTTGTCGAGTTCAGGCTATATTGTTAATATCTATGTTCCAAACTGTTAACCATCAGAATATTTCACCGTAAAGTAGCATTTGTTTTTATTTTACATTATATCACTGCTCCTAACTGCTATAGAGACCTCGTATTCTTTCTATGCTTAATCTAGACCATGGAAACAGATGCAAAGCGATAGAAGGCAAACAGTCCAGTGCAAGAGACCCAGTGGCGGTGCCAGGATTAATCATCTGAGGGGTGCGGAATAAAATTTAGGGTGTGCGATGTTGAAAATAAGGAAGCATGAAATATGCTTTATCATATGTTTCACCAGAGGCGGAACCATGAATTCTTGTCTGGGGGGTGGCAAGTACTATGATAAACGTGTCAATAATAATAATAATGACATTTTTATTATTGTTAGTAGTAGTATAGTAGTAGCAGCAGGAGTAGTAGTGGTATCAAAGACGATATTATCCTCGTAAATCACACAAAAAGGGGTGAAGTTGATGCTAAGGCATTTGTGTTGGACAAACGATTTGAAATATTTTTCAACACGTTCAATTTCACATTAGCTAATAATTGAAAATAAGCATTCAAACTATTTTTGAAAGACAGAAAATGCATGATGAATATAACATGTATAAGTTTCATGTACAACATATGGTTTACACATATGAAACATGGAGCGACGTAAAAAAAAATAAAACACATATGCAATATGTTAACACTAAATTGTGTACGTATTTTAACTTTCTTTAATACATATAGGCCGGTTAAAGAAAAACAAGAAACAATTCTTAACAACAATACTGACGAAAGAAAATAGAAATCTCTGATCTTTATAGAGACTGCCGACAATACAGTCAAATATATGCGGCTTGTCTTTCAATGCTTGGCTGTTGTAAACAATAACAGCGGTCTCACTACAATACCTAACATTCTGGCGCACAATGTGACTACGACATATGACACCGTAAGAGTTAATGTTTTCAACATAGGTTTTGAAGGGGGTGTGGAAGAAAATTAGGGGGTGCTCAAGCACCATTCCTCGACACCCTGAAGAGACCTCAAATAATGAAAATTTAATGGGACGATGTGCATTTGCACTTGCAAACAATACATTATTGTCTTTGGTAATGTGATCAAGTAGAAACGTAAATATTTGATGACAGGTAATGGTCTACAACTGTAATGTAATTAATGGGATTTGCACCTGATAATCCCCACCCAGATTGCATCTGCATCAATAATGAGTCACAAATTGGCGAGAACTCGGGGACAAATTAGTCTCGAGGATTAAACGGCTCTCATATTCAATGAGAATGTGAAAGACGTCGGATTTTAGAACTTGATGTTTTGATAAAAATTCTTGTGTTATTTTGAATGGAAACCTCACTTTTAAAGACTTTGTTAATATTATTTGTACGAAAAATTCTCGAAATTATCGAATGAATTTAGCATTAACTTCCGAAATTTTTCACTTTACAGTTGCAAATTCACTACCCAAACATTGTATCAATTAATTGAAGGGCTCGTGTGTAAAACATGGTGACATTATGGTCATTTCTGAGTTCATTAAGAAATAAGGTTATTAGAAGCTATACTATGATAAATTGTTTTCGTGTTGTGTTTACCAATTTCAGAAGGCTTCACTGAGTCCTATGCAAATTGTATGACATGGCTATTTCACTCGAAAATTGAAGGATGGCACATTTTCCTTTGTAACTAAAAATTACTAAAATGTCACTATGTTTTACACCCAAAAAGGTGCATTAGTGCTGAACAACGAATACTTCTGTTATAATATACTTTCCTTGCGACAACTGGTCCATTTATTTACAAAGAGGGGTCAAAACAAATAACAACTGGCATTGAAACAATCTAAATCCAACTCCAACACAAAAAAATTACTCAATTGCACTGTTGGCATCCTTAAATAGTATTGGTATATACAGGGTGGGCCAAAAGTCACGAAGGGGTTATAACTGAATAACTTTTTTATTGATCATTAGTTTCCAACGAGATTTCACAGACTTGAAGACCAAGGATGGGAGATTGTTTACACTTATGTGTGGAATATAATCTCAGGTAGGTGTCCGCCATTATGGGCTTCACAGATACGGGCCCTGTGTAGCACATGATGCATGACAGGGGTCAACACTTCTGGTCCGAGTGCCCGTAATTCTGCACGAATATTGTCCTTGAGCTGTTGTAACGTTTGTGGTTTGTTCACATACACTTTTGTCCTTCAGAAAGCCCCAAAGAAAATAATCAAGCGGAGTGAGGTCAGGCGAACGGGATGGCCAGTTCACGTCAGTGTTTCTCGAGATGATGCGATGGCCGAAAATGGTCCTCAGAAACCCAATGGAGGCACGTGCCGTGTGTGTGCTGTGGCCCCATCTTGTTGAAACCACATCTCAGGCATGTTCTCCACTGCAGGACGCACAATAACTAAATATGTAGTATTTACATATTTAGCACAATTTTGTGTCAATGATGTTTCGATATCGATCACCATTCACCGTTACTGCATTGGCTTCATCATCTTCAAAGAACAATCTCCCATCCTTGGTCTTCAAGTCTGTGAAATCGCATTGGAAACTAAAGATCAATAAAAAAGTTATTCACAGTTATACCCCTTCGTGACTTTTGGCCCACCCTGTACAAGTGAAATTTGGGTTGTCTGAGCGCGAATTGGTTATTTTGAAGAATAACTTTTCGTCGACCTTGCATGCGAAAGCATTAATATTTGTATTCTAATACGAATTTTTTCGTTAAATCTATGCTGTAGTGCACAAGTAGACATTAATAACATTGGCAACAGTCTAATGTTGAGCTGTAAACAGTCGTTTAGAGTCCAGCCAAGTTAAGAACCGGTGAGGGGACCGCCTTTATGGCAGTGGCCCACTGTTGCCGCGCCTACCTACGAAGAAACTTTCTTTAAAACAGCCAATTAGGCATACGCTGCCCACAGTTTGGGCAACAAGCGCAACATTAGAATCTCTTCCTCCCGAAGCAGCCAGCAGAGAAACTGGATTTTGTCAAAATAAGCGTTCTGTGCTGTGGACGGGGACCGAGAGATGGCGCGGCCGAGCTTTCGTGTCATCATTGTTTCTCGCAACCAATCAGGTCGCGGAGCGATTGGTTCCCCCACGAAAAATCACGTCAATGCTCTAGAAGGAATTCTAAACGTATGTAATTTTTTTATATTTTGAAATATCAAAGAGGATTCTCGAATGGATAGGAATATTTGAACAAATTCGCCCATACAACTGCCATAGGTCCAGTCGAGCCTTAATACCAATAGTCTTATGGGGGAAGCAGTGGCGTACACTCAGTAAAAGATCTGGGCTATGTCACGTGGTCCTAGGCTATGTACGAAATCAAGGTTGCCAACTCGCACGAAATCGAGGTTGCCAACTCGCACGAAATCGAGGTTGCCAACTCCAGAAACAGCATCATCCCCTCACTGATATGAATAATATTATTTACAATTTCTGATCGATTTTTCTCCTGTATTTTATTTTCTAGACGTCAGGCTTCGCAGATAGCCTAGCTACCCTACAATATACGCTCCTGGGGAGAAGTATTTTTTGTCCACGACTTTCCACTGGTTCATAAATACGTAATTCAGTTCCTCTGCGGCCACTAAATTGCCGAACGTCCTTCCCTTTCCCTGTCCAGACGCAGACGCCACCCTTCCAGTGCAGCCCAAGTTTCCGGAAGCCCCTGGAGGATTCCTGGAGAGCTAAACCGCAACCTCCAAGGAATCGGAGGAGGAAAAGCCCTTCGGCCCGCCCCCAAAGGATTTGAGCTCTTTCCATCCGATCGGATCTCCACGCGGAATTCTAATAGCCACGCCTGACCATCAACATTGCTTGTGGGGAAGGGGGCTGCGATTCTTTTATCCCCCTGTTTAGGGTTGCAAAGCTAATTCTGCCCAACCAGTGTGTTCCGTGTGGATGAAATGAGAGCTGTTACGGTTCGGGGAATGGAACACACAACACTGCAGCAAGGTGGTACCAAATTGAGGAAAAGGGCTAGCCAATACTAAATTCACACTAGAATTCAAAACTAATTACTTTGCGCTGGAAAAGCCCATTAACGTCCCACTTAAATTCTTCTATACAATCCAATTTAATTTAGGAAATCTTACTTTTTTATATTTTGAAACCATCCCCATAAATCACAGGAACAAGATGACTCCGTTCACAAGATATTCAGATTGGAAGGTTTCTTCCTGCCTTTAGGGAGGTAGATGTGCAACACACACTAGGCCTGTCTTCAACTACAGAGCATTCCCTGACATTCGCTACGAGACTCGGCGGCAAGTGGCCCGGCATCAGCGCTTGTCTTTCCCGGTGAACGGGTCCCCGACAGTCGCTTATATTAAACCTCGTAAAAAAGTTTAGAGTAACAGGGTCAGTTCTGAATAAAAGTGGAAAGAAAAATGGGGAATTAAAGTATACAAAGACAATCCGCACACCATCCGTGAGTTAAAAGAGAGTATTGTACGAGAAATCTGGAGAATTACAGTAGACGAACTTGCACGTGTAAATGCCAATTTCCTTGGGAGATGCCAGGAATGTGTTGCAGCAGAGGGACATCATTTTCAACACCTTCTGTAGTCAAGGTTAGTACACAATGTGAAAACTGTTATTTTAATAGCCGACTCTAGCGACTGTCGCGGACCCTGTTCATCGGGAAAGACGAGCGCTGATGCCGGGCCGCTTGCCGCCGAGTCTCGTAACGAATGTCAGGGAATGCTCTGTATTAGCCAGTGAGGTTAGGTTAGGCAAATCGTCGATTGTTTTAGGTATTGCAGGTCGATGTCTTCTTCGCACATTATAAAGGCTGTGTTTAACGCCATTGAAATTAGGCATTCTCGCACACTCCTCGTTGGTTAAGTTAGCTTTAGCCAATTCTTGCCTGAAAAAAGCTCTACACGATTGGGAATTTTTACTTTCAAATTTCCCTCCGGGCGAAACGGTACTTTCGTTCTGGGGCGCGTTATCACTTGGGCCAATGAAAGAAGTTTTTCGGTACTGGGCGAAAGGTGAATGGGCGAAACGGGCATGAATCGTGTTTTATGCAGCGTATATTGATACACTTGTAGGTTTAATTGCATCATCTGCAAATATGCTGTATATAAAAAAAAAGCCGGAATACTAAGCGAGTTCAGCGTACATAGTTGATCTCTAGGGGGACGGTATAGACAAGATATTTCGTATATTTTAAACTTTCTACTCCCAAAAATGGAAATCGGGGGTCTTTTTAAGTTGGCGTTGCTTTACCACTGTGGTTTTGCCCAAGTTCTTCACTGCTTTTCTTTGAAAATGTTGATTTTTCTCAAAATTTCGAAGGGGGTTGTACCCCCATCAACCCCCCCCCCTTTGCATACGCTAGTGACATTATCGTCGCCATTAGCCAAAAGTGGCAGAAATGCGACAGTAAATAAAAATCATGGCTCCTTACAACATTTCCTGGCGACGTCAATGCTCCTCACCCCTTTACCATGAATCTGCCATTAACGAAATATTGCATCTTGAAATGTAAGCTTTGTCCGTTGGAAGTCCTTGATGGTAATTGGCGCTCGAGTGAGATTTGGCGCTGTGCCTCCAGGTGGCAGCAGCGCGGCTCTCAATTTGCGGCCGGGAGTTGCGGTGCAGCGAGCGATGACCTTTCGGCCGAAGCTAATGACGTTTTTTCCCGCCAATTAACAGGTTCCCCAAGGTACAGAGCGCGTAATTGCAGGCGAATCAGGTTACGCAATTATGAATTTCGGGGAGGATTCTTCTTCCCTTCCGGAGATGAAAGAGAAAACGGCCGGCGATAGGGGGGGGGGGAGAATTTATGCGACGTTGTGGTTGTTGAGGGGGAGAAGAACAAGTGTGTCCCTTATCGCACAACGCGAGGACAACCTTGCATTCTGACGTCACAGCGGAATGCTTTTATTGTTAGGCTAAATCAAGGGCGCCGGCAGGGGGGTCCAGGGGGGCACTTACCCCTACGCCCAGAGACTTCTGGAAAGAGTTAATGTAATCCCAGTGGTAAAATTGTATTTTATAACAAATCATATTGTTTCCTGTGACTTACAGGCCGTAAGTTACAGCAAAAATTATTATCATTATCTTTAGTACCCTTTGGCACGTAAAAACATGGTTGTTAAAGGTCCAGTAATTTTAAATAAATTCAATTCCGGTCCAGGAGAGAAAATCAACAAGCGTAAATTCATAAGGGACCTTAAATAACTTCGTTATCTGTAAATTCTCAATTCGGTCCAGGAAAGTTTTTTCCCGGAAAAATTTAAATACGGTCCAGGAACCTTTTTTCCCGGAAAAATTTTAATACGGTCCAGCAACCTTTTTTCCCGGAAGAATTTAAATACGGTCCAGGAACCTTTTCTCCCGGAAGAATTTAAATACGGTCCAGGAACCTTTTCTCCCGGAAGAATTTAAATACGGTCCAGGAACCTTTTCTCCCGGAAGAATTTAAATACGGTCCAGGAAGCTTTTCTCCCGGAAGAATTTAAATACGGTCCAGGAACCTTTTCTCCCGGAAGAATTTAAATACGGTCCAGGAACCTTTTCTCCCGGAAGAATTTAAATACGGTCCAGGAACCTTTTCTCCCGGAAGAATTTAAATACGGTCCAGGAACCTTTTCTCCCGGAAGAATTTAAATACGGTCCAGGAACCTTTTCTCCCGGAAGAATTTAAATACGGTCCAGGAACCTTTTCTCCCGGAAGAATTTAAATACGGTCCAGCAACCTTTTCTCCCGGAAGAATTTAAATACGGTCCAGGAACCTTTTCTCCCGGAAGAATTTAAATACGGTCCAGGAACCTTTTCTCCCGGAAGAATTTAAATACGGTCCAGCAACCTTTTCTCCCGGAAGAATTTAAATACGGTCCAGGAACCTTTTCTCCCGGAAGAATTTAAATACGGTCCAGGAACCTTTTTTCCCGGAAGAATTTAAATACGGTCCAGCAACCTTTTTTCCCGGAAGAATTTAAATACGGTCCAGGAACCTTTTTTCCCGGAAGAATTTAAATACGGTCCAGGAACCTTTTTTCCCGGAAGAATTTAAATACGGTCCAGCAACCTTTTTTCCCGGAAGAATTTAAATACGGTCCAGGAACCTTTTTTCCCGGAAGAATTTAAATACGGTCCAGGAACCTTTTTTCCCGGAAGAATTTAAATACGGTCCAGCAACCTTTTTTCCCGGAAGAATTTAAATACGGTCCAGGAACCTTTTTTCCCGGAAGAATTTAAATACGGTCCAGCAACCTTTTTTCCCGGAAGAATTTAAATACGGTCCAGGAACCTTTTTTCCCGGAAGAATTTAAATACGGTCCAGGAACCTTTTTTCCCGGAAGAATTTAAATACGGTCCAGCAACCTTTTTTCCCGGAAGAATTTAAATACGGTCCAGGAACCTTTTTTCCCGGAAGAATTTAAATACGGTCCAGCAACCTTTTTTCCCGGAAGAATTTACATACGGTCCAGGAACCTTTTTTCCCGGAAGAATTTAAATACGGTCCAGGAACCTTTTTTCCCGGAAGAATTTAAATACGGTCCAGCAACCTTTTTCCCGGAAGAATTTAAATACGGTCCAGGAACCTTTTTTCCCGGAAGAATTTAAATACGGTCCAGGAACCTTTTTTCCCGGAAGAATTTAAATACGGTCCAGGAACCTTTTTTCTCTGAAGAATTTAAATGCGGTCCAGGAACCTTTTTTCCCGGAAGAATTTAAATGCGGTCCAGGAACCTTTTTTCCCGGAAGAATTTAAATACGGTCCAGGAACCTTTTTTGCCGGAAGAATTTAAATACGGTCCAGGAACCTTTTTTGCCGGAAGAATTTAAATACGGTCCAGGAACCTTTTTTCCCGGAAGAATTTAAATACGGTCCAGGAACCTTTTTTCCCGGAAGAATTTAAATACGGTCCAGGAACCTTTTTTGCCGGAAGAATTTAAATACGGTCCAGGAACCTTTTTTCCCGGAAGAATTTAAATACGGTCCAGGAAGCTTTTCTCCCGGAAGAATTTAAATACGGTCCAGGAACCTTTTTTCCCGGAAGAATTTAAATACGGTCCAGGAACCTTTTTTCCCGGAAGAATTTAAATACGGTCCAGGAACCTTTTTTCCCGGAAGAATTTAAATACGGTCCAGGAACCTTTTTTCCCGGAAGAATTTAAATACGGTCCAGGAACCTTTTCTCCCGGAAGAATTTAAATACGGTCCAGGAAGCTTTTCTCCCGGAAGAATTTAAATACGGTCCAGGAAGCTTTTCTCCCGGAAGAATTTAAATACGGTCCAGGAACCTTTTCTCCCGGAAGAATTTAAATACGGTCCAGGAACCTTTTCTCCCGGAAGAATTTAAATACGGTCCAGGAACCTTTTCTCCCGGAAGAATTTAAATACGGTCCAGGAACCTTTTCTCCCGGAAGAATTTAAATACGGTCCAGGAACCTTTTCTCCCGGAAGAATTTAAATACGGTCCAGGAAACTTTTCTCCCGGAAGAATTTAAATACGGTCCAGGAACCTTTTCTCCCGGAAGAATTTAAATACGGTCCAGGAACCTTTTCTCCCGGAAGAATTTAAATACGGTCCAGGAACCTTTTCTCCCGGAAGAATTTAAATACGGTCCAGGAACCTTTTCTCCCGGAAGAATTTAAATACGGTCCAGCAACCTTTTCTCCCGGAAGAATTTAAATACGGTCCAGGAACCTTTTCTCCCGGAAGAATTTAAATACGGTCCAGGAACCTTTTTTCCCCGGAAGAATTTAAATACGGTCCAGGAACCTTTTTTCCCGGAAGAATTTAAATACGGTCCAGCAACCTTTTTTCCCGGAAGAATTTAAATACGGTCCAGGAACCTTTTTTCCCGGAAGAATTTAAATACGGTCCAGGAACCTTTTTTCCCGGAAGAATTTAAATACGGTCCAGGAACCTTTTTTCCCGGAAGAATTTAAATACGGTCCAGGAACCTTTTTTGCCGGAAGAATTTAAATACGGTCCAGGAACCTTTTTTGCCGGAAGAATTTAAATGCGGTCCAGGAACCTTTTTTGCCGGAAGAATTTAAATGCGGTCCAGGAACCTTTTTTCCCGGAAGAATTTAAATACGGTCCAGGAACCTTTTTTCCCGGAAGAATTTAAATACGGTCCAGGAACCTTTTTTCCCGGAAGAATTTAAATACGGTCCAGGAACCTTTTTTGCCGGAAGAATTTAAATGCGGTCCAGGAACCTTTTTCCCGGAAGAATTTAAATACGGTCCAGGAACCTTTTTTCCCGGAAGAATTTAAATACGGTCCAGGAACCTTTTTTGCCGGAAGAATTTAAATACAGTCGAGGAACCTTTTTTGCCGGAAGAATTTAAATGCGGTCCAGGAACCTTTTTTCCCGGAAGAATTTAAATGCGGTCCAGGAACCTTTTTTCCCGGAAGAATTTAAATACGGTCCAGGAACCTTTTTTCCCGGAAGAATTTAAATACGGTCCAGCAACCTTTTTTCCCGGAAGAATTTAAATACGGTCCAGCAACCTTTTTTCCCGGAAGAATTTAAATACGGTCCAGGAACCTTTTTTACCGGAAGAATTTAAATGCGGTCCAGGAACCTTTTTTCCCGGAAGAATTTAAATACGGTCCAGGAACTTTTTTTCCCGGAAGAATTTAAATGCGGTCCAGGAACCTTTTTCCCGGAAGAATTTAAATGCGGTCCAGGAACCTTTTTTGCCGGAAGAATTTAAATGCGGTCCAGGAACCTTTTTTGCCGGAAGAATTTAAATACGGTCCAGGAACCTTTTTTCCCGGAAGAATTTAAATACGGTCCAGGAACCTTTTTTCCCTGAAGAATTTAAATACGGTCCAGGAACCTTTTTTCCCGGAAGAATTTAAATACGGTCCAGGAACCTTTTTTGCCGGAAGAATTTAAATGCGGTCCAGGAACCTTTTTCCCGGAAGAATTTAAATACGGTCCAGGAACCTTTTTTCCCGGAAGAATTTAAATACGGTCCAGGAACCTTTTTTGCCGGAAGAATTTAAATACAGTCGAACCTTTTTTGCCGGAAGAATTTAAATGCGGTCCAGGAACCTTTTTTCCCGGAAGAATTTAAATGCGGTCCAGGAACCTTTTTTCCCGGAAGAATTTAAATACGGTCCAGGAACCTTTTTTCCCGGAAGAATTTAAATACGGTCCAGGAACCTTTTTTGCCGGAAGAATTTAAATGCGGTCCAGGAACCTTTTTTGACGGAAGAATTTAAATACGGTCCAGCAACCTTTTTTCCCGGAAGAATTTAAATGCGGTCCAGGAACCTTTTTTGCCGGAAGAATTTAAATACGGTCCAGGAACCTATTTTTCCTGGACCTTTCACAATCCTGACGAAAATCTATATTTTTGAAATCTGGGTAAAAATTATCCGATATCCAAATAGGTTATAATTGCAAAATATGATTTTAAATTAACATTTCCTCCTCTCTACGAGTGGAAAAAAATTGCCACATTGCTGGCCCACACGGTTTCAGGGCGCAGTATCTTCAATTAATCTATTGTTAGAGTAAAGGCTTTATATGCGGTATTGTATCCTGGGGGCAAAAAAAAATCGACGAAGCGCATATTTATTCTTCAATTATGAACCTCCCCCATTGTCATTACGTAGCGAACAGCTCGCATCCGCTTCAAAACGGGGCTCATTACAGGCCCTCGGGCAGGAGATGTGATTTGCCCCGATATCCGATTGAGCTTCAAAATGCAGTGTGTAAAACGCTACCCTGCCTGCTGCTCGCTCGCATGACGCCAAGGAAATTGAATGAACTTGTTGTTTGTGACCGCGGCAGAAATTGTATTACCTGCATTTAGCCGGAGTCAATACAACCAACCGCTTTTCAGTAATGCCTCCATGAACGCTTGCAATTGAGCCGACTAGGCTCGAAAGAACTTCTTTTTTTTTCGGGGAACAAAGGGTTAGAATTTATTTATTACTGTTGCTTATGCATGCACATGAATAATTACAACAGGGGCGATTCCTCCATGTAGGAAGTGACGTGTCTACTTTTTAGGAGTTTAATAATAATGCGCGTTATAAAATTATAAGCGCAACGTACGTACAATTGACTATACGACGCACGATTTTAGAAGCGATATCGGGCGGGGCCACGCAGAAGGTGTGCGTGGCGATCAGCCAATGGCAGGAGTGCAACGTTGTACAGTTAGGGGACTGCGGCGCGGAAGTTAAAAGCCGTGTTCTGTATTTTTCTTACGCGCAAGAAGTTTTCATAAAACTCGCCACTTTAAGGTTCATCATAAGATGGGGAAAGACATTTTGAACCTGACTGTCCAAGTCCCATGAATTTCCGTCGCCTACAGCCGGAGTTATCATTCCTTGAAGAAACAATGGAAACATCACTTTTCATTTCCTTCCGCCTGTTTTTTTCGTTGCCACCGTGTTGACGCAGCTGAGTTGTTGTGTCTAGGGAAAACTGTGGGTGTTAAATTCGCCTCGACGTAAACAATGATCCTTCATTGTTCCGGGCGTTCTCGAACACTGAAAGTCAGGGTCAGTTTGAGTTCAGCGTTTTCGTAGCAAGGCCGGTGTAAAATTATTCGCTTATCGTTCAATCGTGCGCCACGAACAGTTTGTGAAGAGATTAAATACAGCCCTTTCGTGCGATAGTGTTTGTTCCGTGTGTTATTTTTATTTTAAATGTCACTCTCAAAACTTCAGGCCGCGGTGGCTCAGTCGGTAACGCGTCTGACTACCATGCTAAAGGTCCCGGGTTCGATCCCCGGCCGGTTCAAATCCGGGAACTTTTCTAACGATGGAAGCGGCCCCGGCGTCCACCCAGCGTCGAATAACATGAGTACCTGGGGGAAACCCTGGGGGGTAAAGGCGGTCAGGGGCGTGATGCTGATCACATCACCCCACTCACGACCGGATCAAGAAAGTGTGGGGCGTTACCCCCACACCCCCTATACGCCTTCATGGCGTGGTGCTATGCACAGGGGAACCTTTACTTACTTTTACTTTACTTACTCTCAAAACTTAGCACCAGTAGTACAGGCACCAAGGGTGCAAATCTAATCATTATCCTCCAGGAGAGTGACTCGGAAATGAGTGAAATGAGTGACACGGAGACCGAGGAAGACGACGGTGATGAATAAATACCTTCAAGCTTCTTTCAGGTATGGGTTTCTCGTATATGCTACAGTGATATGATATTATAATCCTGTGTAGAAATATTCACTATATTATTTCACTGTACTCATATATACTGTGCATGCATTATCAAAATAATGGACACATCGCGAAATTTCTGTCCTTCCCTTGCGCTAGCAGTTAGTTTGGCAACAGCGCAGTAGCACTGGCTGGGTATTGGCCGAACTCATGTTCCTTCTAAAAGCGTGCGCCGTATAGAGTGCGCGTCAAATCTCCTGCATATGGCCTTGAACGGCTGAACAGCGCCAGCGAATCACAGACGTGCGGCGTTGCCTAGTTCAGTGACAAGGCGTTTCGCTCAACCACGCTGTCTCTCTACCGTGTGAGATTTCGACATGGCACCGCTGCAGTGCGCGGATATTGGCTATCGCCAAATGCAGAAGATTTGACGCGCACTGTAGGTTAGCTACTGTCAAGAGTTGACTGGTGACGCTCGACTCCTTCCAGCCGCGCCCAAAGACTATGGACACACAGGCTTGCCTGCCGCTCGCGAGGAACATCGGCGGTCATCCTACAGACAGATGGGTGAGGAGTGGAAAAGGGGCAGGGGGAAGGTTGCGGTTTTTAAAGATCCAGCGAGGAAGCATGTCACGTGCCAGTTCAGACGACACAATGAAAAATGCAAGGAAGAACAGTTTCCCGAGAGCAACGATAGATGGCAGCACGCCATATGAAGAAAAGCAGAGTTCACTGTAGAAACTAGGAGCGGAGAAGAGTGATTATATATATTATAGTAAATGCAAAATACATAAAGGAAGAGTATGAAAATTATAGAAGGAGTGAATAAAATGTAGTATATAGCAAATTAAGATAAATAAGAATATGCTCGTATATGAAAAAAATTAGGAAAGTTAATAAGTGAGCAAATGAATTCAGAAATGTATCTCCTTTTTGATCCTAGTCATCAAAATTTGATTTAATACCTCTGACGAGGAGAATATCGTCAGCTTTTGTATTTGTCCGTCCCTCGGTGGCGCTGTGTTCAATTAGACGCCCCGAAGCACTTACGGTTGCGCTTCTTATTAGACGCACTGGGCCATAGGCAGCGCTTGCTGTTAGCGATCCTGGACTATTCCCCTTTTGGTCGTTACATAGGAGGTGGCGCTATTGTCAGTTTAGTCGACCCTACTCTTTCTATAAGTATAGCTTGTATCGTTTGCCAAAGAAAGCGAGCACCTATATGTAATAAATAAGATTACGCTTTAAAAGGGAAGAAATAAATTTAGAAGGAAAAGAAGAAGAAGTCTTTTCCAAAAGTAGAAGGAAGAAAAGAAGAAGCCTTTTCCCAAATCAACGATATAATAGAAGCCTTTTCCATAATCAAAAATAGAAAAGAAGAAGAAGCCTTTTTTCCAAAAATAGAAGGAAGAAAAGAAGCCTTTTCCCAGATCAAAGATAGGAAAAAGAAGCCTTTTCCCAGAAATTACGAGAAGAAAGAAGATTTCCTTTAAATTATTCATATATGTGTAAGAAGAATATAATCGACGTAAATTTGGAATATTTATATATATTTCAATGTATATACAAGCTTCGCTGTATATTTTCTCTGTATTGTGTATAGTTTCCAGAATATAGATCCACATTTAACTATATGCTCTTGGCTATAAAACGCTTTCTTATTTGGAATTCTCGAATAAAGAACCTATCCCCCTGAGATTAAGATATATGTAGCCGTGATATGTTTATTTTAAGAAGTGCACTAGAGGGACGTTGCAAGCATCGAGAGGTTCCTACATCAGTGGTGCCAACCCCATGGTACTAAACGTAGCAGTTTGATCTGTTTTGCCCCTGCTTTTGGCATTACTGACGCGAAGTAATTTGCTTAAATATGCACGGGATGAAATGAATTGATCGCGTAGTTTGTTTGCACACGCACCACGCTCGTGTCATCCTACACCGAAATGCACGTGGGCAGCTGTCGCTTCTCAATGTAGCTACATATTAGGATCGCCCAGACAAAGAGAATGGAGCGGTTCTTGTTCATTTAAAGCACGAACGCAGGCGTTAATGGGCAAGTTTTGTTTGCCCTTTGATGCTTGACGGAGGGGTGGTGTTCCAGTAAATGATTTGGTGTTGATGGCAAGTTTGACGCCGTAGGTGTTGGTCAACAATGTCGTCAGCTAAATGACAATAGAGCCCAGGAGAACCGAATTTGAATTATTGTATTAGTAAAATGCTCCCTGTGCTTTGCACGACGCCATGAAGACTCGTAAAGGGTGTGGACTTAGGGTTAGTACCCCACCTTTTCTTGATCACGGCAGAAGGCGGGGGTGATTTGATCAGCACCACGCTCCTGGCCGCCTTTACACCCCAGTTTCCTCCAGGTACCCACTTTATGGGACGCTAGGTGGGCGTCTGACTACCATGCGAGAGACCCGGTTTCGATGACCGGCGGGGGAGAACCGGGATTTTTTACACCTGTTCAAGCGACTCTAACGCCCACCCAGCGTCGTATAAAGTGGGTGCCTGGAGGAAACTGCGCTAACAAGGAGTACCCAAACTTAAAATCATGAAAATAGGTAGGCTGAAATTTTATTTTTATTCTCGTATATAGGCCTACACAATATGGGTCTCTCATTTATGCAAATAAGAACGAAATTGTTGAAAACCTTTCCTTACTGACAGTGTACATTTCCATGTTTTGTTTACGAGATATATATTTTTAAACACAGAGTGACATCACTTTAACCCGCCACCCAAATGAGTTAAAAAAACAAACACCCCCATCAGCAAACTTTTGTCCATACGAACACTATGTTATGGTGCGATAGCCCAGGTTCTAAAACCAGTATACGCCACTGATGAAAGGCAGTGTTACAAAACACGCAAATAACGACAAACTATCAAACATCAAGTATCAAAATGTGTTTTAAACAAGTATAAAAAAAACATGTTAAAAACACAGTTTTAAACATTTTTGTTTTCAACATGCAAACCCTGCTTGGAACGCTCAGTATGGTTAGTTTGCTTGCCTTAAGTTAAAAAACAAACACATATATCAAATTCAGAAACATTTCATGTGTAAAAAGTACTAAAACCATGTGTAGAGTAACAAGTAAGTGTCTTTAGTGAAAATATTGGAACATTTCGCGCCCCCGCCAGCCGCGGCGCTCTAGGCGACGCACACATTGGGAACCACTGGTCCAGACGTTGTCTCGACATCTGGCGATATATCGTTACAACATTTTAGAGATATACATCGTGGAGGAGATATATAACGATACGGAAAAAAATATTGTATACTCTGTGACGATATTTTCTTCATATATCGCCATATCAAATTTCCGATATCGTCCATCCCTATTATCACACAACTGCTGCTTCTACGGGAGCCTTCAGACCCAAGCGACACATGCCCTTGGGAACGAGAATCAGCAGCAACGTTTCACATCGTAGACAGGCTACTACTACCCCTGACTTCGATTTGTGAAATCCTCAACGAGAGTTTTACCCCTGACTTCGATTTGTGAAATCCTCAAGAGTTTTACCCCTGACTTCGATTTGTGAAATTCTCAACGAGAGTTTTACCCCTGACTTCGATTTGTGAAATCCTCAAGAGTTTTACCCCTGACTTCGATTTGTGAAATCCTCAAGAGTTTTACCCCTGACTTCGATTTGTGAAATCCTCAACGAGAGTTTTACCCCTGACTTCGATTTGTGAAATCCTCAAGAGTTTTACCCCTGACTTCGATTTGCGAAATCCTCGACGAGAGTTTCACGCCAAAGAGACACTTGATTCTCTGCTGTTGGCATGATAACCAGGAGCCTATATTCTAGGCAAGTTAGGCTACCTGCGAAGCCTGAAAGTCTAGATGATTAGATAATAAAATACAGGAGAAAAATCAGAAATTGTACACAGAGAAAAATGTTTGTTTGGATTAACCAAAAAAAATGGTGGTGGTGAACAAATCGTTTGTTTATATAGGCATCAACCAAACAATTGTTCACCAGTACCAAAAGATTTGGTCAAGTTCTATTTGTTTGTCGTAAACAATTTTTTGGATACCAAAACCAAATATTATTTTGGTAAATCACACAAAATGTAGCCCATTTGTTTAGTAAAACCAAATAATTTAGTCAAAATTACCAAAGGGTTTGTTAGATAATTTATTCATAATTACTTATCTGGCTAATTTTAGCTAGGGTGGATAGTTTGCAGAAACTAACAGATCTCAAAATACACATTCAGAATAGAAAGTTAACCTGAACTAACAGTTTTTGGAGCGTGTTTGTTTTCTGCGCCACACTTAGCTTTTACTTATATAGTCCAGAATCAAAAAGGTTGCTCATGGGAGATTCCTTTTTATTCACTGCAGTGCATTTTCTTCTTTAATTTGTAGCTTTAATGTTCACATATCTTTCGAAGTATGTTAAAGCACAATTTTTCACTATGATTACAATCAAATGTACCATTATTTGTTGTACAAAAACTTATATTTCTTCTACACATTTTGACAGAACCATCTAGCGGCCGGTGTAGGAAACTCAGTATAAAGTAAGTATATTCTGAGCTTTTTTTCATAATATTAGGTAACACAACACCATAAAGACTCGCTTCGAGTAATTATCTATCTACACGAGTTTCAATTTTCGACAAAGGATTTTCATACCTCACTCGACGAAACTGGACACTCCTTATTTCAAATTCGAAAGCACGCTCACGCAAATATAGTAAATTTAACCAAACGTTTTGTTTTTTACTTACATATGTATCATTTTGTTTACGAGTAACATATTTCGTCTGACCAAATTTTTTGGTATTCTTAAACAAAATTATTTAGTAATTACAAGCAACATTTGGTTATCGGAAACAAAAAGCATAACCAAACAGCTCAACCAAACTTTTTTTGGTAATTCAAAACAAACCAGTTTTTTCTGAGTAAATAAAATTATTCATATCAGTGAGATGACGATAATCGTGATTCTGGAGTTGGCAACCTGATGTCCTATGAGTTGGTAAACTAATTTCCACGTGACATACGCCTCCGGTTTGGTTCTCCCGTAGTTTAAATATAGTTCGTTGGGGGTGAAGCATTCATATTACTGCACACGTTTCTTCATACTGCTAGAGCTGCAAACATTGCAAATTATCTGGCGAGTGGTGGCTACACTGACGGCAATTCACGAGCAGTGAGTACTGGCATCATTTGATGGTGAATTCTGGCATAAAAAAGCCAGAAGAACGAGCGGGGGCCTTGAAACGTACTTCTTTCTGAACACAATTTTTGCAACCGTGGTGGCAATTCGTGAATGGAGACGCTGACGAAAATATTCCTTCGCCGGAAACGCATCACTGTGACGTAATCGATACGTGGCTCCGGTTATCAGAGTCTGACGTTAATCAGGATCGACGGGTTGGAACTACATTACCAGCGACCAGCCATATCCCTCCGCCACACATCGCGGGCATCGGTTACATTCTGGTCGCTCGTGCGTCACACCATTTCCACAATATTTATTATTTGCAAGGGGGTAAATAGTATTTACTAAATATCTATCATTACAGGGGTCTGCCCTAATAATAAATCTCGTTAGGGAAGTTCATATTAGCCTATTATCACCAACTTAGAAAACAATTTACAGAAGTAATGCTCGTGAAATTGATCTCTTTAACATGGTAATGTTTCGGCTTGTTAATGTTATATTATTTTGTGTTCTTTTAACACAAGTCTGCTGCAAGGTTGTTAAAGGTCCAGGGAACCAATAAATTCTAATGGATTCCGTTGCAGGACCGGAACCTTCTTTCTGGCACAATTTAAATTCGGTCCAAGTTGCTTATTGTTTCATTCAAAAAAGCTTCCTGGACCGAATTGAAGTACTTTACAGATAAAGAGGTTATTTACGGTCCAGAACCCATTTACGCTTGCTGATTGATTGATTCGGAGTTTTTAAGTCCACTTTATGCACAGAAAGGCTAATCGGGACTGGACCTACAGTTTAAAGTGGGATCCGAACCACAATGTGCCTCCACCGAGTATCGAACCCGGGACGGACCGGAATTGACTTTATTTCAAATTCCTACACCTTTAACAACTTTTTCCGGTTTAAAATGGCACTTGCCGTACTGGAAATTTCAATAAATAAATAATGCTAATTTTGCATCCCGTATATTAGTTGAATTATTATTCGTAACTGTTTGACCCTCAAAATCACGCTTTCAACGACATTAAGCATTTATTATAAACACGACATATTTTACCAGAATGTTCCGAATTAATGCTATGATTCTGCTTTTTTGTTATTTAGCGTCGTTTTTACCTTATTTGAATAATCGCGACGATGTGGATGATGAATTGATTGATTCATTAGCTTTAATTTACTTCGGTTTTTCTGCCACTGTTGACTAATTTGTGAAGATGGGGATGAGTGATGACATGATGAAATTGATGAACGGACACTCACAAACATCCATGCCCAGGCCGGGTTGCACTTTTATTTAACGTCGCTCTCCTGCCACTTACGGATATCGCGACGACGAGGATAAGTGGTGATGACATTAAATTGATGAAACGCTCACGCCAAGACATGGACTCCTGCTATCGAATAACTATTTTTTAAATTAAAATTTTGACAGTTTTCATTCTTATCGTCGCGTGGCCAAACTTGTCAGGCAAGCGACGTATCCTTTTTCGGATAATCGCGGCGAAAATTTTAGCTCGAGTAAAACTGGCCGGGTTTTCTACAAATCAAAAATTTAAAAACATTGAAAATCAGAATGACATTAGTTGTTACGTTAGTTCGAACACAATTACAATTATCGCTATGATTGATAGTCCAACACCGTCGATAGCGTCAGATTTCTACATAGTAATTTCAACGTGGTATCTTGTAACGTCCAGTTGATTTAACGTACTTTGTTCTTGCAGTCACATCAGAAAATAAATGCGGATTTCTGTGGAATCTGATTTCTTCAAATTTACAGGAGAAAGTACTTACGGAATTAAGTTTGTGTAATTGCGGAAGGTTGCAGAAGTGTTTTCTCGTATTTTTCAATGTATTTGGCCGCTAAATCATGCATTTTCCATAGTAATGTCCGTCCGATGCACGAAAGCTGTTGCTTGCATTTCCATCCATGTACTTGAACAGGATGTTGCGAGCATCTGAGGACGTAAACCCCGGTGTTTCCAAACACACAGTTTTATCACTATATTGCCCAACCTAACCATACCGTGATGGTGCGTGGGGCTATCGTGAATGGTTTTTAGGGCTATGCGGGATTTTTTCTGTTAAGAAGGTTGAAACACTGCTTTGCCGTTTAAAACACAACGCTAGTCAAGATTTTCCCGCCATTTTGCGCGTTCAGGAAGCGAGAAAAGAACGAACAATAATTACTCGATATGTCGACAATAGATACTAATTTCGTTAAAAAAAAAGCGAAGTCCCTTGTGAAACAATCTTTCGCAATGCAGAATAAGTAAGTACGAATGTCAACAATTACAGAATAAACGAGTTACAGCTGATTCCCGGCTTTAATAGTTTTACCAAAACAACTTGTGTAAAGTTGAGCGAAAATCTGAGTGATCGGGCAAAGTATTTAAAAGGAGGGAATTTACAATACCGGAAGTATCTCCAATTTGTTTGAAATTCGGCATACTCACTAATTTTTGCCTCCTAATCATGAATCAGCAGTTGAAATTTGGCGGCCACGTCTAGAAATTGCAAAATAAGACTAAATATGTGGGTCCGTGAACGAAGTAAACACGCTTGATTTATGAAGAAAACAACTATTTTGTTGCAATGATTAGTGTTTCAAAACTATGTTTATGATTACCCTTAATTTTTTACTATGCTTGCCTAACCCAACCTTACCGTGAATGGTTGTGAGGCAAACACTTTTCCCACCTTATGCAAGACGCCATTTTCTCAGACAGCGTAACGAATAGCGAACTTCACTTGTTCACATTATCAAACATGGCTACCACAATAGTGTATCGACAATCGTAGCGTTAATATGTGCACTTAATTTCGCAATTTCTGGAAGTGACCGCCAATTTTTAACTGCAGATTCTTGTTTACGAGGCCGAAATTAGTGAGTATGCGTAATTTCAAAGCAATCTGAGATACTTCCGGTATTGTAAATTCATACAAAAAAAATTGCCTCAAAATCTTTTTGTGAGAACTTGTTAAAATAACTTATTTCAAAGTTGTAATACGATGTAAAAAGATGTAGAAATTCAATTTGTGTTAATTTTCTTCATTTTTTTGCTCAAACCTTTTTTTAAAGCACTTTTCCTCTTCACAAAATCTGGTAACTCTGAATATCAGTGTTCTACCACTTCAAGTAACTAGCAATAGTGAGGATAAGACGGAAAAAAAGTGGTTAAAAATGTAAACGCCCATCCTCTGACCGGGATTTGAACGCAGAACTACTGAGATTATCACTGCTCTTTTTGGCACTAGCTGTAGTGCAGGTGTATCCCAGTGTCAGGCTGATGCAAGGAAATGACATTCAATCAAATAGACGATAAGCTGTGTTCAAGTTCAGAAGATTAAACAAATGTCTGTCTGCTGCTTTAAACGTTAATTTGATTAGTTAGCACGCACCACGTGACCATACACCACACATTACACCGCTCCAAAACGTAGTGCGAATGGTGCAGATACCAAATCGGCAACTGTTCCGATTGTTTTATGATTTCTCCTAGCACAAAGACTAATTATGGTAGAATTTTGGAAATCACTGTCACACGAAATTTGAACCTTCCTTAAAGTAATGAGCACTGTTTGGACTCGAAAAAAAGTTATTTATAAAAGTGGAAAGAAAAATGGGGAAATAAAGTATACAAAGACAATCCGCACACCATCCGTGAGTTAAAAGAGAGTATTGTACGAGAATTACAGTAAAATTACTTATCGGAACTGGTTCGTGGGGCTATCCGTCAGCTACCCGTGCATAACGTAAAATTTTCACACGTGACTAACACGAAAGTAGGTATTTTTCGGTGAAGAAGGTTGGAAACAATGCATACCCACAACGTGAGTCAAATGTGCCCGCCATATTGTGTTACAGAAGTGAAGAAAGGAATTTTAAAAAAATCACTCTGTATGTGAAAAATTGTGTTTGTTTTCGTGTAAAAAGCATACTGGCACCTTGAACTATGTTCCGCAATACACAATTGGCAAGTACGAACCATGCGAAACACAAAATATCCGATTTTAATGTGTCCGATATAACGAACTGTTATCAAAATTGCATTCGTAGCATGGTAAAATCGCAATAAAACAAAAGGAACTTTTGCCCTATTTACATCGCACGTATATTTTAAAATAATTTTGGAAGGAAATGCACCCGTGCTAGTGCACAGGTTCGTTGGGGGTAGTTTCAAACTGTGAACCTCACAGTGTAACACCAAGCGATTGAACATTCCGTAGGGCAATTGGTTGTAATATTCATGTATCTCACTATACACCGTTCTAAGAAAGATAAAACCAGCCCAACTAATCATTTTATTGACACGTGAACGCAATATTACAACTCGTGCAACGCAACTTTAAATTGAATAAATGTTTCTCAAGCCACCGAAACAGCCGGTAAGGGATTAAGCTTGTCCTTGCAACCACTTCACTATCATTAATTAATTTCCACCGTCGCGGTTAAACCTGCGTGAGAGGCTACACAACGTAAGGAAACCAATCAATCTTGCCTGTCAGATTGGCCTTTGTTCACGAATTGGGCGCTGATAACAACAGCACAGAACCGAACGTTGTTCGCAAAACATAGGAGTACGCAGTCTTTTCCTACCACGTCATTGTTGCATTTTCAGTTCTCGACATTACAAGATAACCATACCATCAGTCATATCGAAATAGCGATATACAGTTTCGAATGCCGTGCATCTTTAATAAAGCTGGCAACGTACATTCGCTAACAACGAAATGCTAGATGTTCACAGCCCGTTGCTAATCGTAAAATAAACCCCACGAGTTGTTTTGTTTTCGAAGCTCACTCGCGTAAATGCGGCACAGAGTTGGAAATTTAGTAGCCTGTGGCAGATTGACAAGGTAAGCACTTCGGTCAGTATCGACATTTTACGAACACTGAACATTTTTCAGTTGGCAAAAAACAAGAATTTCGAAATAGTATCTTGGGGGCCGTTGACCCATTGTACCCCTCGAGAATTATGTTTAATATTTTTGAGTAAACAGATTTCGTTGTTTTACGTAATATAAAATCGGTTTCAGCGCGCGGAAAACTCAAATAACTGATATGTTTGATCCCAAAGTATCGCCTGCGTAAGTAAAAACCTGCCATTTCGGAGTACTTTCGTCGCTTATTATTAGTACAGTGGGATCCATGAGTATTACCGTGCAAATTGTCCACGACTATTTTCATTAATTTCTCTTGCATCCTGTGTGTTTTTAAGCGATAGATTTTTATGTATGCTGGTGCAAAGTTGTCAACAGCTTGTTTTGAGTTTTATTTTAATTCTTGAAGCTCTTATTGGGTCAAGTAAAGTGCAAGAGCATGGTGATGGACAATTTGCACGCTAGTACTCATGGATCCCACTGTACAACAGTTTGTATGCACACTCAAATAGCGAAAGAACACGTTGAAAATATCTCTAAAGACGTAAAATCCTAGCTGCTGTTGTGGAATGTAGTGTTGGGTGCTATATTCACTTGCCCTAATCCTTCGGGCTGTTCTGCTTCATGGCAAGGTAACAGACGTACTTTACTTCACAATAATATATTTCCGCTAGCTAAAAACTGAAAACCTTCATACATAAACCATGTAAAATATTTCACTTTCTCGAGGGTACCGTATTTTGATTACTGGTTTTCACACGGTAATTGAAACAGTTCGTCAACCAATGAGCATTCACTACTAGCGATTGCCGCCTTTATGTACAAACCTTGTTTGCACGACCGTGAAATGTCTTGACATGTGGAATCAGCTAGTTGAACAGCATCTAAACTCTCACTTTCATTATGCACAGAGCTCGAGCTTATGTGAATTGGACATTTCAACAGAACCTAAATTCTCTCTCACTGTAAAGATTTAATTCGTATTATCGTTGTTATCGGACCAGCTAAAAACCTCTAAATGGTAAGAGGGGTAGAAAACAAACACGATCCATTACCTAAAAAGGCTCGAAAAGATCTCTACGTATCTGCCAACCTTTACTATCATGCAACAATGTAGCAAAACCTTGAGTTTTAATGGAAAGTATTCATGCGAGTACTATTCTAATATAGAGCTGAACAAGGTGGTTTCGAACTACAGGTATATTAGTACTGAGAAAAAACACACAAGCTACTGCAAACATTAAGGCCGCGCACTTGACCTCGTGTTATTCCGAGTGCAGTCAAAATCTCCACTTCCCCTGTCGACGTAAACCAGGGCTTGCACACGTTTTCAACGACAGGTAGTAACATGCAGCATACTTCCGACGTCGAGGCTGTAAAAACTTCACATACATGGTAAAAGAACAAGCGCTAGCATATTCTTAGTTTATTTCTACAAACAAATATGACAATATGGATCTACGCTACCGTGTGCTTCTGTAACTACACTATCTAAGGGATGCTGACGTTGTGCACTAGAAAGAAGCGGTGTGCGGCGCTCATAGTTACTGATCAAGAAAGATTACCCAGGTCGCACTCGTTCTCCGTATCTTCTGCTATGGTTTCCATGGCAGGGCACGCCCCTCGCAGCTGTTCATGGAGCGAGGGGTGGTGGGCCTCGCTGCCTGGAGCTCCGTGCCGTCGAGATCACTGCCCGCACTCACTCTACGTTCAAGCCCGCACTGCGCCGTCACCAGCGCGCCAAACGACGGGTGCCCGTGCACGCCGCTAGGTGGCAGCCCGGTCGCTCCAATCACTACGTGGTTCCCGAATGCTGCGGCAGAGGGAGACTCGTGACAAGGGGAGCGATTGCAACGCCAAAGTTGCAAATGTTCGTCTCTTCTTCGCTGTCGTAGATAAAGCCTTATTGAAATCATAATTACGTAAAAAATTATTTATTAAACTAGTAACTTAGAAACGTAGTTGCAAGTAAGAGCCGTTTGACTTTCAAGCAAAGGGTCCAGTCCTGGAATTGTAAATAAATTCAATTCCGGTCCAGGAGAGAAAATCAGCACGCATAAATAGGTTGTGGACCGTAAAGAACCTTTTTTCCGGGTCAATTTAAATAAGGTCCACGAACCCCCCCCCTTTTTTTTTTTTGAGATCAGCTTCAAATTGGGTCCAAGTTCCGTATTGAAATGAATCAATAAACAAGTTGTGACAGAATTTAAATTGTGCGAGAATCAAAAGTTCCGATCCTGTTACGGAACCCAATGTATGGGTTACTGGATTTCTTAACGATCCCAGGGTTGGGGGGGGGGGGGGTAAAGGTCCAGGAATTGTAAATAAATTCAATTCCCGTCCTGAAGAGAAAATCATCAAGTGTAAATGGGCTGTAGACCGTAAAGAACCTTTTTACGTTTTTGAAGTGCGATCCAAACAGGGACGTGCGGTGACCTTGTCACTTGGGGTAGAAATTGATTATGTCTTCAAAGCATCACTATCACCTCCCCCCCCCCCACCGGGCCGACATTCAAATGTATAGATTTCAGTGTTATTTCAACAATGACGAAAGAATTAATTATTTCACAGAACCTAAATTATAACATTACATAAATAGTATGTTAGAAGAGTTAAACAGCAGCTGTGAGAAGTATGGGATGAAGATTAATGTAAAGAAGACAAAGGCAATGGTTATAGGACGGAAACCAAGGACTATTAATGTCAGAGCAAACAGTGAAAGAATCCAGCAAGTGGATAGCTTCAAGTACCTAGGACATATACTACCTAAGCATACATACATACCTAAGCAGTGACATGAGCTGCAAACAAGAAGTGCAAATGAGAATCGCAATAGCAAAAGAAGCTTTCAATAGAAGAAACAATTTTTTTTTGTGAATCCATGGACATAGGTCTAAGGAAGAGATTAGTGAAATGTTTCGTGTGGAGTGTAGCACTATATGGTGCAGAAACCTGGACGTTGAGAAGAAATGAAGTAAAACGACTCGAAGCTTTTCAAATGTGGACATGGCGAAACATGGAGCGTGTAAAATGGACGGACAAGGTAAGAAACGAAGCCGTAAAGAGTTGGTGAAAAAAGATCTATACTGGAGACCATCAAGAAGAGGAAAAGAAACTGGTTAGGACACTAAGAAGGAACTGCCTGCTAAGAGATGCCTTGGAGGGAATGGTTGAAGGAAGAAAAGTCCGTGGAAGAAAGAGATATCAGCTTATGGATGATATTAAATTAACTGGGTCGTATACGCTATTACCAAGCGTAAGGTGGAGAATAGGGAAAGCTGGAGATTGCAGTGAAAAACCTGCCAATTAGGCAGAAAACAATGAATGAATGAATGAATGAATGAATAATAATAACTTTTTGATTGGGCCTATGCACACAAGAGCCGCGATGAACTAGTTGGTAGGGTGCCTGACTGCCATGCGGGGGACCGGATTTGATTCCTGGGGTTTGGTAATCTAAGCTCGGAATTTTTCCGCCCTTGTCCCCGCATAAAGCGCCTCTGCGGCTCACCTAACCTCAAATCAATGGGTACCTGGAGGTAAAGGCGGCCGGAACGTGGTGCTAATCAGATCACATCACCTCCGAAATGGGCCGAAATCGAGAATGTGAGGGTCCCTACCTTACATCGCCTAAATATGCCTTCATGGCATGGTGCTATATACATTTGGACCTTCACCTATGCAGGCAACCACGCACACACAGCAGACAGGGAATTTTAAGAAAGCGCTCTTTGAAAACAATAAGCACTTGAAAGAAAGGCTTGGAGTTCAAATTCCTAGTACAAATTGAACACTTCGGTCTTTCCTCATCACTACCATGAGTTCATTAGCCATTTTTATTGTCGCATCGCAATTAAAAGTTAAAAAACCAAAAACGTGACATGAAATGGCAAAAAATGTAAATTAGCATAGCGAGAAAACCGATAAGAGATTATATGTACGTAATTTGACCATTGTACAGTTTTTTACTGTACTTTGACAAAGTACAGGGTGAGTCAAAAGTCCGACACCATTCTATTAATTTGAAAACGACTTGACGGAGGGCAATGAAATTTCGGTTGATTTGATTGATTTGGTGTTTTTTAAGTCCACTTTATGCACAGTAAGGCTAATCGGGACTGGACCTACAGTTTAAAGTGGGATCCGAACCACTTGTGCCTATCGAACCCGGGACCCCTTGATTACAAGGCAATGACGCTACCACTGCGCCATGGGGGAGGCCCAATGAAATTTCGGATATGGGTAATTGGGGTGGGGCACACCAGATGGGGCTAGTGTATATCATGGCGGCCATCTTAAAAGACGCCATCTTGGAATTACATTCAGATTTTTAAATGGGAAGGGGGTCATGTAGCATATCATTTTACATGTGCGTTTTCTCAGAAATAAGAATATGCAGTTATTTTCCTCCTAACTTTATTTGGTGAGGATATTTTCACAGTTGAAGTTCACATTTACTTTCCTACAGGATGTGCTCTATGTGTTACCCGTTCTGTGCTACACACAATGTAAGAAGATTCAGTCAGTCCTCGTGTACACGCAATAACACTGCACTGTAGAAGCCAGTTATGAGGCCAGCTTAGTAGTGAAAGAAATTTGTAAGTACCAGAGTATTTTCCTTTTTATTATTAATATTTATTTTATGTGGGACTGTAAATATTTGTGAACAGTGTGAGCTATGCATCCCTAGTAATAGATGCACAATGAATATGTCCTTATAGAGTAATCTTGATCTGGTCTGTATTATTTTAGTGACTAAGCTGCACTATCAAGTAAAGAGGCACCAGGTTCTTTCGATACCGGTGAGCGGAGTCTCCCACAACTGCAAATCGGGAACCTATTGTACGGGTAGTTCAGCGCTGGAGTTCATTCGTGCTAGCTGAGTAAAAACGAACTGCAGCAGGAACCGTCGTAACACATGCATGCCGCCAGGAATTTTGGCAGGAGGAGGCAAACTCGGGGAAAGAAAGTACGTTTCATTTATGAAACACTAAACACAAACCTAAGTACAGAGCATTCCCTGACATTCGCTACGAGACTCTGCGGCAAGCGGCCCGGCGTCAGCGCTTGTGTTTCCCGGTGAACGGGTCCGTGACAGTCGCACGCTACAGCCTGTTTTTTTTCGCTCTCCTTCCCTTTCTGTTGACGTTGCAGACTGACGCCAGTATAATCCTCCCTCGGAAGTATCCGTGTGTTGAAGATTGTGGCTTAATATGGCACCACAAAAGTTTACATTATCTTGTCGAGCATTACTTCGGAAAGAGGAATTGTGGAGAATTGCGACGACGTTTTGCAACGAAATTTCCTGGTGTTCCCGTTCCACATAGGACCACTATATTAAACCTCGTAAAAGAGTTTAGAGTAACAGGGTCAGTTCTGAATAAAAGTGGAAAGAGAAACCCACGTGTACTTACTGAGGAAAAACTCGATGAGATAGGACAAAGGTTAGAACAGTCTCCTCGGAAATCTATCCGCCGCCTCCCACAAGAAACGGGTGTTTCAAAAACCACAGCATTTAGAGCCGCTAAAATTCTTAAAAATTTAAGCCCTACAGAGTGACAATAGTGTATGAATTACAGCCTAGAGATAATGCGAGAAATCTAAAAAATAAAGTATACAAAGACAATCCGCACACCATTTGTGAGTTAAAAGAGAGTATTGTACGAGAAATCGGGAGAATTACAGTAGACGAACTTGCACGTGTAAATGCCAATTTCCTTCGGAGATGCCAGGAATGTGTTGCAGCAGAGGGACATCATTTTCAACACCTTCTGTAGTCAAGGTTAGTACACAATATGAAAACTGTAATTTTAATAGCCGACTCTAGCGACTGTCGCGGACCCCGTCCACCGGGAAAGACAAGCGCTGATGGCGGCCCGCTTGCCGCCGAGTCTCGTAGCGAATGTCAGGGAATGCTCTGTATATGAACGCATTGTAAAAATATGAACACATGCAATATGCATTCAATAAATAACCGGAAAAATAGTATAAACAATCTAAAATACGACCGTGATTGTTATGTGTTTGTTATTTTGTGAAGGCATCTCTAAGCCAGATGCCTGCCTCGTGCACGGGTTGCTGGGAAACAGTTACACATATGGCAGCACCCTTTCAGGAGTGCTCCAAGCTGTTGTGAGATTTTTGTTGAGTGAAGGCATGAAACTGATAGAAATTCATCGCCGCATGGCAGTTCAGTACAGTGACAACTGTATGAGCCAATCACAAGTGTACAAGTGGGCTGAGAAGTTCGAACAGGGCATAAGGAGTGTTGAAGATTCTTCGTGTCCAGGTCGCTCTGTCACTGCAGTCATGGAAAGCAACATTGCTCAAGTGGAGGACTTGCCGGAAAGGCCATGTTAACTTTGTTTTGGACCACAAGGGGCCAATTCTTGAACATTACAAACCCAGAGGTCATAATGTAAACAGTACCACCCACTCCAACCTTTTGCTGAAAAAACTAAAACCAGCCATTCTGCAGAGACGACGTGGTCTGGTGTGCTCTTGCTCCATGACAATGCGAGACACACTGCCAATGTCACATTGACTACCATCGAGGATCTAAATTTTGAGTGCTTACCCCACCCTCCATACTTGCCCGATCTTGCACCTTCCGATTTCCACACGTTTGGCCCACTCAAAGATGGACTAAGTCGATCGAGGTTCCAGAATGACGATGTCCAATCAGCTGTGCACGAGTGGTTATGCACACGTCCAAAATACTTTTTTTTTCCTGTGCAATCAGTGCCCTTATCAAGCGCTGACGTAGGTGTATTGAACTAGGGGGGACCTATGTTGAAACATAGTACTGTAGTTCTTTTGGTGTTTGTAATAAATATTTGTTACAACATATTTCCGGTTATATATTGAATGAGCCTTGTACAATTTCCTATACTTGTAGAAGGTGACACAACACAGTTATTCCCGAAACAAAAACTGGAGATGCCTACCAAATAAGTCAATCACTCTAGAAAGGAAGTTTGTATCACTTTGCACTATTAATCGGTGAACCCTTAACATACACAATTCTGGAAGTCGATCACGTGACATGGTTGATCTTAGCCATGTCTTCACATGTCAAATTGTGCTGAAAGATCCCTCAATAGAGGAACTAGTAGTTTGTGAAGTCAAATCACTGCACTATTTGCATCAGTAGCTACAGAAGGATACAATGAAGCGGTGTGAATCATGTTTTGAATAGTAACGGCATGGTCCACTTAAAAAAAAAAAAAACTGCTTGTAGCCTCAGCCTCCAGCTTATCAAGCATACAGGACTTCACAGTTGTCAATTTTGTTATCAACTTGCTGTACTCATCAAACAGGGACATCAGAACCCCACCCCCCGGGGGGGGGGGGTGTTTGCCCTCACACTCATCCTCGGGGGGGGGGGGGCAATGGTCACAATCTAAAAATGAGATACTGTATATATATTTTTTCCAACTTATCTCTGGTTTTGAAGAAAATGGAAAATTATTTTTGCACTAGTTGGATGAACGTAGCCTCAAGTACCAGCAAGAACTACGTGACACAAAGATGACGTGCAGATTAGAATTGCAGCCACGTCTCCACAAATCAAGTATAATGTGGAATTATCGCCATAGGAATTCGCTGCTTCCGTTTCCAGTTTTCCATTGAATCTACCAGGTTTTGTACGTACAGGCGAGGTCAGTGTGAAACATAAACCCAGTGTATCCTGGTGGGAAAGGAATGAGAGGGGGGGGGGGGTGTGCAGAGGAAGCTTAATTTTAATCTCTTCTGTTCCATCTACAACTACATAGCAAGGGCTCCGAACAAGGAGGGGCAGATGGAGCTTGAACCTTATAAGTTAAAATTCAAGGATGAAGACTAGGGATGTGCCGAAGCCGATTACAGATGTATGAAAATCGGCCGAAATTGACACATCGGAATCGGCAAAAATCCGATATTTAAACCGGTACAGATTATGCTCGAGTTTTTACCTTCTAATAAGTTTTATATTCTAGTTTTGTACGATTTACTGAAAATTTGGTTATGATTCGTCATTATTGTAGAGTTTTTGTAATAAAATTATTGCAAACTCTCATTTAGAGTATCAACCTAACTATAAATCAGAAATAAAACAGTACATTGCTGAACCAGGATCTGCTGGTGTATTGGAAATTCAAAAATGAATATTCAAACCTGAAGCAAGTCCTGAGAAAATACTTGGGCATACCTGCTGCATCAGTATTCAGTGATTGAGTGTTCAGTGTTGCTGAACAGATTTGAGATAAGAGAAGAAGTAGGTTACTTCCTGAGGTGCTTCCAAATTTTGTGTTTCTGAAGTTGAATCTGGCAGAACAGGAATTCATTTTGCATTGCAAAGAACTGCTTGTGTACTAATATTAAATCTCTTGAGAATCCATGTTCTTCTTAAAGGTTCACATAACCACCTTTTGTAGATGCAAATGTACATTCGCATCTCTTGAGAATATATATGTATATACATATGATATGCAATAGAAATGTACATGGCACATTTATTTTTTGTCATGCCGAAAATAACATCCCATTTCTGTTTAATAATCTTATGTATCAGAATCGGTTAAATATCGGCATCGGTATCGGTTCCAAAAATTATCGGTGAGTACATCAGCATCGGTAAATTTTCAGCTTCGTCACATCCCTATTGAAGACATTCAAGACAATAGTGATAAGACGAGACTAGATCATCCAAGACTTGTCGAAACAAGACCAAAGATAGGACAGACCTCTGTTAAATCTAGACGGAAAAGTGAACAGAACAGGTATTTACACTTCAATACGAGACCTAGAACAAGATAGGCAAATACAACTGGAGACAAGACCGAGAACAAGGTAACCTTTCCTTCGAGACAAAACGAGACACTGGCAAGTACTGCCTCAGTAATATCCGTGCTGTTCCCTCAGTGGCGGAACAACTTTACGGTGCCCCCTTCCCAACATAAGAGAAAAAAATTCTCCTGTCCTCAATTATCTCCACCTACCACTTGTCTAAAGTTCTTTTCAATGTTTTGATCTTTCACCCCCCCCTTACAAATTTCAGCACCTATGCCCCTAACTACAGACCTACCATGCATGTCGTAAAATGTCACAGTATTTCCTATTATTCAATCTAGCTCTGCAAATTATTTATCAATATCGGAGAAATTTGAAAAAGGCGCCCCCTAGCGATGAGATCCACCAAACACACAAGATCCTCAGGTGAAAGTGGTTGCCCCACACCCTGCCCCAATCTGCTCTTGCAGCCATTTTGGCAATAACTTTTCTCGAAATTACTTATCTTTCAGTCAAACCAGGCTTCCTTGGACCAACGCTTCTCCGAAAATTTTGAAAGTCATTTGGAAATTGCGATCGATGCATTGAGGATATTTTTAATGCGTCGTAGCATGTGTCGTAAAATGTTATAATTTTGCATTTCATTCTCTGTGCATATATCACGTGCCATGTAGGTGCATGTGGGGGTAAGGCATTCTCGATCTCTGCCATTTTGCAGGAGATGTGAACAGCATCGCGCTCCGGTCGCCTTTACCTCCCAGGGTTGTCCCTAGGTATATATTGATTTGAGGTTGGGCGAGCCCCGGAGCCGCTTTATGAGGTGACAAGGCCGGACCTTATATCACCCACACCGGGAATCAAACATGGGCCACCTGCATGGCAGTCAGACTATACCACCGCGACTCCGGAAAGTTGACATTTCACTCCAAATGTGCAAATTATTTTTCAAAATGTGAGAAAGATAAGATAAGACTCTCGACGGAAAATGCTCACTTCTCCTCAAGAGCTTCAGAAGGAAGGGGGTTAGTATATTTTGAAACATATAGCAATGAGAAAGTGAATATCCCAATGTTTATTTTTTTATTTATCGTGTTCAGTTTCTTGACATAAACCAACATTCCAAGCTAAGGCGTAGGTCAGGAAGCTGCATTCACTTTGCCAACACAGTAGCCAAACAGTCTAAGCCTATTCAGAAACAGAGCAGTTTCGGATCAAGGATTCCTTTGCATGCAAATCCTGGTCGCTACTTCGGTCTTTGTGGAAATAATCTCTTGTTAGGAACCCCCGCAGGCAAGAAGGTCATTGGCTGTATGAAAGAGAGTGCCTGCCTCAGACAGCATATTCTTGGAAATTACAGTTCCATCTTCCCTTCCTTTTGGTCCTTATTGTCCAGAGAATAGCTGCATTTTGAATGGCATTTTGAAAATATTGGAAAAGTCATGTCGGAAGATCACTGTACAGATGTCAGTCGCCTGATTAATAGGGTCATTCAACAAAACGCATTCTTGGCCCATCCTGAAAATCTCCTGCTGGCTTTAATAACCGACAAATCCCAAAAATAAGAAGTTTTGGTTGGCAAAGAATTAAGAAAGCAAGAGGATTGAAAAAAAGGCAAAAGAATTTGCACTTTTGTTTTACCAACCATCAATTTTAATGCAGACCAATACTATGACATGGTTGATTGGGCTTCATGCTCCCTCCACGAGCCTACGTTGGCCAATAATATTACAAATGAATAAGTAGATGACTACATTAAAAAAAAATATATAGTGGAAATTCAAGACTTCCCCTGCCACATACAAGGAGTGGAGCGACTTGTGAAAATTATCACAGAGGCTGCTTCTTCCGTTTTCGGCGCCAGCGCACGTGATGGCTACATCAAAGCGAAATTGGAATCTAGAGAACATATGCCGACATTTCGAACAAAAAGTGACTACAAAGTTCAAGGAGAAAACTAGAAGAAAATCTTGGCCTGCCCCTTAGTAAAATTATGTCTGCCAACATCATTTGGGTGGGTGGAGCTCGCAGTCCAGCCACCTCCTCGTGGTGAGCTCTGGGTTATTTTCAAAGCATAATAAGCTATGAAAATAAGCGAAGTGCTGGACAGTAATTGAGGAACTGTTAGCAATTAGAAAGCCAAAATATTTTATTTAGTCTTTTATATCGGAAAACTTTCGAATAAAACACAGTCGAAACCAATTGGAAACCATCAATAAAAAAATATGGAGTTTTTAGCCTCAAATTGACAATTTTTGACCAAAAGCATACGTAAACAGCATAGGAAACCACCCCTAAGGCACGAATGTAACATATTTGCCATAAACAAAACAATAAACGACCATAATGCAGAAAAAAACACATGAAATAGCCAAATAATGACATTTTTGTGAAATTGTTGTGCGTGTTGCATAACCAAATCACTATCAAAACTTCAAGGTCGATGCGCGCCGCCTAAACGACTTCCAAAAAATCTGAAAAAAATCAGACGTGTTTTTGGTCACAAATGGCCACTTTTCCACACTAGCCACCTTAACATTTCGAAAAAAAGTTTTTTTCGATACACCCTAATGTGTTGGTATTGACTGGATCGTCAATATCGAAATTTTCAGTAGCGTCAATAACTGTATCGTTGATATTTTTGATATTCGATACATAGACTCAATATCGATATGGAACTTTGATATCGATTCTTCGATATCGCACAGCCCTACTTCCAACCTACATTGAGCATAAGTAATAAAAGACAAACATCAATCACATGCTGCAACCTGTTCATCTCCTTCGAGAATGAAAGTAGACAACAAGAAATTTTTCCTGTTATCCTTCTCTGAATATAAGTAAAACAAATGTCATTCATAACATCTCCCTCAGAAAAAAGAGAAATGGAGATTTCCTACAGTGCATCAAGACACATCACTCCCACAACATGGTTAATGCGCACATAAAAATAAGACTGAATTCAGTACTTACATGCAGTGTAACCGAATTCATCTTCACGTTCTGGATCAGCTTCAATTTCTTCCTTTGTTCTTCTAACATTTCCTGCACTAGCTCGATGGATCTGAAAAGAAGAAAAATATGTATTGCTTACTATAAGGAACAGTGCAAATAAGCAAAGCAATTCAAAGAGAATACAAACTAATGATACATTACAGGAACACAGAATATTTTAGTGACGATGTTTGGAGTGTAAAGGCATGATTCTTTTATTTATTTAACCATCCAACTTCTTGTTGTGGCTTTCTAAAGTAATACGTGAGATTGTGAAAAATGTACTTGATTATGAACATTCAAACATAAAAGTCATTTCATATGCATTCGTTAACCTTAATTGTACATTAGCAGAGCAGTGCCAGGGTGGGGAATTTTCTATCTTTTAACTAATGCATTAGGGGTGTAAAGGGTGAGGCTTCCACACAGTACACCAAACTGTTAACCTCACTTCCATATAGTACACTTAATTGTCAACCTCACTTCCACATAGTACACCCAATTGTCAACCTCACTTCCACATAGTACACCCAATTATCAACCTCACTTCCACATAGTACACCCAATTGTCAACCTCACTTCCACATAGTACACCCAATTGTCAACCTCACTTCCACATAGTACACCCAATTGTCAACCTCACTTCCACATAGTACACCCAATTGTCAACCTCACTTCCACATAGTACACCCAATTGTCAACCTCACTTCCACATAGTACACCCAATTGTCAACCTCACTTCCACATAGTACACCCAATTGTCAACCTCACTTCCATGTAGTAATGTAGTACACCCAATTGTCAACCTCACTTCCATGTAGTAATGTAGTACACCCAATTGTCAACCTCACTTCCATGTAGTACACCCAATTGTCAACCTCACTTCCACATAGTACACCCAATTGTCAACCTCACTTCCACATAGTACACCCAATTGTCAACCTCACTTCCACACAGTACACCAAACTGTTAACCTCACTTCCAGATAGTACACTTAATTGTCAACCTCACTTCCACATAGTACACCCAATTATCAACCTCACTTCCACATAGTACACCCAATTGTCAACCTCACTTCCACATAGTACACCCAATTGTCAACCTCACTTCCACATAGTACACCCAATTGTCAACCTCACTTCCATGTAGTACACCCAATTGTCAACCTCACTTCCACATAGTACACCCAATTTTCAACCTCACTTCCACATAGTACACCCAATTGTCAACCTCACTTCCACATAGTACACCCAATTGTCAACCTCACTTCCACTTAGTACACCCAATTGTCAACCTCACTTCCATGTAGTAATGTAGTACACCCAATTGTCAACCTCACTTCCACATAGTACACCCAATTATCAACCTCACTTCCACATAGTACACCCAATTGTCAACCTCACTTCCACATAGTACACCCAATTGTCAACCTCACTTCCACATAGTACACCCAATTGTCAACCTCAACTCCATGTAGTACACCTAATTGTCAACCTCACTTCCACATAGTACACCCAATTGTCAACCTCACTTCCACATAGTACACCCAATTTTCAAATTCACTTCCACATAGTACACCCAATTTTCAACCTCTCTTCCACATAGTACACCCAATTGTCAACCTCACTTCCACATAGTACACCCAATTGTCAACCTCACTTCCACATAGTACACCCAATTGTCAACCTCACTTCCACATAGTACACCCAATTGTCAACCTCACTTCCACATAGTACACCCAATTGTCAACCTCACTTCCATGTAGTAATGTAGTACACCCAATTGTCAACCTCACTTCCATGTAGTAATGTATTACACCCAATTGTCAACCTCACTTCCATGTAGTACACCCAATTGTCAACCTCACTTCCACATAGTACACCCAATTTTCAACCTCACTTCCACATAGTACACCCAATTATCAACCTCACTTCCACATAGTACACCCAATTGTCAACCTCACTTCCACATAGTACACCCAATTGTCAACCTCACTTCCACATAGTACACCCAATTGTCAACCTCACTTCCATGTAGTACACCCAATTGTCAACCTCACTTCCACATAGTACACCCAATTTTCAACCTCACTTCCACATAGTACACCCAATTGTCAACCTCACTTCCACATAGTACACCCAATTGTCAACCTCACTTCCACATAGTACACCCAATTGTCAACCTCACTTCCATGTAGTACACCCAATTGTCAACCTCACTTCCACATAGTACACCCAATTTTCAACCTCACTTCCACATAGTACACCCAATTTTCAACCTCTCTTCCACATAGTACACCCAATTGTCAACCTCACTTCCACATAGTACACCCAATTGTCAACCTCACTTCCATGTAGTACACCCAATTGTCAACCTCACTTCCATGTAGTACACCCAATTGTCAACCTCACTTCCACATAGTACACCCAATTTTCAACCTCACTTCCACTAGTACACCCAATTGTCAACCTCACTTCCACTTAGTACACCCAATTGTCAACCTCACTTCCATGTAGTAATGTAGTACACCCAATTGTCAACCTCACTTCCACATAGTACACCCAATTATCAACCTCACTTCCACATAGTACACCCAATTGTCAACCTCACTTCCACATAGTACATCCAATTGTCAACCTCACTTCCACATAGTACACCCAATTGTCAACCTCACTTCCATGTAGTACACCTAATTGTCAACCTCACTTCCACATAGTACACCCAATTGTCAACCTCACTTCCACATAGTACACCCAATTTTCAAACTCACTTCCACATAGTACACCCAATTTTCAACCTCTCTTCCACATAGTACACCCAATTGTCAACCTCACTTCCACATAGTACACCCAATTGTCAACCTCACTTCCACATAGTACACCCAATTGTCAACCTCACTTCCACATAGTACACCCAATTGTCAACCTCACTTCCACATAGTACACCCAATTGTCAACCTCACTTCCATGTAGTAATGTAGTACACCCAATTGTCAACCTCACTTCCATGTAGTAATGTATTACACCCAATTGTCAACCTCACTTCCATGTAGTACACCCAATTGTCAACCTCACTTCCACATAGTACACCCAATTTTCAACCTCACTTCCACATAGTACACCCAATTTTCAACCTCTCTTCCACATAGTACACCCAATTATCAACCTCACTTGCACATAGTACACCCAATTGTCAACCTCACTTGCACATAGTACACCTAATTGTCAACCTCACTTCCGTGGGAGACTAGGAGGGAAGTTGAGTGGTGAAAGTGCAGTGTTGCCAACCGTATGGTCCTGACTATACATGTAAGGAAAATTAATTGCATGTATGAATGTACGGTCCAGACCTTTGTCCGTACGCTAACGGCTTATCAAAATTATCCCTAATATTTCCCTAAGAAATTCTTAAACCAAACATATGGACCTAGAGACAAAAATACGGTCCGTTTGCCTGGTGCGTAGAGAGAAGCAGGGAAATCAGGTAACTCCAGTCTCTCATTACACAATCCAGTTCATTGGTGGAGCCATCTTGCATCACTACTTGTGCAGAGATTTGTTCTTGTTCGCTTGGTCTACAGATAGCTGGTACTGGGTATAATTAAGTCTTGAAACTTTCCTAGTGGTGAATGACGAAAAGATTCTCTCAAGCTGTCAACCTGGTGAGTTGTGAAAAGGATTCCAAGCTTTTGAGAGCTAATGTCAGGGTAGATGTGAGAATAGAATAGAATGGTCTTTATTTAAGCAGACGTGTTTCGCCCTCGTGGGCCGTTCTTACAACCAACCCTTGTCAAAGATACAATAAATGAATAAAAACAAAGAAAAAACACATTAATCATGATAATACAATAAGATAATATAAAAATTATACAATAATAAAATGATACATTGAATTAGTAACTATAAAGGCAAGTAATAAGTCTTCAATAGTTCATTGTGTGTGTTTGGGGGGGGGGGAGCAGTGTTAGATATGCATTGTATGATGTGCAAGTGCAGGTGCAATTGTTAACATATGAAGGTTCATGTAGTTGTTGGGACAATAAGTTCTTAGTCGTTTCTTAAAACTTTGATTGTAAATAATGTTAGTCAATGGTGCAAGCAGTTTGTTCCATTCCCTGATCCCTGTAGCAATGAAGGACTTGTTATATGTGGCGATTTTATGTTTGGGGATTTTTAGATTGTGCTTCTTGCGGATATTATGTTCGGCTGATGTTCTACGAGAACAGATCTTATCGGATAAGTATTTTGGGGAGCCACTCTTAAGTATTTTGTGCATCAAGGTGAGTGTTAAGTATTTTCTTCTATTGTTAATGTTTAGTCAAGAAAGTTTCTTTAAATAGGGGGATACATGTTCCTTTCTGTTTAGGTTAAATATGAAACGTATACAACAATTCTGAATTTTTTAAGTTTATAGTTTAGGCCCTGGGATATATTACTGTACACTGGAGCGCAATAGTCTAGTGTGGATAGGCGATCTTTAACATTAGCGTCCAGAGTGTTTTAAATTATACAAAGATTTAAGTTTCCCCATACAGCTTTTCACAACAAATTCTACTTGTGCCTCCCAATTTATATGTCTATTGAACACAATCCCCAAATTTTTGCTTGTATCCACTTCGCTTAGTGGTATACTGCCGAGAGTTGGAGGAGAAGGTGCATTTTTGTAAAGTTTTTTAAGTGTACCATGAAGCAAGATTTTGTTGGATTTAATTGAAGGGAGTTCCTCCGTGACCAATTTGTTATAGCATCAAGGTCGAATTGGAGTTTGGTCATCGCATTATCGTAGTTTTCTGTATTACACTGAATATAGATTTGAGAATTGTCAGCATACTGATGGTAGTGGCAATTTTGCACGGTCAAAATCAACTACGTAAATCATATATAGTAGTGGACCTAATATACTTCCTTGGGGGATGCCTTGTTGAACAGCCAACCATTTAGAGTACGTAACTTCCGGTTCCCGGTATTTCACACGTTGTTTTCTGTTGTCTAAATATGAATGAAAACGAAACCAATTTAACGAGTTTCCAGTAACGCCATTTTCGCCAATAGCAATTCATGATCGAACGCTCTTGAATAGTCCAACAAGACTAAAAGTGTAACTTTATTTTCGTCTATCCCTTTACTTATATTGTGTACAATATCTACCAGCACAGTGCAAGTACTATGCATTTTTGTAAAACCAGATTGAAAGCACGGTAGGAAACCTTGAATATGTGGAAGTATTTGTTCATAAATTACTTTTTCAAGTATTTTGGACATTGTGGATAGAATGCTGATAGGTCGTAGATCTTTAATTTCTGTGGGGTTGGATTTTTTAGGTATAGGTGTTACTTCGCATTTATTCCACTCTTGAGGGAATCAACCTTTGGAAATGGAGAGATTGATAACATGCGTAAGAGCTTCTAAGCAAAAGGGGATGCAATGTTGCAGAACAGTTATGTTTATGCCATCATAACAGCACGCGTCTCATTTCATTTTGTTTATTATTTTACATACTTGTTTGCTACTTACTGGGGTAAAAAGAAATGGGTCATTGTTGGGTTGCTGAAGATAAGTGTTAGTTTCATCACTCACCGCTGCATTGCTATCTGGGGGTGCATTCTGGTTAACAAAAAACTAGTTTACTGCACCAGGCCGAAATGTATCTGAGGAGAGTACATTTCTCTTTTCATTTGGTAAAAGTCCCTGGCTTTTGAGATTAGACCATACGTTCTTAGCATTTTTTATATTCATATTTACAGTTTCGTTATAGTGTTTAAATTTTGCATTTTGAGAAGTGTAGATAACGAGTGACGTTAGCTGTCGAAAGCTTGGAATCCTTTCCCAAATCACCTGGTCGATAGCCAGAGAGAATCGTTTCTTCTTTTACCTACTCCAAGATAAATTAATAATTATCAAAGCTGTTTTAAATAATATCCACTTACTTCCCGGCCCTTCTTTGTAGTTACTTTTCCTTCCAGATTAATAATTTCACCCAAATCATCATCATCTTCATCATCATCTTCTGGCTCACTAGATATATAGACTGGAGTAGGAGTCCGTGCCTCTGGAATGGGAGTTTCCAAACCAGGCTGCAAAGAAATGATAAAATTAATACATCATTTGGATCAGTACATCAATTATTTAGTTTCTTCTACTTTGTAGCGCATGATGTTCAGGTGCTAAAGTGACAGTGTAAAACAATGAATATTAATTTTTTGGAGAGATATCTAATATGGTTGGTTAACCTGATTACCACAGCACATAAAACAGCAGATGTAAATAAGATATTCATTTTGAGAGAGAGAGACCTCACACATCCCTTCAGTGTTTGCCCTTTCATGATGCAACAACCAATCACATTTCTTGAAAGCAGTGGTGGCTTGAAGGGCAGAGCCGCCATGCCATGGCACTACCCTCAGAAGAAACTCATACCTAGCCCAAACGGCAAGCACGTCAAGGTCAAGCGGTGCACGAGTGTATAACGTGATATCCTGCCTATCAACTGTGTGATTTCCAAGGATGTGCGGTGATCAGTTCCGCTGTAGCTCGTCGACAAAGTGAACCGTACATCTGTGCTCCGTCGGAAAAATGTTAAGTGTGAAAGTGGAACAGCATATTAATTTGATGTCTCTTATGAAACTCGAAAAATCTGCCACAGAAACTTATGGTTTGTTGAAGGAAGTATACAGAGATGAGTGTTTATCACGCAGGCAAGTGTTTGAGTGGTTTCAAAGGTTTAAAGAGGGACGAGAAGTGATCGCGGACGACACGCGTCTTGGACAGCCTTGCACGTCAAAAAACGGAATCAAACATTGCAAATGTCGGTGAATTGATTCAAAAAGATCGTTGCTTGAGTATTCGTGCTATTGCAAAACAACCAACATTATTAAATTACGGTGCTGACGACCCTTCGTGAGCGAGTAAGAAGACGACGACCTGATTTGTGGAAAAGCAAGTCATGGATTCTTCATCAGGAAAATGCTCCTGCCCACACGGCATTGTCAGTCAAGGCTTTTTTGGCCAAGCATGGGATCCCAGTGTTAGAACATCCACCCTATTTGCCGGATCTCGCTCCGTGACTTTATTTTATTCCCAAAGGTAAATCAGCACTAAAAGGAACCAGATTTACGACCGTAGAATCTGTGAAAACAAAAGCGACGGAGGTCATGAACATGGTTTCAGAAAATGATTTCCAGCACTGCTTCCAGCAATGGAAGATTCGTATGGAGCAGTGTATCGATAGTTCAGGGGAGTACTTTGAAGAGGACAATGTTCGTATTGTACAAAATAACCAATAACAGATTTTGTAGCAACAGTCCGTTTTTTTTCTAGCCACACTTCGTACAAGGACATTTGAATCTCGCAATTGGCCAAGCTGACGACTGCCCCAACCTCCACGCGGCTGTTTTGTACCCTTGCGAGACAACTGCCCGAGCCGTCCAAGAGCTGCCCTAACCAAGTTGACACATGTGCAGAGGGTTCAAAATGTCTCAGCGGGGAACAAGGTAGTGGGAAGGGAAGGGGTATGCATAAGACACCAGCCGAGCCCATTTTCGCTTGGCACGATGAGGGACATAGTTGCCACCTTTAAAGATAAATCGCTAAATATGACTGATTTGTAAGACCCGTGGAAAGTAATTCGTGAGAAAGGTACTATCTACTTTTCTGCCTATTTTCGAAAAAACGAACGTAGTATTTATTCGAAGTTAAATGAACATTTAGATGTAAGATAGATGCGTCCGAAGGGCCATCCAGACTTTTATATTTTTTATAAAGTAAAAAATCCTATGGTGATGCGAGTTTCCTTTGACGTTTCTTTCACAACAAATGTCTAGGATATTCCGTCCAGTTGGAATATGGGTGCATTGAGGGAGGAGAAGGTGAGAAGATTTGTTTCTCCCTTCTTCCTGTAATTGTTGTGTTTTTAGGAAAGTGCCTGTAGTGTATAAGAGATAGGTTAGAGAGTGAAGATTAATCGGATTAGTGCATTGTTACTTATTACACACACTGTTTTCCACGTTTCCAAACAAGGATAAATTAAAAGTTAAACATCTTGCCCAGTGGTGCAAGCACAAGGAGGGGGCAGGGTGGGGGCATTGCGGAGTTTTCTTTCTTTCTCCTTTCTTGATAACGTTGACAGTACCCATCATTGCAGCCGCCGGCCGCCACTGCTTTAAAGTATTCTGGAAGTTATAACAATGTCAACATATTTTAAATAAAAATAATATGTTTTACAACAACAACAAAATTAAGCCAATCATCAATAAAGCTCACAGTCGGGCAGTATCTAGAAATATGTTTCGTAAAGGGGGGTCTGAACAAAGTGTCTCAAAATAATAATAATAATAATAATAATAATGTTTAAACAAAAATAATAATTATATTAAATTAATGAAAATAGTATTAATTAAAATATAAATGAATAGGTAAAAGATCGGTACAAGAATAGTGATATAACAAGCCTGTATTCATTATCTAGCTTATGTGTACTCAAGGTCAGCAAAATTCGTACAAAAAAAACCTGCCCTGGCAAGGAAATGTCAAATAGATAAAAAATTGAATATTTATTAAATATTAAACAAAAGGTTGTTAGATCCGTTAACAAAAAGTAAAAAGTTCTGGGTGATATTTTATGAATGTTTAGTTATAAGTAGTAATAAATCTCGCATAAATCTACTTTGCTACTGTCATTCAAAGCAGTATGATTACAATATAATCCTTGCCTTGTAATAAGTTTGGCGGAAAGAAATAACCATCGATTAACCTTTTGGTGCCCAAGCGTCTCGAACGAGATACCCAAAAGTAACCCTCAGGACACCAAGGGTCTCGATCGAGATGCTGTGTCAAGGTCGTACTTTTTACGTTATAACTTTTCTATTTTTGGCTAGAATTTCGATTTTATTTTTTTATATTGTTCCTAACACATGTATTTAACAGAAATGGTTTTTTGCATTTTTTTTGTCTTCATGAAAATGGAGGGGGAAATGCGGGAAAAGGGACTTCTCTTTTGCGTCTCTTTTCAAGGTCAATTTTTTGCCGACAAAGGAAGATCGGCTTTGTTGTTCTAAAGCAATGCTTTTCACTCCCTCCTGCTAAGTGCATTCGAAGGAAGCTTGTTTATCAGTATCCGATTTCAAAATGAAAGTTTTCCGTGAGGGCGCAAGCAGGGGGTGGGGGGAAGGGGAGGGGGAAGACTGGTTGTTGAATCTGCTTTGTGAGAATGAAATTTCGAAGTGCGCTGAAGGAAACCTTTTTTTTTTTTAGCACAAGTGGCAACAGGGGTTACCCAGCATTGTCTAAAAATAGAATTTCAAGCAGCTGCAAGAATTGGCGCTCATTTGTCACTATGTTCTAGCTTTTCGTCCGTGAATGTTGTGCGTAGGTGTCGTTTTGTGCCCAAGTGCGAGGACATTTTTTGGGTGGTGACAATTTTTTAAAATAATTTTTGGGGGTTTTCTCCCTTTCCCCTCCATATATACACCAAATTTGCATAAATTTTGCATTTTGTGCATTTTGACATTTTTTCGGGGCGGGAGGGGGTGGGGGTGGGGGGAAACACCATTTTTTTTAAGAAAAGTATTTTTGAGGGGATTTCCCCCTTTCCCCCTCCATATGTACGCCGAATGTGCATAAATTATATATCGTCTGAATCTGTGATTCATTCTGCGTACAACGGTATATCTTTCATATCTCTATGGCATTTAGTTTCTGAGCTATAGTCATTTTAAGGTACCGCTGCATTTTGAAGCTTCAATCAGTGGCGTGCCGACCATTCCTTTTGGAGGTACAACTCAAGTTACATTGGTCATATGATAATAATGCAAATATTTTTGTGTTCCTTACATGTCAGCGATCATTTCCATGTGCATGTCGACACTGTCATGTACTTTTTTCTTGGGGGAGGGTGGGGGAACCAAATTTTTTTTCCCGAAATTTTGGAATTTTGAGAGTTAGCCCCCTCCCCCCCGCCACATATACTCCGAATTTTCAAAAATTTCATATAGTCTGAATCTCTGGTTCATTCCGCGTACAACAGTATATCAATCATCTCTCTAGGGCAATTAGCCTCCGATCTACACTCATTTAATTGAAACTCTGCATTTTGCTCAAAATCGGCTCGGGCAATAGAGGCTTACTTGTGAAAAAGGCCTTGGGCGGCAAAAGGTTAAAGAACAAGTATATTTTCAATTATTTAATTTTAGTTATTTTATTATTATTTAATTCTTGTAATTAGTGGTGGTGTAAGAAATGTCTGATATGGGTGTTGGTTCAATTACAGTACCACAAGTAATAAAAAGGTACATTATGTAATGATTTAAAAAATAACTGAAGGTAGACAACAGGCTGGTAAATACTGGCAGGTGCATTACCTTTCTGGTCATAATTTCCTGCTGGAAATTTCTGCTTACAGCAGTAGCGGCTAGTGCCTAAAATAACAGGTGAAGAAGTACATTTATAGGCAATGAAAAACAAATAGTAAGTGTCAGTGGGCCCCCCACAATTTAAAACGTCTTTTTTGTCTTCATCCGTCCATCTGGAAAATGGTGTCTACAACAAATTACACACTAAGTCATTTACTGGGTTCATTGTACAAACCACAGCTCAACACATGAACACAGCACACGATAGGAAACGCGAAACACACACGCGGAACAAGATCTCGCGAGAACGCAACGATTTTGTCACAACCACTGGAAGGAATGTTTTCTGTCGACGAGAGAACTGCTGCACCTAGATGGCGACACCCGTTCAATTCCAACACTAGGTGACGTCACCGTTGCCATGACAACCGGCTCAAGTCTTCAGCAACCTGGCGGTGTCTGCTCTTGGTTTGTTTATGCTACGACGAACTCTTCACGTGCGTAGCGCCGAGCGGCGTATTATTTGAGTATTATCGTGGGCGTTCTGCTGGGAAATAGTTTAATTTAACAAGCAAATGAAAAATTTCAATACTAATTTGAAAATTAGGTGAAAACATCTGCACTTGTTGCACTTGGCCAGCCGCCAATGGCTTACAGTAGACAAATGTCTTCTACTGTGTACCATGAAATGCACTGATACTCATTGTAGATACTGTACAGCTACTGTACTGAAAAAACAGTGCACAATAATGCATAATACTTGCTGCAAAATACAGGGGTTATTTTTTAAGTAAGGCCCGTTTTGCAATAAAAACGAAGTATGTAAATGTTTTTCAAAAAAACATTTATTTTCTGAATTTACATACCCTTCTTTATTTTTCTACATAATTTCCTTGCCGGCTTAAACATTTATCGTAACAAACTATGAGTTTTTGGATACCCTCCTCATAGAACTCTGCCACCTATCATCTCAGCTTCACATTTACATCTCCTTTGATTTACACTTTACCGATACTCACCGCCCCTCTCCCTAATATTAATTATACCGATTTCGGTCGACATGAATACTACAAAGAATTATGGCCCGACTACACGTTTATTTACACAGACGGTTCCAAAGATGCCGACCGCGTTGGATGTGCCTTTTATGTCCCTCGATACAATGTTGTACGTCAATTTTCCTTATCGTCAGAAGCGTCTATTTACTCGGCAGAGTGCTATGCCATTTATCAGGCTTTGCTCCACGCTCGTGAAGCACACTACCCGCAAACTTTAATTCTCACAGATGCCCTCAGTGTATTATTTACGATCGCTCGTTGTGGTAAGGCAGCTTATCGTTTGCAACTCTTTCCCACCTTAATTTTACAGGAGTACTTTCACCTCCACCACAACGACCAACGCGTACAGTTCACTTATGTCAAAGCGCACAGCAATCTTAATCCTTATCAAGACCTAGTGGATCTTTATGCCAAAACAGCTGCGGACGTTCCTTCCCCCTCTCCTATCCGACTTTCCTATACTGATCTTTTACCTCGGGTCAAAAAAAAAATTCATTCCCAGTGGGAAAATTGGGTTCTGGCCGCAGTGGCACAAACCGCTACTTATAAATGGTTCTATGATAAACTCCCTATTCGACCCTGGTTTCATCACCTAAAAATGCCTCGTGAAGTGATCACTTGTATCCTACGCCTTAGAACGGGACACGTGACCACAAACGATCATCTGGCAAGAATTCACCAAACTCCCTCTCCCAATTGTACCTGTGGAGAACATAAACAAACCCCCACCCATTTATTTTTTCAATGCCCAGTATGGAATACACAACGTCAGGCACTCTTTAACAGACTCCTTCGAAAAAAGGTTCCTTTTCCTCTCTCCTTGCCCTCTTTACTTTCATCACCTTCCCCCTCCACTATGTGGATTCTCTATGGATTTGCTCGACAGTGTGAACTCCGCTTTTGATATCATCCCTCATCATTGCAGTGAAGTGAAGTGTAACAAAATATTGTGCTGTTCATACTAGTGCGCGAATTTCCAGCCCTCAATGTTTTCAGACCGTTGCCCAAGACTGCTACCATTCAAGCGGTGAGGGGCATGAAGAAGAAGAAGAAGAAGAAGAAGTATGCTGTCTATGTAGTAAACATTTGTCCTTTATTGTTTGTTCAGTTTGATGCACAAGACTATTGTTGTATGCTATCTATGTAGTAAACATTTGTCTTTTGTTGTTTGTCCAGTTTGATGCACAAGACTATTGTTGTATGCTGTCTATGTAGTAAACATTTGTCTTTTGTTGTCACATACATACATATATAATGTGAAGAGTTTACATTTCGAACAATTGTTCTCGGCTACAACTCCCAGAGTTTACATTTGCCATTTCACATACTCAGACTCGAAATACATCTACAAACACAAGTCACAAATGTTACGGGATATAGTAATCTACACAAAATTGTTAATTATGTAAGGATTTCAAATTTACCTAATCAACAGTGGCGGTGATTGGGTTCCAAAACCAGGGGGACAAGGTGCATATAAGGTTTAACATAGTGTGGGGGCAAAAGTGGCGAAAAGTTGGGGGGGCTACTGCCCCCTCACCCCCCTAATCACCACCACTGCTAATCAACTTCAAGATATCTTATCTTGCAATAATCTTCCACCTGTCAGACTGTTCTGCAAAGTAAACAAATTTAGAGAATTCTGTTTTATCAACGGAGCTTTCTTTTGTTTTCCTTCCTCGATAAAAATAAAAGCTAAACTGTGGAAAACTTGCCTCAGGCATTAATAAATATGAATAAATTCAATGGAATTGGGATTAATAAAATATGAAATTTTTCACATCTATGAAAATTCAAGCCGAATTCACACATTATTCCCGGAGCCAATAATTCACACATAATTCCAGGAATTCAAGCAATTTCCAGTGAATAGACACCCTGTATAACTATGGAAATACTAGATTAAGTATTCACTGTCTATTTGCCAACTGTCATTTATCACACTCCTGTCACAGCAGTACTACAATATAATCTGTATTATTCCTATGCTTTGGGTTCAACGAACTTGCTACCTACACCACTTCCTTCATATTACATTACCTGTATGAGCTCAGGAGTTGGAGTCCTGGCTTCTGGAACACTTGGAGGTGGGATCTTTTCAACAGGTGCCTCTTCCGTCAATTCAGGTATTTCTGGACTCTCGGCTTTGGGTGGGGGAGGATGACTCAGGACCTCGGTTTGAGAATCTGAGTCTCCGTCCACAGTCTGAAATATTAATTGATTGATTTGGTGTTTTAAGTTCTCTTTATGCACAGTAAGGCTAATTGGTACTAGACGTACAGTTTAAAGTGGGATCCGAACCACTATGTGCCACCACCAGGTATCGAACCTGGGACCCCTTGATTGCAAGGCGAAGACACTATCACTCGCCAATGCTTTAACAGAAAGATGCTTTTCATTGATGGCGTTTCATGAAAGGATAATAGAAGAGGGTACACACTGGTAGAAATACTTCACTGCCAGAGACGATTCCAAAAATGGAATACTATAATTGGTCCTGTTTTAAAGTGGACAACAACTTATCAGGCATCAACAGGAATGTCATAAAGGGGGCAGTTAGGAGGGAGCTAGGTTGGCATTACTGATTGAAAAAAACCCTCAACTTTATCAAATATCTTGACCACTTATTGCACTACATTATATTTAAAAAAGTAAAAAGTAAAGTGTTCCCCTGTGCTTTGCCCCATGCCTGCCATGAAGGCATATAGGGTGTGTGAAGTTAGGGCCCCACACTTTCTTGATTTCGGCCAAAGGTGGAGGTGACGTGATCAGCACCACACCCCTGGTCACTTTACCCCAAAGAGTTTCCTCCTGGTACCAACTTTATATGATGCTGGGTGGGTGCTGGAGCTGCTTGAACAGGTGTAAAAAATCCCTGTTCTCCCCCGCCGGGGATCAAACCTGGGTCTCTCACATGGTAGTCAGATGCCCTAACGACCATAAATAGAGACAAAATAACGGATGATCTTCTTTGTTTCATTGCGGCACGTGTAATTCTATTTTGCAAGTACAGAGCATTCCCTGACGTTCACTATGAGACTCCACGGCAAGCGGCCCAGTGTCAGCGCTTGTCTTTCCCGGCAAACGGGGTCCGTGACAGTCACACGCTACAGTCTCTTTTTTCCCCTCTCCCTGCCTTCGCTCTCTTTCCCTTTCTGTTGACGTTGCAGACTGACGCCAGTATAATCCTCCCTCGGAAGTTGTGTCGTGTCGTGTGTTGAAGATTGTGGCTTAATATGGCACCACAAAAGTTTACATTACAACAAAGGATTTATCTTGTCGAGTGTTACTTCGGAAAGAGGAATTGTGGAGAAGTGTGACGACGTCTTGCAACGAAATTTCCTGGTGTTCCCGTTCCACATAGGACCACTATATTAAACCTCGTAAAAAAAAAGTTTAGAGTAACAGGGTCAGTTCTGAATAAAAGTGGAAAGAAAATCCCACGTGTACTTACTGAGGAAAAACTCAACGAGATAGGACAAAGGTTAGAACAGTCTCCTCAGAAATCAATCTGCCGCCTATCACAAGAAACGGGTGTTTGAAAAACCATCTAGGTCCCCCGATTTGTCAGTCTGCAATTTTTATTTATGGGGAAACCAAAAAAATAAAGTATACAAAGACAATCCGCACACTATCCGTGAGTTTAAAGAGGGTATTGTACGAGAAATCGGGGGAATTACAGTAGATCAACTTGCACGTGTAAATGCCAATTTCCTTCGGAAATGCCAGGAATGTGTTGCAGCAGAGGGACATCATTTTCAACACCTTCTGTAGTCAAGATTAGTACACAATATGAAAACTGTAATTTTAATAGCCAACTTTACAGACTGTCGCGGAGCCCGAGAAGCGCTGACGTCAGGCCGCTTGCCGCTGAATCTCGTAGCGAATGTCAGGGAATGCTCTGTACAATTAGCAATAAGTTTTTCCTTACATTCTTATTGCTTTTTTTAGAAAATTTGTGAATTGATACCAATTTGTAAATATTTCAGAAAATGTTGACAGGGTGTCTACTATTTTTTGAAAACGAAATTCCCTGACTTTTCCAGGTTTTCCAGACCAAGTCATTAGGGCAATTAATGTACATGAACATGTATGTATAGCAGCAGCGATTAGGGAAGTGTGTGTGTGGGGGGGGGAATGTCCCCCTACTTTTTGCTCCACCAGTATGATCTCTTAACCCTTAGTTCGCCGCCGTAACACATATGTTACAAAAAAAGTATGTCCCTTGTAGCCGCTGTAACACATATGTTACAAACAGCTTTAGATACAATTATCGAGGGTTTGCCACACTTATATTTGTATATTGAGGTTGAAACACTGACAGTTCGTTCGGAACATGTTTTGCAATCGTGTTTCGAAAATTCCAAATCCCCCCCCCCTTGTCACGTGTTTGGGCTCACCCAAACACGTGTTCGCTCGTCAGTTGACAGACACAATAAATGCTTGGTATTTACGATGCTGTTTTCCTCCAAGCTTCCAACGCTGTGATTTAGTACTGATAAGGCACACATTCTTCTTTGTGTTTAGACCTGTTGATCCAGCTAAAGTAGTGGTGGGGGGGGGGGTAGGGCAAGGAGAGAGGGGATTGGATGAGGTTTGGTGTTGTTACCTCTATGTTAGAAATGCAATGAAGCTTGACGATAGCCAGAGGCCAGAAGCATGAGTCTAAAGCATGTGTCTATCCAGAAGTATAGACAAAATAAACGATTGCAAAGGCTCCCTTCCCTCCTCTGTTAGGACTAACAAACGCCTCACCATAAACACTTCGTATCATATAACAGCTCATCGATTTCCCTAACGCACAACCGTTTCCTTCCGGACATATTTCCACAAAGAGCCGAGTCAAAAGGGAGAAATAGATTCACAGTAGCTACACAAGATGCAAGTGCGAACGAAAAAAGCAAAAGTTCGGGTTTTCTCCCCAAAGTAGCTGGAGAAGAGGGGGCAAACTCCATATTTTTATGATTTTTTCATTGAAATTTGGGGGATGCAGCCCCCGCCCGTAACCCCCCCACGGTTGGGGCATCCAAATTTTACATGGTTGCATGCACTGATGTTTTGCCCGCAAAACAAAAGTTATCCGAAGTAGATTGGTCCCATAGTGTCAGTTATAACAATTTTATGAATAATATGCAAATTGGCTAAAATTCGCTAGAGTTTTACGTTTTGCCTTATTATTCAAATTGTATTGCACCCACGATCATGAATCAAGTTTCATTCTGTTGCGGAAGGTCCATTCTTTGAAAAAAAAAAAAAAGCAAAAGTTCCGGTTTTCTCCCCAAAGTAGATGGAGAAGAGGGGGCAAACTTCACATTTTTATGTTTTTTTCATTGAAATTCGGGGGATGCAGCCCCTGCCCGTAAACCCCCCCCCCCCCCCCCCGCGGTTGGGGCATCCACATTTTACATGGTTGCATGCACCGATGTATTGCCTCCAAAACAAAAGTTATCTGAAGTAGATTGGTCCCATAGTGCCAGAGTTATTACGATTTTTCTCCATTATGTATACAAATTCAAATTTCCCGCTCAAAGCCTCGGCGACACTGGGATTACTTTCATCAGACCGAGCGGCGTACTAAGGGTTAATGCTATCCCTTATCTACCAAGAAAACATTAACTGTCCTTGCCCCAACCACAAAGTTTTGGCACCCAGTCAAAGGTGATATACGTAAGAAAATCAGAGCACTTAGATGAAAATTCACACTTAGTCACACTCAAGTTCATAACCGTAAACTGTAATACATCAGATTAATCTTTTCACCACAAAGCATACTTTATCCTCATGCACCTGTATATTTATTGGAATTTACCACTATACTAGCAAGCTTTCATTATCACATTATGTGAAATTATTGATGGCTTCCCTTCACCCCTTATAGCCATCCGATCCACCCATACATTATAAAATAATTGTTTAACCAATTTTTTGGAGTTAATTTATTTCCATAACAATTCAGTAGTCACAAGAAAAATAATGTGTTTATAAACTAAATGTAATTTTGTAAAATATATTTCTTCCTTTAAAATAAATGCACAATATGAATACTTAAAATGTTTTTCTAACATATAGAATTGGCATTCATTAACATGCGAAAGTTTGAAAAGAACACATTACTCGAAAAAATACAACTACACTATTATCTTCTTTAATGCTTTCATCTTTTCATCAAATTCTTGGATTTCCTTTGAAGATCTCTCGAGGATTTTGGCTTTCTTTGTACTCAGTTCAGCCATACTTCTTTTCCTCTCTTCTAAATGAGTCTTCTGAGTTTCTGTTGTATCATGCTTCCTTTTCAGTGCTTGCTTCCACTTTCCATTTGCATTCCTTGCTGCATGGATTAAAGTAACTCCATTAAGCCTTGTTTCCATGATTATGAAAAACTAAATATGCTGACCAAGGCAGTAATTTATTTTATTATAAAACATAAACTAACGTAACGTTTCAACCTTCTAGCAAGGTCTTCTTCAGACTCTGTATCAAGTACAAAGTAACCAGATACAACAAGAAGGGTAATATATATACACAAACATTACTCCCTCCAGACTATTTAGAAAGTTGTTAGGAACTTTCTAGCAGATGACTTTCACTTTCCAACTTTACTTTCACCTAAAAGGCTAAACACAATTACTTCCATATAGAATGTGGTTGGACTTTTTAATCTCACGCTCTTTTCCCTTCATTTTTCTTCCTTCTCCTCTCCTCTTTTTCTCTTGTCCTTTCCACTCTTTCCAACATCATCTTCCATTCTTTGTTTAACTTCAGTCCCCCATTCCAGTTCATTGTGTCTTCTTCGCCTTTCTTCTCTATTTCCTTGGCTTCCTTCCATTTTCTCACTAGCATTCTCTTCTCCCTTCCTATCTGCTTAGCCTCATCCCACTCTATGTCATGTCCTGTTTCTCTCGTGTGTTTAAATATTGCATTTCTCTCTCTCTTAAGTCGTACATCATCCCTATGTTGTTTCAACCTGTCTTTCAGCCTTTTTTTCGTTTCTCCTATGTACACACTCTGAAAGTTGGAAAGTGAAAGTCATCTGCTAGAAAGTTCCTAACAACTTTCTAAATAGTCTGGAGGGAGTAATGTTTGTGTATATATATTACCCTTCTTGTTGTATCTGGTTACTTTGTACTTGATACAGAGTCTGAAGAAGACCTTGCTAGAAGGTTGAAACTTTACGTTAGTTTATGTTTTATAATAAAATAAATTACTGCCTTGGTCAGCATATTTAGTTTTTCATGGATTAAAGATTTTGTTATAGGGACTCTTTCAACCCCTCCATAAGTTACAATTGCATCATGTATACATCGTTGGGCAATAAGTGAGTCCTCATCAACATTAGCCACAAGGTATTGCTTATTTACAGAGAAACTGCACTCAACAGAAGCATTTCCATGTGAAAGCATTGAAATCTTCAGGACAAACAGTTTAAAGGAAATAGGAATTGTAGCTTTCCTGGCGACGTGATTCGAACAAGTGTTCTCGTAGGACACACATCTGGGAAGTTAAGCAGAATTCTAGCCAGGCACGGGGTGAAGACCATTCACAGGCTGCCACTGAAAACCAAGGCCCTACTCCGTTCAGTCAAAGATGACCTGGAACTCCGTATTCCAGGAGGCCAGACGTGACGCACCATTGAGCAGCAGCGGAATGAACATCAATGCAATATTCGATCATTCCAACCTGAAAAGTCAGGACTTGCGGAACACAGCATCACTGAGGGAAATAGAATTTTATATGCTGACACAAATAATATCCAAATATGCCGGTTACTGGGACCGACGGGTAAAGGAAGCCATAGCCATATCACGGGAAAGCACCAATCTCAACAAGGACGTGGGACTCCAGCTCAGTCATGCCTGGAAGCCACTCCTCCGTAAAAACAAGACACCAGCCAATGAGAAAACCAGGATCCAGAGAGAGCCAATAGGAAGACAGGATCAAGAGAGAGCCAATAGAAAGACAGGATCGAGAGAGAGCCAATAGGAAGACAGGATCCAGAGAGAGCCAATAGGAAGACAGGATCCAGAGAGAGCCAATAGGAAGACAGGATCCAGAGAGAGCCAATAGGAAGACAGGATCCAGAGAGAGTCAATAGGAAGACAAAATCCAAACTCTGCCACATTATAGTCATGTATATTAACCTACATTGGTCTCCATTTCAACATTCCCTGAAGATGAGAGCAATGTATTTAACCTGGCTAGTAACCTGAGAACACTTGTTTGAGTATAAAGGAACTGTTGTTACATTCAAGAATTGTCATCCACATCTGATCCAGCCAATCAACAGCAAACGGTAAGCGGTACTGTGCTTTTTCCACCACACTTCCATTGTCTAACCACCGAATTGGACAAAATATTTTTGGAAAAGCTTTTGATCCTGTAATTCTTGTGAAATCTGCTCTCTCAGCTGGAACATTTTTAAATAAATTGTACACTGCTCTTAAGAATACCCCTACGTTCCAACCAGAACTCTGAAAAGATGCCTTGAAAGCACCATGAAGAACATGAAGTCCGCAGCTTCCTACTTCCAGCAATGTTGTACTTTCTGGCTCATTAATAGCCATGTTTTCCTTGAAAAAGGTGAGAATTTTCCAGTTAACTGCTGGTCCATCCATGGATATTTGCACTATGATACCTTTTACACCTTGAAATGCCAGTAGCAAGTGAACATCCCTGACTTTTCCAGAAAAATAAAATTCCCTGACTTTTCCAGATTGGTAGACACCCAGGTTGATTATATTGTATTAATTTAGAGGCATGCATATTTCGTTTTTGACGAAAACACGAAATATGAAATGACACATTGTAATGTTAATTTCTCATGTTTCTGAAAGGTGTGAGGTGCATTTTCCTACCCTGTTTTGTCACGAAATTATGCAAATGAGCTGCAAAATGCGAAATAGACTCAAACACGAAATTTACAGTTTATATACTGATGTGACACTTTCTGAAGTCTGAAGTATCCTGTGAGTTATGCAATTCATGGAAAATTGATTAATTCTGCTGTAAATATTTGAGACGCAAAAATGGACCCCTTTATACAGGCATAATCATAATATTCTGGTAATGATTTAATGTGCTATTAGAAGGGATATGTTTATTTTGTGTAATAAGTGCAGTTTTTAAATCAAATTTTGGATTATATTCATATTTTTAAAACCAAAATGTCATTTTATATGCTGCTTTCACCGCTATAACAGCAAAATTTTATTTTATTTAGTGCTTTTGAACCAGACTCTGTTTTAGTACCGAAATTTTGCTTTTTTATTTACCAAAAATATGTGCCTCTACGTATCATTTATGTAACATGGCATACATCTTAATTGTCCGATTTAAATTTCTTGGGTATGTAGGCACATATGGCCATTTTGCACCTTTCTGTGGGCTGGGTGCCTCTTTATGGCCTCAACTTGTTACCTGGGTGGAGAGTTTTGTCCTCAGAAAGACATATTTATTTTATCTGTAGTAAAGGGATTGGCCCCATACAATGCAATGTGCGCAAATAGCATAAGTGCTGATGCACCCTTTTTCTACAATTCTTACCGAAGAGTAAAAAAAAGGGCTGTTAAAAAGCCCTTTGGTATGAATTAAAAGTGCAAGGGTGTAAAGGGACTTGTACAAGACAACTGATTAAAAAAAGTGAGAATTTTGTAAGAACTTCCTCACAGACTGTGGGAGACTTCAGCTCTTCTCAAAAGCTAAGAAGTTTTATTAAAACACTGTCATCATCTGAAAATAGAGATGCTAAACAGCTGGGAAGATTAAAAGTCTATCTCAGGAAAGCAAAATCTTAAAAATATAAATCCAAATAAACCCAGTCAACACACTTACGTTGCCACAAAGTTGTATGCATGTTGTATTTATGATGAATGTTGTATGTAGGGGAACAATGTTGTGATAACGTTGCATCAACATTACAAAAAAAAACATTCCACTGAATGCACTTTAATTTGGATGGTCACCACCATGAGCGCCACAAGCGTCAGATCGGAGTGTTTTGTTTAATTTGAATTTGTGTGTGCACTGTCCACCAAAGCTTACATTTCCTACAGCGTACACTAGATGGCAGTGCGACTCAAATGCAAAACAAACATAAGTTTTAGTAACACAAATAAGGATAACTTTGATTGTAATTAGTAAAAAAATGTTTTTTATTATCCTTCGAAAGATGTGTAAATATTGAAGTTGTAAGGAAGATCAGAAAATGAAATGTGATGAATACAAGTGAAACTTCCATGATAAATATTTTTATCCTAGACTATATAATCAGGAGCTAAGTACTGTTAAAGAAATTGATTATCAGGGTGTAGTTAGAGATTGGTTAACTCCAGACTAACAATTGCCTATTTTGGTGGAGCAGGAAAAGTTACTAATAGCTTACCATGCAAAATAACCATATTTGAAATATGCATTGTTGTTATATTCGTAAATTACACAGGCAGCAAGGTAATGTTGCAAAAAAGTTGTGGCAATGTTAACCACTTACATACCTAACGTTGCTACAAAATGTACAGTATATGACCCTTAAAAGTTGACACAATGTTTTCACAACTTTGTATCAACTGTAATATTCCCATATTCTATTTTTCATTAGTGAATATTACACGTACCATTTGGGTACGATTACAGTGTTTATTTTGGGTAAATAAACTCTCCAACCCAATAGACGGCAGTTCTACGAAGTGTGGATCGTGTCGCCGTCTATTGGCGATAACAAAAACTACATTTCATTTCCCCTCCCCCTTTTTCCTCGATGATTCCGATCAGGGCTACAATCAGTTCGCTTCCAGACTTCACGCAGTTGCCTACCAGCCTGATTAGCAGCGACACAGGAACGCTTCACCTTGAACGTCAGTTCCTTCCGGGTACCTACCGAGACCAGGGAGATGGAAGACATTCTATAGCTGCCACGGTTTCCGGACTCGAGTGGGAAAACTTGACTGCAGTTATAGGTACCCGAATGGTCAAGAGTGCAAGGTTTTCGACTGGAATCTCCGAAGGAACACACCCAAGGTAAAGTGGACATTACTATCAAAAATCCTGTTGTCTGCTCGCTTTTAGAACTTTGATTATTGCAACTCGCGTTCGACGTCTTCTTCACGCCCCCCCCCCCCCTTTTTAGTACACTCTTCAATCTAGTGCAATATACGAGTGCTACGGTTTGATTGGCTGGATAGTGACTACTATTAATTGTTCCCAAATAAAATCGACTTAAATGCGCCCCCATATGAAGTGTTAGAAAGGAGAATAATCAAACGCACCCTTCCCCTTTGTGATTGAGCGAGCTATCATAAGACAAAAGAAACCTCTACGCATTTAAAATTGTTGATCGAGAATCGTCGGGAGTTTATCCTGAAACTTCTGTTTAATTACACCCCTGTTTGCCCACGGTTCGAATACCGCAACCCTCATTTTACCATCCCGAATCAACACCACCTAAACCCCACCACAGTAGCATCAATAGCCATGCAAGAGGAATTGTGTCATTCGAAAACAACTGTTGTAAAGTATTAGTAAAGTAGGTTTTTTTAACGCAAATAGCGTGTTTTGGTGGTAAATGCAGACATATATATATTTATAATCATATCTTTATAGTGCACTTGTTTTTGAACATAGTCCTCCTTGAGAGGTGTAAGTGTTAATGTAAGTCCTGATGGGTCTTAAAAATTGAAACGTCGCGTTTAACCTTTTATTAGCGACGCCTTGAATATATTGACACGCATCTGTTCTATTGGATTATGGTACGTACTAATTACGTGCGAGTATTCTTTGTGCTTGAGTACCTGTGTATTTTTGTCTTTTTTTTTTTGATATGTTATAATAAGTTCCAATTTGCAACCTAACTGACAAAAAAAAGGAACGGAATCTTTACAATTTCTCCCGTTCTGTTGGATTCCTATGTTTAAAGGAACCTGACGCGATCTTTCTGTGACCTACTCAACACTTGGGAACAAACAGGCAACCGAAACATCGCGTCAGATTGTGTTTGCATCGCTTCTGTAGGTGTAGGTGCTAACGAGGGTAATTTTACCACGCGCTTCCAATACGATCATTACCAACAAGTCGGGTAGTTAACGCCTTCCCTACAGAACCGTTACACAACATACACTGAACATTGTAACAACGTTAGGTATGTTAGGGGATAATGTTTCCACAACGTTGTGGTAACATTACCTTGTTGACTGGGAAGCAGCTAGAAATACGCAAAATAGATTTTGTTCAGGCAATAGAAAATTATGAGTGAATTACAAGAATTTCAAGCTTATTTATCTATTTGCTTCATTGCCTAATCAGTTTGTAGAATATTCAAGTGAATTCATGCTAAACCTTCCTCTCAGACATTCCGAATACCTTGCAACTTTAAAAACCAATCAGATTCGCTGATAAAGTAAGTACCGGTTTCAGACATGTCTATTTATAGTTTCTCAATTTAAATCCAGCACACAGTTAATAGAAATAATACTCTTCAAAAGCAACTGTATTTGTAGTGGCTAGATGTTTCAATGCATATAAAGCAGGTAAATAATACAGTACAACAATGTAACAGAAATTTTACCAAAAGCACACTGCATTGAACTTCATTGTTATAACATTATTACTGATTATCTTTTGTAACTGGCGCTAGAATATATTTTGCATGAATGAATGAAGGAATTTAATATTGTGGGTGCATCAGCTCTTAAGCTATTTGAACCCATCACATTGTATGGGGCCAATCCAGATAAAATGAATGTCTCTCCGAGGACAAAACTCTCCAGCCAGGTTACAAGCTGAGGCTGTAAAGAGGCACCCAGCCCACAGAAGGACAAAACACAATCTCACATAGGATTGTACTTGCCGTAAGTCCAGACACTAGAGCCTCATTGACCTGCACAAATGCAGTTTACAAATGTGCTATGTGGGAAAGAGGCTGGGGCTTGAGTACCCAATAATACATTGTATTGTTACTAGGGCTGAGCCGATACTCATGCCGATGTATCAGTTGTATCGGCATCGGAAAGTTATCAGTTGGAATTTCTTTACCGATACCTGCTGATACTTTTCCGGAATTTTGGTCTTTCACGGACTCCACAAAAATGACACGTGACACTTCCGCAGTGTCTCATTATGGTGGAAGTTATGCAAAATTTAAGTCTTTTTTATTTTGAACTAGTTTTGTGTTAGAAAACTAAATTTTGTGATACAGCGCAACATGATGGTTCTGAGCAAAATTTTCCGTCTTAACAGTTTTCCTTCTTGTACAGGGTTGACTTTAAATACAGTATAGACCGATGCAGGAAATAATGGAAAGACAGATTTACATTTCGCATTACTTATAATGTAGAGTACTAATGCATGTACGTACATTAATAAAAATGCGACACAGTCACAATAAGTATAGCAGAGATTACAATTATGTAACTACACAACATGTTTGTATACTTTTTACAGTATTGTAAGAACGTACAGTACGTACTTATGTATCTTTTCGAACCCGATACTCCTGGCATCGTAGCACGATGTGCATAGAGAGAAAGAGAAAGATTGAATAAAAGAGGTGAAGAAAGAGTGAGATAAAATTGAAGAAAAAAGAAACAAAGAGAGATAACAAGGAAAATAGAAAGATGACGAAAGAACAGAGGAGAAATAGACAAAGAAAGGTGGAGAAAGAGGGTAAGAGATGAAAGAAAGAAACGGAATCGTAACAGCTATGAGTATTGTAGCACATTCTTTCTTATCGACAATGTTACCGATAAGCGAGTGGCAACAGAGGCATGTTCCACTTACAGTATTGCATTGTTTTCTTGCGAGCGAAAAAAAAGGAAGAAATTTCCATTTTACTGAGAATAAAAACATCTCGTTGGTCTTTAAATGTTGTTCCCTTTCCACGTTAAGGAGGTTTCCACAGTAAGCAGGTCATTTTCAGGTATAAAATCGATCCGTTCTGGGGACTTTTTTTTTTCCGTATTTAAAGGTTCCCTTCTTATAGAGGTTCCGGGATATGCAGTTTTTACTGTAACATAACATGTAATTTAATATTCTTATGTGATTCTTGAATATTTGAAAGCAAAAATCTTTGTAAATTGATGCATACAATTACAGTGGAATACTAGTACCCTGTATTGGCTGTGGTGGCTCAGTCGGTAACACGTCTGACTACCATGCTAAAGGTCCCGGGTTTGATCCCCGGCCGGTTCAAATCCGGGAACTTCTCTAACGTTGGAAGTGGCCCCGGTGCACACCCAGCGTCGAATGACATGGGTACCTGGGGGAAACCCTGGGGGGTAAAGGCGGTCAGGGGCGTGATGCTGATCACATCACCCCCACTCACGACCGGATCAAGAATGTGTTGGGCGTTACCCCCACACCCCCTATACACCTTCATGTTGTGGTGCTAAGCACATGGGAACACTTTACCTTTTAACATATACCCTGTTCCAGGTAACTGTGGAGCAAAGCCGTAAGCGAGGGTAATCTATTGGCCAGAGCGAAGCAGTAGACACTGATGGAAAGGCTGGTAACTGCAGTCACTTTCTCCCCTCCATGCAATCCCGTTCCTCTCACATGTTCATTGGTGGAGCCGTCTCGCGTCACTACTTGCGCAGACACCTTGTTTTCGTTTGCCTACTCCACACTTAGCTGGGACGGAATATACATACTAATAGTAATCAATATTTTGAACAACGTTTAATTATCACAATTTTCAATTATCAGTATTGGTGGGAATCGCTAAGAGTATCGGTATCGGTTCAAAGTGGTATCGGCTCAGCCCTAATTCTTACCTCTTGAGTAAGATACAAGTGTAGTGCATTGCGACAGTGACTAAATTAAGAAATTTAGCTGCTAAAGAAACAGTTCATATTAATATTACCACATCTCACAGCATAATCGTCGCACCCTGTTTTTCAGTCCAAAAAATGTCTTTTAACCTTTCCTCGTGTAATTGTCGCATCGGAGCGTCAGATGGCAAAACCATTGATAGTATTTTATTATTTATTAATGCCTTGTTTTAAATGGCGGAGTTAAGGCCGTACAAAGCCTTTTCTTTCACTCAACCATACATTTAAAATTATACATTGTTATATTATACACAAAGTACACTAAGTCATTTAACATAGGTCCACACACACACATTATACTCATACACACAAGTCTTAAAGCCCTGAATATAACACACAAAATACAAAATATATAATACACAAAAAACTAAATATGGAATGAAAGAATGCAAAATTTAAAATTGTATTTAAGTAACTGCAAGGTATTTTAAGAATTCGTTCACTTGCACATTCTTTTTAGTCTGCTTGACAGGGGAAGATCTAACGACTACTCTGAAGAGAGTGGCGAACACGTCTGCTAAAGGAACCGACAGAGCTTACTGCTCTAGTGCTTTCTGGCAACTGATTCCATAGTCTTACAGCCAATACGGAGAAAGAGTTGGAGAAGAAGTTTGATCTGTGGACGGGGATAGAGAGAACTGAGGAGCTGCGTGATCTGGTGTCGCGATCGTGAAATTCGTGAAGAAATTGGAAGCGAGAGAGGAGATAGGAAGGTGACTTAAGGTTGAGAACTTTGTAAAGTAAAATCTGAGTGTGCAGCGTTCGTGTTTCTTGCATACGTAGCCACCCCAATTTGAGACACAGATGATTAAATTTCGTAAGTTCATAATTCGCAACACTATATGACGACGGGAAGTAATAAGATTCAGTTTTCTTGACATACTAATAATTGCAAGTATTACACAGCTAGCCACCTGTATGCACGTACTTCCGCACTTGGGAATAACCTCGAACCACTGTCACAGTCTGGCATCTCTCGATCAGCTGTGCTAACTTCCAGCACTTCCTCTTTCTCATCTCGCTCGAGCCGCGAGGCGTTGAGGAACTCTGAGGTCAGTCACTCCTACCTCAAGGCCTTTTTCTTTCCGCAACAACTCAGTACACTTGATTACAAAAATATTCAACTGATACTACTAAAATTTAAACTGTCAAAACTAGTAAAATTTCTCAAGTGCACTACTTCTACTATAATGCACAAATCATTAACAACTAATGTGTTAACTAATTTTGTACTATTCAATTTTAACGTATATATTCCATGTATCCTAATATTGCACCAAAAAAAGTTTACCTAGTAATAAATGATTTTCAAGTACTGGTAATACTGGTATAGCCCACCGCTCAGGAGAAGATCCCTGACGGAAGTCAAGTGACGTAGCGGCAGGCGACTCCACTATTAGGGTTGGGGGAGTACACCGAGTACACCCTCGGTCAGAAACAAGCGCTCAAATCACTGTCCGCGCACGGTCAGGGGGTATCCACATTAGCGGTGAAGGTATGATCATCGTCAATCTGGTGTTGATTTCTTGACAGAGTACACCATTTTTTTTTTTAAAATGAAGAGCCTGCCGATTGTACTAACTACAATGTTTAAGATATTTTCAACAACGGAATTGGCTGTTACAGTACTGGCGTTCGAAGCAAATGGCAAAGAAAAAAGATAAAAAGAATTGTGAAAGCGGAGAACGTTTATTTGCACTTACAATGTGCAAAGCTACAAATGTCAACAATGTCGGTCCAGGTTTGGCATGAAAATTCTCGGGATGATTGTTTCATATCGACACTGTTGATCATTTCTTTTATTCGTACGTTTCCGACACAACATGGCTAAATAATGTATAACTACCATAACTGTTACACCACCACAAAAACCACGAAAAATCCCAAATAAATCACAATTAAACACCCACGCACAAGCACTTCCACAACAACAATGACTGCAGTGGAAGACTTCCTTCTACCCCTAAAATCCTCAAATAGACCGGTCTTCCCCTGTCCCTCTGCACGCCCTCTCCCCTCATTTGAGGATCTTCTCGTGAGCGGTGAGCTGTACAACTCTTTTTAAAAAAGTTTCACATAATGGTTGCACCCCAGTTTTTTGCAAAAAAAATTCACAGTAAAATCTGTGATGATTATGCTGTGAAATATGGTATATCTTTACCATTATGGTGTTCAGTAATGTTGCAGAAGAGAGAAAAGATAACATACCCACTGTATTAGGCTTTGTACAAGGAAACGTACTGGATTGCCTGCACCCCGAATAACTTCTACTGCTCTCTCGTGGCTGGCTTGTCGCAAGTCGATACCATCTACTTCTAATATTCTATCACCTGTCTGCAACGGAAAACACAGACATCAATTAAGTGTCAGAATCATTTTAATTAACCATTGAAAGGAATGCCTGTACGACAATATTGTGTGTATGCTTCTTAATTTATGGCATTCATTCTTCCTACCGTGTTAATTAAAATGATTACTAAATAATAATACATTGGAGTTGAGAAAACCAATACAAACATTGATGCCTTACATAGGATTGAACCCAGATACTCAACCTTACTGTATTTTATATAAATTGATATTCATGAAATGAAGAAATATAAAAATGACATCAGATAACTCTAAATTCCAAAGCATCATTTAAGAATAATCTTCTTCTGACAGCACTATTCAATTATGAGTTTATAAGCATATGTTTCCTTGGATATGTAAACATCAACAATAATGTTTCAACAACTAGTTCCAATCCTAGCATTCAGTTTTATTTACAAGGAGAAACAATGCAGAAAACTGACAAAACTATTGTCGTTGTTAATATAAAAAGAATATAGTTTGTCTCTTTTATTAAAACCGATTATTCAAAGATTAATTAATATTAATTACATTAGACATTAGGGATGGGGTTTAATCAGTACTCTACCAGTATCGGCAATATAGGAATATCGATGTACCAGTTTATTGGTAAAATTGCTGATAATCTTGCCGCTTTGAAATATCTACATATATAAAAATGGATGTATGTGTGTGTGTGGGTGTGTATATTTGTTTGTTCCGGCATAACTCTCGAACGCCTAGAGCAATTTCAACCAAACTTGGTACACGTGTCACTTGCAATCTGGAAATAAATACTGTGAAGGTAAGACACCCCTAGGGGTGGGGTGGGAAGGGCTGACATGTAAAAATAATCGAGAACCACCGACATTAAATTCTGCACAAACAGATATCCGTGAGACTATGCAATCTGCACAACGATAGTGTTTCTTGGGTTGTCTAACATTCAGCCTGTGTTGCGAATGGAATCCATAGTTTTCGTGACACTCCCAATGCGGTTCAACTCCAAGTTCACCACCTATCGGCATGGAGGGTGAGAGGGGGTGAAAAATAAAATGCCACAAATGACCTAGATTAGTGGTGAATCCATAGTTTTCGGAGTCGCTAAGCTAATTGGTGACATTCACGATCACATTTAAAATAAGTTACATTTTACACTGGATTTATAATTCATTATTTTCCTGTCTAATACAAGATTGGGATAAATAAATACCTCGGCAACGCTGAGTAATCAGCTAGTATTATTAGTGCAATATTCTCCATTTTGTTGTAATTTTTATGGATGTGAATACATAATCACCATTTTCTACTTTCTTAAAGTAAATGTCTAAAAATGCTGCCTCTTTTGCATTACGAGGGTCACTATTCATATTTTGAGCCTTGGCAACACTGACTGAAGTTAGGCGTGATTTGACGTTTGCACGGAATCGTCTGGCATTATTGACCATAACGTACTTCAAATGTTTTGTCAATAGCTTGATTTGTGTTGTTTATGTTGCCTTGGAGATTGCGCGACAACAATAAAATGGAATTAACTCGTAAACATTTTCGTGCGATGATTTTTTACGATTTTCGACGTGGATTATCAAGACAAGAGTGCATCGATCAACTTACCTCCACATTTGGCGATGAAGCCCCATCCTTTGCCACTGTGAAACGCTGATATAACGAATTTAATCGTGGCCGCCATTCGCTCACCGACGAGATTCGCGAAGGTCGTCCAAAATCAGTTGTTGTTCAAGAAAACATTGATGCTGTGCAAAACCTAATACTGCAAGATCGTCATGTGACATACTGTGAGATTGAGGCAACCATAGGCATTAGTTCCACCAGCATATATAAAATATTACATGATCATTTAGCTGTGAGAAAGGTATGTTCTCGTTGGATCCCACACAATTTGACAAAACTCAAAAAGACGCTCGCGTCAATTGGTGCAAACAAATGCTCAATAAATACAATCGTGGTGCTTCAAAAGACGTATATAAGATTGTAACAGGTGACGAATCATGGATATATGCATATGAGCCAGAACGTAAACAGCAGTCCACTGAATGGGTGTTTCAAGATGAACCCAATCCAACAAAAGTTGTTCGCGCTCGAAGCACATCGAAACAAATGGTCGCCTGTTTTTTCGGGAAAACTGGTCATGTGGCAACTGTGCCTTTAGAGGAACGTAGAACGGTCAACTCTGAATGGTACACAACAATTTGTTTGCCAGAGGTCTTCGGTCAAATACGGAAAACAAACAAACGCCCTCGGATCATTCCTCGTCAAGACAATGCCAGTTGTCGCACATCTCGTCTAACAACCGACTTTACTAACAGTCAAAAAAATCGAATTGATGGGTCATCCGCCGTACAGTCCTGATTTGGCACCCAATGACTTCTTCTTGTTCCCGAATGTCAAGAATAAATTGCGTGGACAACGATTTTCGTCGGCAGAAGACGCCGTTGATGCGTTCAAAAACCATATTATGGAGGAGTCTCAAGAAGATTGGAAAAACTGCTTTGACAAATGGTTCGAACGAATGCAAAAGTGTATTGAGCATAAAGGAGAGTACTTCGAAAAACAATAGAGCAGTTTTCAATGCCAAATTCCTGTTTTTTCATTGTTAGGCTCCAAATATAAATAGTGACCCTCGTACAGTCACCAGGTAACACATTTATTAAGGAGGTGAATGAACCGTTCATGTTCTTTAAGGACCATTTGGAAATTTTATATTGCATTGGTAACTTTTATATCGTTACTTTACTGATATCAGCCAAAATTTCATATTGTCCCGTCCCTATTCGAGTATCAAGAGTAAATGCATAATGTGTGAAAATATAAAACTGAGGAATGTAAAATAAACTGTATTTGAACTTTTGCTTTGTGTAATAATTTATCACCCAGAGAAAATACAGTGTCCAAAAAAATTGGGTGAATTTCTTGCAAATAACTGACAAAGTTTGAAGTGGCGTTAAACAAACAAAAGTTTACGACTTATTTTATACCCTCCAAGTGCATTAATTGTAAATTTTATGTCATCCTAAAATTTTTTTTTTTTTTAATTTTTTTCTTTCAATTTTACACCTCCCAACTATTTGCTTTTGCTATTGTAAAACCTTGAAATTCCTGTTTATTTACAATTGTTATCAACAATAGAGAATAAGGGCTCAAGCATTGGTTCCTGGTTGTTACAAACATTATTTTGGCAATGTGGAAGAGTCCATGTTGAGCAGCTAACACCCACCCTCATTACTAGTTGTGTGCCTGACAGCAGCACCAGAAGCAATTATTTTTTGGCACAGGTATAAGGTTACCAGAACGCTATGTAGGACATAATGTCCCAAAATGTAGGACACAAAACATTCACTATAAATAATACACATTTCCAGAACATGTTAGAATGAAATTTAAAATTTACACTTTTCAGCTTTTAATAAATATGATTTCTTAATGAATTCTTAAATGCAAAATTTCTAAACTTTTAATCAATACTAAAAAATGCACTTCTTACTATGTGTTTTAACCGATACTTGTCAGGAGCCAATTTTTATTAAAATTTCAGGTTTAGTGAAAATATATTTATGCGACACTGAACAGTCAAACTATTTGAAAATGTACGGTACCCTAGTACCGAAGTTCTTACAGACTTTTTGAAAAAAATATTTCTCTCGTGACTCCATTGTGCTGATGGCAATAAAAGCACTCTCTCTATATGACCTGGAATGGAAAAAAAAGGGACTAATACAGAAGGTTGCTTGTTTTATATCCGACCATTTTTGACCGGTACTCAACTTAAGATATACCACGCTGCCACCAGCGATCAAGTTCTATTGGACCCCCAGCATTGTGGACTATCGCCCGGCATCGCATTTTCCATTGCAGCAAGCTCCGGCGCAACACAGGCATGGGAATTGTGTCCCACTCCTCCCTCCAAGCTTTCCATAGACCATCCAGGGTGCGCGGGCGGCGATGTTGAAGACGTCGTTTCAACAGTCCAAATGCGCAAAAATCCATTGGACTGGCATCTGGGCTTTCCACAGGAATGTCTTCAAACGGAATGACACGAATTCCTAATTCCTCTGCAATTTCCTGATAAAAACGTAGTGATGTTCTGGCGGTATGACTCGAAGCCTTGTCCATAAGGATCATCACCTGGTTCGCGTCCATTCCATACAATTGTGGGATGTCTCTCCGATAGATAGGTGTCAGACTGGAGTCTTGGAAGTATCTGGCATTCACCTTCATATACTTGTCCACCTTGCGTATCATCAACTTCCCTCATATCCGAATCCCATCACAACCATAAAGCCACGAGGGAAACTTTCCCTGCACTGACGAACAAAGTTGCTGTGCCCCTTGCCGTCAATGTCACGGTATGTGACACTTTGCTTGCAGCCCTTCTCCTGGTGGTTTTCGTGGTTGAATGTTTCACAAGAAGAGCTTATTGTGTGCAACGGGCAACAATAGCTTTCGCAGTAGTCACCCCGAGTGTTTCACAATGCATACGTATGAAAACTTAGCATGGAAAAGGGCCATTACGTAACCCTCCCTATAACGGTTGATTTTTGGCGCAATTTGATAACATTCATTACCAACACTCACACACCTACAAGGTCAGACACAACACCGCTCCTGCCAGCAGACCCATAGTTCCAGCATGATACGCCAGGTGGCAGCACTGAATCGAAAATGGTCGGATATAAAGCGAACAACCTCTGTATTTCCCATATTCAAGAAGCGTGACAGAAAGGAATGTAAAAACTAAGAGGAATAACACTTATGTGCCACTCACCAAAGGTGTATATATTAGAGAAAATAATAAGGGAAGTAACAGAGCTGAACATGAGAGAGGAACAGTATGGATTCAGAAGAGGCAGATCAACAGTAGATCTGATATTCACCATTAGGCAAATGCAGGAAAGGCACTACGAATATGGAAATGATTTGATAATGGCATTCCTAGATATAGAAAAGGCATACAATAGCATGGACAGAAAAAAAAATTGGAAGGCCAAAGAGAGAAAGGAGTTGAGGAAGAGATAGTGTGTAGAGTGCAGAGCACATACAAGGCCAACCAGATCTGTGTGAAGACATCAATGGGAAGAACGGAGTGGTTCAGTATAAGTAATGGACTAAAACAGGGAAGTGCTCTTTCCCCACTGCTCTTCATAATTAAAATGGATGCAATTAATGAAGAGGTGAGGAAGAAGATAGGAGAGGAAGAGATGAAGGCCCTGTTGTTCGCTGATGACTTAATAACAGTGAAGAAGTAGTACAGAGACAGCTTGATAGTTGCAATGAGGAAATCAGAAGAGCAGGAATGAATTTCAGTGCAGAAAAGAGCGAGGTGCTAATAACAACAAGAAACAGAGCCAGAAATGAACAAAGAATAAAGATGGACGTGGAAGAGTTGAGGGTAGTGGAGAGCTTCAAATATCCAAGAAGCATAATTGAGAGAAGTGGAAGAATAGATGAGGAGCTAAACAGAAGAGGACAAATGGGTGGTGGACTATATCAAAGCATTCGAGGATTAACATAGAACAGGGATGTACCTTTGAAATGCAAGAAGGTACTATATAACACATACTGTGTGTCAATAATTAAGTATGAAGCAGAGACTTGGAGAATGACAGAGAGAGACAAAAGAAAAATGCAGGCAGTGGAAATGAAATTTTTAAGGAGTAGAAGGGATAGAATGAGGAATGAGGAGATCCGACAGACAGTGAGTGTGGTGAATCTTCAGGACAGAATAGATCAGGCACAGATGAGATGGTTCGGACACATGAAGAGGATGGATGCAGAAAGACTACCAGTAAGAGCTTACAATGTGCAGGGAGTGGGAATAAGGCCAAGGGGGAGACCAAGATGTCGGTGGAAAGAGCAGATAGCAGAGAGTGTTAGGAGAAGAGGACAAGATTGGAACACCGTGGAAAGAGACGAGTGGTGGAAGACTAGGAAAAAATGGAGAGGCTTGACTTCTATGCCAACACAGCCAGAGGCAGGAAATGGCAAAGGAGGATGATGATGAATGAAATATGTATTTACACATTCAGCCCATCTTTACTACATATAAATCCATTCCCTGCTTATCCCAATGAAGTGTTAGTCAAATCACAGACACATATTTGAAATTCCACTCGTACCTTAAGCTCTCCTGTTCTGCCTGCTGGACTGTCAGCCAGAACATTTTTAATAAAAATCCCTGAGATGGCGGAACCACTGTCAGGGCCAGCATTGTACAAATCAACCTAAAAGAAACAAATATTAATAAAAATAGATATACATATTTATAGCAGCTATACAGGGGGAAAAATATCATCTTATTTGGAGATAAAATATACAGATTAAACTCTTTGCATGGCAGTACAGCATTTGTACGACCCTCGATAGAAAGGTCTAGGACATTTTGGTGCCACACACTTTGGTGCCTTTGTCTTTACACACCCTTTCACCTCTGACCTCTGGCATTGACTTTCATTTTTTAGTGACTATAAATACTGAATGTGAGTTATTTCCTCATCACTTAGAAAATGGCTTCGTTAATGAATAGCTCTGCTAGTTAGAAGTCCTGCGTCCAGAAGTAGCATTTAACGAAACTGATTATGGACAGCTAATCAGCGAAAATGCCGAGTGGCGAAAAAAGAGGTACAAAGACTGTTGTGTTTGACTGAAACACTTGTGCCTGCGTATGATAGGACAAACATCATTTGCTACTTACAAGGTGTTGCCCATAACTTTTCCATGTACGAGGGTAATACAGAAAATAAAGACAGTTTGGTTATACAAAATGAAAAACACAATATTTCTTGGCAAAACAATTCTGTTACATACCTGAAGCTTCCTTCACTTCTCTACATAATCACCACCTACATTTAAACATTTGTCGTATCTGGGCACGAGCTTCAGAATTCCCATGTTATACTCTTCTGCCGCCAGTTCATTAAGCCAGGTGGTCACTGCATTCTCCAACTCTTCATCACTTCCAAAACGTTTACCGCCCAGAAACTCTTTCAGCTTAGGGAAAAGGTGGAAATCGCTATGAGCAAGGCCCGGACTATAGGGTGGATGATCAAAAATTTCCCATCCAAATTGATCCAGCAATTCTTGAGTTGCACCAGCAGTGTGAGGGAGGGCATTGTCGTGCAGAAGCACAATTCCTCCAGAAAGCATTCCTCGCCTCCTGTTTTGGATGGCTCGCCGTAGTTTTCTTAGAGTCTCACAATAACGATTTGCATTGATCGTAGTGCCTTTTGGCATGGAATCCACCAAAATAACACCTGTACGATCCCAAAAGGGGATTCTGGCGGCAGAAGAGTATAACATGGGAATTCTGAAGGTCGTGCCCAGATACGACAAATGTTTAAATGTAGGAGGTGATTATGTAGACAAGTGAAGGAAGCTTCAGGTATGTAACAGAATTGTTTTTTTTTCCAATAAATATTGTGTTTTTCATTTTGTATAACCAAACAATGTATTTTCTGGATGATCCATGTAACATTGCTTGTATGTAAGGAACATAATAAAGAGAAATCAATTCAAAAGAACATTAATTTGTTTCTGTACACAAAGTTATATGTTGCTTGCACCAATATGTCCTGGCCCCAAAATGACCAAACTCCCTTGATAGAATACCTACTTCACAGAGGTGTGCGTCTTGAATTCCTAAAGTAAATGTGTATATGTGCTGTTTATTTTCAAAACAAACCCACAGCAGACAACTGGTTACAAACATAGAGCTGAGTCGATACTGATGCCAATATATCAGTATCGGAAAGTATTGGTTGGAATTTATTTACCGATACAGACTGATACTTTTCCAGCATATGCCCCTCAATACTTTCAGGGAGTCAAATTTTCCTGCAAATTGTGCAAAATTTGAAGTTTATTTTTATTCTACACCAGTTTTATGTGAAAAACTTAATTTTGCGATAACATAACATGTAGTTTAATATTCTGATGCAATTGTTGAATATTTTGAACCAAAAATCTTGATAAAACATAAAATGCTGATCAAGGCAAAATTTATTGTATAAAAAAATATACACTAAAAACTTAGTGTTTCCACCCCTTAACAGGGTCTTCTTCAGACGAAGATTCACAATAAATTTAGAATTTAGAAAAAATAATTTATTGTGAATCTTCATCTGAAGAAGACCCTGTTGGAGGGTGGAAACGTCAACCTTGGTCAGAATTTTCTGTTTTATTAACATGGAAACAAGGCTTAACAGTGTTACCAAAAAAGTTGGTAAATTAATGCACATTGTTGGAGTGGAATACTTACAAACAAGTATTAATCAATATTTTGAACAACTTTCAATTATCACAATTTTCAAGTATCGGTTCTAGTGAGAGTATCGACATCAGTATCGGTTCAATGTGGTATTGACTAAAAAAAGGTAAAGTGCTCCCCTGTGCTTAGCACAACGCCATGAAGGTGTATAGGGGGTGTGGGGGTAACGCCCCACACTTTCTTGATCCGGTCGTGAGTGGGGTGATGTGATCAGCATCACGCCCCTGACCGCCTTTACCCCCCAGGGTTTCCCCCAGGTACCCATGTTATTCGACGCTGGGTGGGCGCCGGAGCCGCTTCCATCGTTAGAATAGTTCCCGGATTTGAACCGGCCTGGGATCGAACCCGGGACCTTTAACATGGTAGTCAGACACATTACCGACTGAGCCACCGCAGCCTATTGACTAAGCCCTATTAATTATTGAGGTTAATGAAATGCTCGAGTTCCTCAAGGCACTTTTACAACTTTATATCAGATTGGCATATCCTGTCCCAGCTAACTGTAGACCAGAGGGCCACGCATATTGGCAGAGGAGGAGGAGGGAAATCGAGTGGCGGAAGTGCAGTGTTGCCAACCATATGGTCCAGACCTTAGTCCGTATGCTAAATGCACGGCTTATCAAAATTTGCTCTTGCAGTTTTATCCCTAATATTTCCCTAAGAAATTCTTAAGCCAATTGTATGGACCTGGAGACAAAAATACGGCCCGTTTGCCATGTGCGTTCGGTATTATCCTTTTCAAGAGTTTGCAACGCTGCATAGCGAAGGGGGAAATCGGGTAACTCCCGTCGCCCATTACACAATCCCGTTCCTCTCACTGTTCATTGGTGGAGCCGTCTCACGTCACGACTTGCACAGAGACATGTTCTCGTTCGCCTGGTCTACAGTTAGCTGGTACGGATAATAGTATCTGTAAACTTTATATTCGTAATTTATTAGTATTGGCAAAAATTTCATATTGATCTATCCATACTTTTCAGCTTCAAGTTCTCCCCAAAACATATACAGTGTGTCTGAAAAAGAACTCTGAGCTTTCGAACACAAGTATATTATTTTTGTTGGAGCATATAATGGTGTTTTGAGCATAATCGTGAAGCAACAACAAGCAAGTTTTAGTTCACACATTCCTCACCACCTAGCATCAATGTTATATAGCTGTACAGGCTAAGATGTTAATACGAGGGCTATTTTTTTTTCAAGGTCAAATAAAAACCACAGTGAAATCAAAAAATTTTAATTTGCTACATTTAGCTACACCTTCCAGCTACTTCTCTACTGAGTCGCCGCCCACATTTAGACATTTGTCGTAGCATGGTACCAACTTTCCAATACCCTCGTCATAGAAGGCAGCCGCCTGTGTTTTCAGCCAATTCTCTACGCTGGTCTGCAGCTCATTGTCTGTGCCAGAATGCTCTCCTCCTAGCCAGTGTTTCATGTGCGTAAAGAGATGAAAATCTGAGGGAGCCAAGTCCAGACTGTAAGGTGGGTGATCAAACACCTCCCATCGAAAAATGCAGGAGCGTCTGTGTTGCAGCTGCAGTGTGCGGCCGAGCATTGTCATGAAGAAGGACAATGCCTGATGACAACATTCCTCTTTTCTTGTTCTGAATTGCTCTTCGTAGACGTTGAAGCGTCACGCTGTATGAGGCTTCGGTGATGGTTGTGCCACATTCCATGAATTCTACCATCAACACTCCTTTTCTGTCCCAGAACACAGTAACCATACACTTTCTGATGGAGAAGGTTCGCTTGCACTTCTTTGGTTTACTCGGGGAATGGGAATGCATCCACTGCTTGGATTGCTCTTTTGTTTCTTCATTTTCGAAATGGACCCACATCTCGTCCCCTGTGACAATTTTGTTCAAAATATCCTCTCCCTCATCATGGTAGCGCTGAAGAAACGTTAAGGCGGCACCCATTCGCAGTCTTCTGTGCTGGTCGGACAGCATCTTGGGAATCCATCCCGCACAGAGTTTACGGTACTGAAGTCTCTCACTCACGATGGTATAGAGAGCTGACCTTGAAATTTCGGAAACTACTCATTCAACACAGAAATTGTGAACCGACGATTTTCTCGAATCACCTGATCCACTTGCTGAACAAGATCATCGGTTGACACTTGCTTCCTTCCCTGACCGCCTGCATCATGAATGTCTCTACGTCCTGCTTCAAAGTTTCTGAACCATTGCCGCACTTTGCTGTCACTCATGAAAGGTTTACCGTACACTGCACTCATTCGTCGATGAATTTCGGCTGCATTACACCCCTCGGCATGAAGAAATCGAATGACTGCACGCACTTCACACTTGGTGTGTGACTAATGTTCTAGGCATGTTTCCGTGCTCACTGCACACTCCGAACTGACACGTGCGACGTGACGCGATCAACGGGCATACTAGAGACACTGCGCAACACATCCGTGCACAGCTTCATCGGATTTTCAATGTGGTTTTTATTTCGCGACCGATCGGACCTTGATAAAAAATATAGCCCTCGTAGAAGCCATGCAACCGATTCCCAACAAAATAGATAAGAGTAGAAGATCGCAATTCTTGGTCAACGCGAAGTCCCAATTTGATGGCCATTGATTTTTATTTTGGGGCTACATAAAATATGAGGGAGAATCAAATGAAAACTGCAAAAGTGACATTAGAAATCTTTTTTTCTTTCTAGGCGTCTGTAAATTTGCAGACAAAGTCCTTGACGTCTTTCCGAGCTGTTAGTACGAAGCATTGCCAGTAGGTGGGGTTGGATGAGAGTAAGAGCTGATTCAAGATGGCGGCACCACTACGCAGTTGCACCAAGCAGGAACAGCACGGAGTTATTCGATTTTTATGGAGTGAAGGTGTGAAACCGGTTGATATTCATCGGAGAATGCAGACGAAGTATGGGGACGCCTGTCTGTCACAGCGGCAAGTCTACGATTGGTTTAAGAAATTCGCAGAAGGTACGACTTTATTGACTGATGCTCCTAGTCCGGGTCAGGCTCAGCGAGTTGTGACTTGACTTCATTCTGGGATAAGAAAGGTCCACTTCTGGAACACTACATGCCCCCACGTACGACAGTGACTAGTGCCACCCACACAGACCTTCTCAAGAACCATTTGAAGCCAGCGATACACACAAAGCGAAGGGGATTGCTGAGTGTAGGTGTTTTGCTTCAACAAGATAACGCCCGTTCTCATTCTGCTCGTGCAACCATGAAAACCATCAATGACCTACACTTCAAGTGCCTACCACATCCACCATACTCACCAGATTTGGCACCATCTGATTTCCACATCTTTGGTCCATTAAAGGAGCACCTTGGAGGGCAGAGGTTCAAGTCCGATGAAGACGTCCAATCGGCGGTGCACGAGTGGCTACACTGTCAACCAAAAGAATTTTTCTCACGCGGTATCGAAGCACTACCTATCCGATGGCGTAAGTGCATTGAATTGGGATGGGACTATACAGCGTGTTTCAAAAAGAATATACGTATTACAAAGTATTATTTTGTCCAAACTATCGATCGCTGCGCCCCGGCTCGGCTATTAGAGAAACGAATACATAGTCTAGTTTATATAATAGCCGCTAGATGTCAGTTATGTTCTGTTTTGCTTGGTAACCGTCAGTTGTGTGAAATGGCCACTCCGCAGCAGATATCATTTTGTGTTCTCGAGTATGCGAAGTGCAATTCCGTGATTACAGTGCATAGACGTTTCAGGTTGAGGTACCAAATTGATCCTCCGAATGGGTGGAACATTCGCAGATGGTATCGACAGTTTGTAGATACAGGATGTGTATGTAAAGGAAAGAGTCCTGGCCGCCCTCGTGTTCCTGAAGAAAATGTTGCACGAATTCAAACTGCTTTCCAACGTAGCCCTTCAAAATCAACTCGTCGTGCCAGTCGGGAGTTACAACTTCCTACAACAACAATTTGGCATGTTTTGAGACGTCGGCTGGTTATGAAGCCGTACAAGGTACAGCTGTTACAAGCTCTGCGTCCTGATGACAAACCCAAACGTGTGGCATTTTGTAACGAGATTCTTGATGCTATTGACAATGACAACACTTTCGCACAACGCATCGTGTTTAGTGATGAAGCTGCGTTTCATGTCAGTGGTGAGGTAAAAAAACATAATGTTCGCATTTGGGGCCTACAGAACTCATATGCATTCATTGAACATGTACGAGATTCGCCCAAAGTGAATGTGTTTTGCGCGATATCCCGATCATCTGTTTACGGCCCATTCTTCTTTGATGGAAACACGGTTAACGGTCAGCAGTATCTCTCTATGTTACAAAACTGGTTGTTTCCGAGGCTGCACGAAGACAACTTCATTTTTCAACAAGACGGGGCACCCCCTCACTGGAGTCGCCAAGTGCGTGATTATCTGAATGAAACTCTACCGAACCGTTGGATTGGTCGTCAAGGAGCTGGCGACTTAGCATGTATCAGCTGGGCTCCATGGTCACCGGATTTGACACCCTGTGACTTCTTCCTGTGGGGTTTCATTAAAGATAATGTTTATGTACTACCACTCCCGCAGAACCTGGAAGAGTTGAAGAACCGGATCCGTACTGCCGTAACATCAGTGACGAAGGACATGCTTGTCCGAGTATGGGAGGAATTTGAGAATCGACGTGATATTGTTCGTGTCACTGCTGGAGGACATATTGAACATCTGTAATCTTAACTTGAGAGGTTCGTAAGTATGTGTGTCAAGTTTCATCTTTGTATGTCTTAAAGTTTAATAAATATATGCATGCGAAATACGTATATTTTTTTTGAAACACTCTGTATAGAAAAATAATGTACAATCAAACATTATCCCTGCATTAAATAGTGGGAAAAAATTAATTCCAGTTGTCATTTGATTCTCCCTTGTACATTGTGAATCAAGAAAAATCCAGTTGCTTGACCATCTATGCCAAAGAATAACCACAATCATAGATGAAATTCCTATAAATATGCTCAACAGATTGTGGAAGCAGTAGAGTATTAACATGATGTCTGTAGGACTCTAAATGATGTAGACATTGAATTACACTGAAGGTAATAAAACTTTGAACATTGAACTTCGATAAAATATGTTACATACATGTATGATTCAGAATGTAATAAAATAACTTGAATTCAAAACCTCAGAGTTCCTTTTCGGGCAGGCTGTATTAAAATTCCTCTGTGTACAGATGTGTAGTGTACCCACACCATGCGAGAGACCAGGGTTCGATCCCCAGGTGGGGAAGAACCAGGATTACTTCTACCTGTTCAAGTGAATCTGGCACCCATCCAGCGTCGTATAAAGTGGATACCTCGAGTAAAGGTTGCCAGCAGCGTGGTGCTGATCACATCACTTCCACCTGTGGGCGAGATCAAGAAAGTGTGGGGCACTAACTCCACACCACCTATACGTCTTCATGGTGTGGTGCAAAGCACAGGGGAGCACTTTACTTTTTTACTCTGTACAGATATGGACAAAAACAAATCTCCTGTGTGACTAATTATAAAATAATATACTCCTACAACCCCCACACTGGGAACCATGAGATTCCATTGTGGTACCACCGAGAGAGACAATTTCATACAGGTAAATCAGCGGAAGTGACACATCAGACAAAGCCAGGGCTGGTAGTTCAGCTGGTAGAGCAGAGGCATTATATGCCACAGACTCAGGTTTGAGTCCTGGTTGAGTCTGGATTATTCACTTAAAATCACTACACAGTACTTAACCTTTTGTCGCCCAAGGCCTTTTTCACATGTAAGCCTCTATTGCCCAAGCCGATTTTGAGCAAAATGCAGAGTTTCAATTAAATGAGTGTAGATCGTAGGCTAATTGCCCTAGAGAGATGAGTGATATACCGTTGTACGTGGAATGAACCAGAGATTCAGACTATATGAATTTTTTCCAAATTCGGCGTATATGTGGCGGGGGGAGGGGGCTAACTCTCAAAATTCCAAAATTTCGGAAAAAAAAATTGGTTCCCCCACCCTCCCTCCAAGAAAAAAGTACATGACAGTGTCGACATGCACATGGAAATGATCGCTGACATGTAAGGAACACAAAAATATTTGCATTATCATCATATGACCAATGTAACTTGAGTTGTACCCCCAAAAGGAATGGTCGGCACGCCACTGATTCAAGCTTCAAAATGCAGCGGTACCTTGAAATGACTATAGCTCAGAAACTAAATGCCCTAGAGATATGACAGATATACCGTTGTACGCAGAATGAATCACAGATTCAGACGATATATAATTTATGTACATTCGGCGTATACATGGAGGGGGAAAGGGGGAAATCCCCTGAAAATACTTTTTTAAAATGGGGTTTCGGCCCCCCTCCCCTGCTTGCGCCCTCACCGAAAACTTTCATTTTGACATCGGATACTGATAAACAAGCTTCCTTCGAATGCACTTAGCAGGAGGGAGTTAAAAGCATTGCTTTAGAACAACAAAGCCGGTCTTCCTTTGTCGGCAAAAAATTGACCTTGAAAAGAGAAGCAAAAGAGAAGTCCCTTTTCCCGTCTTTCCCCCTCCATTTTCATGAACACAAAAAAAAATGCAAAAAAAACATTTCTGTTAAATACATGTGTTAGGAACAATATAAAAAAATAAAATCGAAATTCTAGCCAAAAATAGAAAAGTTATGACGTATAAACTACGACCTTGATCGCTCGAGATGCTTGGTTCCGTGAGGGTTACTTTTGAGTATCTCGTTCGAGATGCTTGGGCGGAAAAAGGTTAAATAAGGTTCTGCATACATCATAGTCACTTTAAGATAAATAAATTAACTTACCTTGCCACCAACTATGCTGATTCCTAAGCTGCAATTCGGTTCACGGAGAATTTCTACTGAACGTTCAGGTCCCCAATGTTTAGCTAGGAGAACTGACGATGGAGTCTGCTTCTCATCAACTGAGGAAGACATGAAACCCTGTGTTGTCTGAAAGCAAAGGAGACTTTATGGTGCATATATTTTGTTGCTTTCTATGCGACTGTTTATGTTTACGGGAATGAAAGACATGGCAGTATAACAAATACACAGAAGCAAATTACTAGCTTTCTTCATGTAACTTATTTGTAAAGAAGCGCTCATGTGGGATGGCCAAACGAATCCGGATCTGAAAATTCCGGATCCTAAAGATCCGGAACTATCCATCTGGATTTTGGATCTGCCAGGATCCGGACCTGGCCATCCCTAGACGCTACCACTGCACCATCGGGGAGACCCCTAAAACATTAAATCTGTCCAATTCCTCTACATAAAGTGAGTTAATCTGAGTTTCATTTCTTCAACTAATGAGTACAATAATATGGCCAATACTGTACATTTGGCATAAACACTAACTAGATTAACTACAGGGTGAGTCATAAGTCTCCATACAAATGGTGAAAACGGTGACTAATGTTTATTTTTCCTTTTCAGGCAGGTGAACAAAGGAAGAACGGATTGACGTCATTCTGTTGGCTGGGAGTGGTACCACCCGTCATGTAGCACGTACATTCAATGCAACCCACAGAACGCAGATAACCCATGACACCGTGGCACCTGCGTTACCCTCCTTTCATTCGTTGCTGTCTTTGGTCTTCAAGGCCTGCTTTCGTTGGCGACGGAATCTGTCCTTCTGAATTTCTTGATAAGTTTGTATGGAGACTTATGACTCACCCTGTATTCATACTACGGGAATGAGAGACGCGTTAATAGATAATGAAGGAACTCACGTTTTCCGACGAGGATGGTGGCAGTGGCTACCGAAATTAATAGAAAATAATGTAAAAGAGCTTCGCGGAAAACGTGAATACCTTAATTACATTAACTAATTATTCTCCAGCATGATAAACAGAAACAGAAGTTTCCTTACCTGTGAAACTGTCATTTCAGGCGGTGTCGTATGTCCTGGCACAGTAGTTCTTGGTTTCGGCTGAGGTGGAGGGGAAGTGGTACGCTTTTCTAATTGTTCCTGGTCCCGTAATGCATCCACTTTCTCATCCTCGATCACTGGACTTGCCAATTGTCTTTGCACTTCCGTCTCGGGCGTTGGCTCAGAAATGTCCGCCGGCGGGGATTTACTGGGAATAGAAACCGTAACGGGCGGGATGACCGTGTCTTCTGGAACACCTGAGTCACTGCAAACACTAGGTAAGACACTAACTGACTTGTCTATCGCGTGAGGCTGCTCACTTCCTACCATTACTTGGGATATGTTGGCAGGAACTGACGGATAAATGTCTCGGTCTTCTAGGGAAACTTCGGATGGCCTGGCCGAGCCTTCACTTGAGTCTACAACATCGTGACCAACAGCTACGACTGTTACGTCTGCTACTTGGTCGTCACTAGTTCTTGTAACTACAGACTCTTCAGTTCTTTCTTCAATTTGAGGCAAATCTATCTTGTCCTTAACTGGCGTTCCTCCTTCCTTCTGTACATATGGCGACCTAGACACATTAACCAAAACACTGTTTAAAATAAACATCGAACCAGTATTATATCATAAAACAACTTCATAATGGTGATGAAAGTGCATTCGAATAAAAAATATACTCTTTCTAGATAAACAACCTTAAATTTAAAGGATTTGGACGGAGAGGGGGAAGAGAAAGTGTATGATTGGCATATCTGTAGCTACACCATGTCCCAAAATGATTATCGGGGTTTCAAGTACAAGGCACATGTCAAAAAAAGAGGGCCGATAATTTTTTACTTGGGACTGGCAATACTGATGAAGCTGCACGTGGACAGAAGCATGTTTTAGTATTCTGTGCCTGCAACGATAAGAACATCTGTGCAAGTTTGCTACACTATCATTTGTTTCCCACGAGTCACAGCAACACAGGTGTATTACAAGATGGCGACTCCTGTGCAGAAGTCCTTTTGTGTCACTGAATTTGCAAGGTGTGGTTCTGCTGTTTCAGTTCAGTGATTCGGAAGTGATCCTCCGTCCGATAACAACATTCGTCGATGGTTTAAATAAGTTTCAAACAACTGGATGTGTCTGCGAAAGGAAGAGTTCTGGATGCCCAAGTGTGTTGAACAAAAGCATCAAGAAGCATTGGATGTGTGCCGTGTCACAAAAGGTGCTCACATTGAACATTATGTACACTATGTAAACATGTTGAGTTGTTGTTTACTTCCATATAAGCTTCGTCCTTGTACCCCACATACAAGGGAAAATAAATTACTATGAAACCCCGATGAATTATCTTGGGACATGTTGTATTTTTATATAGTGTATATCTTCCTTTTTTTTTTTTTTGGTATTTTGGTCACTTTATATCACTTTCTGCCACACTAATTGTGATCTTGACAATGAGTGATGATTAGATTAAATTGACAAAAGGACACTCACAAAGATCACTGAGAATCTCCAACCAGGGAACTTTGGTGACAAGATCTAGTCAGCCAGTTAACATGCTTTGCCACCAAGCCGGTGGAGTATACACAGTCCGACAATTAAATAATGGGACTGATTTTATATTGTCCCATGTGTGCATTCTATCTGTGAAGTAACACATTCATGATGTAGTGTGGTCCATAATCCACAACCTGGCAACATTTCATGAACTTGTGATGGGCATGCTGGGAATTATGCTGCCATGTCGTGAAGGAGATGCGTGTCATCATGTAATAGCTATGGAGCAGCGAGTGAACGTCAAGTTTCATGAAAGACATTCTGAAAACTGCTTGCTGGAATAAACATTTCTTGAATTCTATTGTTGTGGAGGACAAAACAGTTCTTGTACAAACGGACAAATCTCGGGACAGAAGTCGCTAAATTTACCAAAAGGGAAGAAAATGCAGCTCGAAAAATCAAGGGTGAAGACAATATTGTGGTTTTTATGACAGCAAAGCATTATTCATAATGTATTTAACATATTGTGGCTAGGTGTGTATTACTCACTATATAATATAAACAATACTAAAAAATAGTATAAAATTAGTTTAAAAAACTACTTACATAAGTGAGTATGCAATTGTTGAAGAACAACGTTTCAGGGTACAACTGGCCCCTTCATCAGGTTCACAATTCTTTCTAAGCACTAAAACATAATGCTGCATTGTAAAGTGTAATATGAGGATTAGGTAGAGGGTTGGGTTAAAAACACTTAAAAATTGTCCCCGACATATTTCAATTTAAAAAAACTCACTATTTAAAAGACCCATTAAATCCAAAAACACCTGTATCCAATAAGATCCCTTAGAAATGGGAACTTGCACGACTGCACCTTGCAATGTTTTTAACCTTTTTAACCTTGCGTGTTTTTATTCTTTTTTACAAGTTCCCATTTCTAAGGGATCTTATTGGATACAGGTGTTTTCGGATTTAATGGGTCTTTTAAATATTGAGGTTTTTTAAATTGAAATGTGTCGGGGACAATTTTTAAGTGTTTTTAACCCAACCCTCTACCTAATCCTCATATTACACTTTACAACGCAGCATTATGTTTTAGTGCTTAGAAAGAATTGTGAACCTGATGAAGGGGCCAGTTGTACCCTGAAACGTCGTTCTTCAACAATTGCATACTCACTTACGTAAGTAGTTTTTCAAACTAATTTTATACTATTTTTAGTATTGGTATTTGTTCCAGAGGATGAAACTGTAATTGGCTGTTGCTATTGTAGGGCTCCAGTAGTGCTTTCATAGTGCTCTGAATGATTATGAAAGAGAACTGACCCTCTCTGAGCTCAGTTTCTTGAGGCGGGCAGTTGATTCCTGCTCCACGATAATGCACGGTGCCAGGGAGCGTGTTTGTCTGGGTATTCCTGGTCCAAAAACAAGTGAATGTGTTGAATCGTCCTCTCTATTCTTCAGATTTATCCCCCTGTGATCATTTTCTGTTCTCGAAAGTGAAGCTGCTACTGAAATTACGCACTGTTGATGAACACAGGACCATCCAATCTTCAAGTCATACCACATGAAGACTTGCAGATGTCGTGCCAATTGCTGTATTGATGCAGGAGGGATGTACTTTGAGTAATAAACAGGCAATGTTCAATTATTTTGTTTCCTTTTCACAACATAAAATCAGTCTCGTTACTTAATTGTCAGACTGTGTATCTTCACAACTATACAGGGCAATGAACAATTGAACAACTTTTTATAGAAAAAAGTTTCTTACATATCTTGTTGTGGTACTGTTCATGTAGAAATCATCAGGAGTGATCTAAACTTAATTTCTTTTACGGTCAAAAGTAATCAGAGTAAAATGTAGGTTTAGACTGTAAAGACAGTAACTATTAGTAATGCTTCTCAAGACATCAATCAGGCTAAATCCAGGGCAGGTTTACAACCAATGTCTAGTTCTACAAATTGTATTATTCATCATTTGTAATGGTCTGAAGAATAGGAAGGAAGACAGAATGAATGCTTTGATCTTAAGTTGTCGAGTGCATACTGTGGTGATGAAAACTCAATCAAATTTCAAATTACAATAGTCAATAATAAGTTTTCATTGAACAAAATAGGCATGTGGAGAAATAATACAGCTATTGTTGAAATTTGCACTTACAATTATATGAACATTAATGCTTAGCTGGACTATTGGTAAATGTGAGGGCTTGTTTTCAAAGGGGACGAGAACATGGTCGTGCACACAAGCCACCACCAGTATGCAGGTGCACGGTGCGGTTAACAGTTTCCAAAGACATATTTAGATGACTCGCCATTTGTCTTTTGGGTCGGTGGATTCTCTTGCATGGCCATTCTGCGAAGTTTCGCCTGCATACTGGTGGTGGCTTGTGTGCACGGCCGTGTTCTCGTCCTCTTCATTGGAGAACCGAACGCCGGGGCCATGCAATCTTTATACTTGCCGATCACATTCTTGAATAAAGTCAAACTAACGTCACAATCCTTGCTCTTACACTACTTCCTGATCATTGACACACTGAACTTTGCGTCATAAAGAGCTACAACATAACTCTCCCAAAAGCAACTCAGTTTTGGCAACATTTTTGGCCAAGCGAGAAAACGCAAACACTTGGAAAAGTTATACAACGTACTCCTATAAAAAAAACGGCTCAGTTTGGGTGGGATTTTCAGCCCAGTGAGAAAATACAACCACTCTTTTACAGCTCACACACTACACTGACAAACATGCCCGGCCAAGGTTGGGCGAGTTCATTCTGAGTGCAGGGGGAAGGAATCGTGTTTAGTCAAACATATGCTGAACAGCCTCTGTATTTGGTTCCGTAACAGAACGTGGACCTTTTTTCTCACACAGTTTAGATTCAATCCAACTTGCATTTTGTTTCATTGAAAAAAGGTTTCTGGACCAAATTTAAATTGATCCGGAAAAAAGTTCCTGGACAAAATTTAAATTGATCCGGAAAAAAAGTTCCTGGACCAAATTTAAATTGATCTGGAAAAAAAAAGTTCCTGGACCAAATTTAAATTGATCCGGAAAAAAAGTTCCTGGACCAAATTTAAATTGATCCGGAAAAAAAAAGTTCCTGGACCAAATTTAAATTGATCCGGAAAAAAAAAGTTCCTGGACCAAATTTAAATTGATCCGGAAAAAAGTTCCTGGACCAAATTTAAATTGATCCGGAAAAAAGTTCCTGGACCAAATTTAAATTGATCCGGAAAAAAGTTCCTGGACCAAATTTAAATTGATCCGGAAAAAAGTTCCTGGACCAAATTTAAATTGATCCGGAAAAAAGTTCCTGGACTGTATTTAAATTGATCCTGAAAAAGGTTCCTGGATCAAATTGACATACTTTATACATAAAAAGGTTTTTTATGGCCTACAACTAATTTACACTTGCTGATTTTTTCTTCCGGAAGGGGATTGAATTTATTTACAATTCCTGGAAATTAACAACCCTAGGATTGTTAAGGATCCAGAAATCGATACATTCTAATGGGTTCTATTTGGTTCCGTAACAGGACAAGGACCTTTTCTCTCACACAATTTAGATTCAATCCAAGTTGCGTTTTGTTTCATTGAAAAAATGTTCCTGGACTGTATTTAAATTGATCAGGAAAAAATGTTCCATATTTAAATTGATCTGGAAAAAGTTTCCTGGTCCGAATTTTAATTCAGTCTGAAAAAAGTTTCCTGGACCGAATTGAAATACTTTACAGATAAAAAGGTTCTTTACAGTCCAGAACCCGTTTACGCTTACTGATTTTCTCTCCTGGACCGGAATTGAATTGATTTAAAATTCCTGAACCTTTAACAACACTGCTTAGAATTCCTTCCAGAGCATTCACTTGAATCCTTGTGTAGTATGCTTGCACTGTTGTCTAGACACTAATAGCTTTGTGACTACTATTGACAATATGTAGACAACAGCAAAAAGCAAACCACACAAAGATTCACGTGATTGCTCTTCTAAGCATATGTAATTTTTCGGATTTTGAAATATCATAGCGGTTTTTCAAAAGGTGAGGAACATTAGAAAAAAGCTGCCTTGCATGGGCCACAGGTCCAGCCAAGCCTTAACGAGGATGGTTATGGCATTTTTCCACACCATTTTCTACATATCTTAGAGTGTAATATCTTCCTACAGAATAATTACATGTTAGAATGTTATACACACAGCATACAGAAAAGTTATTCACAAAACAAACTAGGATTATGCTCATTGTATGAAACACTGAAGAGAAAATTAGTAAACACCAAACAATACAAAATTAACATTTTGGTGTTAAACAACTGGAAATGCACATAAAGAGATAGGCAGCTATTTTAAAGACCACTGTTAATTCAAGCAAAAACAGCCACACACAAGCATTTTCCAATAAAACACACACAAAGCACTCTCAGCATAGTGTTTAAATATTATAGGTACACCATAAAGCTAAAAATCGGAAATATTCATATGATCTCAGACAGCAACATATACATTAGCATACAAACAACATTAAGACTCTTTTAAAGAAAGAACAATTGAAATTTTCAATTTATAACTATACATGTGAAAAGACAGTAGTTCATGATTAACTATGTAAAGAATTAAGTACTCATCTTCAAAAAAAGAAAAATTTGGAAAGGGGTGAAACTAGTGCCAAGGGAATAGATATGCTGTTTATTTGCATTAACAATGATAGAATGTAAATAATGCCAATATGAACAGGTATTTTGGCAATTCAAGTACTAGATTATTCGTTATGAACTCTTTTCTGAACATCATTAGGTTGTAAGACTCATTCATTGAATTATACGAGTATGTTAAATGATTAGATGAAAGTTAAAACGACGAAGAATATTTTGGAGTAAAATCTACGCTGTGGAGATTTAATCCCTGCTGAAAATTTCTACTGTTTACAATAGACAAAATGTACTGTTAATAATTGTACTCTACTGTGTCTCTCGGAAATCTATTCAAACTCAATGTTCTCCTACAGAACACCTTCAGTAGGCCTGCTGTACATACGAGGGTTGCTGGAAAAGTTTCTGCAAACTACCACCAACAGTGGCGCTAGTGTTCTGATATTATAAAAATTGGAGGAATAGAAGAACTCAAGGAGTGATAATAAGAGCGACGGATTTAATATGTTTAATATAAAGCTTATATAAATAAAAATTTGTGATACTTTTTTATCATTACATAGGGTGAATGTTCCGATTTTAGAATGCAGGTTTCAATTTGCGCAGCACCTCTTTTCGTTGGGTTGGTAACACTGTTGTTATGAGCATGTTATCAGTGATTGTTGCAGGTTAGTGGATGTGGAGCGCTAAACGAAAGAACAACATGTTTTAATGGTGAAAACGCATTACAGAAATGGCGAGTGTTATGCAGAAACTATAAGAAAGCTTTGTGCAACCCTTGGACGTGGAAGTGCACCTACCGAGAGTACAGTTCGGAAAGTGTGGTTTCAACAGGATGGCGCCACCTGCCACGTGTGAAAAATTCTCAGGGTGGGTACTCTCTTGCAATGGTGATCAGAACTGGCCTGCAAGGTCACATGACCTCACTCCTGGCGACTACTTCCTTTGGGGATTTCTCAAGTCACAGGTTTATGCAAATAAACCCCAAACAGTACAAGAACTCCAGGAGGAAATTCAACGAGTCATCAGTGAAATCGATGAGCCAATGTGCAAAAAAATTGTTACGAATTTCGAGAGAGTGAAGACCTGTAGAGCAGGGTCGAGGGGGACACATGCCTGATGTCATATTTCACTCTTAAATTGGGACCTTTTCTGCTTGTAATAATGTTATAATTAGGGCTCGTAAGTTGAGGAAAAATCCTTTTTTTTTTCTAGTGTCCGAAGACGAAGCCCAACATAATATATGTTCATTTTGGGTCATTGTAGGCCAGAAAAAGGTGGGTTTTATTTGTCCTTTTTTGCCTTTTTCGGCAGTTTTTTTGGCTTATTGGTCCTTTTTTTAACCTTTTTTTAGGCCTTAACGGCTTCTTTTTGCAACTTCACCTTCTTTCGACTACGTTCTTACTGCCCATTCTCAATTCGAATCATCATCAGTTCATCACCTCTTAAACATCCTTTCTGTAGTAAAGAAATTAAAAAGAAAGAAATAAATATATTTGAATCATCCCTGAAACGAGAGAAAAACATTTTTGGACAACTGAAGCAGGTACAGTACAAGGTCCATTAACCGTAACTTGTCTGGAAGGTTGCGCTGTAAGTGGCAACTTTCTCTTGTTTTGAAGCTTTCAGTTTTTTCACATTGTGTTTTCCATACCACCAGAATTTTTTATTTTTTTATTCATTAAATATGTAATTAAAACTGAAGTAATTAATTAATTTGGATCACATTTATACACCCTTTTTTCCGTTTTTAGGTACTATTTTTTATATTGTTAGGTCTTTTTTGGCTATTTATAGGTCTTCAACTTCCGAGCCCTAGTTATAATATTTGTAAATTTCCTAAATTACAGTGTTTTATAGTCATATTAAATCCATCACTCTTATTGGGACACCCTACACAAGTGAAATATTCTCTTCAGCATTACATGTAATATTCAATGTATTGTGTCTAGCTCAACATGTTGGCTGTAAATCATCATCATCCATTGCTGTTTCCTGCCTCTGGCTGGGTCGGCATTAGCCCGTGTCGTCTCCAATTTCCAGTCTGGCTTTCTTCGTTGTCATCTTGAATTGTTTATGTTTTCGGCTGTCATCTAATCGGGCCTGTCACAGCCTACACCTGAGTGGTGGTGCTGCCACCTGTGGGTTCTCAGGTGCACCCTTGTTTTCTGTCAGTGTTCCAACACCCTTAGCCTTTCTGGATCCCTCCAGGCCCACAAGCCAGTGGGGCAAACACTTTTATGGCGGTGTTTATTCGCCATGACACAAGACCGTTGATGGGTATCTGTGTGTTTGCCGAGTATGTCCATGCCACTGGACACCCTCCACACCCTGATCGCCTCGGTCCGGTACTGCTCATTCGGGTTTCCCCTTATTCGCAGCTTCCCCTCATATCTGAGGGAGGTTTCACTATCCGCCACCTGTGACCCGTCCAGTAGCTGAGGCTTGCACTTTTCATTCCTCATTAACAATTTGTTTCTATATCAGAAAATCTAAACACAGTATGTGTTCAAAAAAACCTATTGATCTACTGAAAACAGTATAGAAACTACAAGTGAAAATATTTTCTACAGATATATATAGCTTCAGATGGTGGCTGTAAATATTACACTTCATTCCTCCTTACTAACAATTTTTATTTATCTCTGTTTGAAAATCTGAAAACAGTAGATGTTTCAAAACGCCTACAGATCTACTGAAAACAGCAGACAAGATTTTCAGCAGGGATGCCACTCTTGTTTTCAGGAAAACTTGGAATTTACCCCCAAAACCACTAGCTCTTCATTCCTGAAGAAAATCTTCATCACTCATCAGAAAGGCTTCAACACATACTCAGAAAACAGATATGTCTTTGTTTTCACTGATAATTTTGTAAATATTGAATCAAATACAGTTCACAAGAAAATTAACAACTGAGATATGTTATTTACTGAATAAATGTTAAAAAATGGGATATCAACATAAAACTGAGCTGTATGCATGAGCATAAAACTAAAACATTGCAAAAAAAGGGACAAATTGTAGAGAAGCCATAAATCTATTTAATTTTTACTTTCCCTAACATCAAGTTAAGATATAAAATTGATTAGAATAACTTAAGCTGACTGATGTATGTCTTGTAGACAGTCGAGGCCGATAAGGACCCCACACGCTTTTCAGTGCTAAGGGAGCTTCCAAGCTAAGCTAAGATGAGAGGTTTGGTACCATAGTTGTTAAGGAACGTTTGTTAAACATAGGCAAGTCAAATACAGTAACACCTCGATTTTACGTTTTTCAGGGGATCAAGGTAAAATATCTTAAAATGTATGAAAATGTAAAATTCGGGAACGTAATTTCAGGGTTCCACTGTAGTTAGTTTAATTCAAATAAGGAAGTATTAAAAATTTTAGAAGCAACACAGTACCCTTTAAAAAGAAAAAAAAAAACAGTCCATGGAAATCTATTTCCAGATGGACAAACTCCAATATCCTTGCTCATATACAGATCTGGATTTGAAATGTGAAATTGATTTTTGTTTCACCCCTTAACAACAGTACTTTAAACCATCAAACATACAAATGTGTTGAATTATTCACTTTCACAAATGCAGGACTCCTTTTGGCATTCATGGAAAATTCAAGTTTACATAATACTCACAGGTCTTTAATAGGTCAATTTATTTTCCAAATTTCAAAATAATTTTGAGGTTATTTTATAAGTGATTTTTGAAACTTTTTTTAGGTCTTCGTTTTCCAAGTCTTGTTCATCAATATGCCAGAAATAAATATTTAATTTTCATTATCATGGAAGAGGAAATGTACTACAAACTGAATGTGCAAAAAAAAAATGTTTCATTATTTTATTTTGAAATAAGGTTTGAATATCATTCCATTACAAAGGACTTCCCAGATCCATTTTCAAAATTACATTCTGGGCATACTAACATAGAAGTAAGCTATTAGGGAAGATTTGATGCACCTTCCATGGATATATGTACAATTTTCTTTGTTTGCTTAAAATATATTTTCAGGCGCTACACCATTTCAGGCTATTCCCATCCTTCATATATAAATATGTATACAAAGAGTTTAACAGAAGCCATTAGAGATTATATGTGGCAAAAAACGAGGGTTATTTTTTAAGTAAGGTGCGTTTAGCAATAAAAACGAAGTAAGAAAATGTTCTTCAAAAAAACAATTTATTTTCTGAATTTACATACACTTCTCTATTTTTCTACATAATTTCCTCGCCAGTTTTAACATTTATCGTAACGAACTATGAGTTTTTGGATACCCTCCTCATAGAACTCTGCCACCTGTGATGATAGCCAGTTACTCATGATCGTTTTCACTTCTTCACCAGTGTCTAAACGCTTGCCACTCAGGAAGGTCTTCAGATGGCGGAAGTCGCTAGATGCAAGGTGTGGACTGTAAAGTGGATGATCGAATACCTACCTGCCAAAAGATTCGATCAGATCTTGAGTTTGAGCAGCAGCATGTGGCCTTGCATTGTCATGAATCAGTACGACACCGGCTGACAGCATTCCATGCCGTTTGTTCTGGATTGCTCGACGAAGTTTTCTTAGGGTCTTACAGTAGCAAGCTGAGTTAATTGTTGTTCCTTGTGGCAAAAAAGTCCACTAAGAAATCACCCTGCCTGTCCCAAAACACAGTTGCCATGATCTTGCACTTTGAAAGTGTCTGTTTTGCTTTCACTTTGACCGGCTGGGAGGTATTCGATCATCCGCCATACTGATACCACCTCTTCCGCCATCTGAAGACTTTCCTGGGTGGCAAGCGTTTAGACACTGATGAAGAAGTGAAAAAGACTGTGAGTAACTGGCTATCATCACAGGCGGCAGAGTTCTATGAGGAGGGTATCCAAAAACTCGTAGTTCATTACGATAAATGTTTAAACTGACAAGGAAATTATGTAGAAAAATAGAGAAGCATATGTAAATTCAGAAAATAAATTGTTTTTTTGAAGAACATTTTCTTACTTCATTTTTATTGCTAAACGGACCTTACTTAAAAAATAACCCTCGTATTTGCACATGTGATTTTTTTTAAAATGTTCAAACAATGACTTAGGTCACATTTTCCATTAATGGACGTTACCTTTAAATTATTCTTTTTAGTATTACATTTCTTTGTAACTTTCCATAAGAATTATTGTTTTTACATCATTCTATATTATCGTTTTACTAATTTAGTGGATATAAGTATGTGTTAATTCCTTTGTATTCAAAATTAGACATTAATGTAATTGACCTATCCCACATCATAGTGCAATTTGTACTTGTATGATCAAGTGGGTGGAAATAAATAAATAAATATTAGTAAACATACAAAAGAAAACAAATACACTAAAATACAATCAATTAATTAATGAAAAGTATTCTCTTAAAATCAAAATGAAACACACCAATCTATTGTAGCAAGCCCATTATGCTCCGTAAAAGAAGAAATAACAAAATGAACATCAACCATGCACAAGCACAAAAACAAGGTAGTAACTCTCATGTCACTTTCCCCTACTTAAAACTTACCGATAATAATCAGGAAATATCCTAGATTGCAAGAAACAAAAAATAACGCGTGATTGCAGTGAATGTGAGAACGCATGTACTTGTCATATTTCAGTGAACAGCGAGAACAAAATTCAAAACAATACAACAGTGAAATACGTAAAGGTGTAAAAAACACAACAAAATTAAGAAAGCAAACATATTGCACAGAAAAATATAAAGCATAAACTCTATCTCTCATGCACATTAAAATCCGATCTCTAGTACCAACTATTTTCAAAAGTAATGAATAATAACTTAAAGGAACATTATGAACTTTTATGTGTAATTTTATTATTTTGAGGCAGCTGTAATGCTTATTTAGCCAGTTGAATTAAATGTATAACATTATCATTAATAACTGAATTAAGTCAACTATTTTATGCCTATTAACATCACTATTTTGTGAATGTTCTATTTTTACCTGATCTATCGTTTTTAAGCAGAAAAAAAAACAATCATATACTTAAAGACAGTAATATCGAGACCAAAATCTTTCAATATCAAAAGCACAAGATTTTAAAAATTATTTATAGTCTTATAATTAGCATGTATTTACCAGTTTCTTTTCTTACCTGATATGCAAGAACAGAATAAATACAAGATGAAGCATACAATAAAACACAATGAATGTTGTCAAATGTTCACTAATTTCTTATCAGGTATAGTAAGAGAGATAAAGAACATTGAATACTTCTACGGGTGTCCCAAAATGAATGTTACCATTTCAAATGTAAATAACATCTTTATTAATCAATCTGTTGACAAGAAATTTGAATGACACAGGAGATTCATTATTTAGGTGCGGAATATGATATCCTGTAGGTTGGCTCCATTATTCGCCAGACAGACATGTGCTCTTTCCATGGCTTGTTCCATGACTTTTCTTAATGACTCTGGGCCAATAGCTTGAATCTGCTCCTGGATGTTGTTTTTGAGATGGGGGAGTGTCCTGGGCTTACATCTAAACATCCGGTCTTTGAGGTAATCCCATAGGAAAAGGTCTGGTGCTGTTAAATCAGGGGATCTGGGAGGCCAATTAAAGTTAGAGTATCAAGAGATTATTTGTTCTCCAAAGATCTCCCTTAACAGCTGCATTGTCTGTCCGGCCGTATGTGCTGTTACACCATCCTGCTGCCACCATGTTTTTGGTTTGTCCTCTACCTCTGGGCGTATTAAATTTTCGATGATTGATCCATATTGTTCGCCATTGACCGTGACTGTTGCACCATCATCGCCCTCTAAGAAGTAAGGGCCAATCATCCTGGTTGATGTTACACCACACCAGTGTAACCAGTGGATGCAATTGGCGTTCATGGATGATCTTTGGATTAATGGTTCCCCAGACACATTAAGAAAAGTCATGGAACAAGCCATGGAAAGGGTACGTGACTGCCTGGCGAATAATGGAGCCCACCTACAGGATATCATATTCCACACCTAAATAATGAATCTCCTGTGTCATTCAAATTTCTTGTCAACAGATTGATTAATAAAGATGTTATTTACATTTGAAATGGTAACGTTCATCTTGGGACACCCTGTACAAGGCTCATTCAATATACAACCGGAAATATGTTGTAACAAATATTAATTACAAGCACCAAAAGAACTACAGTACTGTTTCAACATAGGTCCCCCCTTAGTTCAATGCACCTACACCAGCGCACTGATCCCACAGGAAAAAAAAAATTGACACGTGTGTAACAACTCGTGCACCACTGACTGGACTTTGTCGTCATTCTGGAACCTCGATCCACTTAGTGCATCTTTCAGTGGGCCAAAGGTGTGGAAATCGGAAGGTGCAAGATCGGGCAAATATGGAGGGTGAAGGAAGCACTCAAACTTTAGGTGCTCGATGGTAGACAATGTGACACTGGCAGTGTGTGGTCTCGCATTGTCATGGAGCAAAATCACACAAGTGGACACCAGACCACGTCTTCTCTGCAGAATGACTGGTTTCAGTTTCTTGAGCAAAAGGTTGGAGTAGGTGGTACTGTTTACATTATGCTTCCATCTGGGAAGCAATTTCACTGACAGTAATATACCGGTTCTCCCGTATCAAGTCCTCCACTTGAGCAATGTTGCTGCAGTGACAGAGCAACCTGAACGTGGAGAATCCTCAACACTGGTTATGTATGCCCTATTTGAATTTCTCAGCCCACTCGTACACTTGTGATTGACTCATACAGTTGTCACTGTACTGAACTGTCATGCAGCAATGAATTTCTATCAGTTTCATGCCATCACTCAACAAAAATCTCACGACACATCACTGCTCCTGCTTGGAGCACTCCTGTAAAGATGAAACTGTTTCCCAGCATCTCATGCGCGAGGCAGGCATGCCAGCCCCAGCTATGATTAGCTTAGAGATGCCTTCACAAAATAACAAACATATAACAATCATGGTCTAATTTTAGATTTTTTATACTATTTTTCCAGTTATTTATTGAATGCACCTCGTATATTGATCAGAAAGCTTTATTGCACTGTGGAATATTATATCAACAGAAGCTTGAAGTCACAGAGACTGATGAAAATTAGATTAGTCAAAGCTTCACTGATGCTCAAAACCTGTTCTAGCATCACATCACAGCAGTACCAAGATATTTGAAACTTTGGAAAATATGCAAACTACAAGCTTCCCATTCTCTCTCTTTCACACCCCCTTCCTGCTTTTGCTGTTTATACTGGTGCTGTTGGGGCAACAGCGTCAACACTCCTGTGACAAACATCTGACACTAGCACCAGGTTGTGTGGTTTCTCTTGTAATTTCTTCCATTGTTGGTTGCATCGAACTGAAATTCCAGTCTCAATAATGAACGCATGATTTTGAAGTCAGCTGATGTACGAGTTACAAAGTCTCTTTCTATGAGGGCCGGTCCCCGTGGCAGTGGTTAGCACATCGTGCTACGATGCCAGGGGTCCCGGGTTCGAATCATGGCTTGGGCATGGATGTTTGTGAGTGTTCATTCATCAATTTCATCGTATCATCACTCATCCCCATCTTCGCAAATTAGCCAAAAGTGGCACAAAAAGCGAATTAAAACAAAGCAAATCAAATCTTTCTGTGAGAGACTTTGAACGGAAGCATATGTCATGTGAGAATTTCACCAATTGAATGCAGTCTTGTGCAGCCTGTCGACATTGCTGTGGATTGGTCTGCTCCTGCATGATGTGTCATGTGTCGCTTGTCACTTTGGTGTGAAATCTTCCTTATATCTTCAATGCACTGTTCATTATTTCTAGATAATTTGGCACAATTTTGAGAGGGACCTTGACCCAGTTAGCCAATAGCTGATCCTTGATTTAAGGGGGGAGGGGGACCACACAGTAAGTCCACCTGCACCCACATACATTTGAGGGTATGCGTTTAGTGTTCTGGTGCCTAAAAATATACAAGGACATCAGCTGCATGAATTTAACGGTTCCCTCGCCTTTTAACTTATCTTATCTATTGGTTATTTATTGAAATATGACAAAATATACATAGCAAAATAACATACATTTAATAAAAGACGATATTGCTTGATTTATAGTATTTGATTTGTTTATTTTTTTCGTTCTGAAAACCAGGATGATATTAAGTACCTCGTGAGTGAGGTGATCGATGATTGAACAGCAGGTGCGAGCCCTGTTATTATTTTTATTCTACCGTTATTAAATTTGAAATCTAAATATTGAGATTGTCTCGGCAAATCCAGTGTTATCAGAATGGGTATTTGGTTTGAAGCAAGTTTTTTGTTTACCTTATTCTGGAGTCCAGAACAAATAACTTGTGTTTTTAATGAAGTGTGTGCAATGGTGCAATATGCAGTTTGAAACCATTAAAAATGTTTGAGAACATATGCAATTTTGGTTTGATGCGCTAACGTTGCCTGCTTCATCCTATATCCCAGAACAGGGCATCCCACCCATATCTGACTATGTATGTGTACTTAACGTAATCAGGTTGCTAACATCGTACATGAAAATAATGTTACAACACAGCCTCATTTCAGGAGAGCCAAAAACCACAAATACAAAATATCTATTCAAATCTGCTTTTACAAACAAATGAACTTTTAAAATGAAGTGTGGATCTCAACATACAGGGTCTGTATTTTAAGTAATGAGAATTTTTTTTTTCTGCCGCGACTCGACGTCAGAGCCCGCTGGGACCGGTTGGAGTTGGTAGTGGGGTGTGTGACCTTGAAAACGCTCCAAGCGGCAGTTGCCTGCTGGCGTCCGTTGAGGCATGATCACGCGTGGCGTGGACGTCTGCAAAGTAGTGTGTGCAAGAGGAAAATGCAGCAAAGCATGGAACAGCGGTACGCGATCAAATTTTGTGTGCGCCTTGGAAAATCTGGTGCAGCAACGCTGAAAATGATTCGGAAAGCGTACGGCAGTGACAGTTTATCACAAGTGCAAGTGTTTCGGTGGCACAAAATGTTCAAAGAAGGCCAGGAGAGCGTGGAGGACGAACCCCGCGCAGGGCGCCCGTCAACCTCAAGAACCAGAGACAACGAACAATGTGTGCAAGATTTGCTGAACGCGGAGAGGCGTGTCAGTGTGCGGTTTATCGCGGATACGCTAGGACTCGATAAAATGGTTGTTCTCAAAATCATCACCGAGGATCTTGGGATGAGAAAAATTTGCACCAAGCTCGTCCCGAAAGTTTTGACGACCGAGCAATTGCACAACCGCTCGGTTCAGACGGGTCAACCGAGTGCGACCAGAAATTTCCGCTGATTGGAAGCTCCATCGTGACAATGCGTCATGTCACACGTGCTTCGTGGTTTGAGAGTTCCTGACGAAATCTGGCATCACAACGATTCCTCAGCCTCTCTACAGCCCCAACCTTGCCCCTGCAGATTTTTTCCTCTTTCCCAGAGTGAAAACAGCCCTCAAAGGACACCACCACGGAACCCTGGATGCTGTCAAAGCGGCTTGCACGCGTGCTCTGAAGGCTGTTTTAGTTGCTGGCTTACAGGGAGCGTACGACGCATGGAAAACTCGCCTGCAGAAGTGTGTTGACGCTCAAGGGGCATACTTTGAAGACTACTAAAGATTTGTAGCGATATCTGTAATAAATTTTGTTTTCTGGATTTATTCTCATTACTTAAAATACAGACCCTGTATGTCAAGAAGAACAGTTACAGTTCTACTATTTCACCTCAGACATCCTCCTTTATCTCATGATGATGAGAAAAGCAAAACATTGATTCTTTGTGTGATGTTTTACATTATGCTGTTGTTTTGTGTCAAGACCATGATTTATGCAGCATGTGTTGTTACAAGATATTTTAATGAATTAGTACTGAATCCTGAATATTCGTTGATAAAAATGAAAAACCTAAATACTTAAGAAAATCTTCCTTGGTGATTACACAAAGTAATGAAGAACAGTACAGACATGAACAAGAAATAAACTATTTGTGCACAACATAAAACATTAACATTGAATTTGTTTTTATTACTTGAAAGCATTAGAAAACCAACAGAAAATCAATTTAGGAAAGGAATCTTTTGTTTAGAATATAAGTTATTAATTAATTTAGAGAGGAGGGGGCATAGTTACTTCCACATGAAACTACCACCTGATCCAAAGATATGCAAACATAATTTTCATTATCAGTAACGTAAAAGTTATCAAGGAGTTTTTACAGGGTGACAATTAATGAACTATATGAAATAAAACCGTCATAATTTCTGAACAGTATGTGTGATGACGTCCAAACTGCATGGCTGGCCACAGGGCATGATGGGAATTCGTATGCGCATGCGCACGCAACGTGTTGATGTCGGCCATTTGCAAGTGAAAATGTCACGGTAGAGCGTGCAGGAGCGTATATCACTTGTGAAGGCTTATTATGCGAGCAATAACAGTCCGATTGCAGCGCAAAGGAAGTTTGCGACTGGGTACAAGTTAAAGACAACGGGTCCAAGTGTGGAGGAGTATTTTTGGGACCGCATTCTGGCTCTGGGATACCCAGCGGCCACTGGAAGGGGACTCGCTTGGCCGCCATATTCCCCGGATCTGAACACATGTGACTCATTTTTGTGGGGCTATGTTAAGGACAAGGTGTACAGAAATAACCCCAAAACCGTTGCCGAGCTGAAAACTGCCATTCAGGAGGTCATCGACAGCATCGATGTTTCAACACTTCAGCGGGTCATGCAGAATTTTGCTGTTCGTCTGCCCCACATCATCGCCAGAGATGGCAGACATATTGAACATGTCTTAACCTAAATCCGAATGTCTGTAGTGCCGTTTACATGTGCAATACAGTTTGTGTACTACGTGGTTTGTCACTAATTTCCGTTTTATTTCATATAGTTCATTAATTGTCACCCTGTACATCCAGAATGACCAAAATCAAAAATAAATAAATAAGAAAATGACTGTTATGTTCCATGTTCTGTGACTGAAGAAATTTTAAAAAGTAGTCTGTGAACAAACTGCCATAGCAGTGGCACGAACTTTTAAAAAGGCTATCATGTTAACATGATCCCATATTATTTTCTCTAGCACTTTTCCTTCTTCAGATACAGTCTGTAGACTCATACAAGCTCTTTTTACGGCACTTCAAAATAATTGCAAACAAATAATCAGTTTTTTAAGATTAACATTATTCCTTAATTATAGGCAATTGCACAAATCATTTTTCTGAAATAGAGACTTCATGATTTCATTACTTACCAGGGAGATCTTTATAGATTGCAATTTGTACAAGTAGCAGCACTGGATTTGATTAAAGATTGAGATTAATAAAAAAATCATAACAACAGACAACTTACCTAGGTGATATTTGTACTGAGAGTTTTGCAGGCACCTGGGATTCCCCTTCGGACTGAAGGGACTTTCGATATGCTATTGCTGCTTCACCAGGGATATATGTAATACTGTAAAGAATAAAGAAGAATTACTGTTATTTTGTCAGCATAATGAAAATAGTGCATAAATAACACAAATAATTTGAGCTTATTTACTGTGCACATTTCCAAAATGAATTCTGTGATCTTAATAGTATATGCTATATTACAGAATGTTACAAGAATATCAATGCTACCTCTGCTGTATATTACAAAATAACAAAGCCATTTTTCAAACTGAGATTTATTGCACCATTTTGTAATAAACAGCAATACTGGTCGTACTGCTAGTACAGTAAAACTTCTCAATAACGGACAGGCCTGGGGGAAAAAATAAATGTTCGTTATTTAGATGTGTCCGCTATTCAGAAAAAAGTGTAGGATGTTATACAATAGGATAAGCACATTACAGTACGTACTTTACGAACATAATGTTCATGACTTCAACTTTTTCCTTTAAAGTCAGTCGTTTGCGTTTCTGCGACATCGTATCAGAAGTGACACACACTTCTCAAGATAACCACAAAGAATACTGTCTACACTTTTACAAATAAATACGTTCGGTGTAACATGAAACAATGCACACTAGTTTGAAATACTGGCCATTGTTGTGTCTAATTCCAGGAATTGCGACCGTTTTCTTTCAGGCTGTCCATTATTAAGAAGTTTTACTTGCGTTGGGGAGGTAGTTTTCAGTGTCCGCATCAGTTATTAAGAATGTCTGTTATTGAGAAGTAATATTTCCATTTAACCCCATGTATTTCTGCAGGGGAATTAAAAAATGTTCGTAATTTAGAGGTGTCCGCTACACAGAGGTGTCTGTTAGGAGAAGTTTTACTGTAGTAACATCTTTCAAATACGATTTCAAGATTTGTTTTACTTTGCTTTTCTGTAGCTTTTGACTAATAGTGACGATGGGGACGCATGGTGATGAGATAGTTGAAGGGATAATCACGAACACATATGGATCACACACTACAAACTCTAGAGAGGATGATCCTGGCTGTCGGTCCATGTGACAGAGCCTCATCAGCCTGCAAAAAAGGAGTCTGGTGTATAAAAAGTAGAACAAACGCCGACATTTGAGTACCTGCAGAGAAGCCCTGATGAAAATTTTGTCTACTGTTTTCAGTAGATCTATAGGTGTTTTGAAACATCTACTGTGTTTAGATTTTCAAATAAATATAAAAACAAAAATTGTAAGTCAGGAGGAGTTAAAAGTTAAGTTTACAGCCACAACTTGAGTTACATACACTGTATACAATATTACATGTAATACCAGTGGTGACCGGCGGCAAGTATGATGGGTAGTGCCAACGTGATAAAGAAATCGAAAAAAAAAAAACCCTCCAATGCCCCCGCTCCCTCCTTGAGGCCAAGACATTTATCCTCGCTTGGTAACGTGGAAAACAGTGTGGGTTTAAGTAATAACACACTAATACGATTCATCTTCACTCACTAACCTATCTTTATACACTACAGGACACTTCACTAAAAACACATTTACAAGAGGAAGGGAAAACAAATCTTCTCACCTTCTCCTCCCCCATGCACACGTATTCCAACCGAATGTTGAAAATATTCTAGACATTTGATGTAAAAATAAATTGTCGAAATGCCAAAGAAAACTCGCATCACCATAGGATATTTTTAAAAAGTCTGGATGGCCCTCTAGGCGCATCTATCTATTATCAAAATGTTCATTTAACTTTGGAAAAATACTAGGTTCGTTTCTCCAAAAGTTGGCAGAAAAGTAGATGGTACCTTTTTCAAGAATTAATTCCCCAATGGGTCTTACAAATCCATCGTATTTAGCGACTTATCTCTGAAGATGGCAACTATGTCAACACTGCAAAAGTTTCCTCGCTGTGCCAAGCGAAAACGAGCACGGCTGGTGCCTTATGGGCTAACCCCATTGGCTAACACCACCCCCTGCCAACTTCTTCCCGGTTCATGGTGGAAATGTTACTCGCCGAGACTTCTCACGTGTTTCAACTTGGTTAGGCCAGCTCTTGGGTGGCGCGGACTGCTGCCTCGTCGAGGGTACGAAACAGCTGGCGATGCAGTGAGGAGGTTGGGGCTGGTCATATCTAGTCACGTCAGCTTGACCGATTGCAAGATTCGAATCTCCTTGTCTGTAAACTATCAATGTATTAATTTAACAATACTTGGGCTATGTACGCATTTCTTCTGAGGGTAGTGCCATGGCACAGTGGCTCTGCCCCTTGAGCTGCCGCTGTGTAATACTGATGAGAATATTTCACTTGTATTTCTTCTACCGTAAACGTACAGTAGGCCTACTGAACATGTTCAGTAGGAAACCATTGAGTTTCAGTAGCTTTCCGAGAGACACAGCAGAGTTCAGCTGATAACAGCAGATTCTGTCTACTGAAAACAGTAGAAACTTCTGGCAGGGAGGTCACTCCTTAGCGTGTTTGCACACTTGCCATTCTTTAATATCCCGTGGCGCAACAGCCTGTGAGGGTCTGGGCCTACCTACTGACTGCCAGCCTCACTCCCGCCTGATTCTACTCACTCCTGCCTGACGAGGTGGGAGATCATGCAACCAGTTACAGGGTGACGTGTGGTCAGCATGACAAACCCCCACTTATTGTTGCAGGTTTCCGTGACCGAGTTACGCTACTCACTCGTAGTTCCCCAATTTCTGCACCATAATGGATGGCCACCGGTCCCATAGATAGGCTGAAATCTCAGAGACACCATTTCTGCACTAGTCTGGGAATTCTTGCCTCACCCTCCATACTCACCAGACTTAGCCCCTTCGGACTACCACAAGCTTTCCCTATGAGACTCAAACCTGTGTGCATCTCACAGCCGGAGCCCAAAGCATGATGCCTTAACCAGCTTGGCCACGGTGTGAGACATGCTGTTCTTTTGTAGGGGTAGTTTTCACTACAACACCTATGCTGGCAGCAAGTTTTACATATGTACTGACAGAATCGGGGCTCTGGCCAATACCTTCGAGGGAGAGCACAAAGTGATGGACAAAACCCGGCTGAAGGCACAGATGGGTCCTGTGTCAGCTTCAAAACAAGTTCCTCCTTGAAACAGCAAAAACTTATAGCTTGGTCCGTGTCCTCTCTTTCATTGCCTGAGGCACAAAGGGTTGGATCCATCTGTCGATTTGCTGAGGGAAGCTCTGGCTGCATACCGACCGTTTGATGGTCCTTCCGGGAACCATCGTGTAGGACTTCATGTACAGCTGTGCCATTTACTCCAGTTGGTTTCTGGTGCTGATGATATTGAGGCAGAAGAGGCCACCGATGTTATAGGTTTGTGCAAACGCACTTATGAGGAGGTACCCAAAAAAAAAACGGAATCATAATGTTGCATGGATTACCGATGTAGTTACAGCTTGTGCCGCTAGGTGTCATTAGTATGGGATATCTTGCATCAATCTGCAAGTTGGCATTATTCTGTGCTGAGCGGTTCGTTCGTAGTGTTGCATTGTTTGTGGTGTTGCGGCAAGAGTCTGGTGATTTTTGAGTGGTTTTTGAGATGGCAGACCACAAAGGAGCAAAGGACCTGTGATAAATTTTGTTTCTTGTTGGGAAAAACGGCTGCTGAGACTGTTGTTATGCTTTGCCAAGCTTTTAATGAAGCTGCTTTGGGAAAGACACAAGTCTACGAGTGGTTTTCCCGGTTCAAAGATGGCGACATGTCAACTGAAGACTTGCCAAGGCCTGGCCATCCTTCGACAGGCAGAAATGAAGAATACATTGGAAAAGTTCGAGAAGACCGTCGAAAGACCATCGAGCAAATTTCTGAAGAAGTGGAGTTGTCCTGGAGTACCTGCCAGCGAATTTTAACTGACGATTTGAAGATGAGACGGGTGTCTGCTAAATTTGTGCCTCGCTTGCTGTCAAGAGGAGCAGAGATAGAATCGAGTGAATGTTTGTCGCGACTTGAAGGCTGAACTGCACAAGGACCCAAATGTTCTCAAAGGAATTGTGACTGGGGATGAGTCCTGGTGCTATGGGTACGATGCTGAATCAAAACAAGCCTCCAGCCAGTGGAAGACTCCAATTCACCACGTCCCAAGAAAGCACGTCAAGTTCGATCCAATGTGAAAACAATGTTGATATGTTTCCTTGATGTGAATGGATTGTCCACAGGGAATTTGTTCCCCAAGGACAAACAGTGAACCAGCAATTTTACCTGAATGTCTTGAGAAGATTGCGTGAAAGTGTGCGACGGAAGCGTAGAGAACTGTGGAGAAGTGTAATGTGGTTACTGCACCATGACAATGCCCCAGCCCACACGGCCATGTCAGTGCGACAGTTCTTGGCAAAGAACAACATTGTGCTTGTGCCCCATCCCCCGTACTCATCCGATTTAGCACCCTGTGACTTTTTTTGTTCCCGCGGATGAAGAGGAATGTGAAAGGGAAGCGATTCCATGACGTCAATGAGGTCAAAGACATTACGGACAAAACCTTGAAGAGTATTGCGCCAGAGGAGTTTCGAAACTGTATTCAACAGTGGGAAAAACATTAGGACGATTGCATTAAAGCACATGGGCAAGGTGACTAGAGTAGACGTGCTTACCTGAATGTACCTACAACATGTACATGTACGGTCAAAATAAAACAAGGTGACAAAATTCAGGTTTTTTTTGGGTACCTCCTCGTACACTCCCATATCTGTCCGAGAATTCTCTATGCTATACCAAGAGTGTCCAGCACTGGTAGTTGAAGAGGATACACTATTATGATGGTATAGGGCTAGAAAAAATAGCTCCCTTACCATGCTGATGATTACATTCTCCCCCTTCCCCAATATAGTCCCCTGCACTAGTCCTCAATGCCCCCTTGTTTCCATAATGATCTCCAGCACCAATGTTAGTGTTTACCAGTGATTAACACATTCACTGCCGGTGACGCATATATGTGTCATGTGGGGTTGTAGCTGTGTGCCTTTGATGCATATATGTGTCATACGTATTACCTTCTTTGAATGGTTGCCCAATAGTGGCACTGCACAGTAGGCTTTTAAGTTTTTCATACCGCATTGCTGAAGGATTATTTGAAATAACAGTTGGGCTGAAAAGTTCGTAGGTTAACATAGTAAAAAATATTTTTTTGACAAAATTCGATTTTATTATTCAATATAGTTGCCTTCGAGGGCGATACAACGTTTATAGCAGTCATACAATTTTTCGATGCCATTTTTATAGTACGATTTCTCTTTAGCCTCAAAATAGGCCTCAGTTTCGGCGATTACCTCTTCATCAGTGCTAAATTTCTTTCCAGCGAGCATTCTTTTAAGGTCTGCAAACAGGAAAAAGTCACTGGGGGCCAGATCTGGAGAATATGGTGGATGGGGAAGCAATTCGTAGTCTAATTCATATAATTTTGCCATCGTTTTCATTGATTTGTGACACGGTGCATTGTCTTGATGAAACAGCACTTTTTTCTTCTTCAAATGGGGCCGTTTTTTCGTGATTTCATCCTTTATACGCTCCAACAGCGCTATGTAATAATCTCGGCTATCTCGATCAACTTCACTTTACGATCATTTAAAATTATTTTGTGGACTTTTTTGATGTTTTCGTCGGTAACAGCCTCTTTGGGGCGTCCACTGCGTGCATCGTCTTCAATGCTCATTTCGCCTCGTTTAAATTTAGCAAACCACTTCTCAACGGTTGATTTTCCTGGTGCAGAGTCCGAATAATGTTTATCAAGCCAAGCCTTGGCTTCAACAGTATTTTTTTTCGCCAAAAAGCAATGCTTTATTAACACACGAAATTCTTTTTTATCCATTTTTTCACAATAACAAAAGCTGCTTCAGTCACAATGCTATATCTCACGAACTAATTATCCGGCAGCTGTGAAATTTATACACATATCTTTTGAAGGTTAGTACTAAGTAAAAATCACATGGATTAAATTCTAGTAACGCCATCTATGAGTCAGCCTACGAACTTTTCAGCCCAACTGTTAAACATTAGCTTGGTTTCTTATTTGCACATATCTGTTAGCATTGTTGCATCAAATGGCATTATAGTTCTTTTGTCATGCATCAAGGCATCGTTTCACAGCAAAGAAATTGTTTTCTATTTTTATTCTTGGTAACATTGCTAGTATGGAACAGTACAATTTTTATTTCCTGTACCAATAGAGAAAAACACTGCATTCTGTTGATTAGAATGTCGAAGAGAGCCAGGACTTTGCATTGAACCTTGTTTTACTCTTTACCACAAGGGAAGTAAATGTGTGGGAACTTTCAAAATTTATTGCTTATGAAGGATAAATCACCGTACATAGGGAAATACACATTCATGTGCTAGATTATGTGTGTTCAGTTTCAAACACTTTTCCTATCTGCATATTGCAACACTAGCACATAGATTTGGAAATCCTTTCAATGGTTAAATTCACCTCTTTCGTCATCACGAGGTAAACTATCTATTAGCCTTCTCTGATTTTATACCAAAGGCCACATCTCGGCTGCAATGAGCAATGGCATCAATGGCTTGTTGTATGGTTTAACTGCAACCTTATTAAGATAATAAATAAGGGCCTCCTCCATGGCGCAGTGGTAGCGTCATTGCCTTGTAATCAAGGGGTCCCGGGTTCGATACCCGGTGGAGGCACAAGTTGTTCGGATCCCACTTTAAACTGTAGGTCCAGTCCCGATTAGCCTTACTGTGCATAAAGTGGACTTAAAACACCAACTCAAACCAAACCAAGATAATAAATAATAACTAACTAACTCTCTAGCCTTCTTAAACCCGAAGGTTCATGGCTGCAGCAACACAGGCCTTCCATCTTTCCCTATCTTGAGCAAGATCTCTATATACTCTTTTCCATCCCTACCGATTTTCCTTAAGTCCATCTCAACGTTGTCCCTCCATCTTCCTCTTGGCCTTCCTACAGGTCTCTTACCATCAGGTTTCCCAACAAGAATCCTGTAAACTCCTCTTTCCTCTCCCGTTCGTGCCACATGGCCTGCCCACCTAAGTCTTCTTGATTTAATTATTCTAATAATATCTGGACATGAATACAAATTATGTCACCTCTCTCCTCATCCCTTTTAGGTCCAAAGATTTTCCAAAGGATCTTATTTTCAAATACTCGCAATTTATGTTCCTCTTTCAATGTAAGAGACCAAGTTTCGCATCCATATAATAACACAGGCAAAATTACTGTTTTGTATATTTTAACTTCTAATTTCTTAGATAGTAAAGGAGAAGACAAAAGTTTATGAAGAGAGAAGTAACATGCATTTCCTGAATTAAGCCTACTTTTTATTTCCTCTTTAATATAATTTTCATTTGTTAATATTACTCCTAAGTATTTGAATTTGGAAACTGGTTCAAACGAGTTGTTAGTTTAATAATAAATAACTACAAAATTGACTTAAACAACTTCTTCATTATCAGAATTAATCACCAATAGTGGCAAATACTTTGCTACAATCCAGCTACTTTGCCAGACAGCAATTTCACGGATTCTACATATTCTCAAAATCATGGAAATGTAAAACATTTACTAGTCTTGCAACAAAAATGGGACAAATGGATTTTGTTACTAAATTAATACCTCATACAACTGATGCATATTAAAATCAAAATTCTGACCGAATGAAATGATATAATTCCATGTAAAACCTTATACATCAAAATTTATAAATATCAATATTGGGAACCAGGAACAGTATCGGCATTTGTATGGTTCAAAGTGGAACTGGTTCCATCCTACTGTTTAAATCAGTTACTGGCAAGGTAAAACCTTCAAATATACAAAAGAACATGAATGTACAACTGAATGCAGAGAGTATAAAGGAAAAACGTTACCTGCAAATTAAAGCTACACAAGTTTGTAAATCACTCGTTTCACCAACGCATTTCTGAGAGCTGTTTGACGAAATGCTATCCTGTCGGTTTATGGGAACACTTAATCCTATTTGCGGTGCGGCCTGTTTCTACCAAACACATCTAAGGCTTCACGCCACAGAAGGAGAGCACAGAACTCATGCATTCAAATGCAGTAACGGAAGACAAATGACTGGTGATTCTAACAGTAATAAGCAATATACAAATTCCGATTTAATCTTCTTAATATATAAAAATGGATGTATGTGTGTATATATGTATGTATGTTTGTTCTGGCATAACTCTCGAACGCCTGGAGCAATTTCAACCAAACTTGGTACACATATGACTACAATCTGGAAACAAATACTGTGAGGGTTAGACACCCCTAGAGGTGAGGGTGGGAAGGGGTGACATGTAAAAATAATCGATAACGACCGATATTAGTGTGGAATTCATAGTTTTCGGGGTCGCTAAGATGAATAATGACACTCCCAATGCCGTTCAACTCCAAGTTCATAACCTATCGCCATGGGGGGTAAGAGGAGGAAAATAAAATGTAAAAAATTACCTACATTAGTGTGGAAACCATAGTTTTCGGGGTCGCTAAGCTAATGGTGACATTCACGATGACATGTAATCAAGCTTTTAGTATCATTATACAGGGTGGCTCAAGAAGTCACTTAACACCCCCGGTACAAGGCCTCTGCAGCGCGCAACATGGAAATGGTGATGACCAATCGTCACCAGGCCAAGGGGGAACCACATTGACGCCACCCGCACGGTTGGCAGCCATCTTGATGTCCGCCATCTTGAATTCAACTTCAGAATTTTAAATGGAAAGGGGGTGATATATCAAATCAGGCTAGAATTTCACGAGAAATGAAATGGTGAAGGTTTTTTCGACGTATCTTTAACCAGTAAAAAGTTATGACTGAATTATTGTACCAATTTGCTCCTTTTCGAGGTGTTAGCAAAATGCCTTAAAATTTGTTTAGTGCATCGATAATGCATCGAGATCAAAGTGATGTCTAGGGAGAGAAGTTCGCATGCCATTGCACACGGTTTTAATCGGATACATCCACGAAGAGCTGTGCATTATGAATGGTTGTCACGAACAATTTACAGTGTGACGCTTCCATTGAATTAAAAGTACTTCACAGTGACAAGGCTAATGTTTATGTTCATAAGGAAGTTCATAAACAGAATATGCGACCCTTGTCATCTGATAAAATAACTTTGGACAGAAACTGCTTCACAACGTTCCCATAGTGTTCTGGTGTTCCTATTGAAAAAAAACTCTGTAAAAAGTACCTTCTTCCATAAGCAAGGATGAAAAAACCTGTTTATTTAACAAATCCAAGTAGCCCTAAGCATTTAAGGTTCCGTTGATGGAAAATTGACTAACCAATCGTGTTCCACACAGCACGACACACCATTAATTTACCGGCACTAACCATTCAGCTTTGATCTGTCGAAAATGGGTTATCAGATAAAAAGCATAGAATATTCTGAACTTCCTTATGAACATAAACATTAGCCTTGTCACTTGTGAAGGACTTTTAATTCAATGGAAGCGTCACACTGGTAATTGTTCGCGACAACTATTCATAATGCGCAGATCTTCGTGGAAGTCTTCGATTAAAATCTTGTGCAATAGCATGCGAACTTCTCTCCCTAGACGTCACTTTGATCTCGATGTGTTACCGATGTGCTAAACAAATTTTAAGGCATTTTTCTAACACCTCGAAAAGGAGCAAATTGGTACAAGAATTCAGTCCTAAATTTTTACTGGTTAAAGATACATAAAAAAAAACTTCACCATTGCATTTGAAATTCTAGCCTGATTTGATATATCATATCACCCCTTCCCATTTAAAATTCTGAAGTTGAATTCAAGATGGCGGACATCAAGATGGCTGACGACCGTGCGGGTGGCGTCAATGTGGTTCCCCCTTGGCCTGGTGACGATTGGTCATCACCATTTCCACGTTGCACGCTGCAGTGGCCTTTTACCAAGGGTGTTAAGTGACTTTTTGAGCCCTGTATATTACAAGGGTAATATCTTGTGTGGAGGGGTGGGTTAAATACCTGTAAATAAAATTAGTTACATTTTACACTATAGTTAGAATTCATTATTATCCTGTCTAATAGAAGATTGGGATAAATAAATACCCGGGCAATGCCGGGCAATCAGCTAATACAGAAATAAATGTAAGGGTGTACTGTGTGTTGAAAATACATGCCAAAGTAAATTTAAATCTGCTTCAAGCACAGGAAAGGCAATAGAGAATCAACTTATAGATTAACATTCAATTTTGAACCAATCAAATGTTCTCCAACTGGGAATCGAACTCTGGATCCCTTGATTACATGTGAAAGCATTAACCACAAACTTTTGAATTTCGGTGTTCAAGTTCAAGCAATGGACAGAAGCTGTATGATGGACACTGTTTTATACATGAACTGACATTCGTGTGCTATTATCCCTGTAGTGGAGTGGTTAACACATCACGCTATGACACCAGGAGTCCTAGGTTCCATCAATTTCATCATATCATCACTCATCCCCATCTTTGAAAATTAGCCAAAAGTGGCACAAGAAGTGAGGTAAAATAGAGCAAATCAATCAATCAATGTGCAATTATCCCAGGCACTATACCCTCTTGGAAGAAAAAATACCCCAAAAACCATGAGGTTTTCGTCAAGTTATTGAAGTTACTTTTTAAAATGCAGTTTTAGTCATGATGAGCCTAACTGTGGATTTAAAATAATCTATGCTCCATCACTAAATATGCCATCCAGTGGGAAATAAAATACATTTGCAAAGGATTTTGGTAGTAAACTTTTATATATTTTATTGTTATAAAGAAATGATATAATTATAATCAGGAAACGAATTTATATGTAAACACGTATTTATGTATGAAGCTGATATCAATTATATTATGCATTATCTTTGCACATCATGGTATATAGACTCGAAAAATTCCAGTTCCATTTTCCATATACCTACCGGGTGGTCCAAAAGTCCCGGAATTGGCACTTATGGGGCAGGTGGTAACTTTGCAATTTTAAATGGAAACCCCCATTTTGTATTTTAGAATCGGAAAGAGGACTTCATTCAGAGTCCAACGAGCTATCAGCCATCCTCCTAGCTCAATTAGGAACGGAGATATGGCGATTTTAAATTCCCCCCCCCCAAAAGTGAAAATTTCATAAAACCCAAAAAAATTTCAAAGGGATGCTTTTGCCCCTAATTGAGCTAGAGTGAAAGCCATTGCAGATTCGGAATCTGCACGTCAAAAACTTTCAATAGAGTATATGGAAAGGGGGGGTCTAAACGAGCGTCCCTTTGAAAATTTTTTGGGTTTTATGAAATTTTCACTTTTGGGGTGGGGGCGAAAATTTAAAATCGCCATATCTCCGTTCCTAATTGCGCTAGGAGGATGGTTGCTAGCTCGTTGGACTCGGAATGAAGTCCTCTTTCCGATTCTACAATACAAAATGGGGGTTTCAATTTAAAATTTCACAGTTGCCCCCGCCCCACCCCCAGGGGGCGTGGATGGGGAATCAAGTGTGATATCATTGAATAGCTTTCTTTCACTTATTAAACACGTATTTTTTCGTTTTCCGATTCGATGTGTATTTCTCACGATATGTGACCGTTCCGGGACTTTTGGACCACCCGGTATGTTAGGTTTTGGCACCTATTTTAGTTAATTTTGCATATTATTTCCAAATTTCAAAACATTTCTCAACATATATCCCATATTCGCGCAAGAACTACATGTCCGAAAGAGTTGGATGGATTTCTTGCGAATATTTGACAAAGTCCGAGGTGACATTAAACAAACAAAAGTTTCAGACCTTTTTGTAAACTCCACTTGCGTTAATTAAAAGTTTTGTCATCCGAACAATAATAATAATAATAATTATAATAAAATAAAAATAATAATTTTACACCTCAAATGGTTTGCTTTTGCTATTGTAAAACACTTGAAATTTCTGTTTATTTACAATTGTTGTCAACAATAGAAAATGAGGGCTCAAGCATCGGCTCCTGGTTGTTACAAACGTAATTTTGGCAACGTTATCTCCAGCAGACATTGCAAATTTGAAATACACCACTCCCTTCACTTCTTGCGATACTAAACACAGTTTTAGTCAATATAAATCCATGTTAAGAGACGACAGAAGGAAATTCACGTTCGAACACTTTCAACAAAATTGTGTTACTCATTGTTTTGGAAACAGAAAATGAAATACATTTTGCGTTGATTTACAATTAGGGTCAAGTGCCCATATTTCGGATAGGTTCCTAATTTCGGATACCAAGAAATTTCCACCTTAGAACAGCATCGCCGAAGTGCAGATAGTGCCAACTAACACGCTACTTCGTTCCAAAGTTTCACCCTTGTGCGTGACCTTGAGCAATGTTTCTTTAGTGTGTGGCTGATATTTCTGACTTTTCCGGAGTTTTCATGTAATATTTCACCATCCAAACTTAAGGCCTACAACTGGAAGTTTAGTATTTACTCACTTCTGTCTAAATTTTATATAATCTTGAGATTCAGCAAACATTATTACGTAGTTTCAGTCACATTATTTCAGAGGGGGAACGCACAGAATCGCCATATTGAACATGCGACTGGGTTTCCTAATTTCGGATGCTACACGGGCCTAATTTCGACTATCCGAAATTGTGCACCTTTCCAAATACTCATTAGTAACCCTATCCGAAATTAGGCAACCTTTTTGTCAGACTAAAAATATGCATGCAATTCTTTGTTTCATAAAATATACCAAGTATTTCTTATAAATGTTAATATAACTTTCAGAAACATTAATAAATATATGTTCAATGTTTATCAACACATTTATGGCTTATTTTGTTTATATTTAGGTAATGAAAATCTAATTTGAAATTAGTATCCGAAATATGGGCACTTGACCCTAATGTCAATGTAAGCGTACTGTATATTATGTAGCTTGTGTAGTGTATTATATTACTAAAAAGGCAATTTTTTACAATTTTAAGTCCATATTTAAATCCAAATTTTGGTGAAAATAACTAAATATGTAGTATTTACATATTTAGCACAATTTTACTGCATACAAATCCGTTCAATGATTATAAGTAAGAACTGGTACAGATCATTCCAGGAACATAACTTCAAATTAAAGCAGTATTTATTTTGGAGGGAGAGAGGAATGCATTGCTCACACCTCTCCCTGGATAAAACTCTCCAGATGCCCTTAATTTCTGCTTTGTATCTATGTGCGAATAGAATTCAATAACTGGAGGAAGGAAGCAACTTAAAATGTACAAAATTTCTGCTTCTGTATAGAGGGTGCGCCAAAAGTCACGAAGGGGTTATAACTGTGAATAACTTTTTTATTGATCATTAGTTTCCAATGAGATTTCACAGACTTGAAGACCAAGGATGGGAGATTGTTTACACTTATGTGTGGAATATAATCTCAGGTAGGTGTCCGCCATTATGGGCCTCACAGATACGGGCCCTGTGTAGCACATGATGCATGACAGGGATCAATACTTCTGGTCCGAGTGCCCGTATTTCTGCACGAATATTGTCCTTGAGCTGTTGTAATGTTTGTGGTTTGTTCACATACACTCTGTCCTTCAGAAAGCCCCAAAGAAAATAATCAAGCGGAGTGAGGTCAGGCGAACGGGAGGGCCAGTTGATGTCAGTGTTTCTCGAGATGATGCGATGGCCGAAAATGGTCCTCAGAAGCCCAATTGAGGCACGTGCCGTGTGTGCTGTTGCCACATCTTTTGGAAACCACATCTCAGGCATGTTCTTCACTGCATGACGCACAATTGTATCAATCATGTTTCGATATCAATCACCATGCACCGTTACTGCATTGGCTTCATCATCTTCAAAGTAGTACAGTGTAAGCAATCTCCCATCCTTGGTCTTCAAGTCTGTGAAATCGCATTGGAAACTAATGATCAATAAAAAAGTTATTCACAGTTATAACCCCTTCGTGACTTTTGACCCACCCTGTATAATGCCCTGGTTTTTCGTTTCTGAAGCCAATATTTTGATTTTGATTTGGTGTTTTAGTCCACTTTATGCACAGTATGCACTAATCGGGACTGAACCTACAGTTTAAAGTGGGATCCGAACCACTATATGTGTCTCCAAAAGGTATCAAACCCGGGACCCCTTGATTACAAGGCGACTACGCTACCACTGCGCCATCGGGAAGATCCTGTTTTATTCCTAGTGGAGAGAGACGGGTTTCGAACTAATCTTGAATTATCAGGATATTACATAAATTGCATGTATAAGTTATTAACTTATAAGTGACTGAAGGAATTGCGGGTGATGCAATCAGCTGATTACCATGAAATCCTGCCGATATCTTCAACACATTGTCGCCCCCTTCATTTAGTGCTAAACGTTTGCATCATCAAGAAGGGGAATTTGAATTTGTTTGAATTGTTGAAAGTCCAACAGTTTAAAGTGGGATCCAAACCATTGTTCAATGTGTCTCAACAGAGTATCACATGCGGATCCCTTGATTACAAGGAGAAGACGTTAGCACAACATCATCGGGGAGGTCCTATCATGAACACAGTAAAAGAAGAGACGAAATAATTAACATTGTTGAAGTGTTTGACAACGATACAAGGAAGAAAAGTTATACAGGGTGAGTCAAAAGTCAGGTTACATACGGATTTATAGTATATCTTCAATGTGTGCACCTTGAACATCAATGCATTTGCGAGTGCAACGTTTCCAGTTCTCCAGAACATTTTGCAGAACGTCCAGCATAATCAAGTCTGCACATTGTACAGTGCGTTCCTTCAGATGCTGGATGTTCTGAATCTTAACTGAGTAGGCGAGTAACTTTAAGGAAGAAATACATTGGTCTGGACACTGCGGTGGCCAGTCAACGGGATCACAGCGACTTATCCATGCACCAGAAACTGGACATTCAACCATTCATGGACAATTAACCCATAATCCCTATAAATCGATATGGAACCTGACTTTTGACTCGCCCTGTAAATATGGAATCATGGAGGCAAGTGAAGGAAAAGCGAAAGCAGGAAATAAATGACTGTGTACTTTGTTCGCGAGTTTTGCAGGGGGGGGTGGTTTCTTATCTCGGTAAAGCTGTACAGCATTCTAAAAAAGTTATAAACAGACGATTCACAATCAAGTTAAAATAAACAAATATCCACGTGGCCAAATTAAAGTTAGCCCACTCAGATTACTCTGGAGCCCGTTCAAGGCATCGGATTGTCAAACTTGGTGCAGAGGCTTTGGAGATCATGGGAAAGCGAATGCTGATGAACAAACTTTAGTTCAATTTTTCACCACCAACTAACGGCGTCCAATTGCTGACTGTTGTTTTAGCGCCACATTTCCACCTGGTGGTGAAAATTTGAACTAATTATTATATCATCAGCATTCACTTCCCTATGGTCTTCATAGCCTCTATACCAAGATTCACCGCGATCCGATGATTTAAACGGGCTCCAGAGAATTCTGAGTATGGGAATTCTAATTTTGAGCACCACATTTCCACCTGGTGGTGAAAATGTGAACTATTTTTTTCTTCGTTAGCGTTCGTTTGCTTCCAAATCGTCTCCTTAGCCTCTATACCAAGTTGCACCGCAGTCCGATTCTTGGAAAGGGCGCCAGATGATTGAGTGGGGAAATTTTAATTCCTAGCGCCACATTTCCGCCTGGTGGTGAACATTTGAAATAATTTTTCGTCAGCATTCGCTTCTCCATGGTTTATATACAAAGTTCCACCGCAATCAGTTGCTTCGAACAGACTCCAGATGGCTCTGAGTCTCTCATTCTGTACTTACACGATAGCTAAAACCAAAGAAATGTGGCAACGTTCCAGAGAAAACTGAGCTTACCTTATATCCGTGGAGAGAAGCTGCGTCCTTCGGAGAATCGCCCTGGCTTGCGAGTTGGTGATCTTCCTCATGCCCTCGTTGTTCACCGTCAGCAGGTAGTCCCCGGCAGCTATGTGGCCGTCCTTGTCGATAGCGCCACCTGGCGCCACAGACGTCACCAGCATCCCGTTCGTGCCCTTGTCTACCACATCCACTATGATACCTGCGTGGAGAGAAGTACAGCAGTGGGAAATGTTTACACACACATCACGTTACAAAATCATGGACGTGAGCAGATTAATTTATTTGGTGGTACCTTAATAGGACTTGCAATTCGCGATAAAAATTACCACCTAGTGTCGCTTCCAATATGGCCGCTCTAAGTAGGATAACTCCTTGTTTACATTCAGCAGTAGTACGAAATAGCAGCGTGTTGTCGTGGCTGTTATGGAGGAGAAACGTTTAAATTACGCGATAATTGGGAGATTTTTTCACATATTCTATAATGTAATGCACCCAGGAACATGAAATGACTTTAATTCGGTTGAGAAAGGACCATTATTTGAAAATAAGGCTAAAGTTTGCGTCCCCTTCCAAAAATAGCGGGGGGAAAGGGGGCAAACTCTCCATTTTTATGATTTTTTCATTGAAACTTGGGGGCCGCGGCCCACCCAACCCGTCTTATTGCCTTTGGCGTTTTGATTCCTTCACCGTTGCGTACCCTGATGATTTAGCTGCAACACAAAAGTTACCCGAAGTAGATTGGTCAAATAGTCTACGAGTTATAACATTTTTTGTCAAATAAGTGTTCAAATTTAAAATTCGCACCAGCGTCATACGTAACATGTCTTCCACATGACATTTCAAAGTTTTATCTGAACATCTGTCAGCGTTTACAACCTCACATACAAGTATGAAGGTGTTAAAAGCACATGAACCTTTTAATCAGCACGATGGGTCACCAGTGACCCATCGGACGACCACGCCTATATTTTCTATGGGTCACATGTGACCCATTGGCCGAGTAAAGGGTAAACGTTTCGTACCATCCCTGAATACTTGTATCCGCAGGAGGTGTTATTCCAAACGTTGTTTGGAACCTTCTCCGCATTAAAACACAAGATTTTAACTCTGCAAGCCATAACACGCACTGAGCTCTTTCTTGCATCGACGCCATCTTAGAATCACATGATCGCGTGATCACCTGCACGCGGGTCTTCCTCATCGCACAACAGTTTTGCTACCTTGTGTTCTGACGTCAGACGAGGAATGCTTACGAGGTTAGGTTAGGTTCCATTAGCATAAATACAATGAAAAATTATTATTTAGGCTAAGAGAACTAAACATAGCTAGCGTAACCTAACAATGTAGGCATTTAACCTAAAATTAAAAAACCTTCTCCCGTGACGTCAGAACAAAAGGTTGCTCAAGTGTAGTGCGATAAGTGAGACCCCTGCACAAATGTTATTCAGCAGTGTGGCCATGACAAAATTGTAAATCTTCCTCTGTGTGAAAAAAACAATATTTCGTTGTAATAAATCTTTAAAGTAATAGCTCTTTAGAATCCTGCAGGACTTTAAAACACACTGTACATACGTAGATTCGAAAAGTACCAGGATTACATATATAGAGGAGAAGGTCTAAATATGGGCGAAGGTTTAAAAATGGGTGCTGCAGCCTGGCAGAGGCTATTGGAACTGGTTATCTGTCAAGGACAAAGGTTGCGGCGCCAATTCGCAAGAGAAAGTGGTGGTTAGTTTCGGCCTTGGACGCTGTTATAGAATTGCGACCTCCGAAAACTTTTTGCAGGTATGTTTTAACTCGGCGTTTTCTGAATTCTCATCTGCTTTGTATAGGTTATGATATTAGCGGTACATGAAACAAATGTGGGCTTTTATAATGTCATGATTTGTTTGTCAAATACGTACCACAGAGAGCGAAAATAAATTGAAGAAGAAAAATAGCGTGATGGTCTAAATATGGGCTATGACATGAGGTCTAATGTTGAGATCACATTTTCAACAAATATTTGGATGTTCTTCTTAATTTCGATTTCTCCTATTCCGCGAGAGTTTCAAAACAACAGATTAATCATAAATATGAATTGTATAATCTTTTAGCGATAAATGACTGTTTCTTTAAAATTTTAATTGTTTTTTGTGATATTCCCACTAGTAGCCCATATTTAGACCACAGTTTTGAAATATATAATTTTACCATTTTTTGGAAATTGCTGTTTTTTTAAAAAAGATGGAGACCTTCTATACTTGAGTATGCTATTGCATTTAAGTATATATTTCATAGATATGCATTTTAAAGGCAGGTGCTTGATATATTAATTTTTTTCCTGCGAAAATGACAACATAGAAAAAGGGGGGGGGGGCATATTTAGACCTTTACCTCTAAACGTAAGTACTATTCAAAAACCGATATCATGGCGAAATGATTCAAGGAATAAAACTGGGCGAGTGTACCTAAGTGTTGATGGATGTGACCTCGATGTAACTTTGTATGCAGACTTGGCACGAGTTTCTGAACGTGTCAGGACAATAAAGCCTATATGCTCATTAAATTTGAGCTTGGTACCGAAAGCCAGTCCGAAGCGAACTGGATAGCTTCAATTCGGTAGGAAATGAAAGTGGAGAGTTCTACCAGGGTGCCTACCAAAATAAATCCAAAATTCTTTACATTTCCTTGACCCCCTCTTTTTCTTGGCCTTTCCCCCAATTTTCCCAACATTTACTTAATCGCCCCTTACTTAGATATAGTTGAAAATTAAGAAAATATATTTATTTATCCAATGAAAAACCCCTACCAAAGCGAAAACTGAAGCTGTAATATAACAAGAGATTTAGACTTGCTTTCATTACACAGGCCTGTATGGGTTTGGATGACTCGCAGATGACTGTTGTGTCTGAATAATTTCAGCATGCTGATTCCAAAAATGGAATCCATTTTTACCCATCACGTTTAGTGTTTTCAGAAAATATCAATATATTGATTAACTGTCTTAATTTCACAATAAAATGTGTAGTTCCATCATTTCCTCAATAGATGGCTCTGTTTAGATGGTAAAACATTGGTTTTCTGGAATACAAATCCTCCAGTTTTGTGCTATAAATGCACATAGAATAGTAAGCATTTAATCCACCTTCTATCTTCACAAGACCCATTGGCATGAAAATTGTAAACTTTGACTACGTAAGTTCCATTTTCGAAATCCCTCATATAACTTTCCTTCACAAAATGTCCAAAACTCAATGTTATAATGTAGTGGGTTGATTGAACTTAATGACGTGGAGAAAATCCTGACGTGATGGGAAGAAATATATGTCATATCAGTCATCAGCATTCAAAATGCTTCCAGAATCACTTACTGGTTGTTAAACAACCGAAATTTCCTTTGTTTAAATTTATGGTAAATTTCTTGTATCGGACAAACTGATTTCTTCAAATTTACAGGAGAAATTACTTACCGAATGCAGTTTCTATATACTTGTGGAAGTTCGGGGAACTGTTTTCTCTCATCGTTCATTGAATTTTGCCGGTAAATCATCTATTTTTCGATATGAATGTGTGACCGATGCACGAAAGCTCTTGCATCCATTTACTTCCAGGTGGATTTAGCCTGTGTGTGATGACGTAATACCGGTCAGTGTTTCCAAACACGTGTTTTTGTAACTGAAGAAGGTACGTTTCCGCAAATGGTTTGTGGGGCTATGTGTCAATGGTTCGTGGGGCTATGCGAGAATGGTGTGTGGGGCTACGTATATTTTTTTTCGAAACCAATTTTTAAGTATTGTAACCTATACGTGACCCTACCTAACCTAACCTTCCCGGAAATGGATCGTGGGGCTATGCGTCAATGGTTTGTGGGGCTACGTAGGTATTGTTGGGTGCAGTGGGGTGGAAACACTGCATGCCGAGTACGGTAGTGAAACTGTGACCGCCATTTTGCGTGTTACCGAAGGCAAAAGGAAACGAAGAACACTTACACGATATGTCGCAAATAGAGCAATGTTTCTCAATGCAGAATACGTAAGTACGAATACTCAAATTCAATGAACTAGCAAATTTCAGCCGTTTGTCCGATACGAGAAATTTACCAAATTTATTTTATTGCGTTTTGTAATAGGCGTAATGGAATGGCGAGTATGAGAATTTTGATTGTGAAATTGTAAAAAATCCTGACGTGATGCGGGGAAAATGGACGTAATTTCCGTGATCAGCATTCAAAATACTTTCAGAATCACCTACTGATTTCAAATCATCTGATTTTTTTTTCTTCAAAAATGCAGGGTGGTGTTATTAATGCATGTAAAATTAATGCTTCAGACTATATCCTGGATGGGCAATGGGCACATTACTTTCCTTAATATCCTTATACAACTTCACACATACAAGAATGCATTTCTTAAGAAACAAAAGTGAACAAATCTTAACCACAACTTAATACAATAGATATCCAAATATTCAATTTTAACAAATACAAGTACAGGAATATAATGTAAATTCACTATAATGCAGAAAATACAGAGCATTCCCTGACATTCGCTACGAGACTCGACGGCAAGCGGCCCGGCGTCGGGGCTTGTCTTTCCCGGCGAACGGGTCCGCGACAGTCGCTAGAGTCGGCTATTAACATTACAGTTTTCATATTGTGTACTAACCTTGACTTCAGAGGGTTTGAAAATGATGTCCCTCTGCTGCAACACATTCCTGGCATCTCCGAAGGAAATTGGCATATACACGTGCAACTTCGTCTACTGTAATTCTCCCGATTTCTCGTACAATACTCTCTTTTAACTCACGGATGGTGTGCGGATTGTCTTTGTATACTTTATTTTTTTAGATTTTTTAAATTTTTTTATTTAAGAATTTTAGCGGCTCTACATGCTGTGGTTTTTGAAACACCCGTTTCTTGCGAGAGGCGGCGGATAGATTTCCGAGGAGACTCTTCTAACCTTTGTCCTATCTCATAGAGTTTTTCCTCAGTAAGTACACATGGGTTATTCTTTCCACTGTTATTCAGAACTGACCCTGTTACTCTAAACTTTTTTACGAGGTTTAATATAGTGGTCCTATGTGGAACGGGAACACCAGGATATTTCGTTGCAAAACGTCGTCGCACTTCTCCACAATTCCTCTTTCCGAAGTAACACTCGACAAGATAAATCCTTTGTTCTAGTGTAAACTTTTGTGGTGCCATATTAAGCCACAATCTTCAACACACGGACACGACACAACACAACTTCCGAGTGAGGATTATACTGGCGTCAGTCTGCAACGTCAACAGAAAGGGAAAGAGAGCGAAGAAAACAGACTGTAGCGTGCGACTGTCGCGGACCCCGTTCGCCGGGAAAGACAAGCGCTGACGCCGGGCCGCTTGCCGCCGAGTCTCGTACCGAATGTCAGGGAATGCTCTGTAGCAAAAATTCTTGACGATTTCTTGACTGGTCGACACCCTGTTTACATTTCGAGCAAGTCACTATCGTTCATTTTGTAGGAATGAGTTCCACATTGCTGTTTTTACAACAAGAAATCACTCTGTTTATATCTTCCTGTAGCTTCAAGCAGTTCTTGTGGGAGTATAGCTTACGATTCGCAAATGCAAGGGACTTCAGAGGTATCTTAATATCTATTTTAATATCTACAAATGTTTTCGGTCTCCCACTCTGAAACGTCGAGTCTGACATTCCAGATGAACCAAAAAGTTTCACGTGGCGTCTCAGGCTACTTAAAGTTGTACAAGAACGACAAAGGACAGACGCCCAGTCCATTAGGGGAATGCATATTTCAAAGAGGACAAGAAAATAGGAATGGGCACAATTCATCAGAAATTCATTGCACGTACGCAAGAAACCCAGGTCCCTGAAGAGTGTACATGCACGCTATAAATTGAAAAAAAAAACACCTATTTACCAGAGGAGTCTACTGAACGCATGCGGTGCATACTACGCATGCGTCGGTACTATTATAGTATAAGGGAAACACCTATAAATCATAATTTTTACATTGCTAACGTACTATTTTGGAATGCGGAACATTTCCTAAGGTGAAATAATGCATTTCTAACTAAGATAATGTCTATTTCTTACATTTACGAGTACTTACTGTTACTTGTTACTCCGATTCTGTAACAAATTATGGCGGGCGATAGCGTACTGGTTCAGGGCTCGTTGTGCGAGTGTTTTGTCGATTTATGCAGTGTTGCAACCTCGTTCACCGGAAAATACCTACTTTCGTGCCCGGATTTGAAATTATACGAATACGTCGCAAACCATTGACGTTAGCCCTACAAACCATTGACGCTAGCCCCAAAAACCATTCACGTTAGCCCCAAGAACCATTCACGTTAGCCCCAAAAACCATTTTCAGTTAGGTTAGGCAAGCATAGTTAAAAATACTCGACACGTCATGTTCTAGTGAAAACACGGCGAGGCTGAAACACTGACTATGGGGTTGCGTCATCTTAACACACGGAACATTGTGCTCTCGTGCAGAAAGCAAATGGCGGCAGCACAAACAACGTGTCGGACAGAGATTTTCGCAGAAAAGGACATGTTTTCGCATTAAAATGGATCAAAACTAGATTCACGAACTTCCACAATGCTACAGAAAATGATTTGCGTAAGTACTTCCTCCTGCAAATTTGAAGAAATCCGTTTCCCTTATACTATAATGTTACCCATGCGTCAATTGTGGGGAAAAGGACAGCTTGCTCTGCGGCGACATTCATGAGCATTTCTACATTCTAATTTCTTCATATAGGAGAAGTATTTATTTTACACGAGAGCGCTCGCTCAACTGAGCTTATAAAGGGTGTTTCATAAAGTGCGAAGTTTTTGAAAATGCAATAACTCAGCCAAAATTGCATGAAAGTTGAAATTTTTTATTTTTATTATTTTACACATTCACTACGATTTAATAATTGAAAAGTGAAATGTGTCCGGCATATGCCCATATGCGATTTAAAAGTGAAAAATGATGTCGCGGGGCTAACATTCACACTGTCTTGCACTACTGCAATGTTTTCATCTGTGCGACGACTACGTTTTCACCCTGGCGAATTTATGGTTGCAACTGTCCCGGATATCTCGAATTTCTTCACCAACCTCCTAACTGTTGTTGCAGTGGGGGCATTGTTACGTCCGAAGATCGCGCGAAGATTACGAACTGTCTGTGCATAAGACTCCCTCCCCGTTCAAGTAATGTGTTTTCAAGATAACGACGCGTTGCTCGATAGTGAACCGCTCCTTGACAACTAAACTGAACAAATTGCTCAAGTAATAATTTGAGTGTCAGTGATTACGAAAATGATAAGAACAATGTTGCCAACCTTCAAACAAAAAAAATGACACGCGATTTAAAAACTGCGCACTTTATGAAATACCCTTTATTACATTTCTTGGATCTGAAGTGAATGAAAATAATAATTCTTTTCCCACAAGTGACGCATGCGTCACTTCTTATCCAAGAAATGTAATATAATCTTATGTGAGAGCTCTCGTCTAAAATAAATACTTCTCCTATATGAAGAAATTAGAATGTAGAAGTGCTCATTAATGTCGTCGCAGAGCAAGCTGTCCTTTTTTCCACAATTCACGCATGCGTTCAGGAGACGCCTCTGCTGTTTACATTATTTGCGGACTGCCATTGCTACACAGTATGTGCTTTGTTCTGTATTTGCGTCATTTTACGTCGCTTTTCTTCTACTTTTGGCTAACCGCGACGATGAGGTGAGTGATGATTACATAAAATTGAGGAACGAACATTCACCAAGAATATCCATGAGCAGGGCGGGACTCGAACCTGGAATTTCGGTGACGAAATCGGAAGTCTACAAGTTAAAGCACTGGGTCGGAATTCTTTTGTCTCCAAAGGAAGCTGAATGGAGAAGAAAAAGTACTGTGAAAGGCCACAAAATTAGACAAGCTCTTTGAAATATAGTAAAATAAAAATATTACTAATAATACAAGTAACTAATCACCATAACTTGGCCCAATGTCATCTTTTTTCTGACATTTCGGAGACGATGCCAATTAAATATACACAATATTACACTTCGTCTAAAACCAAAAAAAGGTAATTTTAAAGTGCATTTTTTTTGCATTTCTTGACAGGTTTTAGGTCATTTTCCCCGATTTTCGACATTGTTACGTCATTTTTCGCAATATTCGGTGTATTGTTTCGTCATATTTTGTCACATCTTTCATTTTGGTAATATTCTTGAGTCTTTTCACCAAGGTGAACATAGGCCTATATATATCTCGCAGGATTTACTTTTCTTTACAGTGCCACAGAAACACACCACACTACATCACCAGGAAAAGATGCGGGAAAATAATGCATTTTACACCAATTCATTCAGTGTATACGACTTTTTCATTGGATTGTTTTAAAAGTATTCAGTTGTTTCCATTGAAAATTCTCGTTGCATATTTTGATTGAATGTGCATGATTGCATTTTGTTTAATTTAATTCAATTTTTAATCTGAAACTAACAAATTCAATGGTCATTTTTTGCATTTTTTCCCATTTTTTAGGACATTCTATAGGTCATATACCTATATTTCTTAGGTCATCAACTTCCGCTCCCTAGTTATAACTAAAGTTATAGTGATTCACTAATTGAATTAGGTTATTTTACGTCGCTTTTCTTCCAGTTTTGGCTAATCGCGAAGATTGTGAATGAAACGTGATACGGTGGTGTTGCTGAAAGTATAATCACACACACACTAGTCCCAAGTAGAATTATAATGACCGTGAATCCAGACGCCAGAGCCTCGCTTGTCTGCAAAATGCTGTCCAAGGTGTACTACATGGAAGTGAGGTGGACATTTGGGTGTACTTAGCGGAAGGGTTGGCCCTTACACCACTCGCTTTTATTCAACTTTTGGCTAATTAGCCACAGTAGGTCTGAATCGTGATGAGATGGATGACAACACGATCCCCACAGGGGGGTACAGCCGCCAGAGCGTCGCTAGACTGCAAGAATGCAGACCAGGGGTTACTACATGGAAGTGAAGCTGACAAATGTGAGTCTTTAGAAAGGGTTACCCCCCCCCCCCCCGTGGCGGCGATTACGGGGCAGTTGCCCCGCAATATGGCCTTTTAATGCTGAGCCTTGTCTGTCAAGAAAAAGTAATCTGACCTCGACCCCCCACAGCAACCGCCGCTACTGATTAAGGCTCCTTCATACATTTGACGAAAGTCGAATCTGAGGAAGAAGAAGAAAAAAGGAGGGTCATGTGGGTTGGATTTTGCGTGGCTTACTCTGTAACGTATCTCGGACGTAACCGAGTACGTCACGAGATTGGCAGTCTTCACAGTTTGCTTGGGTCTCAGCTTCTACTTCCTCGTAGAGCTCCGACACAGTAAATAGTCCCTAACGAACCTACACAAGTTATGTTAAAGAAACAGCGAAATGATTTTAAAAAAAGTATAAAAGATTACCTACACATGGAAACAGATCTTCATATGAGATCGTTGAAGGTAGGCATTTGCTGTTTACTGTTCACGGGTGACGGGAGAGCAGTTGGAGTGGGGAAACTTACACAATCGCTTGCAAGGGTGGAAGGAGGAGAATTTGTTTGTTGTGAAGCAGTTGACAATCTGGCGGGCAGGCGAGCGAAGAAAGCACATGAATTATCGTTCTTTTAACACGTAACGAATTTTTCATGGATAGTAAATCCGTAATTTGATGACAAAAGATTCTCAAACATTCATGAAATGGAAGATAGTAAACACAGCCGCGCTTTCATGTCTTGAATCTTGGATATATCATTATGTGGGAGAGGCAGTGAGGGGAAAAGGCACTTTCTCTCTCTCTCTCTCTCTCTCTCTCTCTCTCTCTCTCTCTCTCTATATATATATATATATATATATATATATATATATATATATAATCTTTAATCTTCCATAAAGAGCAATGAACAAAAAATTGAAAACTGTTTCTATTTTGTACCTACAGTTCCTAAATAAAAATTACAATTTTTGTAACTATAATTGGCGTACGCAGAATTTTGTCGCGAGGTGTTTCAAGTTTGTTTAGATTTTAGTATTTATAGTAATAATAACAATACATTGTTTTTTGATTGATTGATTGATTTGCTTTATTTTACTTCGCCTTTTGTTCCACTTTTGGCTAATTTGCGAAGATGGTGATGATATGATGAATGAACACTCACATACAGTGGCGCAGGAACGGGGGGGGGGGGGGAGTACAGGGGTACATTGTACCCCCAAATTTTTAAAGGGGGTACTGTACCCCCGTAAATCGAGTTGTACCCCCCATTGGTAATTTTACAGCAGACGGAACGTGCTTCTGTTAAAAGAACCTATTTTCAATTCACCCAATAAAAAAAGTGTATATTGTTTATAATTTATGAGCATTATCTTTCTTACCACAGAAATTCAATCCATTGCAAACTTATTCTACTACATTGTGCTTGCTACTAGTTAGTTCATTGACCTGTGTTCTTGGTAACCTCCTTAAGGAGATGAAAATTGTTTAAAATGTGTGTGGAACGATGGAACCATATTTGCTCTCAGAAAATCATGCTGCAGACGAATGCTAAAGAAGTGGTCTCGTCGATTCGAAGATAAGATACAAATCTTCATCAGAAGAGTATATGACTGACTCCATTTTTCTTTTGAATGTTTAAAATGTAATTTTTCGAAACGAAATATTTACACAAACGAGACGAGACACGACAGACCAACTTGGGGGGTACAATGTACTCCTGTACCTCACCCATATTTTTCATAACTTTGTAAGATGGTGTACGGAAAACTAAACTTAAACGTATATTTTAAGATATTTTTTGGAAATAGAGTCCCGATTAGCCTATTTGAGCATGAAGTGAATCTAGAGTAAGTTTTAATAACTTCAGAGTGGAAACCGGAACAAAAATAAGCACAAACAAGAACGAAAAGGACCTCACCACACAGGAGATGAGATGAGGCTGTGACAATTCTCGACTCATCGCATAGCGATATCATTCCTAGGTGAAATTATATTTTTCCTAGACATTTAAACAGGATGCAATTTATCAGGGGGACTTATTTTTACCTATGTATTAGGGTATACTTATAATTGGATATTAATTGCTTATAATCTAATTGTGATATCGAATGCAACACAAACACAACGCCATTTTAAGTTAAACCCTAAAGTCAAACTGTACATTACATTAGTCAGATGAATGAACGACATAAATGAGATTCACTGCAGGTTCTATTGGTATATTTTGGATTGGATGGATTCACAAGGTGTTTGATTCATTTATTTTATTTATTTTACTTCGCATTTCTGCCACTTTTGGCTAATCGCGAAGATGAGGATGAGTGATGATATGATGAAATTGATATACACTCACAAATAACACCCATGCCCAGGCCGGGATTCAAACCTGGGACCTCTGACGTCATAGCGCGCTATTCTAACCCCCATCGTCACGGAGGCCGGCTAGGTGGGAATGCGTTTTGGATTTTCTCTGTAGATGCGTAAATCTTTAACTGTGACGTGCACATGCTTTTGCTTACATTAAAGTTTACCTTTTCACATAAACGAGAAATTGACATGTCACCCAAAAACAGACGCATGCACCTGCATTTAATACCATTACATAGGAAAATAAACCTTGGCCGGCTCTTCATATTGTCCACCAAGGATTGAAAAGAAGAAAAAAGTCTTGAGCATATAACTTTCCTTGTTTCCTCTGAGATCTGAAGGATTTCGGTTTTGTATATGTAATGATAAAGTGCTTGTAGAGTGTCATTAGGTACAGCTAATTGTAATTATATAAGAAATAAATGCTTTGTCAAATGTTTCACAAATATTTCAAACTTAGACTTCTTACGAGTTGATCGGGAACCATCTCAACTCTAGTTTTATTTTCTTTTTTAATACAACGCCCTGTAGGTGTCTGAGAAAATACCAAATACATGGCTTGTAAAAGGCATTGGATGTGGTACACATCTGCCATAAATTGTTTAAGATATTTTTATGCGTAGCTATGGCATTTTAAAATTAGAATAAAAAGAACTGAAGTGGAACTCCATAAGTATTATATATTTAATAATGTAATTTCTATATCCATTGGGTGGGAGATGATTATTTCTGGTTGGGGTGGCCCAAGATCCTCCTCATCCCCTTTAATCTCAACCTGCATTAAAATGAATAGATGTATCTTTGTTCGCAATTTTCACATTTAAAACTCCTGATTTTCCGTTCCGTTAAATTAAAACAAACCCCGAACGAGGTCCAGAGCTTTATATGTTTCAGAATTTTTATCTGGTTTTAAAATCTGTTTTTTTTTTTTTTAAATTCTAAGAAAAACAAAGAAAAAATATTTATGCAAAATAAGCATTAAATAACAGGACATCCGTGTGTGTTGTTCTAAAATATAATATTTCACATTATACTTAGATATCAAGGACGTATTTAAGGGGGGGTTCCTGATCCCCCTCCCCGAAAGACTTACCAAGTAGTAAAAGTAAATAATCAAAATATTGTTTAGCTTTTGTTCGATGATTATTTCCGCTGAATTTATTGGAAGGCAAGGAATTTGACGCATACAGCTTTGAAGGGTTCCAAACATTTATGGACACTACTAATATCATCCATAAAATATTAATCAGGAACTTTACTTTTCATTAATTGGATCAAACTCCTTTTTTGTTATTTAATAAATATTCAATCATTTTTCTATTTGACATTAAATTCCTTGCCAGGGCAGTTGTTTTTATGCAAATCTTGGCGATTTTAACTACACGTAAGCTAGATAATGAATACGTGCTGTTATATCTATATTATTTTACTATATTTTACCTATTCATGTAATAATAATAATTCATTATTAATTAATTTACATATTTAATTAATATTTTAATTTAATTAAATATAATAATAATTATTATTATTGTGACACTTGGTTTGAAGTAGTATGTGTGTGTGTGTATATAATAAAAATAATGTATTGCCGGCTCCCGTGGCGGAGTGGTTAACACATCGCGCTACGACGCCAGGGGTCCCGGGTTCGAATCCTAGCCTGGGCATCGTTGTATGTGAACAGTGGCGCAGGAACGTTTTGCATTTGGGGGGTACAAAATTCACCCTCACCCATATATATATATATATACACACACACATATGGGGGAGGGTGAATTTTGTACTACTTGCCTCAAACAGTGCATACGTTACCTACAAAGTTACCTCGTTTAGAAAGATTCTCCTTCTTGATCAGTTTGCCGGTGTTTTTTTTCTTCCCTTCTATTTTGGGCTTGGATTATTCTCGTGGGATTTCGGATCTGCATTGAACATGTGTGCCGTGGATAGACAAGTTTTGGTAGTAGACACTCAACATAGAATTGTTGTAGCTGCGTTTCCATATTCTTCTTCCAGAATTGATCATCTCTCTGGATGTATTCTATTCTAACACCTTTCTGTGTCCACACAGTACCTTCTTCGTGTAATAATTACTATTACCCTACACGTGGTAATAGTAATTATGTGTGGTGTTCACGATATTGGCGTTAAGCTCTTCGTCAAATTTCCAGAAAGTTACTTTCTTCGTCTTGATGGCATGTGCAGGTGTTACATGTTTGACAGAAAAGGGACACTTAATTTCGATAATTGCATAACGAAATAAATGTTAGATACAGTGAAGTTTCTGATAGATATTGTATACATATTGTTATGAGTTGTAGTATGCATCAACCTTCTTTGTAATATCATTCCAAGCCGTGCTATCCCAATATAATCCTTGCCTTCCAATAAGTTCAGTCTCTTCAGATAAAGCTAACAACAATCATCTACTCGTACAACAAATGCTAAACGAGTATTGTTATTATTTTATTACTTGGTAATCTTTTCGTTTGGGGGAGGGGGTCCAGACGCCCTAAATAAATCCTTTATGTCTTTCAAAGCCTTATGATCTCAATCCTAATCATTGCCTTCCAAAATATTCAGAGTAAAAATAGTAGTACTTGATAAGTATTTCGGGTGCTATACTTCAAAGCCGTATTATATTTATAGCTATAATCCTTCCCTCCAATACGCGTTCAGAGGAAATTATCCATTGCTAAAGGAGTATATTTACATTATTTAATTTTAGTACTTCAAAATCCTTTCGGGGGGGGTCCGGACCCCCAGCAAACTTGTTCTACGTATTATAGCGTAATATTTGCCAAGAACACCGGTTTAATTGAATTACTCAAAATAACGTTACTGGTTTACGTACGTACAATGTAAATGTCTAATGGAAAGCGATAAATACTTCCCCATTTGATGATGTAGTAAACGGATAGGTATTATTTATATTTCATTCTGAACCCTTATTTTGCCGGCGATTTTGTAGCGCTTGAAACTTCATTGTTGTTTCTGCAGCAGACGATTTTCTCGGAGCCCGCTTCTTGCGCCAAACACACTTGCTGACGTCACCTATATTTTGCAATTGAACACGTCCAGTTGACGCATGCACACTTCCGTGTCGCTTGCGATGGTGTTTTGTCTTCACGAGCTATTTTGTTGTATCCCTCCGCGTTCTAATGTGGGTGGGGTTTAGAACGCTTCTAACTATCTGCACGAGATGTCGCCACAGTGCAGGGACACTTTTACGTATTGCAAGGGTTTCGTTTTCCTCAAACAGTCTCAAAATAGGAAAACTGACTTCTACAGTGATGATGTTAATGTCAAGTACAATGAACATTGCATGGCCCCAACAAAACAGTTTTCCATAAGCTTGTGTGGTTAACGAGATAATTGCATGTGAAAATTACGGTTTTCCCCATTTTTATGCCCAATTTACTTATTAAGCAGGGTATTTTTTAAAATTTCTGCTTTGTAGGAATTACGCAACCATATTTTTTGAAGAATAGAAAAGAAACCCCGAGGTCCTATCTTTGCTCGTAACTGAAAAATCTGTTCAAAACGGAACGTCTGCACTGCGCGTTTTCGTCAATGTATGAAGGAGCCTTAACCCCCTAGTCTTTGAGTAGCTCCACTTTTCGGATCGATTTTACCCAACACCTAACTGGACCATGAGCACAAAACTTTGAGGCAATTGTACTTAACTGGGGGGGTTCTATATTTCAACTGTTTGTATTTTTGTAAAATAATGCAAATAAATTACAGTGTTCCCTAGAGTATTCCCAATGTTTCTGCACTACGTTTGTTCATAAAATCATAAATGTAAATAAGACAAAATTCGCATTCTAGGTGTATCACGCCCTTTGAGATGCGTGTTCCGCAGTGTGGTATTTAAGAAATTTCCAGTAGGCGGTTGGGGGGGATTCAACTGACTGTCTAGATAAAAGTTATCAAGCAGAGGGGGGCACAAGTACCCAGAAGGGGGAATTCCCCCCATCCCCCTACAAATACCACCCTGGTGTTCCAACATGATACTCATGCTTGTAAGCGTGAACAATTAGTTATCAACAAAAAAGCACTGATGCAACACCATGTTTCTTTTCAAGTTTAGTGAATGATGCCCGTGACTCATGCAATAATTACAGAAGGTCGTTTCATGTCCATGGTAACAAACTTAGAACCCACCTCACCTTAAGAAAAACCGCGACGCCACGAGCGGTGGTGCTCCACGTGATACCCCTGTCTTGCAGCAATGGCCCTGCAGCGGAGTTTCCATTGGAGGAGACTGCGTTGAAGAACACATTGGTCCAAACGATCATATTCCTCCTGACAAGCTTTCCAAAGACCCTCAATTGTGCGGGGCCATCTGCTTCCCAAGGCTCGTTTCAACAACGGAAACCCACAAAAATCCATGGAAGAGGCATCGGGGGATTTCACAGGGATGTCTGTAAAGGGGATTGCATGAATGCCCGTTTCACGTGCCATCCGATCCATGTATGACTGCGTGGACTTTGCCGTATGACTGAAAGCCTTGTCTTAGTGGATGACAACACGAGATGTGTCGCTGCCATAGAGAGAAGGAATATCATGTCTGTAAAGTGGCTCCAAAATATTCGTCTGGTAATAGGCTTCATTTATTTTAGCATTTTTCTCCACTCTGCGCAGTAGAAGTTTGCCGTTATGGCAGTAACCACCAACAACCATGAACCCGCGTGGAAAACTTTCAGCACATTCACGTGCCCACTCAGATCGACCTCTTGCATCACGTGGACGATAGTAGATGACCCTCTTTGTACCACATCCCGACAGATACACCCATGCTTCGTCCAGGGACACCACATACTTCCAGCGATCCCCCTGCCAGATGGCGTTCGTAGAGCTTCCGACTGTTGGTCTTCCTCTCCTGGACACGTGAGGCACGCAACTTATGAACTCGAGCCTTGTGCTTCCGCACAAGTTGTAAATCTTGGGCTATGATGCGATTTACAGTTGCAGGGAAACATTGCACTGCCTATGCAATCACTCTTTGCGTTGCAGGGTTTTCACATCGCACCAAGGATCTCACTTTCCGCACAACATCGGAGGAACGCTTGGGCTTCCGATATGTCCGAGGCCCTCTTTGACTGGTTCCAGCAACAGGTACGGTGCAAGCTTTATGGCGATTCAACACTACATTGATACCCTTCTTTGACACATGGAATGCTTTCATGTGGCACTGTTTAATTATCTGGCTACAACTATAACCAACGTCGGAAAGGGCACAGATGTACCCCTCCCAAAAGACTGGAATTTTTGGTGCCATATAAACACTCACTCACACACCAACCATCGTCTTTGCAAGTCAACACACAGTACTTTCGTCCTACTGGTTCTGGCTGCTCTGTGATGTGCCTACGTGCTGCTCCCTGGTGATCGAAATCGTTACCATCAACGTGAAACAACCTTCTGTAGTTCTCATTTCTTTTTATTAATGTTCGTGCAATTTAACTAACTCTGTAGCCTTCTTAACCCCGAAGGTTTATAGCTGTAGCAACCCAAGCCTTCCATTAGTCCCTATCCTGAGTAAGATCTATATACTCTTTTCCATCCTTACCGATTTCTTTTAGGTACATCTCAACGTTATCCCTCCATCTTCGTGTTGGCCTTCCTACTGATCTCTTACCATCAGGTTTCCCAAAAACATTCCCGTAAACCAGAAGCGTCTCGTGAACGCATGCGGTGTATGCTGCGCATACGTCAATTGTGGGCAAAAGGACAGCTTGCTCTGCGACGACATTCATGAGCATTTCTACATTCTAATTTCTTCATAGAAGTATTTATTTTACACGAGAGCGCTCAACTAAGCTTATATTACATTTCTTGGATGTGAAGTGAAAGAAAGTAATAATTCTTTTCCCACAATTGATGCATGCGGCACTTCAGATCCAAGAAATGTCATATAAGCTTAGTTGAGCGCTCTCGTGTAAAATAAATACTTCTCCTATATGAAGAAATTAGAATGTAGAAATGCTCATGAATGTCGTCGCAGAGCAAGCTGTCCTTTTCCCCACAATTGACGCATGCGCAGCATGCGTTCACGATACGCCTCTATCGTAAACTCTTCTTTCCTCTCGCATTCATGTCACATGACCTGCCCACCTAAGTCATCTTAATTTAATTATTCTAACAATATGAGGACATGGATGTTCCCAATGTAAAATAGTCCCCCATACGGATCTCCGGGAGGGGACTACGTCCCTGGACTAAGGATATTTTTGTAACTATTATAATTGTTATACAGGATGTCTCATAAGTAATAGCGCAAACTGTCACAGGTGAAAGTACACGATAATAGAAGCAAAGAAGTCTCAATAAACATGGGTCTGCAAACGAGCCGTTTTCGAAATAATCGCGAATGTGTGGTTACAAGCCGCCACTGACTTCATTGTTTGTAAACGTCGTCCTAGTTGGTAAAATGCTAATAATGTGTGCGAATGTATGGTTAGAAGCCGTCGCTGATTGCATTTTGTAAACACCGAGTGCTTTACTCATTGCGTGGTCCGAGGTTTGCTCTTGGTTTACAAAACAGAACATTTCCGATAAGTGACGTACTATTTTAGTAAAGTAGTGCTGTATTATTTGTTAAAGTAAGTACAATGTTCAATAAAAGCAATGAGATCTCCTGATTTTTCATACTGTATTATTAGTATTTTACCAAGTAGGACCGTAGCGTTCCAACATGAACGCGGGGATCTTAAATAGGGATGTAACTTGTCCCTCCCGATTAGTACTATTGATGGTAGAGACAGCCCTGAACGGGCAGGTACAAATATCTAAATTAACATTAAAATAAACTCATGATTCGGTTTAGACTGAAGTGAGCAATGCAAATGGCAGAATGGGTGTAGACTAGCTTACCCTGTTCGGTTTAGAAATAAGACCAGTTGCTCCTGCTTCTCCGATGATTCCAGATTAAATGACCTCGTGTCGCTCTCATGCGCACCTATTTAAACCCTCGCTTGGCCTCTCGTCACCTCTCGCCAAAGGCCAGTGTTCTTACCATTTCCTGTGAAAGGCTTACCCAACACATTTCTGAGCAGGAGCTGACAAGATCTGCCAGGGTCAATATTGCTTAATCGAACGGATATGCTACGGGACGACGTTTACAAACACTGAAGTCAGTGATGGCTTGTACCCATACATTCGCACACATTATTAGCATTTTACCAACTATATTCCTTTCCCGGATTCTCTGGAGTAAGAGAACGCGAACGCGTTCCATGCGCATGTTGAAGGGTGTGCGCCTCGTCCAATGAACGCGCGGAGGGGAGGGGCATCCACGGAAGGGAGCGACTCGACTGCTCATTCGCGGTCCAGTAGTTCTGTAGTAAACATGTCAGCTCGCAAGTCATGGGGAACTCTGCATTCAGGAGAGTGCTTCATAGTGTTGAATGTGTTCGAAAACAAATTGTTTGAAAAGTTTAAAACACATGGCTTTGTTTTTTTAAAAATGTTTTAAACGTTTAAAACAAAGTGTTTTAAACATGTTTTTCAGACTTGTTTAAAACACATTTTGATACATGTAAAAGTAAAAAAAGTAAAGTGTTCCCCTGTGCATAGCACCACGTCATGAAGGCGTATAGTGGGTGTGGGGGTAACGCCCCACACTTTCTTGATCCGGTCGTGAGTGGGGGTGATGTGATCAGCATCACGCCCCTGACCGCCTTTACCCCCCAGGGTTTCCCCCAGGTACCCATGTTATTCGACGCTGGGTGGGCGCCGGGGCCGCTTCAACTGTTAGAAAAGATCCCGGATTTGAACCGGCCGGGGATCGAACCCGGGACCTTGAGCATGGTAGTCAGACGCGTTACCGACTGAGCCACCGCGGCCACCTATTTACATTTTGATACATGATGTTTCATATTTGTGGTTATTTGCATGTTTTTTTGAAAATGTATGTTTAATTTTTTTTTTTTTTTCTGTTCTTCGTACCATCAAAAGACAAATAAACGTGCAATATTATTTGTTATTTGTGTAAAACAATACACTGGCCATTGTTAAGAATAAACAAGAAATTGGCAGCAGAAAGAGTTTTGCTTTACGGCCGTTACACCGCGCAGCACTTCGTTGCTTTCATCAGGCACCCTTCCCCACCTACTCTGGCCCCGCCCACAAGCTTTCCCCTCTGCGCGTCGCTACTCTAGAGAATCCGGAAAAGCAGTATAGGACGACGATTACAAACAATGAAGTCAGTGGCCGCTTGTAATCACACATTCACGAATATCTCGAAAACGGCTCGTTTGCGGACCAATGTTTACTGAGACTTTTTTGCTTCTATTATCGTGTACTTTCACCTGTGTCAGATTGAGTTATTACTTTTGAGACACCCTGTATAACTGCACCTATATGAACAACAAACCAAGCAGCGATTCAATAACAAAATATTTTAGGTGGTTGGTTACGTCACTTACCTAAAGGATCGGCTCCTTTCTTGATCTTGACTGTCCGCTCGAGGCTCGCCGGCAGAGGAACAATCTCTGACGTCCAGATGGATGCTGGCACCTCCGTGATCTGGTCCTCCTCGTCCGTGCCGGGGCTCCGGTCCACTATGGGGGGCAGCGGGTGGCTGGGGATCAGCCGCTCCGTGGCTACGGGCACCATTAGCTGGAGAAAAGCAGAAAAATGATTTAATTCTGAATTAATTATGGAACACCATTCTACACATGGTTCGATTTCTATTTTTGTTTGTTAATATATACGAGGGTTGGGGCATAAGTCATGGCAACTGTTTTCTTTTCGCGAGAATGCGGGACTAGCACAAAAATCCGAACTATACAAATGGGGCACTCCAAGGTGATATTTTATACATAAAATTTAATGTTCTAGCCATAAGATTGGATTAAAACATTCATAATGAACTGATTTCATACAAACACTTTACAGTACGTATGATGGTATAGGCTGAATCCATGAAAATCATTCAGAAAAGTGCGTTACGTGTGTGACACTTTTTGACTTTTGACTTGTTTGTGAAGCACGTAGGCTGTAGATGCTAATGACTTCTATTGGTGAAACGTGCAAATTACGAGTACCTTAGTGCAATTAAAAACAATAATAATTTTCATATTAATGCATATTGTTATTGACGTGGAGTAAAAACAGGTAAAGTGCTCCCCTGTGCTTAGCACCACGCCATGAAGGCGTATAGGGGGTGTGGGGGTAACGCCCCACACTTTCTTGATCCGATCATAAGTGTGGGTGATGTGATCAGCATCACGCCCCTGACCGCCTTTATCCCCCAGGTACCCATGCCATTCGACGCTGGGTGGGCGCCGGCGCCGCTTCCAACGTTAGAAAAGTTCCAGGATTTGAACCGACCAGAGATCGAACCCGGGACCTTTTGCATGGTAGGTAGTCAGACGCGTTACCGACTGAGCCACCGCAAGACAACTTTTTGTGGAATGTCCGAACAATGCAGATCATATGTACCAGGTATCGGATAGGGAAGCGAAGAAAACATCATTGAAGATAGCATCGTGCCACACGTTACAAGTCTGAAAGCATAGGATCATTACAGGAACAAAAGAGGCGCATACTCCGCTAGGAAACTATGCTCTCAGTTTCCATCAGCTCGCTGTGGCATTCTCTGGCATTGATATATGAAGACTGTTCATGTAGTAGAACGGCTCTTGTTGATTCAACAATGAATTACCACTTTCAATAACCTTTCATGACACTGCCATCAAGTGACATGTCCACATACTACGGGTGCTGTGTTCTCGGGGACATACGATCATATTGTGGTACCACCGTTTAACTTTGAGAAAAATATAGTTGCCATGACTTATGCCTCAGCCCTCGTACTTCAGTCTTAGTGATTACTTTCTGCGTGTTGGGTGCAGAAGGACTTTTCCCTCTCATATACCTACTCCTATGTGATTCTTTGTTTGCGAACAGCCATTCGTTTACTGTCGTCCTGCGACACTGGTTGCTTTCGTTGTTGGGTTAGGCGGTCAGGTTTACGACTCCTAGGCAGGAGCGTCTATTATAGGCTAGTTAGGCTATCTGCGAAGCCTGAAGCCTAGAAAGTAAAATAGTGAAGAGACATCTCTTAGAAACTGGGTGAATTAAGATAATTTGAAAAAGAAGCTAATGGCGATTCTAGAGTTGGCAACCTGAATTCTTGGGAGTTGGCAACCTGAATTCTTGGGAGTTGGCAACCTGAATTCTCGGGTGTTGGCAACCTGAATTCTCGGGTGTTGGCAACCAGAATTCTCGGGTGTTGGCAACCAGAATGCTCAGGCGTTGGCAACCAGAATCCTCAGGAGTTGGCAACCAGAATCCTTAGGCGTTGGCAACCAGAATCCTTAGGAGTTGGCAACCAGAATCCTTAGGAGTTGGCAACCAGAATCCTTAGGCGTTGGCAACCAGAATCCTTAGGAGTTGGCAACCAGAATCCTTAGGAGTTGGCAACCAGAATCCTTAGGCGTTGGCAACCAGAATCCTTAGGAGTTGGCAACCAGAATCCTTAGGAGTTGGCAACCAGAATCCTTAGGAGTTGGCAACCAGAATCCTTAGGAGTTGGCAACCAGAATCCTTAGGAGTTGGCAACCAGAATCCTTAGGAGTTGGCAACCAGAATCCTTAGGAATTGGCAACCTGAATTTTTATACGTTTGCAACCTGACAACCGTTGGGAAGGGAAAGTGGCTTTCTTGAAGACGTCAAGAATGAGTCTAGTATTCTCCCTTCGTCCATAGCCTAGGACCAGGTGTCATAGTGAGCTAGTCCAGGTCTTAAGACTTAGCATACGCCACTGCCCGTAACATTAAAATGGCGTCCCTAAATGCTTCCAACATCTTGTCTCAGGAACAGAGGCACAACCACGAATTTTTGTCTGGAAGGGGCAAGTACCAGGATAAACGTACCAATAATAATAATAATAATAATTTTAATAAAAATAATGTTAATACTAATAATGTTATTATTATTATTATTGATTTGCTTTATTTTACTTCGCTTCTTGTGCCATTTTTGGCTAATTTGCGAAGATGGGGATAAGTGATGGATTGATGAAAATGATGAATGAATACTTGCAAACATCCATGCCCAAGCCGGGATTCGAACCCAGGACCAACATTATCATTAGTATTAGTAGTGGCAGTATCAAAGACGTTATTATCCTCGTAAATTACTCAAAAAGGGGGTAGAAGTTTCTGCTAAAGCATTTGCTTTATTTAAAATATTTTCTTAACACGTTCAATTTCACATTAATAAAACAAAACAAGAACATAAACTATTTTTGAAACACAGAAAATGCTTGATAATTGCATTCCAAATATACAAAAAAAAGTATTTTTTTTTTACATTAACATAACTTTCATGCACGATATATGTTTCACACATATATGCAACGTGGAGTGGCGTGGAGACTAAATTGTGTACGTACCTACTCGAAGGTTATTTAATACATAGTATATACAAGTTATATTATTTAAATACATTAAACAACCAATCATCCATCTCACAATAAATCAACAGCAAAAATTACATAAATTGTCTCTCAAATGTGCACGCTCCCTATCCTCCAAACAATTGTTCATGCATTTGAAACAAAATCGATTAAGACAAGTCTTATTTCTCTGTCTGGTGATTTACAATGCATTACAGCGAACAAATAGAAAATTCTTGGATCCAATTATTTTGCAGGCTGAAATTAATATTAATTTAATAAGGCGCAAATAATTTCACGGAACGCCATGGCATTATATCATTTACAACTTTTGTGCCTCCCCTATGGTGTAGTGGTAACATCGTCGCCTTGTGATCAAGGGATCCCGGGTTTGATACCGGTGGAGGCACATAGTGTTTTGGAACCCACTTTAAGCTATATGCCCAGTCTCAATTAGCCTTTCTGTGCATAAAGTAGACTTAAAAAAACACAAATCAATCAATGAATTTTACAACTTTTTTAATTTAGATCGTTCGGCGTCCAGGGCCATCTCCCGCCATCCCATAGCTACTGTTCTGTACTTGATAAGACGAAGAACAGTAAGGATTGCGAGCGAAGCGATCAAAAAAATTTTACGAAAAGTATTTTTATTTGCATAAAATTTGAAGTTCTGGGCGGTTATTGCCCCTGCTGGTACACTTGGCCGTCAATGTTTGTCCCCCCCCCCTTGAACTCATTTTCGACCAAGGTTGTGCAATGCCCCCCGCCCCCTGTGGTTGCGCCACTGCTCAGGAACCAAACCCCCTTCGAGCCTCGCGTGAAAATCCGTCTGAGACCACCGTAAACCAAGAACGGCTGTGAGCGTAAGCTACTTTTCAAATCATAATTTATCCAGTAACAAATACTTGTGAAGCTCTTAACTGTGCTAATTAGTTTCTAGAAGCTTCTAACTCACTTCCACAGTCGTTTCCGGTATCCTAAAGGACTTTCTAATACGCATATAAAGCTCGCGAAAAGTCATTAAACATTCGGAACCGTTGCCAGGATCTAATTCTCCGAAGTCTCTGCCTGCACGTGTTCCATTTGACTATTTATGCGTCCGTGGAAGGTGTTGAGTGGATTTCGTATGTCCAAAAGTGAGCTTGCCGACACATTTCAGGAGAGTAAAACAGCTGCTCAAATGTTGTATCTCTCCTCAATTCGACTGGTATTATGGTCGTGACGCTACACAACAGGCGAGAACTTTTAACCTACCGTCGGATTAGAAATTATAGATACTCGAGTTTGAACTTCAATTAAGAAATAACTATAGCCTGACAAGTTAAGTCCCGATATGCGCAGATCGCTGCAGAGCACTTCCTATTACGTCATCCTCCCCACCTCTCTTCTACTCACTGGTCTGGCGTTGAGAGTACCAGTGGTGCCAACTCAGCAAAATTAAGCTAAAACAAATATGACAAACGATTTTCACTGTCTAGCGTGACGGTGCATGCAGGCTCCTATTATATCAGTGGTTCGTTTTATTTAATCCGGCCTTTGAAAATGCGTGCGGTGCGCCGATCGTAAACTGTAGTATTACGCACGTGCGTTAAGGTTTATAGCTAACGAAGAGAAACTACAGGGCGAATGACTTAATTTTCTGAATGCGACATCGAGCAGTGGCCATTTTTTTTTAACCGAGGGGGGGGGGGGGTGGTGGTTCTTTTGTTTATCGTACAACAATCACCACGAGAAGGCAATCAGATAACACGCTTGCCTGTGTTCTTTTCTAAAGCATTGAAATGTTCATGCTCTTTACTCTTGGCTGCAAGATTCTTACTTTGACAGAGATGGACTTATGGACGAGCGTGTAGACGAACTGATAATTTGACTTGGTGAAGCCGATTCAGACACGGACACAGATTCATCGGTAGACACAGACTCGGATGAGTGGGAGTGTGAAACTGAAGAAGGAGAACTGGAAAACATTTAGAAGGTGAGCTCAGTTCTATCGTTTATATATTTTTCATTTTTCTATTGTTTTATTTCATACATTTGTTATGCTGGTAAGAAATATCCCTAATATAACTTAATTCATTTAAGGTTTAGAGGGAAAATATCAAAATGTATTTAGAATTTAGCGTAATCAATAGGTAGCATAGGTGAGGGGATACTAATTCATGCCTTTTCACATTCAAATTTCGTTGAAAATTCTCAGACGATTCCGCTCCCTCCAGGTTGCAACACTGCGAACCAAAGCCGCCGCAGACAATGGAGTGGGGAAATGTGATGTGAGGTGCGCAAACAATGGATTGCAGCGTCTTGTTTTTAAACTTGTCAAGTTATAGTAGACCTACATAAAAACGAATTACATCAAAATTTAGCCTATTCAATTCTGCGTTAATCTATGATAACAATTTTTTTTTTCGAGTATGCCTTCTATTTTTTATCGTCATGAGAACAAAAAAGAACAGTTTTTTTAGTTTTGCAAACGATCGCTATCTTTGAAATTGTACAACGTTGTATAAATAAAAAAAAACGGGTGATTCGATCGTCTTGAAATGTTAGTACGGTGCAGGCAGAAAGGTTTTAAACACAATTCTTAATTTTCAGATTTTCAAAATTTGTCAAAAAACCGTTCTTATCTTATTAATTTTGCGAAACATCTTTTTCTTAGTATTGGACAGTCCTACAAATACAATATTGTCATTTTTTTAAAGCTCGTTTCATCTGTTTTAAAAATCCACTATCAATGTCAATTCACATTGCGAAACAGATTTTATACAGATTTTTATTCAAGACAGTAAAGACGTACGTGGAGCGTGGCAACACCGCACCGTGGAATCGCGCGGTCTGTCACTGAGAGCCTGAGCGTGCGGTGTTGCCACGACAAGAAGCAAATGTCCCTTCTGTGTAACTTGGACTGAACTACGAAGGTAAGTCATATATAGATGAAATAGTTACCTGATGAAATGTATCAATGTGTCGGACAAATTTACAATTCATGATGGGTTAAAACAAGGAGATGCATTATCTCCATTGCTCTTTAATTTTGCCTTAGAATATGTTGTTAGGAAGGTAAAAGAAACTAAAGAAGGACTAAAATTAAATGGTATGACTCAGTTGTTAGCATATGCAGATGATGTAGACTTATTAGGGGATGATATAAATACAATGAAGAATAATGCTAAAATATTTTTCAAAACTGCTAAAGAGATAGGTTTGGAAGTTAACAAAGAGAAAACTAAATATATGCTTAGGCCGAAACCAAGTGTTAGGTAATAATCAAAATCTAATTATTGATAACAACTCGTTTGAACCAGTTTCCATATTCAAGTACTTAGGAGTAATATTAACAAATGAAAATGATATTAAAGAGGAAATAAAAAGTAGGCTTAATTCAGGAAATGCATCTTACTTCTCTCTTCATAAACATTTGTCTTCTCGTTTAATATCTAAGAAACCAAAAGTTAAAATATACAAAACAGTAATTTTGCCTGTAGTATTATATGGATGCGAAACTTGGTCCCTTACATTGAAAGAGGAACATAAATTGAGAGTATTTGAAAATAAGATCCTTAGGAAAATATTTGGGCCTAAAAGGGATGAGGAGACAGGTGAGGGAAGAAAGTTACATAATTTAGAACTACATAATTTGTATTCATGTTCAGATATTATTAGAATGATTAAATCAAGAAGACTTAGGTGGGCAGGCCACGTGGCACGAATGGGAAAGGATAGAGGAGTTTACAGGATTCTTGTTGGGAAACCTGATGGTAAGAGACCTGTAGGAAGGCCAAGACGAAGATGGAGGGAAAACATTGAGATGGACGTAAGGGGAATCGGTAAGGATGGAAAAGAGTATATAGAACTTGCTCAAGATTGGGACAGATGGAAAGCCTGTGTTGCTGCAGCCATGAACCTTCGGGTTTAAGAAGGCTAGAGAGTTGGTTAGTTTGTTAGATGAAATGTAGTTTATTTTTCAACGTAATCTCCATGAACATTTAGGCACTTGTCCCAGCGTTTCATGAGTCCCTCAAAGCCAGTAGCGAAGAAGGTTTGTGGTTGGTGTTGTAGCCAGCCGGTAACCTCCTGAAGGACCTCCTCCATATCCTGGAACCGGTGACCACCCAGGTGATTCTTCAGTGGGCCGAAGAGATGAAAGTCGGATGGTGCCAAATCCGGACTGTAGGCTGGATGTTCCAGTCATTCCCAACCTAGTGACCGTATGCGAGTCACTGTGGTACTGGCACTGTGTGGACGAGCGTTGTCATCCAACACACCTGCCATCTTATCCACTTGGCACTCGAATGATTCACCGCCGCATGAGAACATGACTACTAGCGCCGTATGCGATACACGGTGGTGCTGCCATCTACACCGACACTTGCGGAAAGGATCAGTGCAACGACTGATATTCATAAAACAATTTCACATTGCAGCAATTCGAAGATATTTCATTTTGCGACTTATATATGGACTTTCCCTCGTACTTTCTCGGCAGCGTGCATCGTGTAGCCTCGGTCTGTTGGTCGCGCATGCGCAGTAAGTGTTTCTACACGGAAAGGAGGTGCATGTGGAGATATGACCCATCGCATCCAACTGAAAAGCCCTCTTGGTCAAGCGACATATTTCCTCTTCCTGGTATGAGAGAGAGATCCACAGTTTCGGGCTTCCCTCCACCACTCCCTCTCTCACAAGAAATCCTAGGTACGGGCTTGCCTTTCAGAACCGCTGTATAATACAGTGTGATCAAAAAGTCACGCAACCCATGGAGGGACTATAAAAGATGTTGGAAACGGCCACCAATCAGTTCCTCACACATGTGCACCCTTTTGATCATGTTCCTGAATTCCCTCTGGAGTGTATCACATGAATGTTGTCCACAGTACGTTGAATATTCGTCTTCAGTTCATCCAAAGTGTTTGGATAATCCCCAGAGGAAAAAGTCCGACGGAGTGAGATCGGGAGACCTGGGCGGACATAGTGGCTTCGGTAAGATGCGCCCAGGTAACACAGATTCAAACAAATTGTACATGGGTTGCGTGATTTTTTTATCATATTCATCACTATAGGTCATAATTAACAAGGTTTAAGTAAGACATAATATACGTATTATGCAGATGTAAGGACCGCGAGTCTCTTGTTTCATGGATTAACTTCGTTCATGATGTGTGTGGCAGCTGACGTAGTTAATCAAATCCTTGACAAATCTTCAACTATATTGTAATATTTACGTATGCATTGTTCTATCGTACCTCACAAAACTAGCATCATCATGTACATCAATCTCAACATCCGTGCGTGAATGTCCTGCTCAAAAATGTTTAGTATGTGTATGTGCGTGTGCGTGAATGTTTCTTTCTTTCTTTTATATGTGTTGATTTTTTTTTAAATCTTGTCCTTGTTCTTTCCTTGTAACCATTTTCTTTATTTTTTTATTGTATTTTCTTCTCTCTTTTTTATGATTTTGTTTATGTAAACTAAGTAAACGTCAAACGGGGTTAGGTGGGAGATTAGCCACAGGCTGAACCTCGCCCATTAATAAAGAAAATTTTAATTGAATTGAATATACAGTTGCGTCAGCAAAAAACGCGCTACCATTGGCTGTTGCTTTTAGTTACGCCTACAGTTGCGATTTCCACATAGATTTTGTACATATGCGACCAGTGCTGGAATCTTAGCACGTGAGATTGTGACCAACACTCTACACTCCGTCACAAAACCCCCATTAATATTGAAGTAGTGGTTTACAATTTCTTCTTACCTGGACCACGTCACTCAGATCATCATCCGTGCTCTTCTCCGGTTCCTCTTCTGATTCTGGGGGCGGAGTCGTTGGAAGTGGGGGCGGCTCCTAAAAGGAAAATAAAAATTCATTATTATTAGGGACCGGAAGTTGATGACATAAAAAAATGCAGGTATATGACCTATAGAATGTCCTAAAAAATGGGGAAAATGACGTTAAAAATGAAAAAAATGACCATTAAATTTGTTAAGTTTCGTGTTAAAAATTTTAATGAAAAGGAAATTAAACAAAATGCAATATCCTTACATGATCTTAAATTTGAGTTTGCCCCAGACGGACACCTGGTGGTTTCCCCCGACACAACAAAGTCTGTCACCAGTTCAGCATTTCTTTTGCTCGTAAATTGCAATCCTGGGAGATATATATTTCACCTTGGTGAATAGACTCAAGAATATTACCAAAATGAAAGAAGTGACAAAATATGACGAAACAATACACCGAATATTGCGAAAAATGACGGGAAAATGCCGAAAATTGGGGAAAATTACCTAAAACCTGAAAATTGGCAAAAAAAAATGCACTTTAAAATTACCTTTTTTGGGTTCTAGACGAAGTGTAATATTGTGTATATTTAATGGGTATCGTGTCCGAGATGTCATAAAAAAGATGACATTTCATCAACTTCCGCTCCCTAATTATTATCAATCGTTAAGTTTACAACGAGCATGAAAATTCAAGAAAATTAATTTTAACTAAGAGAAAAAAATATATATGCATGTAATGTATTTATAAATACAACATACTGCTACATTTCTCGCATTATATGTAAAAAGTTGTTGCATATAATGAAGTGTGACTCATGTAAAGATCGGGGATCAAGAGTCACTGGGATGTAGCAAATTGTAATGGAAGAGGGTTACGGTTCATAACTACTGCAAAAGAGCCCGCCCAGGTCAATGAAGGAAAAGATGAGCTATAACTGAGTGAAATGCTCTCTACACACTTATCATAAAGTGCTAGTCCTGAACGTATCAACAGTTAGGCACCTTTGACACAACCCCCAAGGAAGCCGACCGGACACGTACCTGGTTTGGAGCCAGAACCTGTTTTTCTGAAAAGCGCTGTTGTCACTTTTGCCTGCAGTGTTTAGACATCCGTTCATTCATTGCGACGTTTTACTCCCAAGGTATTTATATTGCATAAAAAAAATAGCAAAACACAATAACACAACCTAGCAAAGATAGAGAACCGCGACCTCGCGTTTAGTAGAAATCTCTAAACAAACTGAATTAGCAACATCTCATTAAGTCCACGTGGACTTGACGAGAGCTGTCATTTCTTGTACGGACGCTATTGGTTGGAAAGGTTTCAGGGGACGATTTATTGGACTCCACGTGGACCTGACATGTGGTTGTTAGGGGGAAAACTGATCTTTCGGAACTTTCTTTGAAGTGAGGTTGCTTTGGAGACCAGCACTATACCTGCTCGATGTTCTTGAAGATTCCTGTCCTAGACGAATACGCAAGTCGTGTCCACAACTTGTCAGAGTCCTTACTTCGACTCTGACATGTGCTCCTCCGTTATCCCGCGCCAAGTGTATCGGATGAATTATTGAGTTAACTGAGAGGGATGTCCATCCGAACCTTATGCTTTATACTCCTGACGATATAGAGGTTGTTACTCCTCCAGTCCTCTACCGGTGAGGTGTACTTTCGTCACCTCCAGCATAGCCCCAGCACGGAGGCTATAGGAAATGCAGCGCATTCCTGGGATAACTTGAGGCAGTCGACGGAGACGTCAGATTAATGAACAGTGTAAAGAGAGCCTCTTCTATAACTTCACTCATTATATCTCATCAATAAATACTTCATTTCGTTGACACGTAAACGACGAATACTTCTGTCACACAATAATTCCACACAACAGTTCGGCTACAGCCGGATTGCGCACACTTTCCCGGTTTTATCAGTGGTATCTGATAAGCCGTTGACAAGCTATCACAATGTACAGGATTGCGCACACTTTTCCGGTTTTATCAGTGGTATCTGATAAGCCGTTGACAAGCTATCACAATGTACAGGATTGCGCACACTTTTCCGGTCTTATCAGTGGTATCTGATAAGCCGTTGACAAGCTATCACAATGTGACAGTCAGATTTACCGTCATTATTATTATCATTATTATTCATGTATGTAGCGGTAAAAAGACGTGTTGATTCAAAGTGTTAAGTGTTTTAATTTGTAAGATTACATATTTGATTTTTGCCAAGCCGACGGGAGGAACGAGACATTCGCTTGTGTTAAGGGTGAGCACCTGAAGGGTCACGCTATGCGTCTAAAGCTTAGGAAATTCGACCGTAATGACAAACATTTAAATATCTCGGTTTCCAACGGTCCGATTCATGTGAAACTTATACCAGCGCAGCGGCATGTGTGCAAGGACGGATGTGTGGAGTTTCGTCACGATCAAGCGACAATTACGGACGCCAGATCAAATCGGTTCTAATTGATCAGTTTGTGGACAGCGATTGCAATTGAGCTATGGGCGACAGCCAGGCGGAAACTTAATCCGCACAAGTCAACTTCGGACACGGTACGTCCTAGTTTGGAGACAATAGAGCAAAGTGGACTGACCCCTTCGGAAGCGTCGCTTCAACGATCGCCTAGCGTCGTTTTTCAAAATCTAAATAAAACGAAGGACATGGTTTTTCGATACACAGTCTTACCGCGATCTTTGTAGGGAGAGCAGCTCCGTGCTACCTCTCCATATACAGTTTTGCCGCGATTCTTGGAACGAGAGCAGCTCCGTGCTACCTTTCGTGTACAGTGGACTTTGTCGTGTTGTGCGAACACCAGTGTGTGTGATAGGCAGTAAGTCTACACGAGTGCGCCTGCCTCAACCGCTGGGGGAAGTTGAAGCGAAACTGTCTCCGTGATTACCTTACGCCATTTATAATTTTTGAGAAACGAGGAACACCGGAAACTATGGCGGGCTAGAGGGAGAAGAGAGATGAGGGCGTTACGTCGATTCGCCTGATGTCAGAAGAAGCTACGCCGACGATGCCTATCCGCCGCCATGGAGAGAGAGAGAACGTCGAACGCCGCCCTATTGATACGCCGACGATGCCTACCATCCGCCACGTTGACGCTCCGACGACGCCTACCAGCCGCGACAGAGAGACGTAGAGAGAGATGTTGACGCCCCGACGACGCCGACGACGCCTACCAGCCGCGACAGAGAGACGTAGAGAGAGATGTTGACGCCCCGACGACGCCTACAACGACCGCTCAGATGCGACGTCCGAACCGCGCCATACCACGGAGGTCCACCGATCCCGAGAGGAAGAGGAGCCGGGAAACTAGGTGTTTGAATCCTTCTCGCATCTTCATCGTCGCGACCAAAGGAACCTTTCGCGTGGATACTATGTGTTTCAATCGCCCATAAAGACGCCTGGATGCACCCCGGAAGCTGAGAGATGGTAAAGTATTCATCTGTGTGAACCTTAACACGTGACGGCCCGATTGCTTTAGAGAACGCCCTTGAAATTCGTCGACATTTTGAAAACGCTCACTCAACTCGAAATTTTATATCGAACTCCCGTCGCGCTTGTCATGTGTAATCTATTCGTCTCAGGTCAATTTTTCTTATTCCTTGTGATATTTTTTTTATGATCTTAAATTCATTGTTGTTTGTGCTCCTTTGTATTTGTTTAAAGTGCGTACTATTAGAGTAAAGCGCCGCCCGCTTACTTGCATATTCTACTTGAGGTCTGTTCATTTTTATGTGTCAGCGCTGTGTCGCTGCTAGCTATGTCCGGTCGCATATGTGATTATTTGTTAAAGTATTTGCCTGGTAATGTGAATTGCTCGTCGCGGCGAAGTGTTTAAGTCCCGCCTGCTAGAGAGTATATTGTTTGAGCCACTCAACGGAGGTTATTTGTTATGTTTGGAACCACGTGAGGTCTTGTAAAAGGAAAACGTCCGCCCACGTGAATGTAATTGCCGTTGAGACGCCTTTGTTTATACTGGTCAAGTAATGTATGGTCACCGCGCCGACTAGTTTCCTTTTTAAAAACAAAAGGTGAACTTAAGTAAGGGCTGGCTAGGATTTAAGTAGCACTGGAGCAAAATCACAAATGACCTGATTAGACAAAAAGTAAGATAAAATTAATTGAGAATGCAATAATTAGGGCTTGTCGTCATAAAACCTGTACATGTCATGTATAATTTCTTGTGTCAATGACCCCATGAGGATTGAATCTGAGAGAGAATGTGAGAGTGCAAGTGTGGGGACCTGTAATAATTCCATTTTTGTTGGTTATGAATAGAATATACTTTTTATTTTCATGTTAATGTTGGGCTATATCATTTCGTACGCATGTCGCTACCCGTGATTTTCAGGTATGCAGCTAGCCGCTTCCCGGCTACAGGTAAAGAGGTGGTGATTTGAAAGTATATATGTTTTTGTTTTCTATTCGATATGGCGTATCACTATGCACTGTTGGTCACCGGTTCCTACACACGAACTTAACCTGGACCGTAACGCTATTTCGCTTGTCCGAGGGAGATTTTGCCGCCTCTGTTTAGGTAGTGGTAGCATTTGTTTTCCCGGGCAAGGGAGGGCGTAACATACAACAATGTACAGGATTGCGCACACTTTTCCGGTTTTATCAGTGGTATCTGATAAGCCGTTGACAAGCTGTCACAATGTACAGGATTGCGCACACTTTTCCGGTTTTATCAGTGGTATATGACAAGCCGTTGACAAGCTGTCACAATGTACAGGATTGCGCACAAAAAATGAGGCGATGTTGTCAGATGTAAAATGTTCTCAAGCCGATCTCACTACTGTTGTGTTTGTGTGGACTTACACGTGTTTTTGCAGTCATTAACCTAACCTAATTTTTGAGTTTGAGTAAATTTGTATGATTTACTATTTTATTTCTAATTTCTCTTTCTCTTCTTGTCTAAAGAAAAAAAAACAGTTTTGCGCACAGGCTTTAAAGCTATCAAAGTGGCAACGTTCGATCAAAATCTGTGCGCAAAAAAGGTGAGTGAGATCAGTGCGCAATTCTGGATGTAAAGTGTGCGCAATTCGGTTGCGGCGAACAGTTGTCACCACGTAAGGATTCTAGAAAAAGTTCAGTGGAGTGGCCACAAAATTAATAACACTGGGTTACGATTTGCTTAGTAATAGAGACTATATTCTATCATTATCTCTGTGCAATGTTTCTATTAAAATACAGGTCAAAGGTAGAGAAGGTGCATTAAATCAGTATAAACATCTTTTGGTCAAATTTACAAAATGTAGAGAACAAAATATTTTTGGAAGAATGTTTAAAATATCTAACTAACTCCCTAGCCTTCTTAAACCCGAAGGTTCATGGCTGCAGCAACACAGGCCTTCCCTCTTTCCCTATCTTGAGCAAGATCTATATACTCTTTTCCATCCCTACCGATTTCCCTTAGGTCCATCTCAACGTTGTCCATCCATCTTCGTCTTGGCCTTCCGACAGGTCTCTTACCATCAGGTTTCCCAATTTTTGAAATTATAAAGCCGCTATATAAGACTTCTTACACGAGGTGTGGAAAGTAACACATATTTTTTTAGACATATTTCGCTCCGACTTCCACTACCAGTCTTGTATGTGGTGGTGTCAACGTTTCTTCATTTACGCTTATTAATACGTACACTACTTACGTATTTGTATCAAATCCACACTCTGGGCTAATCGGGATCGGACGGACAGTTTAAAAGTGGGATCGGAACCACTAAGTGCGTCTATCGGATATCGAACCCGGGGACCACTTGATTACAAAGCGGAGACGCTACCACTGCGCCATCGGGGAGCCTGTATCCTTTCATATTGGCAATCAACATTAAGCTATGATGAATCACATCAGAATCCGACATTTTTACTATTGCACACGTTCGTAGCGTTTGTGTTTGGTATGGCAACACTGCGGTGTTAGGAGTTTGTTTATCGTTTTATGTTCAACAATTGGAGTGGCATTGTTGTGCTTGTGAATACGCATTGAATTTTACAGATTTGGGGAAAGACGGTGTTATTTTTTGGAATATAAACAATAAGTGTTCAGTGGGTTTCTGTCTGAGTTTAACATAGGGGCAAAGGCAGCAGAGGCGGCTAGAAACATTTGCCCCTTGTACGGGGAGAATGCCAAAGGGGAAAGCAGAGCAAGAAAATGGTTTTGTCGAGGGCATTTTTGACCAAAGCGTTTCTCCACGTTCAGGAAGACCATCGGGCTCTAATGAAGACAGTTCAAATGTTTTAATCCACGAGGATCCACATCAGTCGACTCGAGAATTAGCAAATGTGATGAACTGTCACCATTCAACCATCGTGCGACATTTTCATTCCATGGGCGTGGTTCAGGACACCGCACACTTTAAATGAAAACAACCAAATCAGCGATTAGGCCAGGAAGACAGCATCAAGTCCTCCGACACGATAATGCACATCCACACTCTGCTAACATGACAAAAGCTGCTATCCAGAGCTTGGTTGGGTAGTTATTCCACATCCTCCATACTCCCCCGATCTTGCGCCCTCGGATTGCTACCATTTCAGCTCTCAATCCATCAATCTTCAAGGAAGCTCCTTTGGTGACGAAAATGCTCTACAAACTTGGCCTGACAACGCTTTTAACCCAGAATCAGCTGATTTATTCAGGCGTTGAATTGAAAAACTGCCCCAGCGTTGGTGGACAGTCATAGACAATGAAGGAAAATATATTACTGATTAATTTATGTCTTTTGTTCATCTCAAATTAGTTACAAATAAAAATATTTTTGCCACGGTAAAAAAAAAACCGCTACGAACTTATACATCAACCAATAGAATTTGTAGTAGCTGATAATGACGAAAGCTAATCTACAAAAGCATAATGTATTGCTACTTATTGGTATAAGAAGACATGTATTTTTATAAACTTGAAGAAAACGATACCGCCTATGTAATTAATTACACCCTTGTGTTTCCCCGCTTCCTTCTTTTGGCAGCGAAACAGGATTAAAGCGCCTGTCGCAGATCAAGTTTACGCAAGGAGAGAAAAATACAACAGCCCGTTTCCTTTCTGCCAAGTAATTATGTACTTCTTTTGGGAGAAGAGCGTGGGAACGGAGGCAGCCGTCGCGGCGAGGATGAAAAGAAAACGAAAAGACTTCCCCGAAGACTCTTCCACGGATAAACCAACCGATCCATCATTTCTAGGACAATGAGGAAGCGGACGGAAGCAAATGCTCTGCAAAATACGATATCATTAACCCAGTACAACACTTAGTATGAAAAAACTAACTAACTCTCTAGCATTCTGAAATCCGAAGGTTCATGGCTGCAGCAACACAAGATGTCCATCTGTCCCTTACAGATTTCCTTCAGGTCGCCTTGCCGAATTTCAGCTTTCTTCCCTGATTTATTAACAAATTTCACTTTGTTGATCCACGGCGTAGAAATACATGAAAACTGTTAATTTGTTTTGACCCATAAAACGATTTTGATAAAAAAAAAATAACAGTACACCTTACTCTTTCGTATATTCGCTTTAAACGACTTCAATACAACGTATCCTACATAGAGTAGTTCCTTAAAATCGCAACAGATGGCATATCGCATAATTTTAATTGCAAATAGTTAATAATTTTTAAAAAAGTAATTCAGTTACAGATACTGGTACCAATTCAATATCATCTCAAACCAAGTAGATATTTTCAGTTCATATTCGTCTTTTATCACCAACTTAGAAAAAATTGTACATAAGTAATACATTTGTCAAAGTAATCTGTTTACCTTGGTACTGTCTTGGGTTGATTATGTCTATATTTGTGTTTATTTTATTTTATCTTCTTTCGTGTGTTCTTTTTAACACTAGGACACTGCAGTAGCGTACGCAGGATTTTATCAAAAGGGGGGGGGGGGTTATGTCTAAAACTTTCTCCAAATTCACACTACGATTGTCTTATTATACTTTAATTAAATAATTATACTCCCGTAATTAATTAATAATGCTTATAATTAATTAGCTGAATTAATACTAATAATACTACTAATACCACTATTAAGTAGCAGAGATCTACATCTATATAGTATTTATGAAAGCAATAGAACGAAATTACTTTCTAGTCATTCTATTTTTATCAAATTCTGGGAGCATTTGTTTGATTCTTTGTTACGAAATAATTGTCTGGTCAACGAGGTGAGACATTTTAAGTGTGAAGAAAATCCATAAAAAAACAAGAAAATATATTAAAATAAATGGAAATAATCAAAGCATGAAACTCATCCAAGGAGCTGCGGTGGTCTGGTCGGTAGAGCGTCTGACAACCACGTGGGAGATCCGGGTTGGATTCCCGGAATTGGTTGGAATTTTTCCGGCTTTTTCCCCGCATAAATGTCCCCGATAATTCACATCTGGATTGTCTCGCTGTTCTTACCAACAAAACATTTTACAATATTAAGCATATTGTCGTTTGAATAATTGTCTAGTCAACAAGGTGACAAGAGTTACCCTTATATTTTATTTTCAAGAATTCGTATTTATTTTCAAGGTATTCACTCTGAAAGACGCGTGTGTTTGGAATGCAGTGCTTTTCTCCGTGCTGCATAGAAATAATAATTCAAATTATTATTATTATTATTATTATTAGTAGCAGCAGCAGCAATAGTATTGTCGCAAATCTTTGACTGTGATAAATTGGCCATTTTGATTTTTTTTCACAGCATTTTCCATAGTATTTCACAAGCTCAAGGGGGGGAGGGTTTAAACCCCGTAACCCCTTCCTTTGCGTACGCCACTGGGGCACTGTTCTACTCTTGTGTCTTTCTGGTTAAAAATGGTTCTGCTGTACTGGAAATTGCAATAAATAAGTAAATAAACATATAGAGAGTTGTGTGTGTTTTATTTATGTTTTTTGAAGATAATATAACTTCTCATAGCCAATTCTACCTCAACATTTGGAATTGGGAAAACTTTTACGGAACTCTCTTTTCTTCTGTGTTAAGGTTTTCTGTGCGTGTGCTTGCATATGTGAAAAAAACTAGTCATTGATAGAACACGGAGGGTGTAAGGGGTGATTCTTCCACGTAGCACACCCAATTGTCAACCTCACTTGCACGTAGTACACACTAGACTGCATTTTGCAGACTAACGAGGCTCTGGCGACTGTGTTTTGTCCCAATGTGTGCTGAGTGCCCCCTCAGAGCCTCAGCTGAGGTCAGAATGTTTTAATATTCTAGTTAACGACATTACAGTAAATTCAGGTAAGATAAGGGGCTGTACTCCGTATAACGTGACGGGTGCAAAATAGCCTTTAAGTGCTCGGTGGTAGCGTCGTCTCCTTGAAATCAAGGGGTCCCGGGTTCGATACCCGGTGGAGGCACATAGTGGTTCGGATCCCACTTTAAACTGTAGGTCCAGTTCCGATTAGCCTTACTGTGCGTAAAGTGGACTTAAATCATCAAATCAATCAAAAAATCAATCCTGAAACCTGAGGGAGTAAAGTAACAAAATTGTTATAATTTCTCAAATGCAACCGTTATTTATTAAAATAGCCTTGGATGATATTTTTATGGGTTTGAAAGCTTTTTAATTCTGCCCCGTCTCGTTTTCCAACTTAAGCCCCAAGTTAGAGTGTGCTCCCCAAAGTTAGATCCAAAGCTACACCTATGTCTATGAAAGTTACAAAAAGAAGAGAATATTGTGTTATAAAAGATAAGGAGGTACTGAAATATTACTTAGAGACAGTGTAAAAGATCCTTCTCAGAAATCTAAAATATTGGTTTCTCAGGGTCTCCCCGATGGCGCAGTGGTAGCGTCGTCGCCTTGAAATCAAGGGGACCCGGGTTCGATACACGGTGGAGGCACGTAGTGGTTCGGATCCCACTTTAAACTGTAGGTCCAGTCCCGATTAGCCTTACTGTGCGTAAAGTGGACTTAAAACACCAAATCAATTATTTTCTAGGTGATTCAATTTTGACTTCGGTTGTTCATGAGTCATCCACAATTCTAGAGTTGGAATATTAAGCAACTGAAGCCATTTTGTTCCGTTCTACAATGAAATTACCTGCGTCAGAAATTTCAGAGATAGTTGACTGATCCTTTCGAACCCCCCACCCTGAAAACTGCTGTTGTTCACTGCAGCAAAAGCTGTTACCCGAAAAGCCAACACATTTTACAACTGAGATCTGAAGCAGTCATTCTCGCGTAAGTTTCAAAACCGAATGAGCTGACTAACATTTTTTGAAACAGTTCCAGACAATATTACAACACGTCACACGCAGTTCTGTGACAGCAACCGCATTGTGTTGGGAGAACTTCCCACCAATAGAAGAACGACGTCACTGGGGGGAAACCAAAGTTCACTCTCTATAAGGGTGGATTGAGAGGTGGGAGGAGATCACATTGTGTCCTCCCCTCCCCGTGATGTCTGAAAGCATCGTTGGCGTACACAAGAGGGGTTTACCGGGTTTAACCCCCCCCCCCCTTGAGCTTTTGAAATATTATGGAAAATGCTGTAGAAAAAATAAAAATGGCTAATTTATCACAGTCAAAAACCTCCGACAGTAAGAATAATAATAATACCAATAATAATAATAATTTGAATTATTATTCCCATGCAGCATGAAGAAAAACACAACATTCCAAACACAATCTAAGCGGCCGCAAAGTTCAATTTTGCAATTTTTTTTGCAAAAAGTCACGCAGTGACTTGCGAGAATTGTGAAAATTCCTTGCTTCGTCGCAGTGTGCCGACCTTATTGCAAACGTTCTTCCCGGTTTTGATTTCGCATCCCCTTGTGAACTCTCAAGTGATGCTGAGTCTACATCAACATCATTAAATAATGTTGAAGAAGTGCTTTGTGAATCACCTAGAAGTGATAAATGTGTTGGAATGTCTATAAACTTAAACTTAATTTCAAAGCAAACACAACATGTATTCTCGCGCCTCATCATCATCCTGGGTGAGTTCCATAAGTAAAGGTAATGTAAATTCCCTGTGCACCGTGCCATGAAGGCACACGTAGTGGTGTGGTGGGCCCCACACATTCTCGATCTCGGCAAAATTTTGCAGGTGATGTGATCAGCACCATGCTCCGGCAGCCTTTATCCCCCAGGGTTGCTCTCAGGTATCCATTGGATGCGGAGACAAGGTTGGATAAATTCCAACCAATTCCGGGAATCGAACCCGGATCTCCCACGAGGCTGTCAGACTAGACCAGCGCGACTCCTTGAATGAGTTTCATATTTTGATTATTTCAATTAATTTAATATACTTGCTTGTTTTTATGGATTTTCTTCACACTTAAAATGTTTCACCTATCATGTACAAATAACCGTTGACTAGACAATTATTTCGTAACAAAAACAAAAAAAATGTAATTTTGTTCTATTGCTTTCATAAATATATTGATGTAGATCTTACTGATATAAGTAGTAACAGCCGCTGCATTAGTAGTAATTAAACTAATTAATTAATTATGATGGTTATTAATTAATTAAAGTATAATAAAATAATGGTAATGTGAATTTGTAGAAAGTTTTCGAAATAACTCCCCTTTATGAAATCCTGCGTACGCTACTGGTCGTTATTATTACACGAGTCAAAATAAAACCTTAACTTGTCTTTGTGTTTTAACTAGTAGCTTTTGCATGCAGGGTTGCACAAATTTGCTGCATCTTAGCATAGAGGAGGGGTTTCCAAAACATTTTCGTTTAACAGCGCTATTAGTGATTTTCGCAGTGCCCACAACTTAGATTGATTTGGTGTTTTAAGTCCACTTTATGCACAGTAAGGCTAATCGGGACTGGACCTACAGTTTAAAGTGGGATCCGAACCACTATGTGCCTCCACCGGGTATCGAACCCGGGACCCTTTGGTTACATATACAGCGTGTAACAAAAGTCCGGGAACACTTTAAAAAAATATATTGTAGCCAAACGAGTAGCATTACAAAGTGACAAAGTCCATCATTTCAAAGAGTAAAGTTGTAAGTTTTTCTAATTGCAGGTGTTACGTGTAGTTCCATACATCGTCGCTAGGTGGTGCCATAATCAAAATGGCGCTTTCTGGAGCTGAGAGGGCTTTCTGCGTGTTAGAATTTGACAAAACAAAAAGTGCAACGGATGTCCAACGAAAATGTAGGATGAATTACGGGAAAGCAGCACCAACCACGAAGGCAACCTACAATTGGCATGTAAAGTTTGTTGAAACTGGGTGTTTGTGTGTCAAGAAGAGAGGTGGTCGGCCAGGTGTGAGTGAAAATGACATTAAGCGAGTGACAGAAGCCGAGAAAATCTATACGCAGAGCTTCACGTGAGTTGGAAATGTCAACAATGACTGTGTGACGGGTTTTGCGTAAAAAATTAAACCGTACAGACTACAGTTAGTGCAAAAGTTATATCCTGAAGACAAAGACCAGCGATTCCAGTTTTGCTGTGCATTCGAGGTGAAAGATGATGCTTTTGTGAATTTGATAATTCATTCGAACAGGCAAAATTGTACATTGCCTTCCTGGTTGGTGCTACTGTCCCGTACTTCATCCTAAATTTTCGTTGGACATTCGTTGCACTCTTTGTTTTGTCAAATTCTAGCACGCAGAAAGCCTTCTCAGCTCCAGAAAGCGCCATCTTGATTATGACACCACCTAGCGATGATATATGGAACTACACGTAGCACCTGCAATGAGAAAAAAACTTACAACTTTACTCTTTGAAATGATTTCTTTTGTCACTTTGTAATGCTACTCGTTTGGCTACAATATATTCTTTAAAGTGTTCCCGGACTTTTGTTACACGCTGTGTGTGTGTGTGTGTGTGTGTGTGTGTATATATATATATATATATATATATATATATATATATATATATATATATATATATATACACACACACACACGCGAAGTCCTACAACGGCTGGGGGTTGGTCGGGCCGACCACCCGTCCCCCTAGTCTGGCTGCAGATCTCCACGCCCCCTTGGTGGCCTGCGTGGGAGGGAGGCCAGCAGTCGGTAGGTAAGCCTTGGCTCAATATTGGGCTGTAGCGCTATAGGGTTACTATATAACAGAGGTTACATTTGCCATTTCACATTCTCAGACTCACAATATGTATATCTACAAACAGTCGCAAATTTACGGGGTAAACTAATCTACGAAAAATTGTGTAATGTATAAGTGTTTCAAACTCAAATTTACCTAATTTAAAGATATCTTATCTTGCAATAGTCTTCCGTCTGTTAGACAGATGTTCTGCACAGGACAGTAACAAAATAAATTAATTGAGAAAATTCTATTTTATTTTCCTCGCAGCTTTCTTTTCCTTCTAAAATAAAAATATGCTGCGAAAACTTGCCTCAGGGCATTTACGCGTATAAACATGTGTAAATTCAATGGGTTTTGATTTAAGGTTGCAATTTTTCACGCAGAATTCCTGGAGGCAATAATTCACGAATAATTCTTGGAGGTGACTAGCCACTCGGCATTAATATAACCTAGGTGGACCTGGACTAGCTCACTATGACACCTGGTCCTCCTAGGCTATGGAGTAAGGAAGAAGACTAGGTTTATTCTTGACGTCTTCAAGGAAGCCACGTTGTCATCCCAACGCTAGTCAGGTTGCAAACTTATAAAAATTCAGGTTGCCAACTCCCTTGGAATTCAGGTTGCCAACTCCCTAGGAATTCAGGTTGCAACTCCCTAGGAATTCAGGTTGCCAACTCCCTAGGAATTCAGGTTGCCAACTCCCTAGGAATTCAGGTTGCCAACTCCCTAGGAATTCAGGTTGCCAACTCCCTTGGAATTCAGGTTGCCAACTCCCAAGAATTCAGGTTGCCAACTCCCAAGAATTCAGGTTGCCAACTCCCTAGGAATTCAGGTTGCCAACTCCCTTGGAATTCAGGTTGCCAACTCCCTTGGAATTCAGGTTGCCAACTCCCTTGGAATTCAGGTTGCCAACTCCCTTGGAATTCAGGTTGCCAACTCCCTTGGAATTCAGGTTGCCAACTCCCTTGGAATTCAGGTTGCCAACTCCCTTGGAATTCAGGTTGAAAACTCCCAAGGAATTCAGGTTGCCAACTCCCTAGGAATTCAGTTTGCCAACTCCCTAAGAATTCAGGTTGCCAACTCCCTAAGAATTCAGGTTACCAACTCCCTAAGAATTCAGGTTACCAACTCCAAAAGAATTCAGGTTACCAACTTCAAAATCGCTATTATCTTATTTTTGAAATCAGGTTAATTCACAGTTTCTAATCGATTTTTCTTCAGTATTTTAATTTCTAGGCTTCAGGCTTTGCGGATAGCCTACGTAGCCTACAATATACGCTCCTGCTCCACCTGAAACAAACCCAAACAATCTTGAATGCGTGTCTACTGTGTTGACCAATATAGGCCCCATGGGTATATTGCATTAAGAAATAGACACATGGGACATGCAAGAAGCCATATAACGCCCCAGCGCAACCCACGCCAAGACACAGGCGTTCTGTTCACATCCCCCAGCTCTAATTCTTTGCAGAGAATCTCTATATACAGAGCAAATCAAATACTAGAGATTAAACTGTGGAAAATCAATGAAGCTCTTGGATTTTTTCCATGTACGGCTTCCCGTTCCCCACTCTTCCTGTTTAAAAACGTGAACGAAGGAAACAGAAGTTGCTGAAGGCGGAACACACAAACAGAAAATGGTCCGCGTTCTCAAATGAAATTTTTTGTTCGTACAAATCTTTTTCTCCCCTCCCTCCTACAAAATCCAATACCCTGACTTGTCGGAACTTTAATGTTAAGGAATTTAATTTCTAACCTGGCGGTTGGTACACCTGTTGATTCTGGCAAGATTTCTTTTGGCAGTTCAATGAACAGGACTTTTCTTTGGGAGTTTATATTCTGTGAGCTTAAAACCAGGCTTGTTCAAAAAGGTCCAGGAACAGCACCGAAACTTTTTTTTTCTCGCACAATATACGAGTAAATTCAATCCACCTTGCGTAGTTTCATTTCAATACGGAATGAACTTGGACCGAATTTAAATTGATCCGGAAAAAAGGATCCTGCACCGTATTTGAATTGAATCGAAAAACAAGCTTCCTGGACCGGATTTAAATTGATCCGTAAAAATGTTCCTGAACCGTACTTAAATTGATCCGGAAAAAGGTTCCTGGACCGAATTCAAATTGATCCGTAAAAAGGTTCCTGGACCGTATATAAATTGATCCGAAAAACAAGGTTCCTGGACCGAATTTAAATAGATCCGGAAAAAGGTTCCTGGACCGAATTTAAATTGATCCGGAAAAAGGTTCCTGGACCGAATTTAAATTAATCCGAAAAAAGGTTCCTGGACCGTATATAAATTGATCCGAAAAACAAGGTTCCTGGACCGAATTTAAATAGATCCGGAAAAAGGTTCCTGGACCGAAATTTAAATTGATCCGGAAAAAGGTTCCTGGACCGAATTTAAATTGATCCGTAAAATAGGTTCCTGGACCGAAATTTAAATTGATCCGGAAAAAGGTTCCTGGACCGTATTTAAATTGATCCGAAAAAAGGTTTCTGGACCGAATTTAAATTGATCCGTAAAATAGGTTCCCGGACCGAAATTTAAATTGATCCGGAATAAGGTTCCTGGACCGAATTTAAATTGATCCGGAAAAAGGTTCCTGGACCGAATATAAATTGATCCGTAAAATAGGTTCCTGGACCGAAATTTAAATTGATCCGGAAAAAGGTTCCTGGACCGAATTTAAATTGATCCGTAAAATAGGTTCCTGGACCGAAATTTAAATTGATCCGGAATAAGGTTCCTGGACCGAATTTAAATTGATCCGGAAAAAGGTTCCTGGACCGAATTTAAATTGATCCGGAATAAGGTTCCTGGACCGAATTTAAATTGATCCGGAAAAAGGTTCCTGGACCGTATTTAAATTGATCCGGAATAAGGTTCCTGGACCGGATTTAAATTGATCCGGAATAAGGTTCCTGGACCGAATTTAAATTGATCCGGAATAAGGTTCCTGGACCGAATTTAAATTGATCCGGAAAAAGGTTCCTGGACCGTATTTAAATTGATCCGGAATAAGGTTCCTGGACCGAATTTAAATTGATCCGGAATAAGGTTCCTGGACCGAATTTAAATTGATCCGGAATAAGGTTCCTGGACCGAATTTAAATTGATCCGGAAAAAGGTTCCTGGACCGAATTTAAATTGATCCGGAATAAGGTTCCTGGACCGAATTTAAATTGATCCGGAATAAGGTTCCTGGACCGAATTTAAATTGATCCGGAAAAAAGTTCCTGGACCGTATTTAAATTGATCCGGAAAAAGGTTCCTGGACCGTATATAAATTGATCCGGAAAAAGGTTCCTGGACCGAATTTAAATTGATCCGGAATAAGGTTCCTGGACCGTATTTAAATTGATCCGGAAAAAGGTTCCTGGACCGAATATAAATTGATCCGGAAAAGTTCCTGGACCGGATTAAATTGATCCGTAAAAAAGTTCCTGGACCGTACTTAAATTGATCCGGAATAAGGTTCCTGGACCGAATTTAAATTGATCCGGAATAAGGTTCCTGGACCGAATTTAAATTGATCCGTAAAATAGGTTCCTGGACCGAAATTTAAATTGATCCGGAATAAGGTTCCTGGACCGTATTTAAATTGATCCGGAATAAGGTTCCTGGACCGAATTTAAATTGATCCGTAAAATAGGTTCCTGGACAGAAATTTAAATTGATCCGGAATAAGGTTCCTGGACCGTATTTAAATTGATCCTGAATAAAGGTTCCTGGACCGAATTGAAATACTTAAAGACAAAAATGTTGACGGTCCAGAACGTATTTACGCTTGCTGATTTTCTCTCCTGAACCGGAATTAACATCTGAATATGATTGTAAATACAGCGGAGTCTGTAACTACGTAAAAGGTAGTTTCGAAACATGCAATAAGTTATACAAGCTATTCGCGTCACTTGACGAACATGTACCTATGGGACGACGAGTCAAGAAATTGTCGTTTTAACTATCCCTTATCGATACAGTCACATAGCTCTATAGCTAGATATTTTGACGCTATAGGGAGGATTGAGGTCTGCCCCCCCCTCCTCTTCCGCACTCCCAAGCATGTTTACATCCTACAAATTTTGAAATGAGGAAAGAAAGAAAATATCTCATTAAAGAAAATTATACATTACATTTAACGATTCGTAGTCTGCATTTCTGAGTTTAAAACGTTTAGCATATTAAAGGATATTTCGATTATGTCTTAAGTGTCTGAAGAATATCTTTAAAAACTACTGTGGGAGACAAAATTCCAGCAGTGTGTTCACAGAATATAAACCTACAAGTAAGAGAAGCAACAAGGTTAAGAATAATAGTTAATAAATAATACAGTATCCAGTATGTTCTCAGTATAAAAATATGTAATTTAAAAATATTCAACTCTGCTTGAAAAATTAGCATTGTTATAAACTATTATACAAAGTAAAATTTACAAAATATTTCGGACTGATATCTCAGGAAAAAATAAGAAGCAAAATCTTCAACAAGCGTCCAGCTACACTTTGTATGAAATTTCTCGGTTGCATATTCTGTCTTTTCTTTAAAGACTGTGAATATAAGAATAATGGAATCAAGAAGACTTAGGTGGGCAGGCCATGTGGCAGGAATGCGAAAGGAAAGAAGAGTTTACAGGATTCTTGTTGGGAAACCTGATGGTAAGAGACCAGTAGGAAGGCCAAGACGATAACGTTGAGATGGACCTAAAGGAAATCGGTAAGGATCGAAAATATTGGATAGCGACAGTTGGATGGCTTGAGTTGCTGCAGCCATGAACCTTCGGGTTTAAGAGAGTGAGTGAGTTAGTTAGAGTGAGTGAGTGAGTTAGAGTTAGTTAGAGAGTGAGTAAGTTAGAGTGAGTTAAAGTTAGTTAGGAGTGAGTGAGTTAGTTAGTTAGTTAGAGAGTGAGTGAGTGAGAGAGTTAGTGAGTGAGTGAGTTAGTTAGTTAGAGAGTGAGAGAGTTAAAGTTAGTTAGAGAGTGAGTGAGTTAGTTAGAGTGAGTGAGTTAGTTAGAGAGCGAGTTAGTTAGTGAGTGAGTTAGAGAGTTAGTTAGAGAGTGAGTGAGTTAAAGTTAGTTAGAGAGTGAGTGAGTTAAAGTTAGTTAGAGAGTGAGTGAGTTAGTTAGAGTGAGTGAGCGAGTTAGTTAGAGAGTGAGTGAGTGAGTTAGAGAGTGAGTGAGTGAGTTAGAGAGTGAGTGAGTGAGAGAGTTAATGAGTGAGTTAGTTAGTTAGAGAGTGAGTGAGTTAAAGTTAGAGAGTGAGTGAGTGAGTTAGTTAGAGTGAGTGAGTTAGTTAGAGTGAGTGAGTTAGTTAGTTAGTTAGTGAGTTAGAGAGTTAGTGAGTGAGTTAGAGAGTTAGTGAGTGAGTTAGAGAGTTAGTGAGTGAGTTAGAGAGTTAGTGAGTTAGAGAGTGAGTGAGTTAAAGTTAGTTAGAGAGTGAGTGAGTTAAAGTTAGTTAGAGAGTGAGTGAGTGAGTTAGTTAGAGTGAGTGAGTGAGTTAGTTAGAGAGCGAGTGAGTTAGAGAGTGAGTGATTGAGTGAGTTAGTGGGAGAGTTAGTGAGTGAGTTAGTTAGTTAGAGTGAGTGAGTTAGTTAGAGTGAGTGAGTTAGAGTGAGTGAGTGAGTTAGTTAGAGTGAGTGAGCGAGTTAGTTAGAGAGTGAGTGAGTGAGTTAGTTAGAGAGTGAGTGAGAGAGTTAGTGAGTGAGAGAGTTAATGAGTGAGTTAGTTAGAGAGTGAGTTAAAGTTAGTTAGAGAGTGAGTGAGTTAGTTAGTTAGTGAGTTAGAGAGTTAGTGAGTGAGTTAGAGAGTGAGTGAGTTAAAGTTAGTTAGAGAGTGAGTTAAAGTTAGTTAGAGAGTGAGTGAGTTAAAGTTAGTTAGAGAGTGAGTGAGTGAGTTAGAGTGAGTGAGTTAGTGAGTGGGAGAGTTAGTGAGTGAGTGAGTGAGTTAGTTATTTAGTTAGTTAAGTACTTTGAATACCGCCCTATTCTTCAGCCCCCCTGGCCTATCCCTCGTTACGGGCCTGCAGTCTCGGGACACTTCTGCGTTTCAACAACCAAACTTACTTTCAATGCAATCATTACAACCCAAAGTGTCCATTACTGTACAGTCGGATCCATAAGTATTATCAAGCAAATTGTCCATCACCACGTTTACTCCCTTTGTTTTATGCAATGAGAGCTTCAAGAACTGACACAAAACACCAATCAATCTGCTTACAACCTCTGAACCAGTATACGTAAAAAAAAAGTCCTTAAAAATACGTAGGATTAAGATAAAAACCAACGAAAAGGGTCATGGACAATTTGCTCAGCAATACTTATGGATCCCACAGTACAGCGCCGCTATGCATATTCGTGGGTTCTACACTTACAGGTTGCTGCATACGACAATGTCTTGGATCAGAGGCGTCGCATGCGGTGCATGCTGCGCATGCGTCAATTGTGGGAAAGAGGACAGCTTGCTCTGCGACGACATTAATGAGCAATTCTACATTCTAATTTCTTCATATATGAGAAGTATATACACGAGAGCGCTGAACTAAGCTTATATTACATTTCTTGGATCTGAAGTGACGCATGCATCAATTGTGCGAAAAGAATTATTACTTTCTTTCACTTCAGATCCAACAAATGTAATATAAGCTTCGTTCAGCGCTCTCGTGTAAAATAAATACTTCTCCTATACGAAGACATTAGAATGTAGAAATGCTCATTAATGTCGTCGCAGAGCAAGCTGTTCTTTTCCCCACAATTGACGCATGCGCAGCATGCGTTCACGAGACGCCTTGGTCTCGGATTCAGATTTCAGTATGAGGAAGAACGCAAAATTACTTTTTCGTCTGGGACGTAATAAATGGGTCCGAAATGAAATAGCAAAAAAAGCCACTGCCCAGCTCCAATAATCCTGCATAATTTACGGAATTCACGACCAATAAATATCCTCCACAGGATGAAATTGACAATAAAAATGCCAAGTTAACGTCAGCCTTCGGTGATCTTGGTACATAAAACACCTCATTCAGGGTTGCCAACTCCTCCCCACGTTAAACCGTGCACGTGTGTCATGTCCACACTAGAGAACTGCATCGGACTTCGATCGCTCAAACTCGTCCGAATCTCCCACGCTCGATCGTATCGCACTCGCAGTAGAATGATTGAACCCCCCCCCCCCCCGGGTCGGCTGCCCTATTCTACACCCTCGAATTTACAATTTTTTTTTTTTCCATTTTGAAGTTTATGTGATCCTAATTGTGAATAAAAAAAATTGGAGCGCGGAAAGAAGTATTTACGACTGTACAGCCGTTTAAAGTTGAGATTTTGTCGTTTGAAAATGTTGAGTCCAATTTTCCCACCGATTCTTGGGGTAATTGACTTACCGCCCCCTACCGCGGCCCCGCCTTTATCTATAGAGTCCCATTTAAAGGCGTTACAAATTGGCCGGAGTCACCTACCCCCAACACTATTTCTCACTGTTTTCCGCATTGACACATGAAGATACCAAAAATGAAGGCTAAAATTAAACCTAAGAAGGTAACTTATCTCTTTTTACCAAGGCCAGGCACTGAATGGTGGTTCGATGTTCAATTTGTAAGTCCAAAAATGAAGTAACTCCTACGTTGAAAGTCCTTGTTGTTCTTTTCCACAGAATACCACCCTCTACTCCCTTCCCATCATAAAAATTAAGAAGTCTCAAATTATCCCATCCCACAAGTCATTTAGAAAAAACAACCCTCCTCTTTACGGCCTGCAGTTGCCAAAAACAAATAATTCATTCCAATTTGTGAAGTCGCATAAATGAAATCCAATGTCTGAAATTTCCAATCCGCCAATATATAACACAAACAACATATCGCAATCGCAAATGCTCCCATTGCACAAGTCAATCATAAGAAGAAAAAGAAAAAAATCAGACGTGGGCCTGTGACATGAATCCATCATCCGCCATCATAGAAGTTCTGAAAAACATTTTTGACGTTACGCAAGGAATTTTAATATTTTAAAAAAACGCAAGTTTCGTAGCACGTAGATCTAAAAAATTAACTTCCGCGCTATTTGCAAACAGTGTTCGATATGAGGAACTAAATATTTTCACGAAAAAAATTGAAATGTGCCTGAAATCGGGAGTGTAGAAAGGGGTACCGGAGCCGCAAATTGTCCATCACCATGTTCGTGCACTTTATTTGACCCAATAAGAGCTTCAAGAATTAAAAAAAAAACTCAAAGAAAGCTGTTGACAACTTCTGCACCAGCATACAGAAAAATCCATCGCTTAAAAAACACACAGGATGTAAGAGTAAAATTAGACAAAATAGTCATGGACAATTTGCACGGTAATACTTATGGATCCCACTGTACGGTCCCATGCGTGACCTTCGGCCACGTTGTCGGGGCAATCATGTTCTAGATGGGGTTCCTCAATGATCTTCATGACTTTGAAAATGTCTGCATGTTGTATTGGATGATGGGGAACATGTGTATAAGTTCGCTAATTTGAAAAGTTTAGAAAGTAACTTTATGTGTGTATGGGCTCTAATAAGGTACAAATATTCAAAATATTATTGTCTATTTTCTTAATAATAAACTCAGTAAGTAATAACCGTTTCAAGATTATTAGCTTGATGTCATGCATGAATGAATTCAATAGCGACACTAAATTGAAAATGCAATATTTAAGTCTTTTGTCATTTTCACATTTTTAAACGTAATTGCAAAATCATTTTTTTCCGTCATTCCCCTCAAATTCCTACCTTCCCTCTGTAATAAATTCTGACGCTCGTATTTTGAAATACGAAAAGTCTAGTATAATTCAATTACAGTACTTTTCTGGGTTAAAATAAACTTTCTTTAAGTTCCCTAGCAACGTCCGTTTCCATGGTGAACAACAAGCAACGCAAACACTAAATAATTGTTTGTTATTATACCTCTAAACATTTAATTAAAACAACCACTTTTCGCATTGAGTTTACCAATATATACGTAATTGTATTTGGACTGAATCTACTTCTGATGTAGATGTCAGTCGTGTTTGAGGCACCTTTTCTAACCAGGGGTTGATTCATCTGTGTGATGTTGATCTGTGAGGAATAATGTAGCTAGACAATGAAGAACTGAAGGAAACAATGTGTGCTGCAAAAAATACCCGTGGCAACGGAGTGCCAAGGACATGTGAAAGGGCATTTTCACCCTTAAAAAGGGGCAATTTTCTCGGTCTTTTGGGTCAATTTCATTGGGGGGGGGGGCCTCCGGTACCCCTTTCTACACCCTCGATTTCAGGCACATTTCAATTTTTTTCGTGAAAATATTTAGTTCCTCATATCAAACACTGTTTGCAAATAGCGCGGAAGTTAATTTTTTAGATCTACGTGCTACGAAACTTACGTTTTTTAAAATATTACAATTTCTTGCGTAACGTCAAAAATGTTTTTCAGAACTTCTATGATGGCGGATGATGGATTCATGTCACAGGCGCACGTCTCATTTTTTTCTTTTTCTTCTTATAATTGACTTGTGCAATGGGAGCATTTGCGATTGCGATATGTTATTTGTGTGATATATTGGCGGATTGGACATTTCAGACATTGGATTTCATTTATGCGACTTCACAAATTGGAATTAATTATTTATTTTTGGAAACTGCAGGCCGTAAAGGGGAGGGTTGTTTTTTCTAAATGACTTGGAGAGGCCGCGGTGGCTCAGTCGGTAACGCGTCTGACTACCATGCTCAAGGTCCCGGGTTCGATCCCCGGCCGGTTCAAATCCGGGAACTTTTCTAACGTTGGAAGCGGTCCCGGCGCCCACCCAGCGTCGAATAACATGGGTACCTGGGGGAAACCCTGGGGGGTAAAGGCGGTCAGGGGCGTGATGCTGATCACATCACCCCTACTCACGACCGGATCAAGAAAGTGTGGGGCGTTACCGCCACACCCCCTTCATGGCGTGGTGCTAAGCACAGGGGAACACTTTACCTTTTTTTTCACTTTGACTTGTGGGATGGGATAATTTGAGACTTTTTAATTTTTATGATGGGAAGGGAGTGGAGGGTGGTATTCTGTGCAAAAGAACAACAAGGACTTTCAACGTAGGAGTTACTTCATTTTTGGAATTACAAATTTAACTTCGACCCTCAATTCAGTGCCTGGCCTTGGTAAAAAGAGATAAGTTACCTTCTTAGGTTTAATTTTAGCCTTCATTTTTGGTATCTTCATGTGTCAATGCGGAAAACAGTGAGAAATAGTGTTGGGGGTAGGTGACTCCGGCCAATTTGTAACGCCTTTAAATGGGACTCTATAGATAAAGGCGGGGCCGCGGTAGGGGGCGGTAAGTCAATTACCCCAAGAATCGGTGGGAAAATTGGACTCAACATTTTCAAACGACAAAATCTCAACTTTAAACGGCTGTACAGTCGTAAATACTTCTTTCCCCCCCCCGTATTTATAACACGGGGGGAAACAATATATTCTTAGTTTTATCTACTTATCGTATGAGGCGCTGCAGTCGAGCTTCCCAACTAACCGTCCGGAAACTGTACTCTTGGTCATGAATGAGCAAAACTTTGTCCAATTACCTGCCAACACTTTACCGCAATAGCTATTGTTTCAAAACTTCACAGGAATAAACAAAACGTTGCGTGTGATTCACGCATGAATTCTATCTCGTTTTGTGCCCGTGAACCGCGGCAAAGCAGCGCACACCAATTATTTCCCCAAACATTATTACCTCGTCTCGCGCCACATGAGCGCTCACGTTTGGAAAATTAACATGAATTCATTTTCAAGTACAGTGGCGTGTTTAACGTGGAAGGTGTAATCGGCCTGGGCAGTAACTACTTTTTGTAGTTAACAACTCTAAGAAATTTCTGGACATTTCACTGAACACACACGGCATGAGGGAGAAGGAAAGTGAATGAGTTTATTTCACTTGGTTTTTCTGCCACGTTTGGCTAATCGCGAAGATGAGGACATGATTAAATTGATGAAGGGTCACTTACAAATAAAAAGCAGCCATACTAAGGCTAGGATTAGAGTTTTTCCTTAAATGCTTTGATTTCCATTATTTTAAGATCCTTAGGAAAATATCTGGACCTAAAAGGGATGAGGAGACAGGTGAGTGGAGAAGGTTACATAATTTAGAACTACATAATTTGTATTCATGTCCAGATATTATTAAACGCTTCTGGTTTACGGGAATGTTTTTGGGAAACCTGATGGTAAGAGACCTGTAGGAAGGCCAAGACGAAGATGGAGGGGATAACGTTGAGATGGACCTAAGGGAAATCGGTAGGGATGGAAAAGAGTATATAGAACTTGCTCAAGATAGGGAAAGATGGAAGGCCTGTGTTGCTGCAGCCATGAACCTTCGGGTTTAAGAAGGCTAGGGAGTTAGTTAGTTAGTTAGTTCCACTTTCACACTTAACATTTTTCCGACGGAGCACAGATGTACGGTTCACTTCGTCCACAAGCTACGCGCACCCTGGGAAATCACACAGTCGATAGGCAGGATATCATGTTATACACTCGCGCACCGCTTGACCTTGACGTGCTTGCCGTTTGTCGACAGCGACGTCAATCCGTTTATTTCTAGCCACACCTCGTATCTTAATGAATAAGTTACTACAATTAGTACAATAAAACCAGGCAGTCACACTCGTGTCTGATTAAGAAGCAGAATGAAGTATTTTTGATTCGGACGAAATTTCCGCACACCTTACTCGTCTGGAACGAGAAAAGAGAGTCGGCTCGAATTTACAGAGGTCTCTCGACTATTAAATGGGGTGTACGGGACTGCCTTTTGCAGAACAACGAGGCTCTGGCGTCTGGCCTACAGCGAGGATAATTCTCTGTAGAGCTTTGTATTGCCTCGTCCTTATATGATATCACCTCTTCACTGCAATCGTCGCAATTAGCCAAAACAGGCAGAAAAGCGACGTAACACAATTAATCGAGTATTAAATGGTGATCTCTGACTTTCGATATAGACTGGCTCCAGACCCGGAGCTACATCTTTTGGAGCCCCAGGCAGGATTTTCAACAGTTTTCAATTTTGTGGTTGCTTACTTGTTTTCTGATTTTACTCTTGCTTTGATTGTAGTACCCTGATTCGGCTTACGAGCTCTGGGTTAGACCGACCAGTCACTCGCAAGTCTTAAGATAGCTAATTTGTGTACTATAAAAAAGATTAACACAAAAGCAATAAAACCACTAATATCTAATTTTTACATTATATTTGAAAATAAACGTTAAACTCCAATATTCACTACATTTTACACTATAAACAGTGGTATCAAGTTTTCTTCTTATGCTGTTCTTATGCCAGAGAATGTGATGTGTGATTATAAAAGTATTTTCGCGACGCCCGGATAAAGTTTGATCAATCGCGGGGAACTCGCAACGCGACGTCCGAAGGCACTGCTCCTAAGCGAGGAAATCTTTCCACGCCGAGAAAGTTGATGCTACGCCTTTTCTGTTACCAACCGCACTGTTCTCGTTTATTTTGCATCACTCACCCCATTGCAACTCTAAGGCTGTGATTAGTCTTTGCATGATCACACCATGCAATGTTAACCAATAGCATTCAAGCTCTTACCCGCCTAGCGACAGCTTCTATTGCGCCACTATGCAAAACACGCTCACTGAAATCCAACACTCTTCCTACGCACTATTCCTGTTCCTCGTAATCACCCTTTCGTCCTACGTGTGTTATTTTACGTGACCCAAAGTAATCGGTCACAGATTGTGTACCAAACGCCGACATTATACGTGGTCTGTTAGGAAAGTAATGAGACTGGCAACACTGTACACGAACCGGCAACGCTGCTGCCACCACCTTCACACGGCAGGTAGGTGAACGCTTGCCGTTGACTCAGTACAAGTTTCAACTTGCTACAGTTGCTACACGATTGTTGAGAGCGTCTGACGTGAAGTTGTGTTTGTGAGGTGCGTTACGAAAATGGACTGGCAAAAGTTTGAACAACGTTGTGCCATCAAATTTTGTGTTAAGCTTGGCGAATCCGCCACTGTGACTTATGAAAAGTTACAAAGGGCTTATGGAGAACATGCACTATCTAGGGCACAAGTGTTCAGATGGCACAAGTCCTTTTTAGAAGGCCGAGAACAAGTGGAAGACGAACCTCGTGCGGGAAGACCTTCAACCTCAAAAACGGATGACAATGTGGAAAGATTGAGGTCTCTTGTGAGGTCAGATCGTCGATTGACGGTGAGAATGATCAGTAGTGAGTTAAATTTGAACGTGTGTACCGAATGAAGTCCTTGCAAGACCCAGGAAAAGGGTTGCACGTGTGCGACCAGACATTGCACGCACTTGGATGCTGAACCACGACAATGCAGCATGTCACACGGCAGTCTCCATCAATTAATTTTTGGCAAAAAAAAGCATTCCCGTGGTTCCTCAGCCCCCTTATTCGCCGGATCTCAGTCCCTGTGACTTTTTTTATTCCCCTTGCTCAAAAACCACTTGAAAGGACGCCATTTTGATACTTTGGATAATATCCAGAAAAAAGTAACCGACGAGCTAAAAGGTATTCCAGCAGAAGTCTTCCAGCACTGCTACGAACAATGGAAACAACGCCTCCATCGCTGTGTAGCTGCCCAAGGGAACTATTTTGAAGGGGATAACCTTGATTTGTAAAAATAATAAAATTCATCGTTTACAGAAAATCAGTCTCATTACTTTCCTAACAGACCACGTATTCTTCTTATGCCGTGGCTTATGATATTTACTTCTACAAATTTTCAAATCAGTAAAAAAAAATTAAAAATAATATAGATTATATTAAAGATTCATAGTTTGCAAGAGAAAGTTGAGCATATTTAAAGATAGTTCAGTTATGTCTTGGTGTCTGAAGTACATCTTTATAAACGAACTGTTACTACTACAGTAAAACCTCGTTAATCCGGACTAATGGGGGATAAGTTGACCGGTTTAACGAAAGTCCGGATTAACTGAAATAACCTAAAAAAACAGTAGAAAGTGCATTAAAACTCCGTTTATAGCAACATAGCACGTTTATTATGGTGTATTTAAACGGCATAGGCCTAAATACACTATACAGTACAAAGTCTGCGGGAAACAATTTCATCAGTGGTTGACTGCCTTTTCTTTGGGAACTTCTCTTGTTGACGACTAGCCACATTTAAAACCTTACATTTTGCTTTTTTTTTGCCCTTGCCTGTCCGGATTAACGAGGTTTTATTGTACTTTGGAAAACGGAAAATTCCAGCAGTGTGTTACTACAGGGTGGCTCAATAAGTCACTTAACACCCTCAGTACAAGGCCACTGCGGCATGGAATGTGCAAATGGTGATGACCAATCATTGCCTGGCCAAGGGGGAACCACATTGACGCCACCCACACGGTCGGCGGCCATCTTGATGTCCGCCATCTTGAATTACACTTCAGAATTTTAAATGGGAAGGGGGTCGTATGACAAATCAAAATGGGCTAGAATTTCACGAGAAATGCAATGGTGAAGGTTTTTTCGACGTATCTTTAACCAGTAACTTATGTTGCTTCTGAACATAAACATTAGCCTTGTCACTGTGAAGGACTTTTAATTCAATGGAAGCGTCACACTGTAAATTGTTCGCGACAACCATTCATAATGCGCATCTCTTCATGGATGTATCCGATTAAAATCGTGTGCAATGGAATGCGAACTTCTCTCCCTAGACATCACTTTGATCTCGATGCATTACCGATGCGCTAAACAAATTTTAAGGCATTTTTCTAACACCTCGAAAAGGAGCAAATTGGTACAAGAATTCAGTCATAACTTTTTACTGGTTAAAGATACGTCGAAACAACCTTCACCATTGCATTTCTCGTGAAATTCTAGCCCATTTTGATATGTCATACGATCCCCTTCCCATTTAAAATTCTGAAGTTTAATTCAAGATGGCGGACATCAAGATGGCCGCCGACCGTGTGGGTGGCGTCAATGTGGTTCCCCCTTGGCCAGGCAATGATTGCTCATCGCCATTTTCACATTCCATGCCGCAGTGGCCTTGTACTGAGGGTGTTAAGTGACTTATTGAGCCACCCTGTACAATATACCTATGCCAAGCGGAAATTTCTCCGTCGCATATTCCTTGTGGGTATTAAATAATAATAATTTGCGGGATGCTCTAGGTTTCAGCACTCCAAGCCTACCACTCGCTCCTGAACCACTGTCTCGATGGTGGACCACGTAAAGTGGTACAAAAAGGGAAATTTTGCTCCTTGGAAAGGGAAATTATGCCCTCATATTGTGGCAACACTGCTATCCGCTGGAGCAGATAAGGGATTCTTGGCTTTTCCCAGCTACCGCCACAAGCGAGGAAGGATCCGCTCTGCATAACTCCTTCCGCGTTGACCCACAGCTCCAGAGCACGGCTCCCTCCAAATTACCTCCTCTCAGATTTCTGCCACGGGCGCCGAGCGTCATTTCCATCTAATTATCTCTTGATGATGAGGGATTACAGAATTACAAGTCAATGGCCGGCGGCGGGAGACTTCGGTCGAGATTAAAAAGCTATTATAAAAAGATCGCCGAGTTGCACCAAGACACTGGAAGCACGGACCCGCGACTCCTGTGCACCGTACTTCCGCGTGGAGGGGAGGAGCAGGGTGAACCATGCTTTCTTATGGCCCCAGCTGAACGGTGAGCGACGGATTTTAGCCGGAGGTTCTTTTGTTTGTGGCCGCTCTCACGATTCTGCAGCAGGTTTTTACGTATCAATCCGCGCGAGAACGGCCCTCAGAATCTTCCGTGCCAATACTGCCTCAAAGGCCCAACTGTTCATATCGCCCCCCCCCCCCCAATCCATCAAAACCCGTACATTCGTGTAAATAAAGCGGAATGTATGTTTGCTTCTTTCCTCTCCTGAACCATACAATTTTTAAAGGCATGCGAAACAGTTCCCACGGCCATATTTGAATTCCTGCTGCATAACATAATACATGCATTACAACATCATGTAAAAATTTAAGCTAAGATATTATAGTGCAGGCAAATTAGAAAAAAGAATGGAAAAGATTCCAACAGAGATAAAAATTGGTAGATATCACCAGTATGGTATTTCAAACAATATACTAAAAGTCCCCGATAATGCGAGTTGTGCTCTGGCCGCCATATTGGAAAATGGCGGATGAACGGTGACGTTTGATCATAATTGCTTTATTAACTAAAAATGGCGAAGGCTGAGCCGAAAATGTGTTCAGACATAAATTAAAGAAAAGAAAATTAGTTTTATGTCGATATCATTATGTAGGTATTAAAAAATGAATGCATTATCTACAATAAACACTTAAAAGTATTTAAAAACAAGGTTAATTTTTTTCTTGTTTAAAACAGTAAATATGTATCATGGTCAATGTTTTATTGGGAGTAGAAAGTACGGCGCGGGGGGGGGGGGGAGGCAAAATCCACCTCGTCCGAGTGAAAATTTTATCTTGAGCTGCCCTGCCTTGAAGTGCTAAGTGTCATTCATACGTTCCAATTTGCTTCCTAAGCAAATCAACAAAAAACAATATTTCAAGGTGAAACTGTGTAGCTTCACTTTAATATTTTACGTAAGTCTTGTGAATCAAGGTTAAATTTTGCGACTGAAAACAGCATGAAACTATATGAATTTTGCGACGAAATTTTGCTCGATAATACCGAATGGCACGGGGTAAAATGAAAGCAGAAGGGAAAATACACATATCTACTCTCCCGTTACAAAATATTGAGATGGTTAGTTTTCACTTCCCCCTCGCGAGAATGTGTTTTATGGAACGAACCGCCCCGCCCGAGTTCGGAAACGTTCGGGCAAGATCGTGCTCGCTCGGGTACGCTATGGCTTTGAGACTCGGAGCAGGTGGTTGGAAGTTTCAGTCACCATGGTAACTCCAGTGCGACTCGGTGCCAGAGTGAATCGTGATCACAGGAGACGAAGCGAGGTAAGTGCACGATTTCATTTACGTTTTCTACAGAGATGAAGCAGTGAAATCTTTCCCCGACGGAAGAATTCGGTCTTGTTGGCACGCGATGAATGCCACGTAAACCAACTTTCTTATCGCGTTGACGACAATCGTAAACTGTTTTCAAACCGCAAAAGGTCGACTAATTTGTATTAGTTCCGTAAAGTACAATGAGTTTTGTTCGCTAGTCTTATTACAGTATGGGATAGTGTTGGGCGATATTGAAAAAATATTGATGAGGCGATATCAACTAGACGAAATATCGTCACGACATTTCGATTATATATAGCTTGTCGACGATATTTTGGCCATATATATCGTGGAGACATGGGCGTCCGGAAGGGGGGGGGCAAGTGAGGGCCGTGGCCCCCCTGGTAAATGAAAGTCAACCAAAAATTAGATATTTCACACATATAATTTAATTTCGGCCACAATAATGTGTTTGAGGGAACAACACTATCATTGGGGAAAGTGTGCCTTGTCCCCTTGTCCCCCCCTGGAAAAAATACCTTCCTTGCCCCTCCCTGGAAAAAATCCTACGGACGTCCATGCGTGGAGACGATATATCGCCGATATCACGATACGGAATAAATATCGTATTGGCTGACGTTTCTCGACGATATATCGCGATATCAAATTTCCGATATCATTCATCCCTAGCATAGGAGCACATTTCATTTGGTGTACCACGTTACAAGCCTACTGATCATAAAACCTTCCAGAAATAATACGTGTGAATCATGGGCGTCCGGAAGGGGGGGCAAGGAGGGCCGTGGCCCCCCCTGGAAAATGAAAGTCAACCAAAAATTATGTATTTCACACATAAAATTTCATTTTAGCCACAATAATGTGTGTTAATTATTGCATGAACACCATAAATTCAAATTTAAGCCATGTTTTTTTAGGGAACAACACTCTTTTGGGGGAAAACGTGACTTGTTTGCCCCCCCTGGAAAAAAATACCTTCCTTGCTCCTCCCTGGAAAAAATCCTGCGGACGTCCATGGTGTGAATCCTTTCCACATATTTCTGCAGCTTTTAATATCAGTTGCATGACATTCATGTGTGAATGCATGACGCTTCTGACGTGTATTTTTTCTACGGTTCCACATGCTAAGTTTCTATGCCTTAACGCACGATCACCTATAACATTTTGCACGGTAACACAATGTTCCTGCCATCCCGTTTAAACATTAACAACGCTGATTGTGTATGGGACAATCACGTCCTGTGAAACACACTACTTTTCTAGTGTGTTTAAAATTGTTCGTATCATTGTTTCTCGTTTCATTCTTATCGTATACCCCAGTCTCTACTTTCGAAAAAAAAGTTCTGGATTGCGGGTTCAGATCCTGAAGAAACGTTCCATATTGAAAGCCTGCATCTCACAGAGGGGTGTAGGGGGGTGAACCCGGAGGGCACCTAAATCTCAACCTCTCTCCCACACCCTGGATTGTTGCAGACTAACGAGTCTCTGGCGTCTGGACTCACAACCAGCATAATCATCGGTTGGGCTTATGTTGTGTTCGGGGGGGGGGGGAGTTGTGGGGGGGTCATAACCCCCTCTTTGGCCCAGTAGGTCCAAAAAATGAACATCAAAGGCGGGAAAGCTACTAAAAAAAGTATACGTATCACTCTTCCTTTCAAGAATCCTGGGCACGCTACTGATGTCCATGTGGCTTTGTGATTGTCCTCTCATCCATTTCTCCTTATCACCTTTCATCCTCATCTTCGCGATTAACCAAAGGCGGCAGGAAAGCGAAGTAAAACAAACCTAATCATTATATCTCGCACTATAAGCGTCGTTGTTTTTGAGGCATTGTTTGATTTGAATAGATTTATTTTACTTCGCCTTTTGTGCCACTTCTGGCTAATTTGCGGCCCCCGTGGCGGAGTGGTTAGCACATCGCGCTACGACGCCAGGGGTCCCGGGTTCGAATCCTGGCCTGGATGTTTGCGAGTGTCCATTCATCAATTTCATCATATCATCACTCATCCCCATCTTCGCAAATTAGTCAAAAGTGGCACAAAAGGCGAACTACAATAAATCAAATTAAATCAAATCAAATCAAATTTTGGCTAATTTGCGAAGATGGGGATGAGTGATGGTATGATGAAATTGATAAATGGACACTGACAAACATCCATGCCCAGGCCAGGATTCGAACCCGGTACTCCTGGCGTCGTAGCGCGATGTGCTAACCACTCCGCCACGGCGGCCGGCTTGAGGTATCGTGATGGCCCTCTCCGATGGCGTAGTGGTAACGTCGCCGCCTTGTAATCAAAAGGTCCCGGGTTCGATGCCCGGTGTAGGAACATTGCACAGTGGTTCGGATCATAAACTGTAGGTCCAGTCCCGATTAGCCTTTGTGTGCATAAAGTGGACTTCAATTCAATTGAGGTATTGTGGGTAAGCATGCTGTATAATACACCAATATCTTAAAGGACACGTTCCCCTTGTTCCCCCGTTAACGCCAGTTCCCAGAACTTTTTTAAAAAATCCTTTCATATGGTTCACAGTAGATTATTATCAGTCTTGGACATTATTTCAAAGATGCTATAAAGAAAATCGAGATTTTCTGTGCCTTTCGATTTGGGATACGTTATTGTAGAATTCAAACTTGCAAATAGGTTAATCGGGACTGGACCTACAGTTTAAAGTGGGATCCGAACCACTATGTGCCTTCTCCGGGTATCGAACCCAGGACCTTTTCATTACAAGGCGACGACGCTACCACTGCGCCGTCTAGGAGGCCCCTTGCAAATAGATAAGGGCGTTAGGTCTAATGTAAGCATATGCATGCACGAGAATAAACATTGTTCTTGCCTTCCGCACGTATTTCCACATCTAATTTGGAACTAGGCCGTGAGGTCTATGACCTACTGATCGCACAGAACATGTTTATCGCGGTCGATCCAAACAATACGTTATGTGAAACTACGTAGTTCCAAGCATCTGGAAACTTTCACTTGGGCATTCGTACGTGGCTGAGTTTCACTTCCACTAAGCGTTCTTCCTGTGAGTGAAGAGTTCGCTGTCTTCATCAAGCACCACGCTACCAGGACCCTTGTCCGTTCGAGAATTACATCGATCTTTTTTAATCGATAGATTTCGATGTTTCCTATAATACAGTAAACCTTCGTTAACACGAATCCCAAGAAACCGAAAAATTAAGAGTTCGTTTTAAATAATTCGTGCTAACCGGGGACGCAAATTTTATTGTTGCAATACAGTTCCTTCTACACATTAACCATTTACAACACGTATTATGTATTTAAGTATTGTAGATAATGTAGATCTGGCAATTCCATACTGTTCAGCAATTGTCGTTTTGTTCAATGCAGCACGGTCTACTTCCTCTAGGATTTTCTGTCTTGTTTCACATCTATGCCTGTCTGCTTCCTCTTGGCCATGACTTCCATCTTACTGCTTCCAACTTGATGTTACTCCTACTGGCTACGTTTTAAAGAATAGAAAAATACATCTGAACACACAACTGAATTTGTTGGTTAAATACGTATAAGCTCATTGTTGACGCGATTGTCGAGCAATTGCACCCAAGTTTTAATCTTGATGTTGCTCGTACTGGCTATGTTTAAAGAATAGAAAAACACATTTGAACACATTGTTGATCTGAATCTTCTTGGTTACAATACTGTATAAGTTGATTGTTGACAAGATGATAGAGATTGTTGAGCGATTTCTTACATACCTAACAGAGGAACAACAGAAAAATATTATGAAAAACTTTGAAAGTTCGTGTTAAATGAGATCTAATGATGCAATGGACTAAAAAACAGTTCATAATTCGTGGTAACCGAAATTCCCGTTAACCGATAAAACTTTCTATAAATATAATACATCCCTGCCGGGACCAACATTTTGTTCATGTTAACAGAGTGTTCGTCTTAAGCGAGTTTGTGTTAACGAGGTTTTACTGTATAAAAATCAAAGGCGTGCGCAGACTCTGATTGGGGGGGAGGCCTTGATGAAAGTTTACTCGGTGAAAACAAACCCTCATTTCTTCTGGTTTATTGTATAAGTGTGTGTCAGGATGCACCAAAAATAACTGTATTAAACAATTCCAACTTCCGTGGCACCAATGTTGTTTACCCTCTCTCTGTGGTTCGGAGACTATTTTACACATAATCACGGTGTCGTTTGAGTTTTACCTTTGTCTACTTTATCCACAGACAGCTAATTGGGACTAGACCTACAGTTTAAAGTCCCATACAGCACAACATGGCTTCAGATATGCTACGGTTACGTAACTCGTGAAACATTTTAACATTGCAGCAACATTGCGAAACATTACAGTAACGTTTCAGGTGTTTGAGCAATGTAAAAATGTCCGCGAACATAACAAAACATTCGTAATGTTAGAGAAACATGTCAGGGGAACATTACAGATACATTTCCATAAGGATGTGTAATATTTCAGTTATATTACAGTGATATCATTTTACATTACGGTGGGACCCGGACTACTAAGTGCCTCCACCCGGGACCCCTTGATTACAACGTGACGACATTATCATTACACCAGGGAGGCAAAATTGAGTATAATAGTACAGCATATTGAAAACGACTATACATAATTATTAATTTCCAATGGATTGGCAATTTAGTCTGCAGATACTTACAGGCAACATAACTAACGAATAAAGTATGTACGAGTTTTAATAACAAGAAATGTGCTAAGTAACGAAGTGGGATAGCTCAATTATACATAGGAAATAATGAACCCCTTTCCCCTCCATAGTTGCCTGGAGCTTTCGTAGGCTTGAAAATTCTTAATTTTTCTTTCAAAGCATAATATTGTTTAATACCGGTGATAAAGATTCCTCCACTAAGTTTCTAAGTGAGAGTATTAGAGGGAGCAACTGCCCCTCTTGCCCCGCCGTGCGCACGCCTATATATAAAATGTGTTTCAGGGCGCGAAAAACACAAATAATGAAGATATTTGATCTCAAATCAATTTCTTACTACTAGAATACACGGAACTCACCATCGTATTTGCAAAAATTACCACATTTCAACCTGTGTTCCTTTAATGGCGCAGAGTTTCCTGTAGGTGATCCCGTGTTCGAATCCCGGCCTGAGCATGGTTGTTTAGCCAAAAGTGGCAGAAAAGCGACGCTAAATAACAAATTAAATCAAGTTTCCTGCAGATAGTTTAATCATTTCTAGAGCATGCCTGAAGTAATGAAATTATCTTTGACACGTTCCCTTAATCGTGTGCGGACTAAACTTCAGAACGTCGTCTGCATACTAAGGCACAGAACTCCTGGAGCATAGCAAAGAAACACATACCGAAGTGGACTGACATGTTTATCAATAAATGTGTCCAGTTGAGATTAGTTTAAAACCAGGCGCATTAGTTTCCCAGTAGACTGGTTTTCAAGGGGACGACCTGTATATATATATTCATGCTTGCTTTTCAAGCGGGCACTCGAAGATATACTTTCATGTTTGGTTTTCAAGGGAGCACCCTGAATATATTTTCATGTTTGTGTTTCAAGGACACGCCCTGTATATCTTTATGTTGGGTTTTCTAGGGAACAGCCAGAATATTTATTTATTTATGCTGATATTATCCTGCTGAAAAACAGCTGACGAGCCTCAGTACAGCAGTACGTATACATGTAAAGATATGTAAGTTACGAATTTATAATACAAAATTTAATGATACAAAGATTTTTTCATGTTTGGTTTTCAATGGGACATCCTGTATATCTTTCATGCTTGGTTTTCAAGGAACACCCTATATATATTTTCATGTTCAGCTATGGAGTCAGGGGAGAAATACTTTTTTTTTTAGTGTTTACTGTCGCGGGATATCCGACGTAACGAGAACAGTTATCGGGATATCGCTTGGATTCAACAATCATTCTTCCGCGTCGAAAATCACGTCTTGGAGAAGTCCGGTTGCCATGGTGAGTGCCGACAGACCGGAGCTTCTTCGCAGGGAGTTTGAATCTTAAGACTTCCCGGATGAACAGGCATGCCTCCGGCGGCAAATCGGCTTCCGTGGCTGCGATTGTCAAGGCGAGACTCGTTGCCATGGCAACCGTTGCAAAAGGGATTCCAGGTAAGGGGAAACATTCAGAAATACACGCGCGCGTTATGGTATTTGCTCAAGCACACGGGACGATTTCTTTGCACTTCATGATAACGCACTACAACTTCATACACTGAACGTTTTGGCGTTATCAACAATTTCTCTCCATTTTTTTCTGTCATGGATGCACTTCCGCTCCACCATTTGTTGATTTTCATATCTTTCATATCCTTAATATGTTTATGGTCTGCCTTTTGCTCTTGATCCTACTGGGTTCCATCTGTATATCGCTTTGACTATCATTTCCTCTGGCATTCTATGAACATGTCCAAGCCATCTTAGCCTTTGAGATTTGATAAAGTTATTATGCTGTTATTCTTTGCACGCAGTCACTGAAAATATGTTGTTTTTTTTTCAAAACTAACTGAAGTTACTTAAATTTACTTTAATAACTGCATGTAGACTGACCTAATGTCCATGAAAACTTAATAAGCTTTCATTAAATTACATCAAACACCTTACGTTTTTAAATATTAAAAAGACAGACGTGAGAACATTCAAGATAAACCAAAGTTCCCTTCCGTGAAAACGTAAGAAGCAAGGCTCCATTTAATTTCATTCTCGTTACTTGACAGAAGTAACCAGGTTACAGCTACTTGTTAAAAAAGTAGCATTGTGTGTTATATTATTAATTAAATCAAGAAGACTTAAGTGGGCAGGCCATGTGGCACGAATGGGAGAAGAAAGAAGAGTTTACAGGATTCTTGTTAAGACAAAGACTGAGATGGACTTAAAGGAAATCGGTAAGGGTGGAAGAGATTGGATTGGTCTTGCCCAGGATAGGGACAGATGAAAGGCTTGTGTTGCTGCTTCGGGTTTGAGAAGGTTAGAGAGTGAGTTAATTATATGCGTGTGTGTATTTTGTATATTTATTTAGCGACTAATTTCATCCACTCTTGTGTAGAAGAAACTGATCGAAGGATAGTTACAAGGAACATCCATGCTCAGCCGGCTCGAGCTCGGGAACTTCGGTAACGTGCTTCATCTTCTGGAACAACCCTCGTATATGAAGGCTGCCGAAGCGTGGTGCTAATCTCAACATCTTCACTCTAACTGAGATTAAGAAAGCGTAAAGCGCTACCTTTTTATCCCCTTATGTGGCCTAATGGCAAGGTGCAATGTACAGTCACCGCCAATAAAGATGGCACACCTACATCCTGAAACACTCTCTTCCCACTCAATGCGTTGTGTGTTGCCTAACGATCGGGACTTCATGTTACTACTGAAGATGGCCCATTCGCGGTAGAGTTACACCGGATTGCAGGAAGTGAGTACTTCAGGATGTAGGTGTTCCACTTTTATTGCTGGGGACTCTACGTGTTACGGAGGGGGCAATGAAGTACACTGAAACCATTGGGATTAAAGGTATCTTATTTATTGTTGAGTTTACTGATAGAACCTCAAGTCTTTAAATGATCATTAACGCCGGTTTTAGACGATAGCATTTCCTTTAACATTTTTGCTACCTTAAATGCTACGTAAATGCTTCCAAAATCCTTACAACAGATAGTATTTTACACGAAAGCATTTTATGGAACATTTCCGTTAGCTGTTGCAATTACAATGTACAATACATACAACACGAAAGGCACGTCGAGTTACACCATCAATGCTGTGTGCATGGTGTTTACAATTGAAAAAGCTAAAGTATTCTTCCATACGTGTACAGTAAACGTTGTAAAGTAAATATTTAATCAGTGCCATTGCTTCTCTACCTAAAACCATTTAATACGAAGCGATATTCCTCTCGGTTTAATAGTTATCGTCGTTTAAAAGTGTGAGGTGATGCATTGTTTACATCTCACGCGGCCGCCATTACAACGGCACTCGTGACCTAGAGCTCGCCTCTGATTGGTTACGCTACGAAACATGCTTCGGACCGAACCTATCCTTGAGAAATGCCATAAGATTTCTCACATTACACGGTAGCTTATTGGTCAAGGAACAAATGTTAAGAAAAATGGTTTCGTCTAAAGCGTACCTTCGAATGCCTCGTTTTCATCGTATTGAACAGGTTTTACCTGGGGAGCAGAGAGGCATCGTTTAACTGTCCATTTTTTAAAACGTTTAAAAGTTAATTCTGTTTGTGAACAGTATCGTAACTGATAATTAAACGAACAAGAACAATCCTTGAGCAGGGTAGCAAGCGTGTCTATGGTACTATTAGACGATTGCGTTCACCGAGAGATAAGAATAGCATAAACAAGGCGAAGCATTATATCAGCACGTACAAGTCTTTCACATCCTGAAATGTAGCGACCAATACGGTATGAAACTAACAGGATGGAATGCCAGGCATCATTCCAACACGTATTTCATTATTTCAACATTTACAAGACATAATAATATCGTATCGTACCCAAGGTATTGGATAGAAACGACAAGTCTTATGTCATTCTTAGCATAGTAGGAAACAGAGATAGGAATGCGGAATAAGCAATGAGGCAAACGTGAGGTTATTGACTTGGGAGACGAGGAGGCTTGGAGTGTTGGAATTGACAGGGAGTGAGATCAGTTGGTCAGAATACGAGACAGAGTAAGGACTGCAGATTGTGAGAGAGAAGCGAAGTGATGAGATTGATGTCTGACAGGAAGGTCAGACAAGTGACATTTGAGAGGACAAGTGTCGGAATCATCTAATTGCAAGGCAAGTAATATCCTTTTCTAAACCAATCCATATCTGTTCAGTCATGGAGAGTACAAAAACCCAAATCTAACTTAAGTTAATTTCTATCGCCATTCCTTTAAAGTTAACCTATCACATTTAGGCCAAGCGAGTGATAACCATCTGAAAGATGAATACAATCTAAAGGTTCTTGGTTCGATCCCAAACGCAGAAGTAACATTGCGTTACGATATTGCATAAAACTCAAATCTCGCTTCTTGGCGTGGCTTTCAGTGCGATAGTTGTAGGGTATCGAAGTTGTCCGGGAGTCCACTATCGGTGTTTTTTCTTAACTCGTAAATTACGAGGTCAGCGAGCGCCGTGCAGTTCGAGCTTGAAGCATGCACACAATTTTCTAAACGCCAGTAAGTTTGAATTTGAATTAAAATGTTTTGGGTGCGTCAGCACTGAGGCCATTTTGCACCCGTCACACTATAAGGGGTCCAGCCCCTTATCAAAACAAAAATAAAAGGGTGTCTGAAAACTAAAATTTCCTTACCTTGGTTAAAAGCTGAGGCTAAAGAGGGCGCTCAGCACAAATAAGGACAAAACAAAGGACGACACGTATTTATACTGGCCATGGGGTCAGTCGCCAGAGCCTCGTTCGTCTGCAGTCCAGGGTGTACTACGGAAGTGAGGTTGACTATTGGGTGCACTAAGTGAAAGGAGCGCCCATTACACCCCTAAAAGCCAGTAAGGAACGGATAAGTGTGTGGGGGGGGGGGCAACCAAATCAATAAAGTGCAATAGTTCAATTAAGTTGGAAATAATGCATCAGTTCGTTCGGCTTCAATTTTAGTTAAGAGAATAATATTGCTTTATAAAAGCGATTCCATTTCTAAATTTGTAAGTGAAAATATTATAGAGGGGGCAACTGCCCCCTTTACTCCCCGTGCGCACGCCTACGCTCGAATATACCAGCTTCTTCCGTTCTGAGCGCGAGCTACGTACTTGCCTTCCAGTTGAAGAATGAAGCTAATCGTGTGACAGCTTCACTCCATGGGAAATCGCAGCCTTTTCCCCACGCAGTTCCGGCTTCTGAAAATGATAACTGTTCATACTGTCCTTCCGGGGAAGGCATTCTCACGTTCTTCAGTGAACGAGTGCACAGTTACTACAATGCGTGCAGTAGACTCCCACGCGGGGAACAGCGAAGCAAGGAACAAGGAATCGTCATTTTTTAACAACTTAAAACAATTATGGATCAAGTTGTTTTATACTGTCATATCTTTTTTATTTATTTGGCGTTTTAAGTCCACTCTATGCACAGAAAGGCTAATCGGGACTGGACCTACACTTTAAAATGGGATCCGAACCATTATGTGCCTTCACCGGGAATCGAACCCAGGATCCCTTGATTACAAGGCGACGACGCTACCACTGCGCCATCGGGGAGGCCTTATACTGTCATATTGTACGCTCTCATAAAATTAGACTAGAGCCCGGATTTTTATGTAATATCAAAGTACAAAATATGTACATAAATATGTAACAATAATTGATAAAATATGTACTATCATAGAATATGTAATATTAATAATAATCGAGTATCCAAGCAATTTCAAGAATTCTATTTTTTTAACATATTCAATGTAATTTAAAAGACATAAGTTGCTCAAATTAAAATTTGTATTAAATTTATAAACTTAAAAAACACAGCAACGTGCACATATTTAGGAAACAAGTTTCTAGGTGCCTTGCCTAAACCAAAAAGCGAAACGAAAATATGTAACCAAAAATGTAACAATGCACCTCATTGATTAGAAAATATGACATCACATGAGATACAAATTCTCTTCATCATGTTTCAGATCGAAAACATAGGAAAAAGAATGAAGATAGGGAAAAAATACCGAAATATGTTGTTTTATGTAAAGTAAACTATCAAATATGTAAAATATGTAATATCCTGGCAAATGTGTAAAAATATGTAACGTAAAACTTATGCAAAATGTCAGTTACATAATTCGTTGACATTTTCGTGTTCAGGGTATGTATCTAGAAAGGAATAGAATATGTAATTACATACAAATTCGAACTCTACTAATAATCAAAGTTATCGGCTATGTCCGAATCGGGAGCTGTCGTCGCCGCACCGACATCGTCCGAACCTGAGTGGAATTGGAGGGGACAGGTTTTACGGCAAGACAAGTGTACGCTTGAACTCCCTGTAGCTCTATGCTCGTCATATTGCAACTTGCACTTCGCCGAGGCAAAGCTTATTGAATGCACGATGTAGAACTCTGTGCTACGTGGATATTATATCGATAGCACAGTATTCAGAAAAGCTGTAAAACAAGAAATCGCATGCCACATTTTCAATTGGAAAGCATTATGTTTGGTTGGCGCCTGCCGTCCGTTTTTATAGAGTGCGGTGAGTGACGTTCCAACTGCCACCTGGCGTGAAAATTGACAACTGTACTTCTCGGGAGCCTTTCGATTCGACGACACAGAAAAGTGGTGGAAAAGAAATTAACGGTCCGCTTCCCGATTCGGAAAAGAAGTGGGTTTGAAAAGAAAAGCGGAAATGAAAACAAATTGCTTATCTTCAAGCTGTAATTGTCTTGTAACAATGAATCAAGTGGGTCATCCGCATATAGGCTACCTAAGCAGTTGATTCACAACAACGGTATGTCTCATTTCGTCTTCCGCAGTTTAACCGCGGGCGGTGCTTAAACTTGAAGACTCTGTTAATGAACCGTAACGCTCTGGGGGAAGCATCGTGCAGAAAAACCAGTGCAACAGGTACCGTTACGATTGATCTATGGAGGCTGCTGCAAATTTACGAGTGCAATGGCCTTCGCCGCCGTCTGGAGAAGTTATCCAGCAGGAAGGAAGAATCGAATCTCGTCTTCTCCAGGCGAAATCCCCGCAGGACAACTCAAAAGCAGAAAGACCGTTCGAGAAAGTGGCCCCATTCTATTTTAAGCTGTCGCGAGGCAAAGAAGTTTCGCAAAGTCCGCTTTGTACACCGACAGGTTAATCGCGACTAGAACAGGGTGACTGGCTACTACGACCATGAGACTATGATGAAATACAAGTATTAAGGCCCGATTTAGACGAAAGCATTTTCCTTGTTCCATGACCAAAACGTTACCGTGTAAAGTGCATATTTCATAGCATGTCTCAAGGATAGGCTCGGTCCGAATCATTTTTCTTAGCGTAACCAATCAGAAGCGACCTCTAGGTCACGAGTGCAGCTGTAATGGCGGCCGCGTGTATCACTTCGCATGTTTAAAAACCGATAACTAATCAACCGAGAGGAATAACGCTTCGTAATAAATGGTTTTAGGAACAAAAGAATGGCGCTGCTTAAATACATACTTTATAGCATTTACTGTACACGTGTGGAAGAATATTTTAGCTGTTTCAATTATAAACGCCGTGCACTCCCCATAGATGGCGAAACTCGATGTGCTTTTCGTGCTGTATATATTATACATTGTAATCGCAAAAGCTAACCGCAATGTTACATGAAATGATTCCGTGTAAGATAAGATATTTGGAAGCATTTATGCTAGCAAAAATGTTAAAAGATACGCTTTCGTCTTAAGCCGGCCTATTTCCAGGTTTTCAAGGAGAATTTTCCAAAAATTCAAGGGCATAAGGATATGTTTTCCCCATTTCAACCTTACGGATTCCCGCCTCTCCCCACTCTGCGACAATAAATAGCGACAATGAAAACACTGTTATGGTTCAAAGCAGGATAAGTAAAGTAAAGTAAAGTGTTCCCCTGTGCTTAGCACTACGCCATGAAGGCGTATAGGGGGTGTGGGGGTAACGCCCCACACTTGGATAAGGGCCAATGAAAGACACTATCTACCAAAAAGTAATTGGGCACGTGTACAAAATGGTTGTCTGGTGGTGCGAACCCTGTTAGAACCTCGTGGAGACACCTCTTGCTGCTATAACAGCAGCCACTCTGTCAGGCATGCTCTCGACTAGTTTGAGGAGGACGTCCATTGGAATATGTCGCCATTCCTCTTGCAAGATCTCTCAGTTTTACAAAATTTGGCCGCATCTCCCGAGACCTCACCCGCCAGTCCAATGCCTCCGAAAGGTGTTCTGTGGGATTGACATGAGGACTCTGTGCAAGCCAGACCAATCGGTGAACATTGTTGTCGGCATACCACTGCATAGTAGCCTCCGAAACATGCCACCTAACATTGTCATCCTGGAAGTAACAGGGGTCCATTCCGTAAAAACGCCAGAAGGTAGGGAGCATTTCATTGTCTAGTATTGTACAGCATGCCTGTGAGTTCATTGTGCCACGAACAACCACCAGTGGTCCCACTAAATGATACTAAATGATTCAAATTAGATACTAAAATTAACCACCATCATAGGTGCCCAATTACTTTTTGGTAGATAGTGTATATTGTATGGTACTGTAAATATATTTTGTGCATTTTATGAACGGTTTTTTGCATCCGCTTTTTTGTGGAAAGGGGTGCCTGGAGCTGAGGCCCTACGTGCTTCAACCAACCTGCCTCACGGAAACTCATGGAGGGGGAGAATCCGTTACACAAGCATTTCGGTACTTAGGATCACGGAATTGATTTTCGATCAATCCACGCGCCACTTCCCCGCTTTTATCTGGCAGTTCTCCACAGGAAAAGAAATCCCAAGGACCACCATCATGTTCGCAGCTTCGGAAAACACGATGGAAACCGGTCACCATTTTGTTCCGTCGCTCCGAGTAAAGAAGGCGATAAATTAGGGAGAGGTGCGAAAAATTACAAATGTCCAAATGCAACGACGGAAGAAGAACAGGCAATGAATCAGCATCACAGCTCGGCTTCCGTACGGGATAAAAGTAAGAAGGCAGAAATGATTGGAGGCACTTTTCGCGATGAAACATCTATAGGAGCATCAGAGACTCAGGGGTAAACACTGAACAACACTTTATGAATAATTACTTCTGAAAAGTAACTCGGTTACAGTTACTGTAAAAAGAAACTATAAGTTACGTTTACAGTTTTACGTTTATCATACCTTACACTCTTCACACATGAGTTGATTTGATTTGAGTTGGTGTTTTAAGTCCACTTTGTGCACAGTAAGGCTAATCAGGACTGGACCTACAGTTTAAAGTGGTATCCGAACCACTATGTGCCTCCACCGGGTATCGAACCCGGGACCCCTTGATTGCAAGGCAAAGACGCTACCACTGCGCCATCGGGGAGGCCCTCTTCACACATGAGAAATGACTCTTTAAGGCAGCCATGTTTTCGCTGTTGTTCAACTACACGGTGAGTCAAAAGTCCCTGACCACCCCTTACAAATGAAAAAGGGAGTGTAGATTGCAGCAACTGGTCATGATAGTAATATGTTCATGACAACGTCCGCCATCTTGAATCTAACTTCATTTCTTTAAATGGGAAGGGGGGCATGTGGAGTATGGTTTTGGGCTAGAATTTCCATTTCCAAAGCATTATTTTTTCCACCTGTTCACGCGACACCCAGCGTCGTATAAAGTGGCTACCTGGAGGAAACTGGTGGGTAACGGCGGCCAGGGGCGTGGTGCTGATCACATCATCCCCGCCTTCGGCCGAGACCAAGAACATGTGGGGCCCTAACTCCACACCCCCTATACGCCTTCATGGCGTGGTACAAAGCACAGGGGAGCATTAATTGACTTATTAATGTAATTTTAATGATTGTTTTTCAATATTTACGGCGTGTTTTTTAAAAGTTAACAGGCAGAAATTTTAACAGTAGAATATTGTTTGAATTGTTGTTGTAAGTTCAATATATGCACAGATAGGCTAGTCGGGACTGGGCCTACAGTTTTAAAGTGATATCCGACGGAATAGAGTACTGTAAATTATTTTATGGTAACTTGTTGAAGCTTTAAGAGCTGTATTTATGCCCTTCATATTCAACTGTCTCAACTGCCGAGGATAGTGCTAAGCTCTCGCTATACAGAGGTGATGTGGTGAGCACCACTGCATATTGTTATGAGGCTGGGTGAACTCCAACGCCGAGATAACCAGAAGAAGCATCACCCGGCTCTCAAATATTCTATAACGAATAAAGATGCAAATTTTTTGTTCCCCATTGAACTACACACTCTTTATCAAATGACAGCTGTACTAATCGAGCTTTCTGCTTGGCGCGCAAACAACTTTGACAGCGGCGTGGCATTTTGACACCAATCGTGTGGACATTGAATGAAGCGACGCTGGATAACGAGCTTTCGATTGATTGGCTTACATCTGGCCGCCTCTTCAATGAGACTTCGCCTGCAATCTCGGCCACCTGACGCGCTTTACGGCCGTCAGGGATATGAGAACTTTTGCGTCGCTACCTGTGATGGTAGGAAGACAGGTGTCAGATACTGGGAATACATTCATGAAACCGACCAACTTTCGTGTTGCTGAGCTGCGTTTTCCCTTCCCAGTGATTGGGGGGGGGGAGGAGGGGCTGGGGATTGTGCAGACACTATGTCGCTCAGAAGATATTGGAAAAATATCGTCCAGGATATATAAACTAGACGATATATCGTCACGATATTTTGGCGATATAGCTACATCGTGTCGGCGATATATAGTCACAATATTCTGGAGATATATATCATGTTGGCGATATATCGTCACGATATCTGGGGCGTGGTGCTGATAACATCACCCCCACCTTCGGCTGTGATCAAGAAAGTGTGGGGCCCTAACCCCACACCCCTATACGACTTCATGGCGTGGTGCATAACACAGGGAACACTTTTTTTTTATCTGGCGATATAACGTCACGATATTTGACGATATATATCGCGTTGGCGATCACATCTTCACGATATTTGACGATATACATCGCGTTGGCGATCACATCTTCACGATATTTGACGATATACATCGCGTTGGCGATATAACGTCACGATATTTGACGATATATATCGCGTTGGTGATATAACGTCACGATATTTTGATGATATATATCGCGTTGACGATATATCTTCACCATATTTGATGATATATATCGCGTTGGCGATATATCTTCACGATATTTGACAATATATATCGCGTTGGCGATATAACGTCACGATATTTGACGATATCGCGTTGGTGATATATTTTCACGATATTTGACGATATATATCGCTTTGGCGATCACATCTTCACGATATTTGACGATATACATCGCGTTGGCGATATATCTTCACGATATTTGACGATATCGCGTTGGTGATATATCTTCACGATATTTGACGATATCGCGTTGGTGATATATCTTCACGATATTTGACGATATCGCGTTGGTGATATATCTTCACGATATTTGACGATATCGCGTTAGCGATATATCTTCACGATATTTGACGATATCGCGTTGGCGATATATCTTCACGATATTTGACGATATCGCGTTGGTGATATATTTTCACGATATTTGACGATATATATCGCGTTGGCGATATATATCGTGTTGGCGATATAACGTCACGATACTTGGCGATATCACGATTCGGAAAAAATATCGTATCGTCTGTGACCATATTTTCTTGACGATATATCGAATTTCCCTAGCAGACACTGAGACAACCTTGTAAGAACCGAAATGAAACCAGACCCTTCGACTGATTGAATTAAGCTTAACGCCCACTGAGACGCGGCAACATAACTTCTGTTGTCTGCTTCTATTGAAATCAAATGGTGTAACGCCCACTACAGCGAAATATGCGGAACGGAATCGGGAATTTCCGTGCCAGAAGTCTGCAGGCTATCTTAAAAGTTATCGCCCACTGAGATACCGGAAACGCGTCTCTCCGCGTCTAAGTGGGCGTTAACCTTTAGGTTACTTTACCTAGCTTATCTGCCACTTTTGGCCAGTCGCGACGATGAGGATGAGTAATGATATAATGAAATTGATGAAGTGGCATTCGCAAAGAACACGCAGGCCGGGATACGAACGCGGGACCTCTGGTGTCGTAGCGCGCTGTGGTAAGCCCTCCGCTCAACTGGGTCCAGCGGCGTGCCCAGTGTTTTCGGAAGGGGGTTATTCCTACTTTTCTAGAAGTCAGTCTTATATTTTACCATATTTTCCAGCATTTAAAGTTATTTTTTAAGGAATGCCTAGTACAAATATGGTATAAACTCACCAAATTGGTTGTAGATTCAAGGACGTAGCTAAACTCACCTGTTTGAGAGGGGGAGGGTATAATTTATATGTTAAAGTTATGTGTGTGTGTATACAGGGTTATTCAAAAAGAAAAGAGCAGATTTCAAAAAGTTTATTTCTTACGAACTATAAAAGATTGAAACACGTGCCATACATCAATGGATAGAGGAAGGTTCAAAGTTTTATAATCCTGCCTATTAGTTCTATTCAATACACATCGAATTGTTGTAGTTATCAATTCAATAACTAGGGACCAGTTAATTCGTGTATGGCAAGAAATGGAGTACCGTTTTCATGTTTGTCGGGCAACACATGGTTCTCATGTTGGTGCATACATTAAAACTTTCAACAATAAAACTTTAAACCTTGCTCTATCCATTGATGTATGGCACGTGTTTAGATCTTTTATAGTTCGTGAGAAATAAACATTTCAAATCTGCTCTTTCTTTTTGAATAACCCTGTATATTACATATTTACTGTATATTATGAATATTCATAATATAATACAAGGGGTGACACTTTTCTAGAGATATCAAATTATTTGTCAACGTCCCTACCAAGTAGTACACCCTAGAGTACATCGGAGTGCGTCTGGACTCTCAGCCAGTATAATCCTCCGTAGGGTCCGGGTTGTGTCATCCTCCCTATTGCCCAGACGTGGCACAAAAGGGAAGTAAAATAAGTATATGTCAAGTAACATTTGGGGGGGTGAAGTTTTAGAGGCGCCATTTACAAGGTCCCTGTCAATAAGGGTTAATTTTTGTCTACACATCCAGCCACGAAAGCAGCAGTGAACTGTGAACGGCAGGCACCGCACAGAGGAAAGAAATATCTGCCGCTTGACCTCTTGGCGATATGTCTCCCCCTCCAAATTGAACGAGTGACATTTCTTGGCGACCATTCCAGTAGTCGAACCCTCCTGGATCAAGGGAGCAGAGAAATTTATCAAAAGGGGAGAAGGGCTGTGACGGGAATCTCCCCAACATTCGCGTGATATTGCCAGGGGAGGACAATTCCCGCAGACAAAGAAAACAGCGTTCCTCTGGTTTCCTTTTGCTTCTTTAAAAACGACGCGATGAGAAACAACCAAGCTTCTGGACTACAGGGTGATCAAAAAGTCACAGAACCTGACATTCATGAGACATTAACGTAATAATCACATGAGACATTGTCACCTTCTTTGTATCGTATGATATTGTTTCATTCAAGCAAATGATTGGCAGTGCTATTACGAGGGTCACTATTTATATTTTGAGCCTAACAATGAAAAAACAGGAATTTGGCATTGAAAACTGCTTTATTGTATTTCGAAGTATTCTCCTTTATGGTCAATACACTTTTGCATTCGTTCGAACCATTTCTCAAAGCAGTTTTTCCAATCTTCTTGAGACACCTCCATAATATGGTTTTTGTACGCATCAACGGCGTCTTCCGCCGACGAAAATCGTTGTCCACGCAATTTATTCTTGACATTCGGGAACAAGAAGAAGTCATTGGGTGCCAAATCAGGACTGTACGGCGGATGACCCATCAATTCAATTTTTTGACTGTTCGTAAAGTCGGTTGTTAGACGAGATGTGTGACAGCTGGCATTGTATTGATGAAGAATGATCCGACGGCGTTTGTTTGTTTTCCGTATTTGACCGAAGACCTCTGGCAAACAAATTGTTGTGTACCATTCAGAGTTGACCGTTCTACGTTCCTCTAAAGGCACAGTTGCCACATGACCAGTTTTCCCGAAAAAACAGGGGACCGTTTGTTTCGATGTGCTTCGAGCGCGAACAACTTTTGTTGGATTGGGTTCATCTTCAAACACCCATACAGTCGACTGCAGTTTACGTTCCGGCTCATATGCATCTATCCATGATTCGTCACCTGTTACAATCTTATATACGTCTTTTGAAGCACCACGATTGTATTTATTGAGCATTTGTTTGCACCAATTGACGCGAGCGTCTTTTTGAGTTTTTGTCAAATTGTGTGGGATCCAACGAGAACATACTTTTCTCACAGCTAAATGATCATGTAATATTTTATATATGCTGGTGGAACTAATGCCTACGGTTGCCTCAATCTCACAGTATGTCACGTGACGATCTTGCAGTATTAGGTTTTGCACAGCATCAATGTTTTCTTGAACAACAACTGATTTTGGACGACCTTCGCGAATCTCGTCGGTGAGCGAATGGCGGCCACGATTAAATTCGTTATACCAGCGTTTCACAGTGGCAAAGAATGGGGCTTCATCACCAAATGTGGAAGTAAGTTGATCGATGCACTCTTGTCTTGATAATCCACGTCGAAAATCGTAAAAAATCATCGCACGAAAATGTTCACGAGATAATTCCATTTTATTGTTGTCGCGCAAGGCAACATAAACAACACAAATTAAGCTATTTACAAAACATTTGAAGTACGTTATGGTCAATAATGCCAGACGATTCCATGCAAACGTCAAATCGCGCCTAACTTCAATCAGTGTTGCCAAGGCTCAAAATATAAATAGTGGCCCTCGTAATGGAATGTCTCACACAGATTTACAATTGGATATTGTTATTCGAGTACAATGCGTGGAACCAAGCTTCAGGGCCTTTAATCGTACAAAAAGTCAGCTTTAAGTGAGTACAATGCGTGGATCAAGGTTCTGGGCCTTTAATCGTACAAAACGTCTTCTTTAGGTGAGCACAATGAGTGAAGCCAAGGTTCTGGGCCTTTAATCGTACAAAAGGTCTGCTTCAAGTGAGTACAATGCGTAGAATCAAGCTTCGGGGCCTTTAATCATACAAAAGGTCTGCTTTAAGTGAATACATTGCGTGGACCAAGGTTCTGGGCCTTTAATCGTACAAAAAGTCTGCTTTAGGTGAGTACAATAAGTGAAGCCAAGCTTCGGGACCTTTAATCGTACAAAAAGTCTGCTTTAAGTGAGTACAATGCGTGGAACCAAGGTTCGGGACCTTTAATCGTAGAAAAAGTCAATAATTTTCCTAGCAACAGATTTTGTAGTTATTCATCTTTTGCGACTCAAACATCTCAGATATGCCATATTTCCATTAATGAAGTTTGGCTTTTTCTGATATAGAGTGTAATCACTAGGGAAAGGATTTTAAGGTGCAAAATTATGGTCCGGAAAGGGGAAAAAGGTTCTGAAAATGTTTTCAAAAAAATGCCGATCTCTTTTTTTTCTGCATATAATGCGCGCGGACCGCAGAGAGAACTGTGGATCTTCCGAATGTGTTTTGTTGAAGTTTGTGTTTTCTCTCGCGGGTTTTGCTACATTACCTTGGGAACTATTGGGGCTACAATGATTGTATTTTACCACTTTATAGCTCTCGTTCTGCTCTACAAAATGAGACTATGGGATTTTATGTAGCTGCTCAAGAAGAGTGAAAAATAATTTATTTTTCTGTCCAATTTTTTACCAAAACATGAAAGAAAAGGATGGGAAATGGTACTGAAGCATCAAAGAGAGGGTGAAAAAGGGCGAAAAGGCAACAAGGTGCGTTCATTTTACGAGGGGAAGTCAAAAAGTACTACACTTTTGCCACAACTTCTTACACGTTGGTCACACTGCCTTCAGTGCTTGTGTGCTATAAGGTTGTACTTTTGTGGTCATGTGGCCGAGGTTTGATCTTAATTGCTCCATTTTTCTTTCTTTTGTTACAGAGTAAACATGGAAGCTCCACTGGCAGTGTGTACCAAGGAAGAACAGCGACCAGTGATCCGATTTCTCTAGTCTGAAGGTGTGTCAGGGACTGAAATTCATCGCAGGCTTTCAGTACATTTGATGATGTCAGAATAATCTCTTTGGATGATGGGTGACCATCGGTTCATCAGAATCATCTCTCAAGCTTCTTGAACCTTCCCATCAGTGGTGGAGGTTCATTGGCATCCCACGCTTCGTGTTTCACGCTTGTCCAGACATTTTTAAACTTCTCGATCAACTGATACACAACTCTACGTGGAAAAGCGCTGTCCCTGTATTGTACTGAAAGGCTGTGATGAATTTCAACCCCTGACACATCTTCACAACAGAGAAATTGTATCACTGAACTGTTCCTTGGTGCATACTGCCAGTGGAGTGGCTATGTATACTCTGTAACAAAAGAAAGAAAAATAGAGCCATTAAGATAAAAACCTCGGCCACATGGCCACAAAAGTACCACGTTTTATCACACGAGCACTGAAGGCAGTGTGGCCAGCCTGAGGAAAATTATGGCAAAAAGTGTAGATACTTTTTGACTTGCCCTCGTACTTGATTTCATATCCTAAAATACATATCTCAAACGATCGGTGAATGGTGCTGCACCTTAAAATCCCTTCTCTAGTAATCACCTTTTCGGTTACTGCGTCATGTCTGAACTTGAAATCAGCTTTCCGCAACGCTTCTTCGCATCGAGCTCAGTGGCTCCACCTGTGGAGTGGATTTTGAACTCGTTTCCGGAACGAGGGAAGTTAAAAATAAGATTTCAGAGCGTGTGATTGATGTTCGTTCCATTCATTGGGAGGTTGAATAATGTTGAAAAATTACATCAGTCTTCCCGACTAGAATTCCCCACGCTCGATGAATATTCAATCAGGAAAGAGTAAAAAAAAACTTCGCATCAACGCTGCAGTCGTCTGTCGTGTTTTTTTGCAACTAAACCGCGAAATCGATAAACCTGGAGTAATATGAAAAGGCAATGATTCAGAATTTTTTCAGGTTTTAATGAATTAATAATTCCCTGGGGAAGAGTGGTGGTTCCGTTGAAACGCCAGCGATACGAGAGCAAATATTTATCTATCCCCGAGGATTTCCCGCAGGGGTTAGCGCATTATTTCTTTCCTCCAGAGGGAATACCCCCGATTGGGCAATATACTGCTGAAATGTTGTCACGTTCTCATAGATTAATTGAAAATTTCAACAAGGCGTTCTACATATGGCGTCCATTCAAGCGTTAATCAGCAACTGCCTGTTTGCAATGGCTATGTGGAGATTTCACACGCTTGTCGATCGTGACACCTCGACCCATTTTGCATCTGTGTGAAATCATCCCTTATGGGGGTATTGCATGTAACGTTGGTTGAACACAAAATGTTAGGCCTACTGAAGTTGTGTATTCAAACACACGCAGATTGCACTCAAGGTGTCGAGTTGATCTTAAAAGATATACACCACATAATCCAACAATATCTATGTAACAGCAAACTGTCACTTAACAATTTATAACGAACTCCATGTCACAAAAACAAAACACAATCTATTACTCAAACATACTGACCATTACATACTCAGCGTCACACGAGGCAGAAGTCAGACGGAAACGGAATATTTTCAGAAAAATGAATCAGTCCAAAAAAGCGACTTGATAATTTCATGAAAGCAGGGGTGCCCACAGGGAGAAGTCATGGGAATTTTTGGGGGACAACATTTTATACCAATTCTATATATCTTCACACAAAAATGGGGTGGGGTGGATCGTTTCGTTTGATTGACTTGTTATTGATTTTTAGTTTTGCTTATTACGTACAGTTTTTTTACAGTGATCACGGCGATTGCGTTGAAATTGATTGATTGATTTAGTTTATTTTACTTCGCGTTTTGTGCCTCTTGGCTAATGCGAAGATGGGGATGAGTGATGAAATTGATGAATGGACATTCACAAACAACCAAGCCAGAGCGGGATTCGAACCCGGGACCCTTGGCGTCGGAGCGCGATGTGCTAACCACTTTTTTTTTTTTAGAAAAAGGAAATACCCCCTACACGGAGGTATCCCCCACCATTCACTCCTTTTCTCACTTTTATACTTTTCAATTCTTACATTTTATTTGTTTCTTATCAACTGGACGAACACAAATACCCATGCCTTACCAGGGACTCGAACCCGGAACCCCTGGCGTTGTAGCGCGCTGTGCTAACCACTTCGCCACGGAGGTCGACACCAACTCGGCCACAGGGTCTGGCGATTGGGTTGAAATGACACACCACCTCCTTCATATGCCTTTAGAATCGGTTTGGATGGGGGCGGTGGGGCGCTGTTTGCATTAATACAAGGTTACTCAAGCAGACAAACTGTTAAGAATAAGGTTCAGTACACTAACAATGACAGTGCGCCTGAGCTGTTTCGTACGTTTTACGTTAGCAAACATGAAAGTGAGCCCACAGTACCTAAAGTAAACATATATTGCTTAAATATATCTCAATTATATTGTTCCGCAAAATTTTGTCTGACCAAAATAATTTGAGTAAATAATTCGGCATAAAGGGGGAAATGTTCTACCTTTTGGGGAGGTGCATCATAGGCCTGGGGGGGGAATCGGCACCCCTGCATGAAAGTAACTATGATTTCGTATCTATTGTGTTATTTTCTTTTCCAAAAGGCAGAACTTCAGGTTGCATAACCTGAGTAAGGACCACTGATATGCCGTAGACTATAAGTTTACGTCTGCGTGAGTTGTCTACACGTAATCTACGCGTATATTACATTGGGTTTTAGTTTACATAGACTACGTAAACAATCTAAAGTGCATTAGAATGAATTTTCAAGGCTTTCATGAAAGGAAAGTGACATTTTCAACTATATTGGTTCCTAACGAAATGAAAAGAACCCTATTTACAACAAAATTTCTCTTCTCTTCCATCATCAACTATGGAAGAAAATAAATAGTATGCAAAAAACAACAACAGATGGCAGTCGTGAGGCAAGAGTGGTCTTTCCCCATAAAACACTACAATATTTCCTATACTAGGTCTTTTTCCTAGGTGAGAAATTGTTCGAATTTGAAAGAAAGAGTATGAAAAGTTCTCCTCACACATCAGCAACTGATACGCAGTATAATTTTGTTTTACTTCCACGGAACCCCTTGCTAAGTTATCACCTTTCGCCATGTTGTTTACATAGATTACGTAATCTACGTGTATAAAATAGTCTACGTGTAGAATGTAGACTATCGTTGTCTACGCGTAGACGCACATCACTGGTAAGCACCCAGCCGATTTTAAAATGCATTTCTTGATCACTTCCAATGATTGTCTGCCTACCCTTTTCACCAGTGAACCCTTCCTAGTGTCGGGACCTTCAATCAGCTGGCAGTTGGTATTCCAACATGTTATTTTTTTCTCGTTTTTATCAATTGTGCGATTCAGTGCAAATGTTCAAAATTAATAAAATTAGATTAATGAATGACGTCTTACTATTTGGATGCTTTAAAACAATTAACATTCGGACTGGAGCGGTCGTGTGGATCACCACTCGTATATTCTCACATCTTACTGCAGTTTGGCAACACTGCTGACCTTGGCTCACAGTGCACCTTCCTGGAACAGTACAGGGATTATGTTTTTGCAACCGTTATTTGAAACTTATCCATGATTGATATGTTGTTTTAAGTCCACTTTATGCACAGTTAGGCTAATCGGGACTGGACCTACAGTTTAAAGTGGGATCCGAACCACTTGTGCCTCCACCGGGTATCGAACCCGGGACCCCTTGATTACAAGGCGACGACGCTACCACTGCGCCATCGGGGAGGCCCCTTGAAACTTATCCATTGTTGACTTGTTATTAGAGCTCATATTTCAGTGGAGCACAATAATGATCCACGCGAGCATTGTTGGGAGTGTTTTAAGATACGCAGTACGAGTTTCTAAAATCTGTTATGAAGTAGGTCCAAACCATGAAAATCATATTTTTGAAATTTTTGGGAAAGAAAATAACAAAAGTTCGATTCTAAGATCTGTATTTTTGTTTTGTTTCATGACATCATAATGGGCTAGATTTAGAATTTGCTTCCTACTGTAATGTGTTCAGTGAAATAACTTATGATTTTTTGTTAAGTGAATCATAATGCCTTAGAAAGGACATTCTCGCTATAAAACCAGAGAAATGTTGACAAATAATGGGGAAAAACTATAATATTGTGATCTGCGCGACCACTACAGTGGAAAGCTTGACGCCCACTGAGACCCGCAGAAACGCGGCAACAGAAACTCTCTTAATTTGCAGAGAAAACGTTTGTTGTCCTTGCGTGTAACGGTGGCATTTAAACGCGGAAAACCTCCCCCCCTGCAGCCTCAAAGCTACACAGAGCCGTAAAAACACCTCCAGACGCGTCTCTCTTCGCCCTGCCAGGATAATTTAGAGCGTTCGTCTTCCCTAAATTAATTTTCCGGGCGAACCAATTTTAAATTACAGAAGGTCGAGGTCGGCAGCGTCCTTGTCTAAATTCGACGGACGACGAAACAAAAGCCTCTCGGTGGGCGTGGCTATAGCGCCATTGTTTTGCTCGCTTTTGTTATTTACCTTTGATTAAAGCACCTCCCTCGCTTCCTTGAAGAACAATGACTCCCCCTCAAGAACAGAAAGTCGTTTAACTTGGAAGCGTTAACGCAGAAGAATTGGGAAACAGATCGAAGCGCGAGCGAGGTTTGTTTGCGATTCGGCGAGATACGTGAAACGAATTACTTGTGGAACAATAGGGCTAAGATTAGTTAAAACATATAAATATGCTGACCAAGGCAGCAATTTATTTTATTAAAAACATAAACTAAACGTAACGTTTCAACCTTCTAGCAAGGTCTTCATCAGACTCTGTATCAAGTACAAAAGTCCCATGACAGACTCTCGAAATTAATTTGTATTGTATCTTTTTAAACAGTTTTGTATTGTCATTTGTAGGTCTTTTACACTTTGTTGTCTGAGTTATTGGCTACAACTTGGTATTTCATACACTTAAACTGACGATAAAATGATAAATAAGTTGTATGGCGAATTTCCCAGCATGTGACGGGAATTTCGCCACTTATTCTCATTTTAGTATTTTTAATATTACGTCATAAGTTTAAGTAACACAATGTTTATGTTATATTCCTCATAATTCACAATGACTACTTTTTGTATCGTATAAATTCTGTCCTCCCCCAATTCGTTTAGAAGGGAAAAAATGAAAAGCATTTTGGTGGCGAACTTCCCCTCCCACCCTTAATCACTGTGTCCTTGGTTATTTATATAGGTGTAGGTATATTATAATAATTACCATCATTGACAAAAAATAATAACCAATTATTGCATGAGTGTCACACATATTTTATCACCCACTCAACCTAAAAAATATTAATTTGCATCAACGCTTTTTTGTTTATGTAGGTGCAGTAGTTATATATTAATTATAATAATAAAAAAGTTACTATCATCATCAACCAATTGTACAGGATCACTGGCAGGAGTGTTATGAAGAATACACATCCAAACGGGGTGCTAAATACTCCCACCACGTGAATTGTGCCTATGTACATTATTTTTATGTTTTTATGAACAAAAGTAATACAAAAATATTGCGAACACCCTGGGGAACATTGTATTTTTTTTTTTTTTTTTGAAAAAATATTCAAATCCTGGCAGCCCCCTACCACCAGCTAGGGTTAAGTCGACTTTATTCACAGTTAGGAAAATCGGGACTGGACCTACAGTTCAAAGTGGGATCCGAACCACTGCGCAATGTGGCTCCACCGGATATTGAGTACGGAACCCTTTGATTGCAAGGAGAGGTCGTTACCATTTTGCTGCCCTACTCCCAGATTGGAGATCTGGGTTCTATTCTCGGGTTGGATGGTCAGGGGTGATTTTGTTTTCCAAGTATGTCCCTGCATGGATCGGCCTTGGGGTTAACCAAGTCTTACTGAACACGTCACTGGTTGATCGAGTTGGCAACTATGGATTTGAAAACAATCCCGAGGTTATATTGGGCCTGTGATTCCTCATGGTAACCATTCATTTGATGATAATACATTGAAGAACACAATTGAGAGCCTTGCTAGAAAGGATGGCCGTGTGGGCAGATAATTGCCATTTTAAAGACGCCGCTCTCATTCATTTGAATGACGACACTCCATTTTCTTTCAGCGCAAGGCTACATGGAGTAGGTAATGTACAGAAATATATATAACTGAACCAGGCTTGCAGGACGCTACCGGGTGTACAGTCACGTGCAGAAGCGAGCTGAAGTTCTGATACAAGGTAATAAGAAAAGATGAGGCTGTCATTGTAGCGCCTAGACAGGCAACCCGTAACGCATAACTGATTGGCGGGTTGCATACCTTGCAAGGAAGTTTAATCTAATGTGAAAGAGGGGTGTTCAACATTACGAACCAAGACTCGAAGCAGGATCGGTGAATATGGACCAGCAAGGTGTGAATTCCAAGCGTCTTGAGCGCATGATTCACCTCGCACGGTAAGGTAAAAATTCTGCGATGACATTTTCCCCTCCGCGGAAGGTTACGATAGCTTTTATGGTGCAATAAATGCTCGGACGAGCAATATGGGGATCAACAACCGGCGAGGACTCACGTAAATCAGAGCTGTCTCCCGTGGAGTTGGACGGCGGTCATATTTCTTGGTCTACGAATTTTATTGCAACGATTTGCATGCTATTGAATATGTTAATTGTGACGGTAGCAGAGAGCATAGCGACATAATAGCCTTTGTCAGGGACGAAGATATCACAAGAAGAAATATGGTTGTCCAGTGTCCTACTGCCTCTCCTTCTCTTCGTTTTTCTGCTATTTTATATCCTTTATCTTAGGTTATAGCAGTATCGGGCTCCAAATATGAATCCAGTATGCAGACGACGCAAACAAAAGTTTTAGGCATAGGTCGGCCCGCTGAACTAACCAATTACCCACCGAGGCAAGAATGGATACTCGTATACGAGGTGATATCAAAAGGTTTCGAGACTAGCTCTGTAACACGCCAACAGATGGCAGCACAATGCTGCGTGCAGAGTCACACGGAGCACCGACCTTCATGAATCAGTGTGCCACGAGACATCGTCCTGCGTACATCGTGAGCTGTGCAACTGGTGCTATTCTGACCATATGCGTTTCCACGTCTGCGATTTCATCATGGACAGCAAGTTAGAACAGAGAGAATGTGTAATCATGCGTGAAACTGGGCAGATCTGTTACGCTTGACACCATTCACGTCGCAAATTTGCTAATGGCCATTAATTTGTAGTTTGATGGAGCAGTGATGAAAAGTGGATACACAGCTGTACATCACCTTACGATTTGGCACACACAGGCTAGAAATTTGAGCGGAAAACGGAGGCTTTAACAGGACTCCTCCCCGGAAGCGAAATATCAGGCGAAGCCAGAGCTGGCTCGGTAGCTCAGTTGGAAGATTAATGGCACAGCATGCCAGAAACACGGGTTCGAGTCTTGGTCATTTTTCGATGAAATTTCTCCATATGCTAACCGTTGAGCTGGTAATCCAAGGTTTTGGATTCGAGCCCCGTATTGAACACAGGTGGTCGTTTGTGATGCCTGTCATTAATTCCACCTTTCAATTATCCTCATCGTTGCGATTAGGGAAAAGTGGCAGAAAAGCGAAGCAAAATAAGAAAAGTACATAAAACAATTAATAGAGAGTACACAATTATCTTATCTACCTTTCTCCCGAAATAGAATTTGACAGTGAAAAAAATGAGCATTCCAAAACGTGACAGGCACTGCATCGTAATTAAATATTAAACCTAACTTGCTCCTTGTACTAATCCCTATTAAGCTTGACGTCCACTGAGGCGCCGGAAGCGCGGGAACAGAACGGAACAGTTTAGCTTCCGGCATCTGTCAGTGGGCCATAATCCTCAGCATAACCTGCAGACTTCTGGCACGGACATTCCGGCTTACGTTCCGCGCTTTTCCCTGTAGTGGGCGTTACACCATTTGATTTCAATAGAAGCAGACAACAGAATATCTGTTACCGGACATTTCCGTGTTTCGTCGCGTCTCAGTGGGCGTCCAAGCTATGACAGCTCTAACCGTCCCACAGAACCAAAATGTTAACAAATTTACGGACAAGCATCGCCGAGTTAAGTTTTAATTCAAGCTGTAGGTCTACTGCGGATTGCCTATCTGGTACAGTGTTGCCAACCACACTTCGGCCCGAGAGCCTATCTGGTACAGTGTTGCCAACCACATTTCGGCCCGATTGCCTATCTGGTACAGTGTTGACAACCACATTTCGGCCCGATTGCCTATCTGGTACAGTGTTGCCAACCACATTTCGGCCCGATTGCCTATCTGGTACAGTGTTGCCAACCACATTTCGGCCCGATTGCCTATCTGGTACAGTGTTGCCAACCTCATTTCAGCCCGATTGCCTATCTGGTACAGTGTTGCCAACCACATTTCGGCCCGATTGCCTATCTGGTACAGTGTTGCCAACCACATTTCGGCCCGATTGCCTATCTGGTACAGTGTTGCCAACCACATTTCGGCCCGATTGCCTATCTGGCAGTGTTGCCAACCACATTTCGACCAGATTGTCTATCTGGTACAGTGTTGCCAACCACATTTCGGCAATGTCCCTACCGCCAAATAAAGCGACTAAAAACAACACGTCATGAGCAAGCAAAACAGAAGATAAAATATACACGTTTCCTTACCAAATCTTTCAGCTCGATGCACAATTTATGAACAACGTTGAGTCGTGTACTGTTGATTATGTTATTTGAAGTCATACATGCTGCTGCTGTGAAGAGAGAGATGTTGGTTGGTGATGCTGTAATTCCTGCAGTCTTTTTCACGTGCCATAAGGGAAGAATTTATCACCAGCAAAGAATTTAACAATTCTGGTCCCATTTTATTTCTCTTTTTTGTCTTTGTATCACTTAACATTGAAAATATTCTTTCCGTTTCCGCGTTAGAATGTGGTAATATTAGCACTATTTTCGCGAGAGTGGAAATGTTTTAAAAAAACAACTTGCCTTCAAAGTTCTTGGTAACCGATAACATGTTCCAGAATTCTGATGGAGATTTGTTAGTTAGTTCTTTTATCTCCTCCTCGCTAAAGTATCCAGGCAAACTAATCCATTCATTTTCAGGTTCAGAAGGATACAAGTGGGTCATGTCAGCAAATGATTCCGGTTTCATAAAATTTCGGCACAGCATTCTTATTAATCTCTGACTTTCTGACTCTAATTGTCCTATTAAATTATGTTTGCTCTGGAACAAAGCATTTGTAGAGGTAGTTTCCAACATTGAAAAAAGTCCCTAAGTCCAGGGACATGTCCCTACGGTTGGCATCACTGACTGGAAAGTCTTTTGACTTGCTACAAGTAGTCAAAGGAATTTGACGCAAGAAAAACCCAAACTCGTGCGAGAAAACTGAAACAAGTCGTTGACCGTTTGCTCAACCACGCTTCCTTTTCTAAAACAAATGTTCGTGTTGTACCAACAAAATATGTTCAACTTGACGGAGGAAAGTGACAGGGCGCAGAATAAAGGTCTCATTAGACGATGACAAAGCAAGTTCCGCAGGAAAAATAAATTCAACGACCCTTGGGGAAGTTCCATTACGATGCCATCTGCAGCAGCAGTATAAAGACCAAGAGAATTCATCAACAGAGGTAATGCCACGAAAAACTTCTCACATTCTTGACTTCAACCACAGATGGACCCTTCGGTTAGGGACGTATTTAGGGGGGAAGGTCCAGGGGGGGGGTCCGGACTAAGTACTAAAATTAAATAATGAAAATATATTTGTTTAGCATTTGTTGTATATTTAGGGTTTTTATTAATTGTTATTTATTCCCGACGAACTTATTGGAAGGCAAGGATTATATTTTGATCATACGGCTTTGAATGCCAGTACCAAAGAAGATTTATGGAAACTACTACTCATAATAATATCGGGTGATCCGTTTAAGATGTCAGAAAAGTAAACCGTTGTGTAGAATAGGTTAATGTACGTATCTCTGAGCAGTTTGTTGTAATACAGCGTTTCCACGCTAGAGGGATCGAGAAATAAATGCTCTCCATTTAAAACCAGATAAGGATATTACTGTATTTTTCATATGACAGGAAAGGGAAACTCTCCGAGATTGCGCAACACTGTTTCCAGACAGCTACACGGTCGCGCATGCGCGTCAATAGCTTTTGTCTCGAAAATAAGCCAGGCGCCATTCAGTAGTCGATCGCGCAGTGGAAAACATGTGGACACCGCAACAGAAACTTCAGTGCGTGTTATGGCTAGCAGAAGAGAAATATGTTACTCGGGTTCAACGCCGTGTTCGTCGTACGTGGAATGTGGATCTGAGGAACTGAGGGGCCGCATCACAAATGGAGTAGCGCTTGTGACTCCCCAAATGCTAGAGAACACTTGGCGGGAAGTTGAATACCGTTTAGATGTGTGCAGAGCCACCAAAGGTGCACATATCCAGTTGCATTGAACATCATCTGAAACTCTGTGAGTTTTGTATCAAGTAAAAGTAAAAGTTTATGTTACCAATACATTCTGTTCACTAGAAATTCTCGACCCCTCTAGCGTGGACACCCTGTATATGCAGAAAGGATGTACAGACTTCAGCCGCGTGGCGCTACCGTTCATGGTAGATCATGATAGTGGGTCACGCCACAACAGCGCACAATGTCTCGTATGCGATGTGAAATTTTCGAGTGTTATATGCACACTGGTACAGCCACATGGCTGGTCTGCAAACGTGCACTCACTCAAAACTTACATGGAGCATATATTACAACAAACTGCTCAGAGATATGTACATTAATCTATTGTACACAAGGGTTTACTTTTCTGGCATCTCAAACGGATCACCCGGTATAACTAATTCTCTAGCGCTCTTAAAACTCGAAGGTTTATGGCTGCATCAACACAAGCCTTCCACCTGTCCTATCCTGGGCAAGATCAATCCAATCTTTTCCATCCTTACCGATTTCCTTTAGGTTCATGTGAACGTCATCCCTCCATATTCGTCTTGGCCTTTCTTCCTACTTCCTATGCATTATAGTAATAATATGCATAAAAAATTAATCAGGAAATTTACTTTTCTGTCAACTGGATCTAACATCCTTTTTTGTTATTCAATAAATGTTCTATTCCTTGGCGATCTTAACTATACCTGGGCTATATAATAATGCATGTTGTTACATCTACAGGGTGTATCAGAAGTCTCTTATCACTCCTTGTAATGGAATTTGATATGGGCGATACATAATAGGCCTATGGGGACACCTTGTGTATATTCTTATACCCTCTTTTTACATAAATATGTAATGATAACAATACAATATTAATAATTACTTTACACGTTTAATTAATATTTTAAATTAAAATAATTATACACTTAATTTAATCATTATTATTTCTGAGACATTGGTTTGGATCCCTCCGGAATATATTTCTAGACTGCCCTTGGCATTCTCTTCTCAAATGTGAGGCTGTGTGTGCGCCAGAGCAGATTTTAAAAATCGATAACAGACGCGCTTGAGAGCGAATCAACTTGAGACCGGTAGTGGTAAAGTTCAAGTCCTGATTCGAACGTCAGATCGGTATATTTGACACAGCTCGATAGGAAGCCCATCTGGTTTCGGGCCAGCAGCTGTTTTCCTGAGAAGCCCTGTTGCCACTTTTACCTGCAGTGTCTAGACATCCATTCATTCACTGCAACGTTATACTCCCAAGGTCTCCTAGCAAAGATCATCACAAACTCACGTCATGAAATCTTTAAAGAAACTGAATTGGCAACACTGCATTTACTCCACGTGGACTTGACAAGTACTGTCAGTTACTAAAACGGACGCTATTGGTGGGAAAGGTTTGAGGGGAGAAGCTACTGGGCTCCACGTGGACCTGGCATATGATTGTCAGAGGGAAACTGATATCTCGCAACTTTCTTTGAAGTAAAGTGGCGCTCGAATCAGGACTTCAACTTTAGAGCCAAGATGATGACGAAACAGGAAATAATCTGTGATAAAACGTGACGTGTTTAAGATTACGGAGTCACTATGACGACTCGTAGGTGGTGTGACTACATGGTATTGTATTGTGTTATAATTTGTGTGTATGGCAATACACAGGATGATTTCCTGAGGAATTATAGGTGTGGTCAACTCCGGGAAGATTATGCGTGATAAATATGCTAACGGATGACCTATGCGTAAACAGCCAGGTATCTAGCGATCATGTTTGGCAACTCAACTTACAATGTTCGAAAGTTAAGCATCTTTCATTCTATTTCAGTTATTTTGCGTCACTTTTCTAGCCCTTTGGCTTATCGCCACGATAAGGATAGATAAACTCGACGATGGGTTGATCTAATTGCTGTACTTTACTTCGCTTCGGTTAATCGCGAATATAAGGATAAAACTGATAAGACGAAATTGATGAAAGGGTTGAATAGCTTCACAGATGATTATACTGCTGTGAATCCAGACGCGAGAGCATTTCTAGCTTGCAAAATGGATTCCAGGATGCCTTAAGCCCGCATCACACGGAACTGGATTACCAGTAGGTATGCGCTAGTTGGCGCTGGACTGGCTACCAATTTGCTAGTTTTCGCCTCACACGATACTTATCAGCGTACTTGTCGATAGACTTTTGTTCCCATACGAGGGAAGTTGTAATGGCGGCCGCGTGAGATTTAAACAATGTATCACTTCACATTTTTAAGAGCCGATAACTATTCAACCGAGAGGAATAACGTTTCGTATACAACATTATTAGGTACACAACAATGGCGCTGCTTAAATACATAGCTTACAACGTCTACTGTACACGTATGGAAGAATATTTTAGTTGTTTCAAATGTAAGCACCGTGCACTCAGCATAGATGGCGTAACTCAACGCGCCTTTCATGCTGTATACGTTATACATTGCTGGAGTAACACTCGGAAACCACAGACAAAAATGCTCCTTTGCACACTCACAGATTATCTTCACATGGCGAAACTTTGCTCTGATTGGCTGTTCCACAGAATCCAGTCGAGGAAAGCAAGTAGCAATTAGAACAAGTCCTATTCCTCCAAACCAGTCAAGCAGTCAGCCATGATTGCTACCTAGAAAGTTAGTTCAGCACCAACTAGGGCATTCCTACTAGAAATCCAGTTCCGTGTGATAGGGGCTTTAATTGAGAGTTTTTGTTTTTGTTTGGAGTGCACATCATGCTAAGGAAGGCTAATCGAGACTGGACCTACAGGTTAAAGTTGAATCCGAACCACTATATGCCTCCACCGGGGTATCGAAGCCACAGCCCCTTGATTACAAAGCGACGAGACTACCGTTATACCATCTGGGGGGGGACATGACTTTCCCAAGGTTCCAATTTGGTACCTCTGATATCGTAGCGCATTATTTCGAATGATCTACAGAGAGGACTTGGTACAGTCTTTCTGAAACAAAAGCCTGAAGCTCCAACAAAACTTTGAGGAAAGAGTGCTATCGAACTTTTTCCACTTTCCAAATATCCCGTTTTACCATAGATAGGCGACATATTCGCTTCACAAAGGCTATTAACAGCGTATCGTAAGCAACACGATTGCACGAAACGGCCGATAGGAACTCCGGGAAGCAATTCTTTGAAAACATTACTTCACAATCGGGAACAAAGCTCCGCCCTCTCGAACTGGCTGACAAGAAACGAGCGCTTCTTTCCTGGTCACGAACAGCCTTTCACGACCTCCGTATTAGGTAACGCCACGATACAGACGAAGAAATCGCCGGTAAGGTTCGTCAAGAAACGCATGACCTGCTTCCGACATTCGGAGCGACCGATTGCTTTCTCTGCAAGGAAGATTCTGCTCACCGCAACTGAACAAAACAGAATCGTTAGTTGCTTACAATGGGTGGACGACGTTAGAATTTGCCAATATTCTTGCCATATATTAGATTTTGCCGCATGCGTATTCCTTTATAGGCTGGCGGGTGTACAACAATGACCAATTTGCACAGCGAACATCAAGGAGAAAATTTTTTGTCAATATAACGTTCTGCTCGACCAGTACGCGAATTTTCTTTTTCCAGTCAACTTGTGAATGCAGTTTCATTTCTTGCCCTCTGATTGGCTGTTGGAAAGTTACGGTGCTGTGATTGTGAGAATGACTTATTTCCTATTTTTAGCGCAAATTTGCTGCTTTCTAATCTAATCTAACCTTACCTAACGTACAGCGCAAACAAGATATTCTCACAATCACAGCACCGTAACTTTCCAACAGCCAATCAGAGAGCAAGAAATGAAACCGCATTTCCAAGTTGACTGGAAAAAGAAAATGCGCGTCCAGTACTTGTTTGTTGAGTACGTGTCCTGCAGGAGGGAATTTTTATCCTGTGTGTATGCAACCCCGCGGCACATATATTTTTTATATCCTTTGTGTGAACCAATTAAGACAGTGTGAATGCTATCAGTGTGCTATTCGGGAGGCTAAGGGAGAATTCACACCGAGGAGCGAACCCTCAGTAATCAATGTAACCTTTCGAACCGAAGGGAGATGACAAGCTGCACGTGTCGCTCGGACTGCCGTTTTCTCAATACCGTGCATCGTGTCGCCTCACGTATGCGCAGTGAATGCTTGCTTGTTTGTGCCGGGAGCAAATAGCCAATGTATTGACGTACCTACAGTTTAAAAAATCGATGCCAAGACAAGATGGAGAAAATATTCTTCCTGTACACACCAGGGCAGAAAGGGAGGAATCGTTATACTTCAGTCTGGATCAATACGAGAGCAGCTTCCGTAATGCACTTCTCTTGTTCTGTGCACGAGTTTCGGAATTACCTTCTCTCGCGTTTTAAAACACTTGAAAATCCCACTCAATCCTTCACAAAAGTCGACTACGCTTGCAACGAGAACATGATCACGCTAGACATTAAAACAAACGCTACTCAAGTGTTCGAATCTTTACTGTAACAGGAAGTCTGGAAGCAGTACAAGTCATCACAGGCGTGGGCATGGGATTGGGTGGGGGGGAAAAAAATGACTCAGGGTTGTTATCTTAAATTTTCGCAATAGGGACTCTCTGCCCCTGATTGAGCTCGAGTGAAAGCGGACTCTGCACGTCAAGACCTTTCAATAGAGTATATGGAAGGTGGTAGACGAAAATCTAAAACCGCCATATCTCCGTTCCTAATTGAGCTAGGAGGATGGTTGATAGGTCGTTAGATTCGGATTGAAGTCCTCTTTCCGATTCCTCAATACAAAATGGGAGTTTCCATTTACAATTTCACAAGTTGCCCCCGCCCCACCCCCAGGGGGCGGTGGTGGGGAATCAAGTGTGATATCATTGAATAGCTTTCTTTCACTTATTAAACACGTATTATTTTCGTTTTCCGATTCGATGTGTATTTCTCACGATATGTGACCGTTCCGGAACTTTTGGACCACCCTGTATGTTCCCCCCATCGAAAGTTTGATATTGTCAAGAAAACGAATATGATAATTCCCCCATAAGCGTAATGCGTTTATCCTTGCCTGCTACGGCCATCAAACCTGATGCTCATAAAAGAGCTACATTTTACCTTAAATTGAGCTAAAGTTGACTTTGAAGGAGCTAGATTTACGAAGGCGGGATTAAGTGCCTCCCATGGTAATTTTAGTTGCCAAAGGGGTGGGGTGCGCTGCTATTACTGTTAACTTTAAAGTGAATGACAATCTATTCTTAGTTTTCACCGCGTAGATCTGACGGCATCACCCATCTCAATAATCTACCGAGGGTTGTATGAAATCGAAAATAAGGGATTACCGGGTAACAATACTGTCATCTTCACCTCAGCCAAGGAGCTATATAAAAGTAGAGGGAGATTATTTCCGTAACATCTTTGGCAGTTATGCATTTGAAGCTTCGGAACGAGTCACAGCTCTCGAAGCAGCCAATTAACCAAGCGAGCCGCTTACGTCATCTCCACCCAGAACCTATCGCTAAGCCCCTTACTCAGGTTCTACACGCCCACTAGGCTCGCTAGACAGACTCGCGTAGTTCGCTCGAGATGTACCGAAAGTAATTCGACTCTAACTGGGGATGTAAGAAGGGGTGGGGCCACACAGCCAGCATAACAATATCACGTCACGTGCAAAATGTATACGCATGGCAAAAGTTTGTCTATGTGGGCCGGAGCCAGTGATGGCATCATAGTATGGCAGGGGTGGATGCCTCAGTTCACAGACAAACGAGTGCACGAAAGAGCCAGATCTGGCTCCAAAAGAGCTAAGTTGGCAACTGCGCTCCCAAGCTGCCTGAGAGAGAAGGACCTAAGCCCCGAGACAGGTTACGTTTGCAGCAGGTTTTATGTATTAATACACGCGAAAACAGCGCTCAGAATCTCCCGTGCGAGTCTTGCCTCAACCGCCGAGCTATTCACATCACAGACAGTGAGAAAATCGCCAGTATTGCAACGGAACTATATTCTGCGCGCACGACAGGGCCTTAGTTGAAATTGTCCCTCTTCCCCTTAGGGTACGTGAATAATGGTAGATGAACACACTTTCTCTTAGGCACATCTTTTCTCCCTAGCATGAGCAAAACGCACTTCCCTTTTAGGAAGCCCGCAGTCATCGGCCACCCCTCGTAGCAAGTTTGCAGCTTCGTTAGTCCTGAGCAAATATGTAACTTCTTTCGCATAAAGGCTTCTTGTCCCTTGGTAACGACCTGCTCGGTATCAGTTGCCTGCCCGGGGGGGGGGGGGGGGGAGTGGAATGGAGCCTCACGAGAAATTGGGTCGATTGATAAGAAACTAGCACGGCATAGGCGGAGTTCTGGAGGGGCCTGCCCCCCCCAAACTTAAAAAATACTAAAAAAATTACACACGATTAAGTTCAGTTACTACTTTTTTGTTATAAACCATACCGCAATCTTGACGTTTGGTATGTTGGCATGTGCGTTAATTGCGCCGCAATAGCGGGTAGTTCTTACAAGTGGGCACTTGTGAGAGAACATTTTCTGCTATGAGGCGAATCCACATGTGGTTGCGTTGCACAATGGGTCAAGGAAATTAAACAATTTAATGATCTTATACATTGAACCGGATGTTGTTAAAACAATTAACTTAGACGATTTGATTGATGTGTACAGTTTGAAGAAAGAAAAACTTAAAATTACTTTGTGTTGACTTAACAGTTACTGTTGAGGCGTCAAAAGAAACTTTTCAATTTAATTTTTCTAACATTTCTGAAGCTTACTATTGTACCGTAACTTTTTTAAAGTAATACGAGTATTGTATTAATAAAAAATAATGAAATGCAAAATGCAATAATGGTACTGTTTTGCTTCTTTTAAAACTGACAACCAATATACTAATTAATATTTGTTTACTTAAGCGAGGAAATTTAACATTTTCAAATCTAAAAGGCCTAGAACTCAGTGTTTTTAAGTTTGTTTTTTTTCCCTAAATTTCCGGGGGAAGGCCTCCGGACCACTTATAAACTAGATGATATTCAATAACCCTCACGTACATCATATGCTTCTCCCAGAGTCTGCCCCCCCCCCCCCAAGCAAAAGCTCAAACACCGCCAATACCTTCTCGTTATACGAAAGAAGATACAGCATCTTGTGAAATAACTGTGTCCCTAACTGACATGACGATGATTGCAGGCGTCTACACTCTGTCCCATGTATCTGTGGAACAGGCCAACGAAAACAAGGCGTCTGCGCAAGCAGTGACGCGACACGGCTCCACCAATGAACACGTGAGAGGGAACGGGATTGCGTGGAGGGGAGAAAGCGACAGTTACCAGCCTTCGAGCAGCTTCCGCTACTCGATTTCCCCCACTTTCGACGCCTTGCGCGGCCTTGCTCCAGAGTCAGCTGGGACAATGTATAGAAATTTATTTCGGGGGTCTGAAACAAGTGTCTAATAATAGTAATAGTAGTAGTTTAAATAAAAAATATAATTACTAGTGCTAGGATTTTGATCACCTTAAAATTGCGAAAAAATGACATTTAAAAATGCATTTATGACCTAATACATGGAAGAAAATGCCCTATAACTTAGAAAAATGACCTAAAAATTCTGATGAATTGTAGAACAAATTTATAAACTACCAAGAGAAATTCAAATTACAAATTAACGTTACAGTATCTATCACATGTTCATTGCGTATGGTAGTACAAGTAAGAAAGTTCACTTTTTATCATCTTTTACACTTTAAGTACCGAGTTGCAGTACAGAACGAAAATCATATGCAAATTTTCAAAAGACAAGACAGCCTTGTTCATGGAAAAATTTCTCTCGAGTTCCATCGACACAAGAGGAGCGTACTTGAAATGAACAATGTCACTTGGTGTTAAGTCACTTTCAATTCCACAGAGTGCAAATTGCTTCCCTGACAAAATGTCAGATACAGAGCACAAAACTTTGTACCCCTTGTCTTTTAACAATAATCCGTCTGGCGACAATGTACTGATAGAGGGGGATATCACATTGTTTGAGCTGAATTGTTACACAACAGCTTGTGTCAACAATACTGCACAGAATTTCTTTCTCTCTTCAAACACGGTCGTTCTGATCTGCGCTGAAGGCAATGAGACGAGAGTCGGGAACCTCTCTGATTCAAAGGGTTACATTTGCATGTAAAATGCACCCTTCTCTCACCAAAATGTAGAAAAATGCATAATATGACTTTTAAAAGGCTAAAAAACGGTTTAAAAAATGACCTTTACTCCAAAAAGGGTTAGAAAATGCAAAAACATGCCCTAACAAAGGCGTCCCTATTTATTCACTTACGTGTAAAACACATTTCTATTTACTTATGCAATATTTCTGCCTTTAAAAAAAAAAAAAAAAGATGCATTTGGATCAAAATCCTAGCCTTAACAATTACCATAACATATCCGTGGCTCGAAAGCCCTTGAAGGGCCTTGGCCTATCTCCCGACTGCCAGTCTCCCTCCCACAATCATACCTATATCTCTTTTCCGGAATGTCTGGAGTAAGAGAATGCGAACTCGTCCTGGGTGCACGTTGCGGGTGTGTGCCTCGCCCAATGAACGCGCCGAGGGGAGGAGTCGAGCGGGAGGGGGCGATTCGACTAGCCAATCGCATCCTTGTCTACCTAGTCTGGCCCCGCCCACAAGCATTTGCCTCTGCGCGTCGCTACTCCAGACATTCCGGAAAAGTTGTATAGTGTGAAGATCTTCAACCGGTATAGGAGCTCCCTAATTTCCTCACGATGGTGGGTTGCCACCGGTCCTACACACAGGCCGAGAACCCAGAGACTGAACCCAACCCTTCCCGCAGTCGGAGTCCAAAGCACAGCGCTTACACCGCATGGACACAGAGGAGGACAATTATATTATAATTACATTAATTAAATATGTAAATTAACTTATATTTTATTTTTATTACACAAATAAGTAAAAAGACGGTATACAGACATAACCGCATGTATTCATTATTAGCTTATACAGCTTAGATCGTCAAAGTTAAGGAAATGAATGCATAAATAATTGAATATTTATTGAATAACAAAAAAAAAAGAATGTTAGGTCCAGTTGACGAAAAGGAAAGTTCCTGATTAATATTTGATGCATAAATCATCTTTGGTCCTGCCTGTCATTCAAAGTTCTATGATCCCAATGTAATCCTTGCTTTCCAAGTAGTTCAGCGGAAAGAAAATCCTCGACTAACCAATAAATGCTAAACAAGTACAGAGCATTCCCTGACATTCGCTACGAGACTCGGCGACAAGCTGCCCCGCATCAGCGCTTGTCTTTCCCGGTGAACGGGTCCGCGACAGTCGCTTATATTAAACCTCGTAAAAAAGTTTAGAGTAACAGGGTTAGTTCTGAATAAAAGTGGAAAGAAAAATGGGGAAATAAAGTATACAAAGACAATCCGCACACCATCCGTGAGTTAAAAGAGAGTATTGTACGAGAATTACAGTAGACGAACTTGCACGTGTAAATGACAATTTCCTTCGGAGATGCCAGGAATGTGTTCCAGCAGAGGGACATCATTTTCAACACCTTCTGTAGTCAAGGTTAGTACACAATATGAAAACTAATTTTAATAGCCGACTCTAGCGACTGTCGCGGACCCGTTCACCGGGAAAGACAAGCGCTGATGCCGGGCAGCTTGCCTACGAGTCTCGTAGCGACTGTCAGGGAATGCTGTGTATTATTTAACTTTAGTACTTGGTCTTTCGGGTGGGGGGTCCGGACCCCTGGACCGACCGGCCCCACCATAAATACGCCCTTTGGTGAATGGTCAACGTCGAAGAAATGTCCAGCTCTTTGTATCATGTACATACGGTACAGACCATCGAAATAGCATTGCATTGCAATCGTTGGAAACCTCAAGGCTGGAGTGATCATTTGACCAATCCGCAGACTCGGTGGCCGAGGGCGTTAATTGGTCGAATTTCGATCTCGCCATTCAAGTCCCCGAGTTCGAGTCCCGGTCAGGCCATGGGCGTCAGTGTTGCCACATGAAGGGAAATTTCCCTTTTGCAGGGAAATTCGGACAGAAATTTCAGCCAAAAGGGAATTTCGATGAAAAAATACCACAATTGCAGGGAAATTTTAAGCTCATCTGACTACATTATTAGAGTTTGTGTTAATTTCTATTTTGATATCCACATTTTTATGTTTTTTATTTATTTTGCTATTCCTAATTATTTATGCTTCTTTAAGTGTATTGTACGTTGCTTTTATGCATCTTTGGATAAATAGTAACGATGAGGATAAACGATTAAATGGTTTCCTGACCATGATTGAAACCTGGGATATCTGGTCAGGAAGGGATGAAATTGAAATTTGAAATTTTAAAAAAATATTTTTTAATCAAAATAATAACGAATTCGACAAATACTTTACTACGTATTACTACTGCTTCCATCACCACCAATAATAATGCAGCTACTACTGCTACTAATTATTATTATATAATTTGCTTAGGTGAAGGGAAAAATTGGTCCAAAAAGGGCAATTTTGCCCCTTGGAAAGGGAAATTGTGCCCTCATATTGTGGCAACACTGATGGGCGTTGTGAATGCCATTGTGAATGCTACTTCATCAATTTCACTTCCCATCCTCGTCGACGCAATTAGCCAAAAGTGGCATAAAAGCGACTCAAAACGAAGCTCAATCAAGCCAAGCCCTTTCTAAAAAAAACAGCTAGGTTTGAATTTACCAGAACGGGTTAAATTTCCCTCTGTCTGCATTGACCGAGCGCTTACAAAAGGCCCCTCTTGGTGTCAGGTTGCGCTAATGAAACCAGCTTCCCTGAAATCGCGGACCAGGACAGTGTTGCCACCTCAAAGAAAATCCCTCTTGAATAATCAAATCAAGAAGACAGGTGGGCAGGCAATGTGGCACGAATGGGAGAGGAAAGAAGCGTTTACAGGATTCTTGTTTGGAAACCTGATGGTAAGAGACCTGTAGGAAGGCCAAGACGACGTTGAGATAGACCTAAAGGATGGAAAGGATTCGATTTATCTTACCCAGGATAGGGACAGGAAGGCTTGTGCTGCTGCAGCCATGATCCTCCGTGTTTAAGAAGGCTAGAGAGGAAATTCTGGCAGAAGGGAAATTTCATGGGAAATACCACAATTGGAGAGAAATTTGAGAATATCCTGCTCATATATTCCATTCCAGTTCATTCGATAGCATGGCTACACCTTTCTTTCATAATTAAATTTGGTTTGGGGAAAAAAATCATATCTGCTCATTAGACATTTTATACGAGTTAACGGTGATACCAATAATGCGTCATTTTCTTCTTCCATAACTAATAATAACAGTTTATGGTATTGTTGCAAACCTTTCGTGGGAGCAGTGGCGCTAGCGTCGCTAGTTAAAGTTAAGTAGTTCGCATATTTTCCGAGGTTTCAGAAAGCTTGGTGGGTCTATAGTGGTTATCACAGCGTGCTACGACGCCAGTGGCACCGTGTTCGAATCCTGGCTGTTCTCCGTGACTCTCCCTTCATCATATCATCACTCATCTTCAAGTTTAGCCAAAACTGGCAGAAAACCGAAGTAAAATAAACTAAATCAATCAGTCAGTCAAATGTATACTCTGTCCCGAGTATCTATTGAGTAAGCGAAAAAAAACAAGTCTCTGCGCAAGTAGTGAAGCGAGACATCTCCACCAATGAACACGTGAGAGGGAACGGCATTGCGTGGAGGGGGAAGCGACAGCAGTTACCAGCCTTCGCTGTAGGGTGTACTGCTTCGCTCTGCCCTTCCCTCCCCTACTCTTCCGCTGTACGTAGCCAGGACAGAGTATAGTTTTGTGATCGAGATTTCAATTTTTCTAATATGATTGGGGAAACTGGGGTGTAAACGGGATATTCCGTGTTCCTGTCGTGGCAACACTGCGAGCGTCGGTAGCGCTGAGTGGACGGCGGGCAATACAAGCATCTGGCTCGCAATTATTCCGCGGTCGCACGCCTTGTTGACCTAATCCACTTTCCCAAAGATATGACGCAGGACGGCCATTATAGCGAGGGAAAACGGATCTCCCGCCACAAAAACGTCTGCGATTGGAAACTGTACAGTACAGTGAGTTCACAGAAGCCTGTAAACTGCATTCTTGCATGCAAACATGGATCTGGTCTCCGGACCCACAACCAGTATAATTATCTGTGGGTGTTTCGGTTCGTGTTCATTTCATCAATCACCATCATCGTCGCGAGCCACTTTTGTCCACAGCGTAACCGTGCGGACTAAAGCATATCGACCACTGAGACGCGGAAACAGAGCTTCTGTTTTCTGCTTCTATTGAAATCAAATGGTGTCACCCCCACTACAGGAAGCGCGGCTTCCCGTGCCAGAAGTCTGCAGGTTTCTAGGATGGCCGTTGGCCGCACCTCCAAATGCCCTCTCGTGTAATTCCGCGTCTGCTCGTGTAGCTTCGGCACGCGTCATGCTCGGGCCCGCTGTAGCCGAGCAAGGAAAATGTTCCGCTGGGCGGCGCGGTACATGGGCAGACTACTCTCGGAAGCGGTTCCGGGTGGCGTTAAGCTTATCAGGCTCCGGAACGCCCGCCAGTTCCAGTCTTCTTGGGGCAAGCGTAACAACTTTTCTCCTGAGATTTCGGCCTGTTTATGGGACTGGGCCATCCACCATGAAAATTGAGGAGCTACGTAACCCGGTCACGGAAACCAACAACGACTGGGGCGTTCGTCGTGCTGACCACACGTCACCCCGTAACTGGTTTGATGATCTCCCACCTCTGCTGAGGCATGAGGAAGTGAGATCGGCAGTCGGTAGGTGGGACCTGACCCTCAAGGACTGTTGCGCCACGGATGATTAGTATTTCTGCACCTTTTGGCTAATCGCGACGATACGTAATATAAGATGATGTTAATGAAGGGACATTCACAAAGAACAGCCATGTCTAGACCGACGGTGGTGACATTGAAAGTCATCGGATAAATTTTGACTTGACAGTGACGAAAGCAAATTTAAAACATACAATCGGTATGTAGCTTATACACACATCCATAAGCACGCACATTGGTGGCAATGGATGGCCCTACACCTCCCCCCCCCCAGAGAAGAGAGGGGGGAGAGAGAAGGGGAAGAGAGAGAGGGGGGGTTGGCAGGAAGAGAGAGAAAGAGGAAAAGAAAGATGATTAAAAGAAGAAAGAAAGAGGGGAGGAGAGAGGAAAGAGGGGGAGGGGGGCGATACGGGAGGAAGAAAGATGGATAAAAGTGAAACGAATGACGAGGAAAAGCATAACCCTACAAAGTACAAAAACAATAGAAGAAGCTGGAAAGAAAATCCCGTTATTAAGATTTAAATAAAGCATCAAACGAAACGACATTCTACTAGGAAGAAAAGGGCTGAGTGCGCGAAGGCAAATTGGCTGATCCTTAGTACCTGACCCTTTCCCTCAAGAACCGCAGATAAACTACACGATAAAGCTGCCCGCTCGATTCCCTGAAGACACCGGCAACTCCTGAACAGGTAGAGAACGAGTCTGTGAACTTTCAGAAACAACAACTAACCGACCAAAGTTTTGACATCTTCGCGCTAATAATACGAATAATAAATCATCATGATTGTGTTTGTAAGCCTTAAGCCGGCTTTGGACGAGAGCATTTCCTTTAGCATTGTTGCTATGTAAAAGCTTCCGAAAATCTTATAGCAGATAGTACTATACACGCAAGCATTTCATCTAGTTTTTCGGCCAGCTTTGCAATTACAATGCATAACATATACAGCATGAAAGGCACGTTGAGTTACGCCATCTATGCTGAGTGCAATGTGTTTACATTTAAAACAACTAAAATATTCTTCCATACGTGTACAGTAAACGTTGTAAAGTATGTATTTAAGCAGCGCCATTGTTGTGTACCTAATACCGTTTTATACGAAACATTATTCATCTCGGTTCAATAGTTATCGGCTTTTTAAAATTTGAAGTGATACATTGTTTACATCTCACGCGGCCGTCATTACAACTGCACTCGTGACCTAGAAGTCGCTTCTGATTGGTTACGCTACGAAAAATGATTCGGACCGAGCCTATCCTTGAGAAATGCCATAAAATATGCCATGAGTGTTCGTTGCGAGTGTATAGCCGGCGAGTTAGGCAACACACACAACGCCTTGCACACAAGCGAGTACTTCAGGATTTGCGTGTCTCGCTTTTTATGCGGATGACCGTACCTTCGTCAATTTCATAATATCATTACTCATCCTCGCGATTATCCAAAACGTGTGGGAAAAGCTAAGTAAAATAAACCAACTCAATCCACCAATGGGGCTTGACCACAAGTATTGGAACGAATGGTTCAACGAATAGCGAGGTTACGAAATAGGCACAGATGAACATTTTAATTCTTCTGGAATTCGTTTAATTAAAACTGGTCCAAAAAATGTTCTTTTCACATCTAAATTACGTCCATATAATATCCAAATGTAGTCTAAAATATGTTCATACAATATCCAAAGTGTGAACAAAAATGTCTAAATCAAAGCATAATGTCCAGATTACGTCCAAAACATATCCATTTCTGGATATTCCCTGGATATCACGTATGCGGATATCCAATGGATGTCTATTGGATATTCCTGTATATCTATTGGATATCCCGAACTTTCAAATATCCAAAGGATATCCAAGGTATATCCAATGGATATATTTTGGATATTTGTGTGCTGTGTGCGCCTCTGTGCCGGAGTTGTTACCACAGTGCGCGCCGGAGGTAGCGAGTTCGATTTCCAGCCTTGGCGTAGGTCTTCTTCGTGTCATTTCATCTCCCTTTTTATCACTCATCTTCATCTTCGCGATTTGTGCACAGTAAGGCTAATCGGGACTGGACCTACAGTTTAAAGTGGAATCCGAACCACTATGTGTCTCCACCGGGTATCAAACCCAGGACCCCTTGATTACAAGGCGACGACGCTACCGCTGCGCCATCGGGGAGGCCAAAAATCAACCAATGGAAAACGTTCATGACGATCCAAACACAAGGAAGCGAATAAAGTTGAAGATGATGTGCGCACATTTCGGCAACGCAGGGGCGAGATTCAAACGCCTGATTGCATAGCACACTCTCCATCAGCTCGGCCACAGCAGTGTTAGCTCCAAATCTATATCGCGGGTCCAAAATAGAGATGGCCAAATCCGGATAAAATTTTATCCGCATATTGGATATTCTGCATTAATCGGACAGTTTTATAGTTTGTCTTATGGGCTAGCCACACATACTTTCATTCGTCAATTTCGTATTTCACTATACGTATTTACATGGGCGTCCGGAAGGGGGGCAACGGGGGGCTGTGGCCTCTCCCTGGAAACCGAAAGTCAACCAAATATTACATATTTCACACATATAATTTAATTTCAGCCACAATAATGTGTGCTAATTATTGCACGAACATGAAAAATTCAAATGTATGCAATGCTTTTTGAGGGATGAACACTATTATTGGGGAAAATATGCCGTGTTGCCCCGCCTGGGGAAAAAAATACCTTCCTTGCCCCTACCTGGAAAAAAATCCTGCGGACGTCCATGCGTATTTACAACAAATACTTCAGCCAATTTGTTCTATCCTGTTCTATCCGTACATCCGAATTCTCTAGATATCCGTACCCGGTGGAGGCACATGGTTGGTTCTAATCCCACTTTAAACTGTAGGTCCCGTCCCGATTAGCCTTACAGTGCATAAAGTGGACTTAAAACACCAACTCAATCAATCTAGATATCCGAATATGGTTTATCCGGATTAAGTGCCGACCCCTAGTCCAAAAACGCTTCGATTCCCGGTGACAATAATTTCCGGAATTCAAGGTAAACACGGTCCGGTGGCCATTTTGGGAAAAGAGGTTGGCGTTATTCAATCACGGTGTAAAAAATACACGAAGGTCTCATTTATCAAGAATCCGCTGTTACTTAAGCGCCTGCTTCCACTATCTAATTTCCTCCGCTAACGAGCTCTGGTAGTGGGGAGCCCCTGCCCCTCCCGCGGCGACGGAATCTCTTCCCTTATGTAAGGGGTGGGAGGGAGGGTTATCTCTCTGTTTAAGCAAGCACTTTTAATTATGTTACGCAGCACATTTCCTTCTCATACAACAGCGGGAAATGGAAATTACGAACTTTGGATAAGTTTCGAATCTTGTTGGACGCCTTCGCTGGAAGTTTGAACATGTAACCAGGGTTGTTTAAGGTCCAGGAACTTTTTTAAAAAAATCAATTCCGGTCCAGGAGTGGACATCGGCGTAAATTAGTTCTGGACCGTAAGGAACCTTCTTATCTGTAAAGTATTTCAATTCGGTCCAGGGACTTTTTTTCCCGGATGAATTTGAATACGGTCCAGCAACCTTTTTCCAGGATAAATTTAAATACGGACCAGCAACCTTTTTCCAGGATAAATTTAAATACGGTCCAGCAACCTTTTTCCAGGATAAATTTAAATACGGTCCAGGAACCCTTTTCTCCGGATTAATTTAAATACGGTGCAGGAACCTTTTTTCCGGGTCAATTTAAATACGGTCCAGCAACCTTTTTCCGGGTCAATTTAAATACAGTCAAGAAACCTTTTTTTCCCGGATGAATATAAATACGGTCCAGGAACATTTTTTTCCAGATAAATTTAAATACGGTCCAGGAAACTTTTTTGCCAGATCAATTTAAATACAGTCGAACCTTTTTTCTACGGAACAATATGCAAATTGGACCGAATTTAAATTGTGCGAGAAAAAAGGTTCCGGTCCTGTTGCGGAACCCAATAGAACCCATTAGAATTTATGGACTCCTGGACCTTAAACAACTACGGCGCCCACTATACCCTGTCCCAACCATCCCTGGAGCAAGGCCGCGCACAGCGGAACAGAAGGGGAGGAAATCGAGTGGGCAGAGGGAAGCGGTACACGCTTCTGCGAAGGCTGGTAACTGCAGTCGCTTCCCCTCCACGCAATCCCATTCCCTCTAACGTGTTCATTGGTGGAGCCGTCTCGCGTCACTACTTGCGCAGAGACTTCTATTCGTTCGCTTGTTTCACAGATACCCGGGACGGAGTATAGTAAGGAGTGGAAACCCCACCACGCGACCCGACGCAATAACAGAACAATCTCTAGGTTTCTTCCCCAGAAAAGAGAAGCCCGGCTCCAGCAGTATGTGGATCAAAATAGGCGCCATTTGCAAGAGTTATTTTCCGCACTTAATGTTGAGTTGACTTGGTGTTTTAAGTCCAATTTATGCAAAGTAAGGCTAATCGGAACTGGACGTACAGCTTTAAAGTGGGATCCGAACGGTTATCGAACCCGGGACCCGTTGATTACAAGGCGACGACGCTACCACTGCGCCATCGGGGAGGTCCGCACTCAATATTGATGTAAATCATATTCCTTCAACAATAATAATAGCATACATATGGCTATAAGGCTAGCACATGAATAAAGACCAACGCTTTTTATTTACTGTGTTTTACCATATTAAAAATCATCAGGTTTTCTGGACCACCCTGCACTTGACGCACAGGCGTCTCGTGAACGCATGCGGTGAATGCTGCGCATGCGTCAGTTGTGGGGAAAAGGACAGCTTGCTCTGCGACGACATTCATGAGCAATTCAACATTCTAATTTCTTCATATAGGAGAAGTATTCATTTTACACGAGAGCGCTCAACTAAGCTTATATTACATTTCTGGGATCTGAAGTGAAAGAAAGTAATAATTATTTTCCCGCAATTGACGCATGCGTCATTTCAGATCCAAGTAATGTAATATAATCTTAGTTGAGCGCTCTCGTGTAAATAAATACTTCTCCTATATGAAGAAATTAGAATGTAGAAATGCTCATGAATTTCGTCGCAGAGTAAGCTATTGTCGCATGCGCAGCATGCACCGCATGCGTTCACGAGACGCCTCCGACTTGACGGAGTTCCGCTCAAAGACAAATATGCACTGGGAGATCAGGTATAACTTCACCAATACAGATAAAACTGCGCAAAACTTTCAGTAAAATTAATCAACCCCGAATCGATACTAAGAGGAGCTGAAAGTGCGAGTTCGACTCGAGAAGTTAATGTTCCCGAAGTAAGAGACGCTTGCTGAATACGCCCCTGAGGCGATTCAGCGCATCGTTTCTGAAAAGAAGCGAAGGGAGGTCCGTTTTATGGCGGGGATCCAATCTGGACGAACGCAAAGCGAAGTACAGCCTCCTCGAATGCCACTTGATGACGTCCGGAGAGTTTGCAACCCTTGAAGTAATTCAATCCGCCGTGTAAGATGGTCAAGGGTCGGTCGTGTGTCTTTGGACGATGGCAAGCAAACTGAAGACATTTTTTCCTCCAGGGAAAGAAGAAAGGGTGGGGAGCGGGGGAGGGATGTGTGGCTTAAAAGTGGAAGCTCTCTTTAAAATATATAGACTTCTACTAGGGACAGACGATATCGGAAATTTGATATCGCGATATATCGTCACAAACGATACGATATTTTCTCCGTATCATGATATCTGCGATATATCGCTAAAATATCGTGACATTTGCTACGAGACTCCTGGTGAACGGGTCCGCGACAGCCGTTAGAGTCTGCTATTAAAATTACACTTTTCATATTGTGTACTAACTTTGACTACAGAAGGTGTCGAAAATGATGTCCCTCTGCTGCAACACATGCCTGGCATCTCCGAAGGAAATTGGCATTTACACGTGCAAGTTCGTCTTCTGTAATTCTCCCGATTTCTCGTACAATACTTTCTTTTAACTCACGAATGGTGTGCGGATTGTCTTTGTATACTTTATTTTTTAGCTTTCCCATTTTTCTTTCGAGGTTTAATATAGTGGTCCTATGTGGAACGGGAACACTAGGAAATTTCGTTGCAAAACGTCGTCGCACTTCTCCACAATTCCTCTTTCCGAAGTAACACTCGACAAGATATATCCTTTGTTGTAATGTAAACTTTTGTGGTGCCATATTAGGCCACAATCTTCAACACACGGACACGACACAACACAACTTCCGAGGGAGGATTATACTGGCGTCAGTCTGCAACGTCAACAGAAAGGGAAAGAGGGCGAAGGCAGGGACAGCGAAAAAACACACTGTCGCGGACCCCGTTCGCCGGGAAAGACAAGCGCTGACGCCGGGCCGCTTGCCGCCGAGTCTCGTAGCGAATGTCAGGGAATGCTCTGTACATCGTCGACACGATATATATCGTCAAAATATTGTGACGAAATATCGTCTTGTTGACATCGCCCAACACTACACACCAATCTAACCTAACTTTCATAATTAGCAATTGTCGCAGGAGAATATACACATCTTGTGACGTTATAACCAGCACACGCGCGACACTACGATGCTCTCACTAGCACAGCTGGAAGCTTACTGAATCACAGATTGCGTGATGTAACAATGGTAGCGCTCTGCCCACTACTACTAGCGCCACGCCACAACGGCGGTTACTTTCCGAATTACCCTCGTACATATGAAATAACCTCCACTGTGTAGTAGCGAAATGCGCACCTCCAAAACATGAGGAGGGGGGGGGGGGCGAAGTAGGCTGGCCTCCACTCGCCCGCTTCTTTATTTTAAACAATTTTAAACAGGGTCACACACATAATTTAGGTATCGTATATTTGATGTTGCTGTAATTAATTGTGATTTAATGTCATGAATCTGGTATCCAGAACAAGTGTGTCCTAATTTCACAAACACGTAAATTACTAATAAAATAATATGTGGATAGCTCGTAACAAGGATAAACGATAAGTCCGTCCGGATAATGTACACATTCGGATATCCGGTAATTTCGAATAATAAGGATATCCTTATACAGTAAAACCTCGTTAATCCGAACTAATGGGGGGGATAATTTGACCGGATTAACTGAAATAACCTAAATATACAACACAGTACAGTACAAAGTCTACGGGAAACAGAATTTCATCAGTGGTTGACTGCCTTTTCTTTGGGAAGCTCTTTTGTTGAATTCTAGGCACATTTCAAAACCTTGCATTCTGGTTCCCCCACTTCTTTTGCCTGTCCGGATTAAGCGAGGTCCGGCTTATCGGAGTCCGGATTAACGAGATTTTACTGTATTTCGAATCCTGATAGAAAATTATGATATATTCGGATTTGCCCGACTCCGCCCTAGTTTATAAATAATTAAAAATGCTTCACCGTGAGTACAAAAATGGAATTTTACACGTTCCTTACTTTTCCATAAGTCATAGAAAAAAAATTATGAAATCCCATGGTTTTGTAAGCCATAGGTTAGTGTCCATGAACGTTTTCGGATTTCCAGGTCAAGGAAACTCTGCTAGAGGTCTATTAGACCAGCAGAACTTGAGAGTAACCTTGCTGAAAGCAAGTCATGGCAGTCAACTTGATCGAAAGGGTCGCCTTTCAACGGAATGTTCGAAACTAGAGGCACTCCCACACTTTGAATGCATGCGTCGATTCCCAGGCTACGCACATGACTTGCAGCACGCATTGCGTAATCACTGTGGAGACAATAGTGTCGTGAATGACGTGACTGAATTCTGGGAGCACCTCAGTATCGAAGCCTTGAATGGGAAATTAACAAGTCCTTGTAGGCGAACACTTCTTCCCAGCGTTGTTAAAGGTCCACGAATTTTAAATAAATGCAATTCCGGTCCAAGAGACAGCAAGCGTAAATGGGTTCTGGACCGTAAAGAAACTTTTTGTTTAATTTATTTCAATTCGGTCCAGGAACATTTTTTCGGATGAATTTAAATAAGGTCCAGGAACCTTTCTTCCGGATGAAATTAAATACGGTCCAGGAACCTTTCTTCCGGGTGAATTTAAATACGGTCCAGGAACCTTTCTTCCGGGTGAATTTAAATACGGTCCAGGAACCTTTTTCCGGGTGAATTTAAATACGGTCCAGGAACCTTTTTCCGCATCAATTTAAATAAGGTCCAGGAACCTTTCTTCCGGATGAATTTAAATAAGGTCCAGGAACCTTTCTTCCGGATGAATTTAAATAAGGTCCAGGAAACCTTTTTTCCGGATGAATTTAAATACGGTCCCGGAACCTTTCTTCCGGATGAATTTAAATCCGGTCCAGAAACCTTTCTTCCGGATGAATTTAAATACGGTCCAGGAACCTTTTTTTTCCCGGATGAATTTAAATACGGTCCAGTAACCTTTTCTCCGGATGAATTTAAATGCGGTCCAGGAACCTTTTTTCCGGTGAATTTAAATAAGGTCCAGGAACCTTTTTTCCGGATGATTTTAAATAAGGTCCAGGAACCTTTCTTCCGGATGAATTTAAATACGGTCCAGGAACCTTTCTTCCGGATGAATTTAAATGCGGTCCAGGAACCTTTCTTCCGGATGAATTTAAATGCGGTCCAGGAACCTTTCTTCCGGATTAATTTAACTGCGGTCCAGGAACCTTTCTTCCGGATGAATTTAAATGCGGTCCAGCAACCTTTCTTCCGGATGAATTTAAATGCGGTCCAGGAACCTTTCTTCCGGATGAATTTAAATAAGGTCTAGGAACCTTTCTTCCGGATGAATTTAAATAAGGTCCAGGAACCTTTCTTCCGGATGAATTTAAATACGGTCCTGGAACCTTTGTTCCGAATGAATTTAAATAAGGTCCAGGAACCTTTCTTCCGGATGAATTTAAATAAGGTCCAGGAACCTTTCTTCCGGATGAATTTAAATACGGTCCTGGAACCTTTCTTCCGGATGAATTTAAATGCGGTCTAGGAACTTTTTCCGGATGAATTTAAATACGGTCCTGGAACCTTTCTTCCGGATGAATTTAAATACGGTCCTGGAACCTTTCTTCCGGATGAATTTAAATACGGTCCTGGAACCTTTCTTCCGGATGAATTTAAATACGGTCCTGGAACCTTTCTTCCGGATGAATTTAAATAAGGCCAGGAACCTTTTTTCCGGATAAATTTAAATAAGGTCAAGGAACCTTTTTTCCGGATAAATTTAAATAAGGTCCAGGAACCTTTCTTCCGGATGAATTTAAATACGATCCAGGAACACGTCCCGGAACATTCTTTTTCCGGGTCAGTTTAAATAGGGTGCAAGATTTGTATTGAAATGAAACAATACGCAACTTCAACCAAATTTAAATTGTGCCAGAGAAAAAAGTTCCGGTTCTCTTACGGAACCCAACAGAATCCATTAGAATTTATTGGTTCCTGAACATTACCAACCCTGCATCTTGTGTTTAACGCCAACCATTTTGAAATACTTTGCGCTAAAAGGAAGCAATGGGTTGGTGGACAGTTACATTCGCCAGCCTCTAGAAAGAGTGGATACCACGTGATTCTGCAAGACTGCCACGACAATAAACTCAAACGCGATTACATCGCGAATGCAGACCACTTCACCAACTCGATATGCTGGAATGTTGATTCAGTGGCTCAAAGCTACATTACCGTTGTTCGGTGTTTGACATTCATACAGAATTTTTGCAATGTCATCGCGTGGAAGCCAGAAGGACTTTACTTTGCACAGGCAAGTTTTTATGTCAGAAGATTAATGTAGTATGAACAGCTGTGGAACAAAAACATTTATACTGCAAAGTATATGTAGTGAAGAAAAAAGATTACGAGACTCAAAATATGCAATCACACATTTGAAGAAAAGATTATGAGACTCAAAATATGCAATCACGCATTTGAAGAAAATAAGATTATGAGACTCAAAATATGCAATCACACCTTTCCAACTCTCTTTTAAACTTCTATCCTTTGTTTAACAGAATACACCCTTTTCACGCTACCATACAAGAACAAATCAGTATACATCCATGGTTTCACGTGTAAATTTTACTAAAATATTTCTCTTTGTAATTATTTATTCGTTTCTATGAATGAAGTTATACACTCAGAGGCAAGAAAAACGTGACACTAGATTCTGAAATATTCGCTTCCCTAGCGTTGTGTGACGGTAGAAGTTGCCATTGAAAATTTTCTATTTAACACTTAAGAGTTAGGCACCACACAACGCATTACAAGGAAGCCAGTATTTCAGGAAGTAGTTGTCCCAATTTTATTGCCGGTGACTGTACATACATACATAAATACAAACGTGTTTGTGTGTGTACAATAGCAAAATTCTAATCCATAATCCTTGAAGTTGCTTTAATTACAATGGAAAAACGTTGCGTGTGTATGTACTGTAATAAGTAGCTGAGTAATATGCAATTACTGGATTAAACAGTAATGAAGTTAGCATCAATCCCTTAATAGGAGAGTTTCATTAGCTCACGAAAACATTCGCTGATATTCCCAAAGAATCTCTTCATTAACATTAGCTATGTTAAGACATGTTTCCTACACCGTTTGAGTGCAATGATACTCTTGTATTTTTTGCAGATGAATGGCCCTTTCATGGCGATATACAGACTGGAACATCATGCGCTGACACCGTGAAATAAATGTTGGAAATGCATTGGTAAGTTAACGCAAATTCAGAAAGTACATTTGAATGAGGGTGTGTGTGTGCATGTATACAAGTTGTGAAATGTTTGTACATGGACAGACCTATAACTAAAAGACCGTCGCTGAAGCCTCAGTTACACTGACTGTGTAATCTGAGACACATTCTCACCCCTCTTCTTGCTCTATGACAAGTCTGCTTGATACATCTGAGCGGTATAAATTTCTCGTATAGGACAAACGGCTGAAATTTGCTAGTTCATTTAATTTGAATATTCGTACTTACGTATTCTGCATTGAGAAACATTGCTGAAGGTGGCATTTCGCTTATTTCACGGAAATAAGCTCTATTTGCGACATATCGAGTAAGTTTTCTTCGTTTCTTTTTGCCTTCGGTAACACGCAAAATGGCGGTCACAGTTTCACTACCGTACTCGGAATGCAGTGTTTCCACCCCACTGCACCCATAAATACCTACGGAGCCCCACAAACCATTGACGCATAGCCCCACGAATCATTTCCGGTAAGGTTAGGTTAGGTAGGGTCACGTATAGGTTACAATAGATAAAAATTGGTTTCGAAAACAAAATGCGTAGCCCCACACACCATTCGCGCACAGTTCCATGAACCATTGACACACAACCCCACGAACCATTTGCGGAAACGTACCTTCTTCAGTTACAATAACACGTGTTTGGAAACACTGACCGGGATTACGTCATCACACACAGGCTACATCCACTTGGAAGTAAATGGATGCAAGAGCTTTCGTGCACCGGTCACACATTTATATCGGAAAATAAGATGATTTACCGGCAAAATTCAATGAACGATGCGAGAAAACACTTCCCCGAACTTCCACAAGTATAAAGAAACTGCATTCGGTAAGTAATTTCTCCTGGAAATTTGAAGAAATCCGTTTGTCCGATATCCGAAATTTACCCACTTGACCCTCTGTACCCCCTAGAGAAAGTGAAATATCTTGCATGGTTTATGAACGTTTTCAGTTGGTTTTAGATCTCGGTGAATATAGCACCCAAAACGACTTTCCACAACGTAGTTAGGTTAGGTTTGCTACTGATAGTTATTTTCGGCGTGTTATTTCGCTATTTTAGTGTGCATAAAAACAGTTTTTACTAACAAATAGCGACGAAAATACTCAGAAATTACAGGTTTTAACTTACGTGTGCTATTCTTTGGTACCAAATATCTCAGTTATTTGTCGTTTCCTAACGCTGGAACCACTTTTACATTACATAAAACATTCAAATCTGTCGATTACAGTAGGTAAACGGTCCCGTCTGCTTCTATCTAAAGGCAGAATCTTTGGGTCTGAACCCAGAGTTTTAAAGTGGGAATTGTTTGCAATTTAAATACTGGTGCATTCCAATTAAGATACAGTGACTTACGAGACTCGAATGGGATCCAATGAAAAGCCGCATGAGATGCCTTAAAATTCGTCGCTTTTTAACCTCCTGGGCTAATCGTAACAATCAGAATGGATGCCGAACAGATAAAATCAATGAAAGACCAATGTATCACCCAGGATCGACGTCTAGGTCCTTTGAAATCTTGGCGCGCGCCACAGTAACAATTTCGCTACGGATAACGCGGGTTGATATCAAACATCACTGAGAGTGCCATATATGAGTGCTCATATCTGATCGGAAAAAATACGTACATGAACAGGGTGTACCAAAAGTCCCCCCTTCCCTTTGAATTGTAGACAAACCTGCAAAATGTTACTTTAACAGCATGTGTATGATGAGAGGATGGTATACCATTAAATCAGACAAATGTACTTCAGAGGATCTGTGTGCACACCGCCATTTTCATGGCACAGTATTATTCGCCTCCAGGTGCGATGTGAAATCCTCCGTAACTTGGCTGGCGTGAGGGAAGCAAACGCAACAGTTTCTTGAAGTTCCCCAGTTGTCTGATAACGATTTTAGGCGACTTTCTGTTTGATGTGCTCCCATAGCGCATTATCACAAGATATTAGATCTGGATTTCGGGGTGGCCATTTCAGAGGTGCTGGCAAATTTGGCGATCCTCGTCCAATCCATTTGTCTCTGAACACACATACCGGAATTGGATCGTTTGGGTCTTCTTGGTCGAATCTGATTCCAACAGGATGGGGCAAAAGAACACTTGGCAATACGTGTAAGAGAATACATGTGTCATGAAAATGGCGGCGTGCACACTGATCCTCTGGAATAAATGGTGGTCATTTGTCTGATTTAATGGTATACCATCCTCTCATCATACGCATGCTGTTAAAATAACATTTTGCAGGTTTGTCTACAATTCAAAGGGGGAGGGAATGGGACTTTTGGTACACCCTGTATATCTGGTACCTTCACGTATCTTTTGCACTTCTTGGATTAACTGCGACGATGTGAATGAATTACTCAGGCCCGTACTGAGGGGTAGGCTAGGGTGGCTGACCCCCCCCCCCCAAAAAAAAAGATTGATAAATTTACGCTTGACAGAGGTATATTCTTGTAACACACTGCTGGAATTTAATGTTTCTCAATAGCACGTATTTTAAAGATTTTCTTCAGACACTAGGACATAACTGAAGTATTCTTAAATATGCCGAACTCTTTTTATAATCAGAAATGGAAACTACGAATCTTTAAATATAACGTATATATTTTTTTAACGAATTTTTATTTCTTGTAGGATGTAAATATTACAAACTATGGCATAATAAGAAATTATCGAATGTCACCAAATCACAATCCTGACTAGGGCGCCAAAATATCTAGCTACAGTCCTGGAATTGATGATGATGGGACAAACACCTTTGCCTGATCAGGGTTCGAACCTGGCACCTCTGGCTTCATAGCCTCTCACACTACTCCGCCACGAAGATTCGCATTTACGTGCCAACTGAGAAGTTGAAAAACTTCTTTTAAACTTGTTAACTGAAAATGAACTTCCCGAATCGGTCGATTATTTAATCAGGGACACCTCGGACCCCATAAGCATTCAAGCCAACCAGAGTGAGAACGTTAACGTCTCGCGTAACCACTTAAACATCACCCAACAGTTTTGCGTAAGTCTTCACGTTGTTTTTTTTGCGAGCATTTGCTACAAATGTTTGCTCCTGTAGAGTTAATGACTTACCTTCTTGTGCAAGAGGAATTTATAAAAGCTGGGATAATTTCGCCGAAGCTACAAAGAGCAGGCAACAATTTTCACATCATAAACTAAACAATATGCACCGACAATTCAACAATACAGCCGTCAAGTAGGACATGGCCTTCGCACCGTAATTGCACGCACCACGTCACGGCAAGCAACCCATGCAGGAAGCTAAAAAGGAGACAATCACAGGTTTACAGTGTGGCCAGCTACTGGCAAAAAACTAAACAAAAAAGTTCCCAAAATGTTACTACTGGGCGTACTCAGAGCCCTCTGGAGACCGTTCGAAGCAACGGATTTGGCTGAAACTTGGTGTAGATGTTATGGACACGGGGAAGCGAATGCTCACGAAGAAAACAATTCAAATTTGAAATCTGGCGCTGAAGTCTGGTGAACAACATTCGGGCACCCACTGATCACACTCTCTTATGCTTCTAAAGCTTATTCACGTTGACAGGGTGCATGCTGAACACTCCTGTACCGACATAAACTCAAATTACTGGTTATTGCTACTTCAGCGCCACTTTCAACCTGGTGGTGAAAATTTCAACTACTGGCCACCCATTACATTAATAATCATGCATAAGAAATAATTATTTAAATCGTAACTATGGGGGGGGGGGCATTGTAAAATAAAAACTGAAATGACAAAACTTGACTCAGTAGCAAAGTTTGGTGTTGCCCCCCCCCGCGCTTCTTTATAGTGCCCAAAAGATTAAGAGCTTTTGCCACAAAGAACCGTCACTACTCCACAGTATCGTCCCCCAAATAACTTCACTCCACATAGACTTTTTTTCCATCATTAATTGGGCCTGCAATACAATGGGTTAATGGTCAAACGCTATGAAGTTTGTATTTTTCGTTCATAGATGGCAGCACAAGACTACATAAATTATTTTCGTCGTAAAAGTCATGAGAAGCTAGAATTTTGATAAGCATTTCATGCATTTTGTACACAGTATGTGAAATCTAAAATAGCTTAAATACAAATGCTGCTGGTGAATAATTTTCTAAAAATAATTCTAAATTATCGACTTACTCGTGAAATCATATGAACATTTTCAAGACATAACAAGGCAGATTCCGGCCGAGCTTGCAAACAAATATCTCCATGTTACATTTGATGCTTTTTACGATGTGTTAAACTTCGGCGAAAAGAAAGGAAAACCTGATTTACTGATAGATAACGTCAACGTTTAAGGTAATGCATAATTCCAGTTTTATTTACTGCTGAATAAGCAACTATTACTACTAAAATTTTCACAACATTTACTAAATTAAAGGACAGTTATGTTTACAAACACACTCATCAGTTTGAGTTATTGTTTCAAGTACACTTTGTGCACAGATTGGCTAATCGGGACTGGACATACAGTTTAAAATAGAATCGGAACTAATGTGTGGCTCCACCGGGTATCGAACTAGGAGCCCTTTATTTACAAGCCGACGATGTTACCACTACGCTAGCGGGGAGGCCCCGGAAACTTACTCTCATGAAAATAATTAAGTAACGCCTTATTATACAATGAATGCTGTTGTTTACAACAAGTATTAATTTTTGAATCGGGAGCATGCACACTCAAATTATTCTGTTCTCTTATTAATTACACGTTTAAGTATTACAACAAATGTTCACGCCCGCGAAAAACACCCAATTTGTTCGGTAAACTGCTTACTGCGTGTGCAAATTGCCAACAAGAGTCAAGGGCGCACGCGGGGGGTGGGGGAACTTGACCCCACTGAGAGATCTGTGGAAAGACTTAACATTTAAGCTTACAGTCTATTTTACACTGATTATCTAACTATAAAAAACAGCTTTTTGTCGACAGTTATGCAAATTGTGTATATATAGATCTACAGAATATGAAAATTAAAAAACAAAAGGTATTAGTAGTAGTAATAAAAATAATAGCAATAATAATTAGTTTCTCTGACTCTGACCCCCCCCCCCCCCTGAGAAAAATCCTGCGGACGTCATTGACGAGCAGTACTTGCTTCACGAATGAAACGCGAAGCTACCGGTTTAGTGCCAGGTGGACAGAGTTGGCAACCCTGCTTTGAAACGCCAGCCTGTTTTATGTGCATTGGAGAACCTTCGCGTAGCTACTTATCGCGAACCTCACGTGCTCCGGGTATGACAAACAAGAACAATGCTTTTCGGTGTGAATGTGCAAACAGCTGCTTCAAGGCTGCTGGTGTAGTTAAGTATTCCTGGCGCTCACTTCTTCTCTCCTAAGGCTGACAACCCTTTCCTCTTGTAGGAGATGTTCTATATAACTGAATAGTGGCAAAAGAACACCGGCTGTGCTCCAGTACGCTCGGGCTAAGGTAAGCCTCTTACAAATGTTACAAAGTAGGCTAGAACGTATTTGCCCTCCTTTCGTGTAGACATACTGTTTTCTTAACAGACGTGGATCGTAAGGTTATAGGGGTGCGAGCCATCACTCATGCAACCAGTACATTCTCTGAACCTCACTTCCGCGTAGTTTGAGTTTCAAGTCCACTCTTATTCACATATGGGACTGGACCCACAGTTTAACGTCTCCAGCGGGTATCGAACCTAGGATTGCAACGCGACGACGTCACCACTACGCTATGGGGAGGCCCCATTTCAACGTAGAACACAGTGGATTGCATTTTGTAGACTGCCGTATATACCGGGTGGTCCAAAAGTCTCGGAACGTTCACATATCGTGAGAAATACACATCGGATCGGAAAACGAAGAAATACGTGTGAAATAAGTGAAAGAAAACTATTCAATGATATCATACTTGATTCCCCATCCACGCCCCCTGGGGGGCGGGGGTGGGAAATCAAGTGTCATATCATTGAATAGCTTCCTTTCACTTATTAAACACGTATTTTTTCGTTTTCCGATTCGATGTGTATTTCTCACGATATGTGACGGTTCCGGGACTTCTGGACCACCCGGTATGTTTGTGATTGTCCATCATTTTATCGCCATACATCATCATTCATCATCTTCGCGATTAGCCAAACGTGGCAGAAAATGGTAATTAAAAAAATGAACCAATGACAAAAACTTATGCCAGTTGTAGTATCTTGTGTAAACTTTGGAGGGGGACCAGAACCACCATATTACTCCATCGGGTATCCAACTCAAGACCCCTTGATTACAAGGCAACTACGTCATCACTACACCAACTGAAAGGCCGGTTAACGGCATGTAATAATACATACACTGTCATAGTCATGATTCTAGATATACAGAGCATTCCCTGACATTCGCTACGAGACTCGGCGGCAAGCTGCCCGGCGTCAGCGCTTGTCTTTCCCGGTGAACGGGCCGTGACAGTCGCTAGAGTCGGCTATTAAAATTACAGTTTTCATATTGTGTACTAACCTTGACTACAGAAGGTGTTGAAAATGAAGTCCTTCTGCTGCAACACATTACTGGCATCTCACACGTGCAAGTTCGTCTACTGTAATTCTCGTACAATACTCTCTTTTAACTCACCGATGGTGTGCGGATTGTCTTTGTATACTTTATTTCCCCATTTTTCTTTCCACTTTTATTCAGAACTGACCCTGTTACTCTAAACGTTTTTACGAGATTTAATATAAGCGACTGTCGCGGACCCGTTAACCGGGAAAGACAAGCACTGATGCCGTGCCGCTTGCCGCCGAGTCTCGTAGCGAATGTCAGGGAATGCTCTGTAGGTGGGCGACAATGTCTTCAACGTGGGGAATGTAAACTTCAGGGAGGAGGTGCCCCCTCTCTTTCTATCACACTGAGTATAGTCCACGGATTTACTACCTTACCGTCCAAGAACTAAAGAAAGCCGCCGCCACGAACGTGGGTGGGGATAAACAGCGGGCGAGTTGTTTTCGTCCAATCATACTCAACCTTCAGCCAATTGGCGCAGCTGTCATTCTGCTCGTCTACTCCACGTGGAGTCTCAGTCACATGACTGCGGATACGCTGTTGCCGTACTTTGCAACTTCAATGTGGAGATCGTGGGAGGAACAGGTGGCGTAGAGTAGATGTGTGGCAACACTGTGCGTTGAATGTGATTGTTGCAGCTGGTGGGCGCGTTCCCTGCACTTCAAAGCCAGCCGGTCGTTAATGTCGCTAGCGCGTCGACTATACATCTTATGTGAATACAGAATAGAACGGTATTTAATTATAGTGAGCCTTTACAGCTAAACATACCTTTCGATAATAATTCATTTTTCTTATCCCCTCCTTCTGTTTACCTTCTATATATATATATATTGTTTATTAGGACAACTATCACTTTATATCTTCCGCTTTCAAACCCCCTTCCCTCGTTCATTTTCACTCTCCCCTATCAACTTCTCTGCGTTCTTCAACCAGAAATTTCGCAGATTCCTTATTTCTTCTTCGCTCTTATCTCCTCTACTACCCCTTTGTAATCATCTTCTTACGTCAGGATGCGCACAGCCGCCATGTTTGTGGCCAATTTTATTTGTCGTGTGCAGGGAAATATCCACCACGTAGTGTTCGTTACATCTTCACCAACGGCACGTTTGTTGTTAGTATCTCCCGCCAGCCGGTTACAAGAACTGGCCTCAATCATGGCTGCTCGAAGCCACAATGCAACAGTTTGTGACCAGGAGCGTATATTCTAGGCTAGCTGGACGATCTGCGAAGCCTGAAGTCTATAGAATAAAATACAGGGGAAAAATCGATCAGAAATTGTAAATAATTTTTTCATATCAGTGAGACGATGATGGTGATTCTCGAGTTGGCAACCTGATTTCTTGCGAGTTGGCAACCTGATTTCTTGCTAGTTGGCAACCTGATTTCTTGCTAGTTGGCAACCTGATTTCTTGCTAGTTGGCAACCTCATTTCTTGCGAGTTGGCAACCTCATTTCTTGCGAGTTGGCAACCTCATTTCTTGCGAGTTGGCAACCTCATTTCTTGCGAGTTGGCAACCTGATTCCTTGAGAGTTGGCAACCTGATTCCTTGAGAGTTGGCAACCTGATTCCTTGTGAGTTGGCAACCTGATTTCTTATGAGTTGGCAACCTGATTTCTTCGGAGTTGGTAAACTTATTTCTATTCATAGCCTAGGAACATGTGACATAGCCCAGACAGACTCTGTATACGCCACTGTTTGTGACGTAGATGAAACACACCTGTATAACAAAAGAAGCTAGCGATTGTGGTTCGATATCTTCCACGTATAGTTCCAGGAAAAAAGGGTGATTTCATAACCCTGGCAGTTTCAGGTGTTCAACGAAAGATAACTCCGTAATTTGGCGCGAACAGTTCCCAGAAATTTTCACTCCCACTCGCTGTCACAATATGCCAAGTGTTGCGAAGGCCGATTACGTAACGGAAGGATTAGCGTGCTTTTATTTCGGGAAAGCAAAATGCATTCTTACCTGGAGAGCGAGTGTGAAGCTTGGAAGATTCGTCGAACACGTTGAACAGAGGCGTCTCGTGAACGCATTCGTCAATGTGAAAAAAAGGACAGCTTGCTCTGCGACGACATTCATGAGCGTTTCTATATTCTGATTTCTTAATATAGGAGAAGTATTTATTTTACACGAGAGCGCTCAACTAAGCTTATATTACATTTGGATCTGAAGTGAAAGAAAGTAATAATTCTTTTCCCACAATTGATGCATGCGTCACTTCAGATCCAAGAAATGTAATATAAGCTTAGTTGAGCGCTCTCGTGTAAAATAAATACTTCTCCTATATGAAGAAATTAGAATGTAGAAACGCTCATGAATGTCGTCGCGGAGCAAGCTGTCCTTTTTCTCACAATTGACGCATGCTCAGCATGCGTTCACGAGACGCCTCTGCATTGTGTCTTTTATCTTGAAAACTGTTTTGGCTTTCTTCCAATAGTTTCACACATAGGCGTGCGCACGGTGGGGCAGTTGCCCCTCCAAATACTCTCACATAGAAATTTAGTGTAGAGAAATCTTATTAACGTTACTAAAAAATATCATTCTCTTTAAAAAAATAAAGTATTTTCAAGCCAACGAAAGTTCCAAGCAACTACGTCGGGTTTATTTCCTATGTAATTGGAATCTCACTTCGTTCTCCAGCAAATTACTTGTTTTAAGAGTCGTGCATTTTATTCGTTAGCCTAGTGGTGTTACACCTATGTGGTTGCAGAATAAATTGGTCACACACTGGAAATGAATAAATTATATGTAGTTGTTTTCAATCTGCTATACAAAATAATGTTTAAATCAGTGGCGTGCGGTGACCATTTAGATAGCCGAAGCACTGAATATATGATTTTTAAGTAAACAATAGCAAATCAAGGGAAAAGCTTGCCTTGATAAAAATCACAGCTGGTAATAGTTCATTTCATTTTTACGCTGGTCATCAAGCGCAGTTTCTATTCTGTTTTCCCCAAAAGCAGCTATAGCTAGAGACAGTCCGTGCTCAGCTATTGACTTCACGAAATGTCCCAAATGCATGTACCCAGTTTTGGTCCAAGAAGTATTTCTATCCTTTCCAAACAACAGACAATACCAGCAAAACACCGCATTTAGCTCAGCGCTACCGGCTAACCAGTCACATTTGGTATACATATTACACTGAAAATGTCTAGTGAATTTCCTGGTCTTTTGAACCAAGTCCGGTAGTTCTGGTTTTGGCCGTCCATTTTTAATTATCTCATTTTTTTCTGAGAAAGAACGGGCAGAAAACGGCTTGGACAAAAGCTCTTTTATAGTACACATTGTTCTATATTACTAGATACTAACATATTTTCATATACATTCGGCAAACCAAACCCGTAAACTGAAGAAAACCGAAAACAATACGAGTTGAAACACTCTTGAACTCCCTGTCCGATGCTGGCTTCGGTTGCAGAACAAATACACTCACACGGCCCGTGACCTTGAGGTGCGCGCGCAACTGTCTGCCACTGCTTAACCGATGCGAGAGGAAGATTGCTTCGGCTCAACCTCACTGCAGCCCTGCAGTGACTGATATTTGTTCTATGTGTAGCGAAGAAATGTGACGGTTTTACCTAGATATTATTGAATAATAGTGTGATTATAATGACATAATATATTGTTACATTATTGCATATTGTATTCCGAAGCAATGCTTCGGTAGCTTACCTTGTATGCACGCCACTGGTTTTATATCGTTTTTTCTTCGGTTTTGCTTTTACTAGTGCAATTTTTATTCTGCCGTCGAACAACGTCAACCACACAAAAGGAGACCAGCAGTGAATTTTTATATTTAAGTATCTAAGTATTCATACACCACAAAATACAGTATTAATATTTATTAAAGGCCCAGGAGTACACAGATTAGTCAGCTTCCGGTGTGAATTTGTTGATAGACCAAACTCAGTTCTTAGAGGTTATTTCACAGAGTACTTACGTCTTCGATGTAACTATACGACGCACGGTTTTAGAAGCGATATCGGGCGGACTTACGGAGAGCGTGTCCTTGGCGACCAGCCAATAGCAGGAGTGCAACGTTGTTGTACAGTTAGGAAACTGCGACGAGCAAGTTAAGCGCCGTGTTCTGTATTTTTTTTTTGCGCGCAAGAAGTTCTTTATAAAACTTGCCACTTTAAGGTTCATCATTGCATGGGACACGACATTATGAACCTGACTGTCCAAGTCCCATGCATTTCCGTCGCCTACAGCCGGAGATATCGTTTCTCGAAGAAACAAGGGAAACAGCGCGTCTCTACACACACACAATGACCCTTCGTTTTCCTTCAGTGTTTCGTCTGTTTTGTTTTTTTATTTGCCACCTTGTTATGAACTCCGCTGAGTTGTGTCTTGGTAAAGCTATGGGTGTCAAATTCGGCTGAATATGAACAATGGTCCTTCATTGTCGTGGGCGTTTACGAACATTGTGAGTCTGAGTCACTTTCAGTTCAGCGTTTTCGTAACAAGGACGTGTAAGATAATTGTTTATTTTAATTCGCTTTTCTGCTACCTTTGTCTAATCGCAAAGATGAGGATGGATGATTATATGATGAAATTGATGAAGGGACACTTACAAACGCCTATGACCGAGCCGGGACCCCTGGCGTCGTAGCGCGCTGTGAAGTCCAGCCCTTATGTTCGATAGTTATGCAATAGTGTGTGTTCCGCGAGTGTTACTTAATAATTTCGCGCCGGCCCCCATGGTGGATTGATTTGCATATCGCGCTACGACGCCAGGGATCCCGGGTTCAAATCCCGACCTGGACATGGATTTTGTGAATGTCCATCCATCAATTTCATCATATCATCACTCATTCACATCTTCGCAATTAGCCGAAAGTGACAGAAAAGTTAAATAAAATAAAGTAAATCAAATCAAATTAATAACGTCGCTCTCGAAACCTATTACAAGTAGTACAGGCACCAAGGGTAAAATATTACGTTCCCAAGACAGAAATCTAGTGTATTCTTGCTTCAAGGAATTGGCGTCGGAAGAAGTGCGTGCTGAAACAATGTTTTCTCCGAGTCGAGAACTTACGGCTAAAGCGTGTGCTGTCTGTGTGCATACTGTGTTGCGTATTATAAATCAGGTTAACGTATCTACCACAGAAATCGGTGAACCCCTATTCAGATCTTCTTGGAAACATGCCAGAAAACAGAGACGAGAGTGATGATGATGATGGTCTTGCAGTTCCTCTATAATAAATACCTTCAAACTTCTTTCAGGTACGAGTTTCCCTTATATGGTGCAGTGATATGATATAATCCCGTGTAGAATTCTTTACTATATATATATATTTCATTGTACTCAAATATCACGTGCATGCATTATATATAAAAAGCCGAATATTGGACACGGCGAAATCTCTGCGGTTCTTTCCGCTAGCAGTTGGTTTGGCAGCAGCGCGACAGCACTGGCTGCGTATTGGCTGAACTCATGTTCCTTCTAAAAGCGTACGCCGTATACTTCGGTATTTACTTCACTTGGCGATAAACACGCTGAAAAACACTAACGTTGAACACTTAGGGGGAGTTGGGGGAAAAGCACAAATCTTGCTGATACCGAGTTCGACGTCTTCAATCTTCTAATCCTCCTGCCGTTGGTTCATAATAAACATGTAGCCTCTCTTCTTTAGTAACCTTTTCTCAGGTTCTCGTAGAGATACTGCACAGGCCGATAGTTCACTCACAGTTCGTTCCTTAGACACTATATCTCTTTCCGGCTGAGATCATGGCCGTTAGTTCAATTACAGTTTTTCACAGCCCGCGAAACCAATAACCAACGTAACACGGATCCTAACCGTATCAATGCTTGACTCGGACTGTCTTCTCTGCAACGCACATCAACCGTTCCCCAGAAAAGACGTTAACGTCTCTTGCCGCCCTTTTTTCCCCAGCGAGGGCGGGTCAACTTTATAAGGGGTGCGTCAAGATCGGTTACAGTCTGAACCACAGAGAAGGAAAATAATGGGGGAGGGGAACAGAGAACTTCTGAGCCATGGAAGTTGCAGTTCTTCTAATAGGGTGATTTTCGGTGGGTCCGAACACACACTATATACGCCCCTGTTTAGTAGCCATCAATACAATAAAGAAGAGATGGAATGAGGTATTTCTTTCTCAGACTGAACTCTCATCAGGGTCTTTTGCCCCCCTTAATCAGAGGATCTGCGCACGCATATGTTTTCACACACTTTGCCACTGCAAGGGCCGCCGTTGTATCGTCTCAAGTCATACACAAACGTCAAATTAAGTTTCGTCAAACGTGCAATCACCATTCCAGAACCGATACAGAGTTCTCGTAAACTACGTAAGAACAGGTATTCTAGTTCACCAGGGACTAAGACTATTTAATAGTGTGGTGATCAGAGAAGTGTAGAACAAAAATAAAACAATAGTGTGTCAACTTGCTTAAGATCTCATGTTAAAGTTGCAAGTAGACTCACAGAGAGTATTTTCTATATTGCATAATAATAATAATTATTATTATTTTATATGAATCCATATAAGATGTTAATTTGTGTATTCACAATATTAATTTTAAGTCCATCACAATTCGTTATACGCATATACGAGGTGAGTATATTAAATAAAAACCGGATTCCATTTTCATATCTCAGTGCTCGAGATGGGAATTTTCACGAAACGCTTGACTTTCGTTAACATCCTGTTGTCTCTTCCTGTTTGCCATTACAACGGAACGGGAAGGTTCCAGTTATTCACGAACTGGAACGGAATAATGCTTAGATGAAATTGATGAAGAAAGAATACACATACTTAAGCCGGTACTCGAACCTGGGACGTGACGTGATCGGGAATCCAACACAACGCTCAACTGATTGCGATCACTGTACACCTACTAATCGCTGGTGAGTTTCAGGTAGGCCAATGCGTTATCCAGCATCTAAAACTTATCGACAGTGTATACCCCGTCGAGCTGCCGCAACAGATTCTTCTGCACGACAGCGCGCGAGCACACAACGCCGTTTGCTTCATCCTATATGTGGCGCAAGCGCACTGGGGAGTTGATATATCTACCGGATTTAGCATGGGCTTTTCTTCATCCTGGAATTAATGTTCAATTACTTTCTTACCACCAATCCACCACCTCGGCTAAGAGGCCTGATCTCCCAAAACCTTATATACGAGGGCCATCCAAAAAATGGGAACGTTTGGGTGTAAACACAAACGACAAATCATGCGCAAGAAAAAATTATGGCACCTTACTATACTTTGACACATACTCGCCACACCCATTTAAGCTACAATGACGTTATCAACAAACTGGTGTCACGCTATGGTAAGTGTTTTAATGGGTACGGTCCATTCTGGATAACCCTCATATACCGTAATCCTCTTCACAATGTGGATCATTATGAAAACATGATAAATTAGCTAATTATGCATGCATTGACAAAAACATTGTAATAAAACTTTGCCTACCTGGTCTTCCAGCTCAGAGACGGAGTCTGACGCCGAACCCCCGGAGTCGCTCATGAGGGACTGGTCATCCAGGGTGGTCGTTGCTTGGCTCACGTCTGCCGCTCGGTCCTCCTGCAAGAAGAGAACAGCAACCTGAGAACACTCCGCCACTGGGTGCCACAGCAGTACAGGGACAAAGCTGGTAACTTTACAAGTATGTTCTTTATGGGCAGTATACCGTTAGTGGATCAGGGTGATCTTGAAATAGGAACACAAGCATTTCTTCTTTTCCAAGAGAAAACACATTGTTGAAAACGTACTGTGCAGAAAGGTAGCACCATACTCTTCAATAACACAACGACATAGCAAAACTGGAATGCCAACAATGTGACAACAAAAGGGTACCTGCAAGAATAGTTAAAGAATTAAGTTTCTACTGCTGGTTCATGTGAATTACGATATGGCCTCCTTGCTAACCGGATATAAACCACACTTTGCTCTGTGGCTACATGGGAAGGTGGGAGCATCATGTAATCCCGCTGAAAATACATCAGACCTTCGTAAACCAATTTCTGACAATTCCATCTTTCATTATTCTGAGCAGATCTTGCGCTCATAAACAAATATTTAGAAAACTACAAGTGTAATTGTGTTTTTCTTTTTATTATACGTAAACTTTTCATCTCCCTGGCAGCTTTCAGACCGAAGCGACACGCGACACAGGTCGCTTGGGAATGAATCAATCAACACTTCACACGACAAGCCTCACAAACTTGCGTTCGATTGGCGAAATTCTCAAGCGACATACGACACGTGTCGCTTTGGTGTGAAATCTCCCTCAACGAACAAAGAAGCGCATTTACATCTTATCAAGACGTCTCCGATACAGAGGAATTGAGAAGGGGCAAAAGCCTTGATGAAAGTTCAGTTGGGAAAGAAAAACTTGAGTTTCATTGCATTGATGGCTCATATATACAAATTTTTGCAAAATGAAAACGTTGATTGATTTCATATGGCACAGAAAATTTCATTGGGAGCTATGGCATTCTCTTTTAGTGGGTTTTTTTTTTTTCGGTCGTTTGGAGCTCAGGCCCAAGTCCTGCCATCCCCTAGCCACGCCTCTGAACTTGACAAGGTTGTAAAAAAGCAGATATTGCGAGCAAAGCGAGCAAGAAAGTTATACGTAATATATTTTTATTTGTATAAAATTTGATATGGAGGGGGCAACTTCCCCTTTGTGCCACCCTGCAGGTGCTCTTGTCCACCTGGAAGAAATGATGCAAAAAAAAAAAAAAAACGTGAAAAATAATTCCATCTTGAGTATCCTTATGTCCTGCTACTATTAGTTCTTTCACCTCAATGTTTGCCCCCTAGCATTGATTTCCATCCAAGGTTGGGGAGGGACAATGCTTATTGACACCCCTGTGGTTGCGCCACTTCACCCACTTCCCCCGTAGTTGCTTTGAACTTTAATCGGCTTGAAAATACTTTATTTTCTTAAAGAGTATAATATAGTTTAATATTAAGATTCCTCTACACTAAATTTCTAGGTGAAAGTATAATAATGTATGTACGTCTGGAAGGGGGAACAACGATGGCCACACATCCCCCTTAGTAACCGAATGTCAACTTAGAAGTATATATTTCACATGTATAATTTGATTTCAGTCATAGTAATTCACATTAATGCGATAATTTCAAATTCAAGTGGTGTCTTTTGAGGAGGCAACACTATTATTGCGGTAATATACCCCACGCTTATATATACACCTTGCTTGTTCCCCCGTGCGCACGCCTATGGCTATTCCAATATTCGCCTCTATAAATTCGTTGCCGATTTCATTGTCTTTAACTTGCATCAAGATCTTGTAGTTTTGAAACACCAGTAGCACGTGGAGTTTCCTCAGGATGGACGAGACATGAACAGTTTTTGTAGATTTATCGCAACTCTCATCTTCAGGGATTGAAGACATCTAGACACAAATCCTTGAAAATGAGTATACGTTAACTAACAAAAACCTGAAAAACTATGTAAATTAAGAAATCCTGATAACATTTCTTCACCATACGCGACTAGGAAAGTAATCAGGAATTGAATATTTTTAGATCGTCAGCGTATAAAAAGACACCCATATGTACTGATCTAACTCTACGAGCGGGGAGTGAACTTTTCACTTTTGAGCCTCACATGGAAGGAATATTGGTAGGTAGTTAAAATTTTGGAGGATGTAAGGTTTGAGTATTAGAACACTCTGTGCGAACCTTTATGAAATTCACTTGTTTTCTTCTATTTTTTGTCGGGTTGAAAATAAATGAAGTGTCAGAGTGGCTGACAGGGCCGTGATTCGGTACCTCAGTCGGAAAGGCCTCACTGCACAGGCTGCTTTGGTCGAGTGTGGCTTCACCGCACTTCCCCATCCACCTTATTGCCCCGACCTGGCCCCGTCAGATTTTCACTTTTCCCTGTCACTTCCACACGGACGAAGGCGGTTATTCAGTGGTGCGAGACTCAGGACAAATCATTCTACCAGATGACTGTAAACAAATTGCAGCACAGAATGCATAAGTGCATTGATCTAGGGGGTGAGAAGAGAGATTATGTAGAGAAATCATAATGAGAAACTGTAACTCAAACACCCCTTCCTTATGAGGCTCAAAACTTTTCACTCTCCCCTCGTATGCTTGATTCTCAATACACTGGTCGTCGAATGCTATCGCACATTATGGTCATCCTGTACATCCAGACAAATTAGATGGGCAGCAAAACTTGTGCTTCAACGTATCAGAAAACTTCGTAATGGGAGGATATTATTTTTTTATCCTCATTTCACGCTCCGATAGAGCAACTCGTACCGTTAATTTCCCCCCGCTCTTAATCCAACTGCGAAATCTAACTTGCTGTGGATCGTTTAGCTTGGTAATAATCCCATTGCGTTTGCGGTCACCCGTGGAGACTCGCTTCCACATGTCTTTGTAAAGAGCCCCAGAACAATTGGGCGCCATATTGCAGGCCACTGCAGTCGCCAGTTTATCACGCTGTTTCACATTGGAGGAACATTACGCCCAAAACTGGGCAGCAACTTGAAATGAGCATCGACAGGCTAATTTCACGTTCCTTGATTGGAACTTCGAAGGAGTGAATGGGTTGATTTATTCCACTTTTCTTCCACTTTTGGCTAATCGTGAAGATAGGGATGAGTGATGATATGATGAAACTTATGAACAAAGAACACAGGCGGGGATTCGAACCCGGAGAGTATGAATGGTGATCAGGTGGATAAAGGGACGATCACAAACATCTATGGACGACAAAATATAAACATCATAGAAAATTATACACGCCAGTACCTCGTTAGTCTGCAGAGTGCAATTGGAGCTTCGAACAAGAATATGGTTTCCACATTAAGAGTGGTATAATATAACCAATCGTAGAAGCTTACATCACTATAATATTGGTTGCTAAAAAAAGGTACATTCCTAGATATGAGTGTCGAAAGGGGGGGTTCGACCAGATCTGCTCCCCCCTCCCCGAAAATTGGCAACGTCCATACAAAAAAAGGTAAAGTGTTCCCCTGTGCTTAGCACCACGCCATGAAGGCGTATAGGGGGTGTGGGGGTAACGCCCCACACTTTCTTGATCCGGTCGTGAGTGGGGTGATGTGATCAGCATCACGCCGCTGACCGCCTTTACCCCCCAGGGTTTCCTCCAGGTACCCATGTTATTAGACGCTGGGTGGACGCCGGGGCCGCTTCCATCGTTAGAAAAGTTCCCGGATTTGAACCAGCCGGGGATCGAACCCGGGACCTTGAGCATGGTAGTCAGACGCGTTACCGACTGAGCCACCGCGGCCACCGTCCATACAAAAAAGCAGAAAGCTTTCTACTTCAGTTAGCATTCGAAGAGAAGAAATAATAATAATAATAATAATAATAATAATAATAATAATAATAATAATAATAATAATAATAATAATAATAATAATAATAATAATAAACTGCGATAGATCGTAAAAATTGAGTGTAATACAAGAACCAGCTTATGTTTCGATATTTTACTATTTAATACAAATATTAAACTTTTCAAAATTCCAAAAATTAAGAGTTTTATGTGAGAACATTAATGTTACGTGTAAGAGTCTCTTTAAAGATTATTCTTGCAAAAATGTAATAACAAAATGAAATAACTATGCATTTTAGTGCACTAATTGCATGAAATATAAAAAAATATAATTAAAAAAGCAGTTGTGCTGGCTGGTGGACCGACTAGAAAAATCTTGCCAAGAATACAACAATAATAATAAGAAATATGGATTAAAATTTGTATCTCAATTTGAAGCTCAAATGCAGAAAGTCTTAGGAAATCCAGACCGGAAAGGGGGGAGGTTAACCCCACATGTCAGTATCATTTGGATTGCTAAGGTAAGGCAGGTAAAGTTCCGCGAGCATATAGCAACATGCCATAAGGCGTGTATAGGGAGATGTGGGGATAGAAGTCCACACATTCCTCGTTCTCGCCATTCTGGAGATGATGTGAGCAGCACCACGCTCTGGCCTCCTTTACCTAGGGTTGCTCCCAGGTACCCATTTGTTTGAGGCTGGGTGAGCCACAGAGTCACTTTATGCGGGGACAAGGTCGTTAAAATTCCGACCTCAGATCACCCACCTCGGGATTCGAACCAGGATCCCCCGCGTGCTCACTTCATCCGTGTGTGTTTCCCAAAATGTTTTTTTTTTCTTTGCAATGAACGACTCTCATCTGTCTATACTTTCTGGGAGCAACCATGGGATATAAAGGCGGCCGGAGCGTGGTGCTGACCACATCATCCCCTAAATGTGCCTTCATGGCACTGTGCTACATGCACGGGAACTTACTTTTACCAACAAGCAAAACGTACGAGTTGTGCAACATATGTACTACAGGGTGTGTCAAAAGTCAGGTTGCACAGGGATTTATAGCATACACCTTGAACGCTACGTTTCCAGTTCTCCAGAACCCTTTGCAGAACGTCAGGCATCATCATGTCTGCGCTTTGCACAATGCATTCCTTCAGATCAACTCATATCAGGTCTGGAGACCGAGGTGGCCACTCAACGGGACCAATCCATGCATCAGGAAACTTCATTCACGGATAATTAACCTGCAGTGAGGAGGGGCACCGTCTTGTTGAAACTTCCTATGTTAGCTGGCTTTTGACACCCTGCAGAAGCTCAACCAGAATCGATGCAGTAGTTTTACTCTTGTCTTTTCATGCAGCGAAGTGCACGCTCAAACAAACCTAAAGCGAGTGCGATATAGCGTTCAAAAACACCAATAAAGCAACGTTTTAATTAAACAATTAGCAATCTTCTGTTGTATTCCTTCGTACTACTCTTTTTGTGCCTAGCAATGATATCACAAAGGGTACGATATCGTTTCCCGTTCGCAGAAATCCTTTTGTTCGGTCTCTGAAAAACAACAATGTGAGCATTCAGCGGCGGGTCTAGGCCTCCCCATTCCCCCCAGACACGGCGCATGAAACACGAGACGGCACTTTTAATTAAGACCGCAACGATTCTCGTTGTATTTTGCCATCAGCGTAATTACTCAAACACCGTTCGATCGATACAGCGTGAGGCAATTGAACTTTTGCTGGATAAACTAAACGCAGGGCCATGAAAATAGGCGTCTGGGCAGAATTGCGCTGTTGCCACATACGGGAAAAGCAAAGCGAGAGCGGGACAAAAGTTGCTGGTTCCCTCGCACTATGTGGCAACGTTGCCTAGTTCGAGCGTCACACGGACTTCTCTCCCTGACCTTTCGAGCAAATACTGTCAGCTTGTATAGCTACGTTAACGACCGGCTGGCTTTGAAGTCCACGGAGCGCGCCCACCAGCTGCAACAATCACATTCAACGCATAGTGTTGCCACACATCTACTCTACGCCACCTTGTCCCTCCGACTTCCCACGGTCTCCACATTGAAGTTGCAAAGTACGGCAACAGCGTATCCGCAGTCATGTGACTGAGACTCCACGTGGAGTAGACGAGCAGAATGACAGCTGCGCCCATTGGCTCATGGGCTTCACGTGGAGTAGACGAGTAGAATGACAGCTGCTCCCATTGGCTCAAGGGCTTCACGTGGAGTAGACGAACAGAATGACAGCTGCTCCCATTGGCTCATGGGCTTCACGTGGAGTAGACGAGTAGAATGACAGCTGCTCCCATTGGCTCAAGGGCTTCACGTGGAGTAGACGAACAGAATGACAGCTGCTCCCATTGGCTCAAGGGCTTCACGTGGAGTAGACGAACAGAATGACAGCTGCTCCCATTGGCTCAAGGGCTTCACGTGGAGTAGACGAACAGAATGACAGCTGCTCCCATTGGCTCATGGGCTTCACGTGGAGTAGACGAACAGAATGACAGCTGCTCCCATTGGCTCAAGGGCTTCACGTGGAGTAGACGAACAGAATGACAGCTGCTCCCATTGGCTCATGGGCTTCACGTGGAGTAGACGAACAGAATGACAGCTGCTCCCATTGGCTCAAGGGCTTCACGTGGAGTAGACGAACAGAATGACAGCTGCTCCCATTGGCTCATGGGCTTCACGTGGAGTAGACGAACAGAATGACAGCTGCTCCCATTGGCTCAAGGGCTTCACGTGGAGTAGACGAACAGAATGACAGCTGCTCCCATTGGCTCATGGGCTTCACGTGGAGTAGACGAACAGAATGACAGCTGCTCCCATTGGCTCAAGGGCTTCACGTGGAGTAGACGAGCAGAATGACAGCTGCGCCCATTGATTGAAGGTTGAGTATGATTGGACGAAAACAACTCACCCACTGTTTATCCCCACCCACGTTCGTAGCGGCATCTCGCTTCAGATCTTCCACGTTAACCAAGTAAACGTGCCGACTTTATCCATGGATTACAAAGACCAGCTCTACAACGAGATCTTTCATTCCTTTAAACCTCCGAACACAAGGGGTTGTGCTCCGACGTGGCAACAGCGCCAACTTCAGCCACCCGCCTAATTTCATGGCCGTGCGTTTAATATCGCAACGTGCAGTGTTAGAAATAATTAAAACGTTAACCTTAAAAATAATTCATACAAAAAGTTGTATCTTTGTGTTACCAGTACTTCGAAATCAAGTAAGCCAGTTGAGAGGGTTAAGGATCCATGTCAGTGCTGAATTCCTACACTGTTCCGGGAATATAAGGAGCAAGGGAAGGAAGCGGGTGGACGGGGCAAATCAGTATGCGCTGCTGCCACGTTTTCCCATCCATGCACTCCCTTTCCCTCTAATGCGTTCATTGGTGGAGCTCTCTCGAGTCAACACTTTCGCAGAAGCGTTTTCGTTCGTTTGCGCCAGAGTTTCCCGGGACAGACTTTAGTTAAGAATCTTGGACCTGCAAACCTATTCAACACCTACGAAGAATATAAAGTACAGTAACACCTCGTTAATCCGAACTAATAGGGGGATAAGTTGACAGGTTTAAAGAAAAGCCGGATTAACTGAAATAACCTAAAATAACAGTAGAAAGTGCATTAAAACTCCGTTCATAATAACAAAACACATTTATTATGGTGTATTTAAAGGGCATAGGCCTAAATACACTACAATACAAAGTCTGCGGGAAACAGAATTTCATCAGTGGTTGACTGCCTTTTCTTTGGGAAGCTCTCTTGTTGACTTCTAGCCACATTTAAAACCTTGCATTCTGCCTTTTTTTGGGGGGGGGGGCTTTTGTCTGTCCGGCTTAACGAGGTTTTACTGTAATTCAAAAAACAATGTTTAAAGTTCAATTTATCAACAGAAAGGCTAATCTGGGATCCGAATCACTACATGCCTCCAATGGGAATCGAACCTGGGACCATGCGAATTCAAGGCGACACGTTACCACTACGCTATCAGGAAAGTTTAGAGAGCAATACTGAAAAATATAATGAGGAATGATAACCCCATTAAGCCTTGTTTCCATGGTAACCAAAAACTCAATATCCTGACCAAGGCAGAATTCATTTAATTTTAAAACATACACCAACATTTGGTACAGAGTCTGAAGAAGACCTTGCTAGAAGTTTGAACCGTAACGTTTAGTTGTATGTTTTAAAATAAAATAAATTCTGCCTTGGTCAGCATATTGAGTTTTTGATAAGGAGCGATTATACAACCGTCGATCTTCAAACTGCAGTCAGTGTAGAGGGCATTGTGATACATTAGGCTGGGTTCTGTTGCATGCGCCGAATTTGTTGGGCCACGTAACCCGCGTAAGTACTACACACAAACAAGTATTTTGTACAGTGCGACCCATGAGTATTACTGTGCAAATTGTCCATCACCAGAGCTTCAAGAATTAAAAGAAAACTCAAAACAAGCTGTTGACAACTTCTGCACCAGCATACATAAATATTCATCGCTTAAAAACACATAGGACGTAAGAAATACGTTAATAAAAATAGTCAAGGACGGTAATACTCATGGATCCCACTGTACAAGAGTATCGAAGAGGATTTATTTCAAATTAGGTCCACGATACAGCATTGTACAGCCAACGGAAAAGATAATAGTAGGCAAATTGTCCATCCCTGGGTGCGAAATCATTGAAAACTGGTGGGGGAAAAGTTCTTGATCTACAAACCCGCCTCCCCCACAAACATGTGTAAATTATACGATATACATATTTGTAATGTTATTAAAAGTAAAAATAAATTACCCAATTAAAAATATATTATTATTATTAATTACACAAAGGAAATTACTTTGTTACTTTTATACATATCAGATATTGTATAGCAGATAATTCCTTTACTGACTGGTTAAAGATGTTAATAAATTATGAAATAGTTGAAGTGGTTTTATTATGGGTAAGTTTTTGTTTTGTTTTTGCTTTATGTTAACATAAATCAATTAGATTTCATAGTTATTATTGTTTTGCATTCTTGTTGTACTTTTATTGTGCATAATGATGTAGATTTGTTAATGATCTCTTGAGAGAGAAAAAGATACTACACTAACTTGTGTAGGTTTTCGATATTATTCTTAGTACAGTATATTTGAAATTAAAAGTAGTTGCTTATCTTTTGTTTGTTATAACAAAAACTCCCCCCCGCAATTTTTTGTTGGGAGGATTTTTGAGGCCCCCAGAATTTCGCACCCTGGTCCGTCCCCAACTCCTTTGTTTTCTTATCATACTTCCTGTGTCATTTTAAAATGTGAAATTCTGTTAATGTGGAGCAGATGTTGCCCTCTGCTTATTACAGACGCTTTTATTTCAATTTATGATAATCACATTGTGGAAAACAGACAATTAAAGATGGTGATGGACAATTCGCATACTATTTTTTATGCCGTTGGGTGTACCAATATATAAACAGTCTCGTATATGGTAAATTATCATCTAGAGATATAACATGAACATAAAAGTTAAGCATTTTGACATTCGTGTGTATTTTGTAAAATATGAAAAATTGCTCATTGGATTAATGTTTTTTTTTTTTTTTTTTTTGTTATTTTCAGGTTGGAAGTGTCGAAAGCCTGTATGGAGGAGAGAACACAAACTGAGCACGCGTGCTAAATGCACATCTCTTTAATTGTCGGAATTCAAGCTCATTGTTGTTATTACTGAAAACTCATGTTATACATTAACTAGAAATAAACCTTGTAATATGTGTCAATATCTAATTTAGACATTAAGAGCTACAGACAAATATGGAAATAAACTATTATTTAAGTTGTTTGTAATCATTTTTTCGGCTCCCCACGGACAAGGGCACAGTACATTATCTTCGGGAGTAAGTTTTCACTGAACTTACTTTATTAATGGTGCACAAATACATTGTGAAAGCTTATGGTGGATGGAATGTTTGTGCAGTGCACTGTTTACTCTGGTGAAGGGAGATTGGGTTGAACGGTATTTCTTCTTTTTAAATATCACTACGATCTTCCTATTTTGATAATAAGCAAAAGTTTCTAATATTACAAGTAAAATGAATACTTTAAAAGTCCCAATAAAAATTACAGGCCAGCTGAAATTACACGAGCTATTACTTAAGAAATGACCTCAAGGCTGCAACACTGATCAAGTGAGCTTCTGCTTCAAAACGCCATTTTTGTTATTTTAAAGATGGCGCCTAATCTACACACTTGCACCAGTGAAGTGGAGTGGTTTCTTACCCTCTGTTGGTCTAAAATTTACAGAAATTTCTCGGCAAATGAAAATTCAGTATCTTTGCATGCTTACCACACCAGCAAATTTACTAATAGAGGGGAAAGTTCGACAATGGCCTCAGTTCGCAGGCAGATGGGTGGAAAGGCCTTTGCAGTGGCTCATAAGTGACTGCACGTGGACACCAAAGACTTATTCTTCTTAAGAACAGTGGCGTCGCGTGCGGTTCGCATACGAGTGTTCACAATAATGTTTTTGTACTGAATGCAGATATACCCCTCTCCTTTCTAACTTCATCTTCAATTGAAAAAGTGAGAATAACAGTTCAATTTACTTTCAACAATTTCCCCCAAAATCACGCTATATTTGAAGTAATACAAGAAGGACCTAGGAGAAATTCTCTCCCCAATAAAATCCGCCAGGTTTAGTGAATTGTTGCTAAAGTTTGCAACTATGTAGCACAAACCTTTTCGATTCCCCCTAGACATGCGTTCTATATGCTGCACTCTGGTGGCGAATGTAAGAAGTATTGCCGCTTGTATCAGTGTTCGCAGAACGAAGTGAACACCTTCGGGGTATAGTGGCCAACAGCCCCTTAGCTGTCAGCTCTATGCAACACGCACAGCAATTGTGTTCAACGCCCTCCGTGGAACACCGTGGGAGTCAGTGTTACCAACTATCTCAAAAAGTTATCAGACGTGGAAGAAGTTTTGTCAGAGTAAATTGTGTGTATATACCCGTACATCAAACCGTATTTTTTCGAATAAATATACGTATATGTGTGTGCATTTAATATGTACGTAATTTAAGACATATACACGGGTGTTCACATGCTCATGCGAACATTATCAGGCGACGCACCTGCTTAAGATATACAGGCACTAACTCAAAGTTGAATATATATGTTGATGAGGAATAGGTCTGTGCTAAAATGAACCAACCTGTGCCACCCTACATACAAAAATGTATTAGATAAGAAACAAAAACAATTTAAGGTTCTCATTTAACTATCCTTTGTAAATTCAGACCTGCATCGTTTAGGTAACTAATTTAAGAAGTTAGTTCCGGTTATACGTATTATGTGGAATGGACTGAAATGTGTTTGGCATCGTTCAGCGCATTCCACAAATAGTTTGTTGTGATTCGAATGGGTTAAGACAAGAAACACTGGATTAAATGTTTATATAACTGCGTACAATACTTGTAATTCTATTTAGGCTAAAACCATACGAGAAGTTGATTCGTTGCAGACCTCTGAACTAGGTTCGTTAAAGGTCCAGGAATTTAAAATAAATTCAATTCCGGTCCAGGAGGGAAAATCGGCAAGCGTAAATGGGTTCTGGACCGCAAAGGACCTTTTTATGTGTGAAGTATTTCAATTACGTCCAGGAACTTTTTTCCGGGTCAATTTAAATTCGGTCCAAGTTCCGTATTGAAACGAAACAATGCGCAACTTGGACCGAAATTAAATTGTGCGAGAAAAAGGTTCCGGTCCTGTTGCGAACCTAATAGAGCCCTGTTCTGAACTAATCGATACACTTAGTGAAAGTGGAGGCTCAACCTAAAAGAATCGAAACAGGGTGTCTGGCAGTATTGCCGAGCCACCATAGTTTCGTCTCATTTTCTATTCATATATTCTACATGCGTGCAATTGTCTTAACCGGACACACTGCAATGTGTCGGGCTCTCATGGTGCATCCAATGTACGTGGTTGGAATAGTTCTAAAGGGTGTTTCATGAAGTGCGCAGGTTTTAAATCTTGTCATTTTTTTAGTTTAAAGATTGGCAACACTGTACGGTTGGCAACACTGTACGGTACTTTAGTATTATACGGACTACCTCAAATTAGTGCGCCACACGTACCTAACCTCAGTACCAGCAAAACGCAGTTCTGTCGTCTTCTACGTTCACATGTCTATACATTCTAATTCACAATTATATTATTTTTGTGCTTATCTCCCCCACGCACATATGATTTAATTTTCATCCCTATCCTTTTGAAACAGTAATTCCATACACACTCATATCCAAACCCATACACCTTCTTTTCTTTAAAATAACACTCAAACTTTCCTTATTTCATTGCTACTATGTAACACTTTACATGCTCATGTAAATTCAACACATCTTCCTTAGATGTAGCATTTGTATATATATTTTACAATATCAAGTCATTATTTGTATTAATATTGGTCTAAATGAAATGTTGTATGGCTTAATTGTAACCCTATTTAGATAATAATTAATAATAATAACCTAACCCTCATATATAATTAGTTAAGGTAGGTTCTTATAGCGTACTAATTAGATATGAAGGTTAGGTTAGGTACCTATAGCGTACTATGGTGCTCGTCAAATCTCCTGCATATGGCGATAGCCAATAGCAGCGCACTGCAGCGGTGCCATGTCGAAATCTCACACGGAAAAGAGACGGCGTGGTTGAGCGAAACGCCTTGTCACGGAACTAGGCAACGCAGCATGTCTGTGATTCGCTGGCGCTGTTCAGCCGTTCAAGACCATATGCAGGAGATTTGACGCGCACTCTAGCTATGCATTGTTTGCTTAACGGATGTTTATTCCTGGCAGCCGGACAATAGGAAAGTACGCGAAATCACATATTCACGGTATCCAGTTCATCCAGAGCAGGCCACTCCCTGTGTCTGTAATGTGTTTTGAAAATAAAAACGCGTTGCTGGATAGTGAACCGCTCCATGGCAACTCAACTGAGCATCTGAATAAAGAAAAACAACAACAATTGCTCAATTAATAATCGGAATGATAAGAGATGACGAAAATGATAATAACAGTGTTGCCAACTTTCAAACAAAAAAATGACAAGCGATTTAAAACCTGCGCACTTTATGAAACACCCTTTAAACGACGTTTAAGAAGAAAATGCAATGAACTCGGAACTGGTTCCATAGTAGATGAATGGTTCGGTGTCACTTTTCACTTTTCTTAGCTTTGAACGAGGTAAGAGTTGCTGTTTATGTGCCAGAGATGAATGTAGTACAACCCAGTGTTTAGCAGTCATAGTTTTACGATTATATCTATTCTGAAAAACACAAAGAGATTGCGAAACTTGTGCTCGAATTTGCAAAGTTAACTTTGTATCATTTGCTTCTTGTAGGAATGAATCTATGCAATTCAAGAGCATTTTTGGATGTTATGAACACACTGTCAATACACATAACTGAATAATCCACTTAGTTCTATAAGTTTCCTAAGCATAGAGTCATCTGGCGTTAAGCATTGAGTCTACATAGGTAAACAATTGATCATGCATTATGCTACAGTTTGCATGCAGGTGTAAACTTCTAACTACTGCCAACATGATGTAACACTGCATCCAACATCAACTGACTGGTAAGCAGACTTATTATAAAATAACAAAAGATGGATACCTGTAGCAAAACATTTTAATGGTGAAGAACAAAATGTTTGGGACAAACAATATCTTCGGGACAGAGGCATCGTTTTCAGATACAAGTTGCTTTCACCCAAGTCAGGTATCTTTTTTCAGGCATACAATAATGCGTCTTTCCAACTGTGTTGTAGTAGTATTAATTTATAAATTTAGTCTAGGTGAACATTCCACGTTAGTTATACAAATGTCTCGTACGAGGGAATGTTAAAAAGTTCGTCGGCCGACGTAGGAGTGCACTTGGAATGATGATACTTTATGGTTACTCAACATATTCTCCTCTAAGCTGAATGCACTTTCTGGCAATGCTCTGTGGCAGTAATCACCTCCTGATCTGAGGCAACATTTTGGTGTCCTTCAGGTGTTTTTTTGAGCTGAGGAAACAGAAAGTGATGAGGGTGGACGATGAAGATACTGAAAGCCCAGGTTTCGCAATTTCTGCTGTGTTGCTGCTGCTCAATGGGCAGGGGCATTGTCATGGAGAAACAGGACACCTGCGAGGAGCAAACTTCAGAATTGTTTAAAGTGGTTTGCAAAAGTTGGAGCACCGGGCCAGAAAGTGCATTTACTTTCATCATGGAAGTAAATGGAGTACTTCCCTCTCTAATACATGAGCTTTGCCAATAGCTCTGTCCTTCTCTACCACCGCTGCGTCGCCAGATGTTACAAAATTTACAAAATGTGAAAGTCATAAATTTCAAACAGTGAAATCATTATCCTGTGGAGTTTGTTATGCTCTATTTAATGACGGCATTATGTAGCCTGTCATAAATTCACGTGATCTGAAATTTCCATAATTATGCAATTTTGCAAAACGCTTAATTTTTTGCTACTAAATACTTCAAAAGTCATAAATATCAAACCGCTTGAACAACTTCGCGTTTTTTTCTACGCGATGTATGATGTTTGTAGATATGATATTCTTCGCCTGAGTGAATTAATTTGCTTACGAGTTATATATATATATACATTGGATATCTTGTATAAATCATCAGACCGTAACACGAAAAAGTTGGTTAGCGAGAAACTTTTCGGTTTGTCGCGATACACGTGCCGAGGAAGCGAGAAAAGTGTTGACAATTGTTTGAAGCTATTTTTAGAATGCATTGTTACTCCACAGTACCGTTATTTATTCCGCAATCGTAGTTTGTTTACGCGGGCTGTCTCGCGTATCAAATTCATCGCCACCAAGGTTGCAATTCAGTTGCAGGCAGGTGCCCCGGTTCGTAGGAAGTGCAGTGTGCTTTATTTCCCGTAAAAAATGTATCTTAATGTTTGTTTTTGCATTTATTTAATTCTGTTTATGTAAAGGATACAACATTCAACGAAAGAAGTAACAATACTTGCGTCGTGTATTACACATATAATGCAAATGTAAAATGGTAAATAGTTGCGTCGAAATATAAACATTTACATAAAAATCTTGAGGTAACTATCGTTTATTTTTCCAAAATGCATGAAATACATAGATTTTGAAGGTTCCCTATACGATATTAAGGAAGTAAATGTATCACAATCATTAGCGATTAACAGCGACTCGATGCTCCTCCGTTTGTTGATCTGGCAACGCTGCGCTCCATTTAACCCATACTGAGTTTTAAGGTTGAGATGCTCTATAGTATATAAGAATTCAACTCCAATTATACGCTTCAATTTACCAGAATCTTATTTTAAAATGTTAAAAAATTACATCAGAATATAAGAATAATTGTTATCTAATCACAAAATACATTTTATTACATAATATGTGTGCAAAATTAATGGAAACTTCTACTTTTGCATAAATGCCAGGATCATTCGATTCCTCGAAAATGCCGCGCGGCATTTGTGAGGACCCTGTGAACGATCAAAAGGCAGGAAAAGTATCCGTCAGTAAAATCGAACCGGTACCTTCCAATATCGATACATCGAGTATCGGGCCCTAATTATTATACATAGCTATTATTATATTAGCTGATTACCCGGGCATTTATTTATCCCAATCTTCTATTAGACAGGAAAATAATGAATTCTAACTATAGTGTAAAATGTAACTAATTTTATTTACAGGTACTTAAATGTACAAGTACAGTATACAAATTCTAAAGTAAAATCTTTTGCAAAGTCACTATAATATTAATTTAACTCAAAACTTGATTATAAACCATATTTTTCAGTTTCACCTCCAGGAACAAGAATAAATCAATCGAACGGCATTGGGAGTGTCACTGTTCATCTTAGCGACCCCGAAAACTATGGATTCCACACTAATATCGTTCGTTTTCGATTATTTTTACATGTGACCCCTTCCCACCCCCACCGCTTGGGGTGCCAGGGGTGTCTTACCCCACATTATTTCTTTCTAGATTGAAAGTCATATGTGTACCAAGTTTGTTTTAAATTGCTTTAGGCGTTCGAGAGTTAGGTCATTTTTGACGTTTTACTTTTCACCCCCTCTCCCCCCCTGCCGATTGGTGAAGAACTTGGGAGTTGAACGGCATTGAGAGTGTCACTGTTCATCTTGGCGACCCCGAAAAATATGGATTCCACACTAATATCGGTCGTTTTCGATTATTTTTACATGTCACCCCCTTCCCACCCCCACCGCTTGGGGTGCCAGGGGTGTCTTACCCCACATTATTTCTTTCTAGATTGAAAGTCATATGTGTACCAAGTTTGTTTTAAATTGCTTTAGGCGTTCGAGAGTTAGGTCATTTTTGACGTTTTACTTTTCACCCCCTCTCCCCCCCTGCCGATTGGTGAAGAACTTGGGAGTTGAACGTCATTGAGAGTGTCACTGTTCATCTTGGCGACCCCGAAAAATATGGATTCCACACTAATATCGGTCGTTTTCGATTATTTTTACATGTCACCCCCATCCCACCCCCACCGCTTGGGGTGCCAGAGGTGTCTTACCCCACATTATTTCTTTCTAGATTGAAAGTCATGTGTACCAAGTTTGTTTTAAATTGCTTTAGGCGTTCGAGAGTTAGGTCATTTTTGACGTTTTACTTTTCACCCCCTCTCCCCCCCTGCCGATTGGTGAAGAACTTGGGAGTTGAACGTCATTGAGAGTGTCACTGTTCATCTTGGCGACCCCGAAAAATATGGATTCCACACTAATATCGGTCGTTTTCGATTATTTTTACATGTCACCCCCTTCCCACCCCCACCGCTTGGGGTGCCAGGGGTGTCTTACCCCACATTATTTCTTTCTAGATTGAAAGTCATATGTGTACCAAGTTTGTTTTAAATTGCTTTAGGCGTTCGAGAGTTAGGTCATTTTTGACGTTTTACTTTTCACCCCCTCTCCCCCCTGCCGATTGGTGAAGAACTTGGGAGTTGAACGTCATTGAGAGTGTCACTGTTCATCTTGGCGACCCCGAAAAATATGGATTCCACACTAATATCGGTCGTTTTCGATTATTTTTACATGTCACCCCCTTCCCACCCCCACCGCTTGGGGTGCCAGAGGTGTCTTACCCCACATTATTTCTTTCTAGATTGAAAGTCATATGTGTACCAAGTTTGTTTTAAATTGCTTTAGGCGTTCGAGAGTTAGGTCATTTTTGACGTTTTACTTTTCACCCCCTCTCCCCCCCTGCCGATTGGTGAAGAACTTGGGAGTTGAACGGCATTGAGAGTGTCACTGTTCATCTTGGCGACCCCGAAAAATATGGATTCCACACTAATATCGGTCGTTTTCGATTATTTTTACATGTCACCCCCTTCCCACCCCCACCGCTTGGGGTGCCAGAGGTGTCTTACCCCACATTATTTCTTTCTAGATTGAAAGTCATATGTGTACCAAGTTTGTTTTAAATTGCTTTAGGCGTTCGAGAGTTAGGTCATTTTTGACGTTTTACTTTTCACCCCCTCTCCCCCCCTGCCGATTGGTGAAGAACTTGGGAGTTGAACGGCATTGAGAGTGTCACTGTTCATCTTGGCGACCCCGAAAAATATGGATTCCACACTAATATCGGTCGTTTTCGATTATTTTTACATGTCACCCCCTTCCCACCCCCACCGCTTGGGGTGCCAGGGGTGTCTTACCCCACATTATTTCTTTCTAGATTGAAAGTCATATGTGTACCAAGTTTGTTTTAAATTGCTTTAGGCGTTCGAGAGTTAGGTCATTTTTGACGTTTTACTTTTCACCCCCTCTCCCCCCCTGCCGATTGGTGAAGAACTTGGGAGTTGAACGGCATTGAGTGTGTCACTGTTCATCTTGGCGACCCCGAAAAATATGGATTCCACACTAATATCGGTCGTTTTCGATTATTTTTACATGTCACCCCCTTCCCACCCCCACCGCTTGGGGTGCCAGGGGTGTCTTACCCCACATTATTTCTTTCTAGATTGAAAGTCATATGTGTACCAAGTTTGTTTTAAATTGCTTTAGGCGTTCGAGAGTTAGGTCATTTTTGACGTTTTACTTTTCACCCCCTCTCCCCCCCTGCCGATTGGTGAAGAACTTGGGAGTTGAACGGCATTGAGAGTGTCACTGTTCATCTTGGCGACCCCGAAAAATATGGATTCCACACTAATATCGGTCGTTTTCGATTATTTTTACATGTCACCCCCTTCCCACCCCCACCGCTTGGGGTGCCAGGGGTGTCTTACCCCACATTATTTCTTTCTAGATTGAAAGTCATATGTGTACCAAGTTTGTTTTAAATTGCTTTAGGCGTTCGAGAGTTAGGTCATTTTTGACGTTTTACTTTTCACCCCCTCTCCCCCCCTGCCGATTGGTGAAGAACTTGGGAGTTGAACGGCATTGAGAGTGTCACTGTTCATCTTGGCGACCCCGAAAAATATGGATTCCACACTAATATCGGTCGTTTTCGATTATTTTTACATGTCACCCCCTTCCCACCCCCACCGCTTGGGGTGCCAGGGGTGTCTTACCCCACATTATTTCTTTCTAGATTGAAAGTCATATGTGTACCAAGTTTGTTTTAAATTGCTTTAGGCGTTCGAGAGTTAGGTCATTTTTGACGTTTTACTTTTCACCCCCTCTCCCCCCTGCCGATTGGTGAAGAACTTGGGAGTTGAACGGCATTGAGAGTGTCACTGTTCATCTTGGCGACCCCGAAAAATATGGATTCCACACTAATATCGGTCGTTTTCGATTATTTTTATATGTGACCCCTTCCCACCCCTAGGGGTGTCTTACCCCAAAGTATTTCTTTTCAGATTGTAAGTCAAATGTGTACCAAGTTTGGTTGAAATTGCTCCAGGCGTTCGAGAGTTATGCCGGAACAAACATACTTTTATATATATAGATTCATATTACTACTGGCATGAAAATTGGAGATATGTTAAAGGAGTGCGGGAAAGCACACTCCCCCTGGGGTCGCAGAGTAAAGAAGCACAACATGAGCTCAAAATTAGTTCCCTGTGAGGCAGCGGATACCAGTCTCTTCATTTTGACAGAATCAACAGGATCCCTCCAGGAGCCTCGAGAGAACTGAAAAATGGCCTCTAATAACCGGACCTCCATAAAACATGGTCGTGAGAGTTTTGCAGCAGAAGAGACGGCGGGAGACATTACTTCATCCGGAGAAAAGTGTTGCGATGTCGTAGCCCCTGGACAAAAAGGCCGAGGGTATCGATCTCCGGGCATCCCCCTCCCCAGAGAGGGACGAATCCCTTGACCCTGCGCCAGACATCCAGCGTTGAGATCCTCCTGCCAAGCTCCAAGAGTTGGGAACAAAGCCGCGCCACAAACCGACAAATTTCTATTTCCGGAAGAGTCAGACAAATGCTTCCGATTCCGCACCGGATCAGAGTCGAGCAAGACATGTCACTCTTAACCAGCGGGAGAACTTTTTATACAGGGTGACCATACATTTTTTAACCAAATTGAGAAATGATGAACGGCACATATCCTTGAAGAAAAAGCATGCTATACGTGTTCTGCTCTGGATGGTGGTGTAGCCTGGTGGAAATACATATAACTGGTAGTTTCCGTTATTGTCGCATGCATTGTAGGGATGGCAAACGGATCCGGATCCGAATATTTGCCCCCTAAAACTGATTTTTAGCTGAAACACAAAAACAAGTACTTATTCCTTTGGGCCCCTCTATACACCTGCCAATGTTCATGGAAATCGGAGGGGGACACCTAGATAACCTCGCTTGTAAGTGTATTAATTACAAATCGCGCGCACACACACTATATATATATATATATATTAGCAGGTAACATGATGTTATAAACACATTCTTACTTTCCAAAGAAGCGCTCATGTGGGATGGCCAAACGGATCCGGATCGGAAACCAACCGGATCCGGATTTCAGATCCGCTAATGCAGTGCTGGCACCCATGTTTTGTGCAAGTGGAAAGGTTTCTTTACTCTCACGTTCAATTGCCGTACTTCGGTCATTTCATAGGTAAATGCGTCAACTCTTCTTAATCCTAAATATAGAAGCTATCTTTGTATGTAATTGGTAAGCCATTGACCAGAATGCGAGAGAAATAATTAGCATGAAAAAATGAGCACTTGTTGTCCTAAAATGTTGTCCTCTGTGTCTCTTTCTCTGTCCCCCGTCTTTTAGTGCAACACACCAATCTCTGCAGCGGCGCAATTTTCGTGTAGTCTCCCTCTCTCTTAGAATCACGTGTTCTACGCTGCTCGCCAACCTTCGCCATTGTTGCCATATTGTCATTCGATTCCTGGACACACTCGCGCAAACATCATTTAAAACAATTGAATAGCGCTCCAGCTCGCGGTTCACACCGTTCGGCAGGGACGGTAATGTGGCAATATAGCACGGCGTAGTGGTTGCTTCTTTTATGCAGTGCATGTTCTTTGGCTAGCTAGTAACTAGTGTTGCCAACTGTAACAATGAAGCACTATTTCTGTCACGGAAGGAGAAAGGCAGTTAAAGTGACGGTTTTGTTGGATCCGAAGCACCATATTTTTTATTCCATACTAAGTATTTGACCGGTTTGACGTTGTGTGCGTTAATCGCGTGTGTTTGTTAATGAACGTTAAATTCCATAATGCCTGCGTCAAAGTTGAAATCAAAAACCTTGCATAGCCAAGCTCGGGAAATCCACAAATTGTTCATATTTCATAATTTTGGAATTGTTCAAAAGAAATAAATTATGTGGCTCCATGAGCATTTCAACTCTTGGCTCCGGCACGTGTTCTTGTAGAAATTGCATAGAGGAGGCTGTCATTTTTGCACTGCAGCGATTTTTCTCATTAGCAACACTGCTTCTCGAGTTGTGTCGCGGCAGAAATATATGTGTTGGGCTCTACTTTCTTCTTCCTCTGCCCCTCCCCCAATCTTTCTCTCTTTCTGCATCAAAAGAGGGAGAAAGATGGAAAAACAAAGAGAAGGAACAAGAGAGAGAGAGAGTAAGAGAGAGAGAGAGATATGCCCTTTTCTTTCCTTCCCCCATTTTTCTCTTCCGTCTCTCTCTCATTTTCCTCACAAGTTCCAAGGGAATGGATATGGCGAAAACTGAAAAAAATAAAAGCAGGAAATCAAGATAACATGGCCACATAAATGCCATACGAATTTAAACGATGGATTTGAAAAAAAGCTAATATTCTTCCATTATTTTTGTGCTCAACATTCAGAAAAAGTTTTATTTTGATCCATGGCCTTCCATGTATTGTACGTATTTCAGTTTATATTACTATAACTTATATGGCCGCGGTGGCTCAGTCGGTAACGCGTCTGACTACCATGGTACTCGATCCCCGGCCGGCTCAAAATCCGGGAACTTTTCTAACGTTGGAAACGCCCACCCAGCGTCGAATGGCATGGGTACCTGGGGGAAACCCGGGGGGGGTAAAGGCGGCCAGGGGCGTGATGCTGATCACATCACCCCCACTCACGACCGGATCAAGAAAGTGTGGGGCGTTACCCCCACACCCCCTATACGCCTTCATGGCGTGGCGCTTAGCACAGGGGAGCACTTTACCTTTATTACTATAATTTATGATCTTGCTGTTTTGAACAGTGACCCGGGGCTACATTTTAAAAGTAGTTTCGCTACAGCTACACGTCCAAAATGTAGCTTCTCTACAGCTACATTTACCGAAAAGTAGCTCGCTACGCTATTCCTGTCCATGGGCGTCCGGAAGGGGGGGGGGCATTCCCCCCTGGAAAATGAAAGTCGGCCAAAAATTATGTGTTTCACATTTCATTTTAGCCACAATAATATGTGTTAAGTATTGCATGAAGACCATAAATTCACATTTAAGCAATATTTCTTATCCCTCCCTGGAAAAAAAATCCTGCGGACGTCCATGCTCCTGTCTGCTAGTCGCTACTTTTGCATTAAACAATAACAGCCATATGAATATTCCAAATGTAATTGTACTTACTAGATAATAGATTCAGTTATTTATTATCACGATATCCGTCATTCAATATATTTTCATAGCAGTGTTGCCTCTGGGACTTATTTTTACTGTAGGGTTAGTAACATGCCTATATAAGTGACAAACCAATTTAATTTTCATATCTGAGTATTGCAATTAGGATGCTACCAAGTTCATGTTTACGACAATGTAAAAACCATTACGAATTAATCCTATGATATTACTCTTTGTGACATAGTGTTGTATAAGGTTTATTTTTAAACAGTTCTCAGTACTTTAAATAAACTATAATAATAATAATAATATACTTATAAAAATATGGTAATTTCTATCAGCACGGCTCCGTGCGAAATTCATACACCAAAATTTTGACTTAATAGTTAAAAGGGCCAACTTAAGAATTAGTCTGACATTACTGTATTAGAAGTCCGACAATAACTAATGTTGACTGCCACACTTAAACAGCCATCGCTTTCGAAAGACGAACACCCGCTCAGGAAATGCGCAAACAAGATCATAACCCATTTAGATAAGAGAAATGTACACACAAGGAGATAAAAAAAAATATGTACAAAGCTGTGATTCGAAAAATAAAGACAGCTATCACTTTGTATCCTTACCGCTCTTATCAACTGGGTTGCGAACCTGTAATTGAAAAGGTGTCGTCCTAATTGCGAACAATCCGTATTGCGAACATTTGCTGCCTAAACAGGAATTACCTGGCAGCGTTGTGTCCTAATTGCGAACACTTGGTGCCTAAACAGGAATTACCTGGCAGCGTTGTGTCCTAATTGCGAACACTTGCTGTCTAAACAGGAATAACCTGGCAGCGTTGTGTCCTAATTGCGAACACTTGGTGCCTAAACAGGAATAACCTGGCAGCGTCGTGTCCTAATTGCGAACACTTGGTGCCTAAACAGGAATAACCTGGCAGCGTCGTGTCCTAATTGCGAACACTTGCTGCCTAAACAGGAATAACCTGGCAGCGTTGTGTCCTAATTGCGAACACTTGGTGCCTAAACAGGAATAACCTGGCAGCGTCGTGTCCTAATTGCGAACACTTGGTGCCTAAACAGGAATAACCTGGCAGCGGCGTGTCCTAATTGCGAACACTTGGTGCCTAAACAGGAATTACCTGGCAGCGTCGTGTCCTAATTGCGAACACTTGCTGCCTAAACAGGAATTACCTGGCAGCGTTGTGTCCTAATTGCGAACACTTGCTGCCTAAACAGGAATTACCTGGCAGCGTTGTGTCCTAATTGCGAACACTTGGTGCCTAAACAGGAATTACCTGGCAGCGGCGTGTCCTAATTGCGAACACTTGGTGCCTAAACAGGAATAACCTGGCAGCGGCGTGTCCTAATTGCGAACACTTGGTGCCTAAACAGGAATAACCTGGCAGCGGCGTGTCCTAATTGCGAACACATGGTGCCTAAACAGGAATTACCTGGCAGTGTTGTGTCCTAATTGCGAACACTTGTTGCCTGAACAAGGATAACCTGGCAGTGTTGTGTTCTAATTGCGAACACTTGCTGCCTAAACAGGAATTACCTGGCAGCGTCGTGTCCTAATTGCGAACACTTGCTGCCTAAACAGGAATGTCCTGGTTGCGTTGTGTCCTAATTGCGAACACTTGCTGCCTAAACAGGAATAACCTGGCAGCGTTTTGTCATAATTGCAAACACTTGCTGCCTAAAAAGGAATAACCTGGCAGCGTTGTGTCCTAATTGCGAACACTTGCTGCCTAAAAAGGAATAACCTGGCAGCGTCGTGTCCTAATTGCGAACACTTGCTGCCTAAACAGGAATTACCTGGCAGCGTCGTGTCATAATTGCGAACACTTTCTGCCTAAACAGGAATAACCTGGCAGCGTTGTGTCCTAATTGCGAACACTTACTACCTAAACAGGAATACTGGCAGAGTTGTGTCCTAATTGCGAACACAATTTCCTGCCTTGGGACCTACAACTATTTACACTTCCTGTGTATTTTTAACGATTTTTTTTAAAAAAAATCAATTTTTAAAAGTACCTCAGATCCACTCCCGAGACTGGTCAGTGCCTTGTTGGTCACACTTGGAACGTAGAAAATTCGACATGGTTAAAGTTGTCGAAGTATATACGTATAATTTAATAATAAAATTGTGGTCTATTTTTATATGACTACATACTGCACAATTCCTAACTGAAAAATTTAAAATTCAAATTTCAAAACTTATAACACTGTTCTTATAATTTAAGGAATACAACCAATATTCCTCAAATTTGTCTATGTTCTTTGCCACCCTCTCGTCCAATAAAACATAATTATTTTTCCGCTCTGCTCCTGCCCGGTTCATTTCCATCCCAAGGATCGTATCATTAGACTTTTGTGTCTCAGCCTTTAAGCTTTTCATAACGTATTCCACTCTTGGATGTGGTCTCTCTAGCTCACGGAACGCATTCAACGAAAATAACTGGGCTCGTGAATCTGGTGAAACCAGTTATTTTTCAGACTTATGGGACGCTCTAAACGAAAGCGTCTTGTTCATACAAATTTTACGCATGGCGTCCAGCGGAAGGCATGTCCTTCTGGCAGAAATAAACTCTGCTGTGAACATTATTACTCATTTTAATCACATTGTAAGAACAGTTATGTCACACTTATCTTGTGCATGCTGCTTCATATCGCTATCTGTTAACATTATAATACATTTTCCGAACTAGTGCAGTTTGAAGTCATCATGCACGCGCGATGTCTGAAAGCAGCATACGATTCTCACCGAACAAACCAGCCTCCTGGCCCGTGCGTTTGGGGAATCTCGTTCTTGCACGAAACGCACGGAATGCGACTTTTGGGACAGCATAATTATAATGAACCTCACGAAACGCACGGAAGCACTTATGGGGCAGCCAGTAACCATAACTCGTTTAACGCGTTAAACTAGTACGACTTTCGGAACGGGCCCTTTGTGGTTCCATCCTTCCGCTGCATTATTTGTGGCAACACTAAGGGCTTTTCAAGACATTAACCACACGAATGGAAGTCTGATTATGTTGACAGACTGAAAGGGCGAAATGGCCTTGGAGGGATTTACAGAGTAGAAGAATGAGATACGTCAATTGGCTATTGTTGCTAGTCAACAAATACTGTCGGTTCCTACAATGGACGCTAATGGTGGGAAAAGTTTGAAGGGTGGATATACTGGGCTCCACGTAGAGTTGACATGGTTGTCAGAGGGCAGGGGCGTCAACCTGTCAAAATTATTGGGGGGGGACCTCTGATCACTGAAATAAATTAATGAATGACTCACTCCCTCCCTTTTTTAAATTTTGGCCTCAGAGTTCGGAATCTCATAAAAGCCCTTGAATTCCTCAAAAATATCGAAATTTTCATTCACAGTTCGAATGCAAAATGTCAATTGTTCACGGATGGATATCTCACAAGTTTCGTCAACCATAATAGCAAAATATTCCCAACTTTTAATATCTGCTACCGCGGAGCGCAAAACAGATATCCCTAATATATCAATGATCTCGTTCTGAATGTCATGTGAGAGCCATTTGTAGCCCGAACGTCCCATCCACTCTCCTAGTTCATGCACATCGTCTTTTGAAACTGTTTTTAGTAAAAAATTTAACAATACTCATAATTACATACTTAGTATATAGTAATAAGTCATGTGTTTTGCTGTCTCTGGTCATAGCCTCCCCAAAGTTGATGGTTTAGCGGTCTCAGCCCCCCAAAGTTGATGCTCTAGAAAATTTTAAATGTGTATTTAAAGTTAAGTTCATGTGGCACAATTCAGAGTAAACTTTACAAGAGAAGCAAAATAATACATTAGATCCTCTTAAGCAAAATTATCGTTAATATTTGGGGGGCTCGAGCCCCCCCAAGCCCCATGGAGTCGGCGCCTATGTCAGAGGGAAAGGAGTCTTTCGGAACATTCTTTGAAGTAACGTTCCAATGAGGACTTCAACAGTAGTGCGATACATGGGAAAAAGTTTGCATCTTTCTTTTTGTCACAAAGTAGGTTCAAGTCAGAAGGCAAAAACGTGGACGATCACAAAGAGACTGACGAACTCAACCAGTTTTTTTTTCCGCCAGCAGGGGGCGCAGTTCTCGGACAAACAGCCCTACCAGGGGCGATGAATCGAAAGACCACGCTCCGTGACACTCGCAGCATCTTTTTTTCGTTACGTGTGCGGATATAATTTCCTTTAAATGGGCCACGCTCCAAAATCCTGCAATGTAATTTCTCTCAGAGGCAGCGATGCCAACCCTAGCATAATGATGCTAAATCTAGCACAATTTGAGGTTCGTTGACACCTATCAATCTGAAAATCCCCAAACATAAAACCGCCACATATAACAAGTCCTTCCTTGTTACAGGGATGAGAGAATGGAACAAACTGCCTGAACCATTGACTAACATTATTTCCCATCAAAGTTTTAAGGAAAGTCTCAAGAACTTACTATTGTCTCAACAACTGCATTAACCTTAAATGATAACACCTGCACTTATACATCATATAATGCGTACCTAACCTCCCCCCGCACACACAATGAACTACCGAAGACATACTATATATACTAATCTATTCAATGTATTATTTTATCATTGTATAATCTTTATATTATCTTCATTGTATTATAATGATCATTATGTGTTTTGTTTTTCTTTTTATTCATTTATTGTATCTTTGACAAGGGTTGCTTTAAGAACGGCCCATGAGGCCGAAACACGCCTGCTTGAATAAAGATCATTCTATTCTATTCTATCACCATGTGTTTGCATAATGGGAAAATCTAGCACAATTTGAAAACTTGCTTCTCAGGAAGGGAGAAATTCACTTGAAACGACGATAATTTGAGAAATTAAAAATAAAAATATCCAGATTTTATTTCCGATCCAATCACACCCTCTTCATCTTTTCTATATTCTTCCCAGATTACCTCGCGAGGAACATTTCATGGCAAGATTGATTTGCACTATTTTATTTCGCTTTTGTGCCACTTTGGCTAATTTGGGAAGATGGGGATGAGTGATGACATGATGAAATTGATGAATGGACACTTACAAATATCCATGCCCAGGCCGGGATTCGAACCAGGCGTCGTAGCGCGATGTGCTAACCAATCCGCCACGGGGGCCGGCAGTCGACGAATCATCTGGAACTTTCTCTAGTTCAATGTTGAAATCATCTCAGCCGAAAACAATTATAATGACTAGGTCTCGGAAGTTGAGGAAAAATCCTTTTTTCTTCCGTGTCCGAAGAAGAGTCCCAACATAATATATGTTCATTTTGGGTCATTGTAGGCCACAAAAAGGTGGGTTTTATTTGTCCTTTTTTGCCTTTTTCGGCGTTTTTTTGTCTTATTGGTCCTTTTTTAAGGTCTTAACGGCTCTTTTTTGCAACTTCACCTAATTTCCACTACGTTTTTACTGCCCATTCTCAATTCGAATCATCATCAGTTCATCACCTCTTAAACATCCTTTCTGTAGTAAAGAAATAAAAATAAATAAATATATTTGAACCGATCCCTGAAACGAGAGAAAAACATTTTTGACTGAAAGAAGATGCACTTCATTCATATAGTTTTTTCGCACTGTGTGTTCCATACCACCAGAATTTTGTATCTTTTTATTCATTAAATATGCAATTAAAACTGAAGTTATTAATTAATTTGGATCACATTTAAACGTCCTTTTTTTTATATTTTTAGGTCTTTTTAAAGGTCTTTTGGCAATTTATAGGTCCTCAACTTCAGAGCACTAATAATAATAGTAGAAGAGTAGTAATTCATTAATATGATTGTAGATCCTAGCACAATTTACCAGCATTTAGGATAATATCACAGATCGAACAGCACTTTTTCTGATCTGGGGGTTGGCAATGCTGCTCGAAGGCACCGCAGAAGCTCTAAGAGAAAGACTTGGCAGTGGATTCGCTTCTTGCGGGCAATTCCTTTGTGGGGAGAACCCTTTCCTGATCGCTTGGCTTAATCTAAATTGTGGGTCTCCACTTCCTCCCGATGGTGGCCTTGGTAGGGTGGCGGAACAGCGTTAACGCTTGCTTGCCCCCAAGAATATACGCACTTTCGGTTTGGTCCGCGCGGAAGGAAAGACCAGCAGTACATCAAGTCGAACGTGGTTATTGTTCCCGCAGCGCCTCTCCTTTAAGAACAACTTTTAAGGACCAAGTCTGCACCAAAGACCTTCCAAATAAATACTATATTAAGGATGTCTGATTGATTTTAAATGTTTAGGTGCGTAGGCATTATATGTCCATTTTGCATCTTTCAGTATACCGTATCGTACCCAAGGTATTGGGTAAGAAGTGTCAAGTCTCTACTTATTCAGCATTCCTTTCTCTGCTATGTTATCAGGCAAAGATTAGGTTATTGACTTGAGAGGCGCATGTGGCAAGAGAGTTGGAGGGACGATTATTGGACAGTGGTGCATGAGGAGAGTGACTGGAAGGTCAGATGTGTATCAATCACCATTATTGAGAGAACAATCTATGGAATAACATTCATCTATTTGTGAGGCAAGTATTATCCTCTTCTTACCAATATCCATATCGGTTCAGTCATGGAGAGTACAGAAGCTCAATTAGGGTACGTGTGAATTCTTGTGCCACAACTTTGGATGTAACCTTTCGCATATATAATACTTTAGGCCAAGCGAGTGATAACCATCTGAAAGATGAATGATGAATAACTACACCACCCAATACAATCTAAAGGTTCTTGGTTCGATCCCAAACGCAGCGTTACGATACATTTATATGGGGAAATATTGCCTTACCTTACCTTAAAATTAAAAAAAGGGGGTTTAAACTGAATTGATGATTTAAGTCCACTCTATGCACAGACAGGCTAATCGAGACTGGACCTACAGTGGTATCTAAACCACGGTGCAATGTGCCTCCACCAGGTATCGAACCCAGGACCATAAATAAAGGCGGCAGTAAAGAGCCTTTTGATTGATTGATTTGATGTTTTAAGTCCACTTTATGCACAGTAAGGCTAATTGGGACTGGACCTACGATTTAAATTGGGAAACGAACCACTATGTACCTCCACCAGGTATCGAACCCGGGATTCCTTGATTACAGGGCGAAGACGCTACCACTGCGCCATCGAAGAGCCTTTTGAAAAAAAAGTTAAAAGTGTAAGGCTATAAAGGTCCCTGCATAGGATAACACAACAACACACTAAAACGTTACGGGTATGTAAAAACTACATCAGAACATATACACGATGTCATACAAATGTAGATGACAAATCATTTGGAAGGTTGAAACACTGTCTGAGGTAATAAGAATCGAGAAGATTTTTCTTCTTTTCTTTAACAATTGGTCGCGGGTCATATTACATCTCATCTTATTTACACCAAAGATAATGCCTCAAAATAAAATTCGAATTATAATAATAATCGGGGGGTTACATTGGGGGGGAGGTTCGTTACCGCTTTCATTTGAAAATTTTGATTTTCTCAAAATTTCTGAAGGGGCTCTAGTCCCATTAGCTCCCTACTGATTATATTTTCCAAAGTCACAACCATCGGCCATTGTAGAGGTTTCATGGAAACAGAAATGTCTAGCTCCATGGAAGGAAATCGAAAGTAGTTTTAACCAATGTAATGCTCACATGAAAGGAAATTTATGTAGGTTACTTTTCATTAGAAGATCTTCAAAATATGTAAGGAAAACCACTATAAATATGAACCACTATATATACAGGGTGTTTCAGAGCGACCCACACACTACCTTTTTCTCGAGAACGGGAGATCTTATCAAGTTGAAAAAAAAAATGCACCACTAAGTTGGGCCCACAGAATCCGTAGAAAGTATTTGCAACAGCAAATAGTGGGGGCACATGCCCCGTTCGTGCGATTTTCAAATGGGAAGGGTATGTTTGGAATGCAAATTCGGAAAGGCAGGGGAAAAATACGATTGTCGTATGAAACATTTGTCTGTACCACCTACCGTTTTCCGTGTAGAAAATGGTTTTGAAAAAAGGAAGGTGAGCCAAATCGAGTATACCGAGCTTAACAATTAAGATAAGTGCAGCACCATAACATTTTCGGAAAACTGCAGGACACATGCTTTCCAACGATGTGCCACATGATGACTGCGGGACTAAAAAAGGATGAAACCGCGAGACCCAAAAAAGGGGGTCTAAAGTTAGAGAAGAACTCGGAAATGTCAAATGGCAAGGGGGGTCGAGTAATACCTCGTTTTAAAGGTCACAGAAAACGTGAAATATGATTTTGTAATCCACTGACCGGTTTCAAAATGGCGACCAAAACAATTCCGACCCCCTGAAGTTGGTGTTCCAAAGTGAGGAATTACGTACGTAAATTGCAAAACACAAACACTGGACAGAGTACATGAGATCCTGTACAAAGAATGCCAGCGGAACGGCTGTTTATTCGTGACAAGGTTTCTAAATGGTTACTGGTTCGCTACCATTGCCAGACCATGCCACCCTTCAAATGTAACGTCAGTGTACTGAACGTCCGGGTGAGAGATTTGCGGTTTCGTATTAGTACATGCCTCTGTGAGTGTACAACATGCAGTGAGTAGAACTTCAGGTCCATTGTGTACGAGTAGGAATAAGCATAAGCCCACGTGTTGGGTAGCTGCAGTACACAACACAGCATGCTGGCCTAGTCGGCAAATTACAAAGTACGCCAATTTCCGGTGCGTCCAGTTCCATTTGACTGCACGTACGCTGTTCCCACTGCCCTGTTCAACAAATGCAATCGGAAAGTACCACGGGTCGAGGTGTGACGAGTTCTCCTGCATAGCAGTCGGTTCCAGCCTTGTCACACTGTTTAATGCTTTAATAACAGAAATAGAGATACATGTACATACCCAGATAGCACATAAGCTTGTGGCAACGTGATAACTAACGTGATAGGATGCATTTTTTTAAAAAATAAACAAGACACACCCAATTAATATAACAATAGAGATACTTATTAAATATAAACAAGTGACAAAATGAAATAAAACCGAAATATAGTGGAATAAATTCCAGTGCCAATAAAGCACCAAAGTTTTTATTCCATGCGGCATACACTAGATGACAGTGCGACTCAAATGTTAAACAAACATAAGTTTTAGTAACATCAGTAAGGATAACTTTGATTGTAAGTATTGAAAAAAATGTGTTTTATTATCCTACAAAAGGTGTGTGAATATTGAAGTTGCAACGAAGATCACAAAAAAAATGTGGTGAATAAAAGTGAAACTCCCATGATAAATATATTTATCCCAGACTATATAATCAAGAGCTAAGTACTGCAAACAAAAATTTAATACCAGTGTATAGTTAGAGATTGTTTGATTATTGATTAGTTCATTAAACTCTTCATCTGAACTATTCCCTATTTGGGGTGAGCACGAAAAGTTGCAAAGAGAAACTATGAAGTTGCAAACATTGGTGTTTGTTGTTAATTAGCCCCAATTGTTTCTAGTTTTGCTATTATGAATATAAGTGTATACAATGTACATTACAGCCATATATATAAATTTAGCTTAAAGATACATATTATCACTTACGCATTGCATTCCGTAAGCTTACAGCTAGTTATGAAAAGCTTGATGCAAGCATGCCTTGGCAAGCTTGCTGCAACTTCCACTTCTGGTAACTAGATTGCTTAATGCAAGCTTGCATCCAGCTAATAGCTTGCAATGGCAAGCTTGCTGCTAACTACTTAGCTTGCCATGGTAAGCTTGCTTCATGCTTGCAGCAAGCTGTCTGAGCTAAGAATACACAGTACAAACACAATATCAACAATAGTATTAGCCAGTGAGATGAATAAAATATGATACGGAATCAACATAATCTATCAATCAAATTTCACCATTTCTCAGTCTGTCTTTCAAAATCTGCAGTCTCTAGTTCACTCGTCTCCATTTTAGGTTAGGTTAGGTTAGGATGTAAAGGGTAGGGTGTAAACAGAAAGGACACGTGGCTCTACACGATTGGGAATTTTTACTTTCACATTTTCCTCTGGGCGAAACAGTAGTTCCGTTCTGGCGCCTGTTATCACTTGGGTCAATAAAACAAGTTCTTCGCTACTGGGCGAAAGGGGCATGAATCAGACAAACGAACCATGGACGTAAGCTCGATGTTAGGGGAGGGGATACAGTTACGCACCAATTGTGCATTTATTTCAATATCGCCAGAATAGGCACTGCTACGAAAAAAAAACCTGGATGTATCCAAGAGTATGAATTTGTATCCATATTGCAAGTGGAAGCGCTTTGTTATGTTGATTATTAAGCTGGGCACGATGTTTGGAAAATATGAAGAATAAGAATTTTCAAAATCCCATGTATTCCTTATGGGGAATCAACTTCAACATCAAGTTACGGCTAATCAAATGGAAATTTCCGCTGGTGTAATGCATCTTCAAACTGCCCTCTTCCCGTTGACATCTTTTTCTATTCCATCGGAAGTTTTATATTCACAAGAGAATGAATCAAATCATACTCCCATATGATCAATGCTCTTCTCGTTGCCTCCTGGCAGAGTTGCCATAAAATAACTTAAATTTCACCTTGAATGGAGTTAAAACTGACTTTCATGGAGCTAGATGGATAAAGTGTCTCCTAGGGTAATGTTAGTTGTCAAAGGGGTGGGGGGCGCTGCTAATATCGTTAACTCTAAATTGATGACAATTTACTCTTAGTTGTCAACATCTAGATCCGGCGGCATCGCCCATCTCAATAATCCACCGATGGTCATATGAAATCAAAAATAAAGAATTCCCTGATAACAATATTATGTTACTTTCACGTCAACACGGCGCTATAAAGAAGTAGCTGGGGAGATAAGAGGGAGTGGGGCGACGCAGCCAATATAACAATATCACGTCACGTGCAAAGTGTATAATTATGACAAAAGTTGGTCTATGTGGGCCGGAACCAGAGATGCCATCATAGTGGGGCACGGGGATGGGAGTCCCAGTTCACAGGCGAACAAGTGCACGAAAGAGCCAGATCTGGCTCCAGGAGAGCTAAGTTGGCACACTGCCACGGACGGAAGAGCTTGGGAAGAGTCCCGTGCAAAATTAACATGAGAAACGTATTAGTGCAATTAGTCGATATTGCAATAAAATATGAAATTAGACAGAAATTCGGGCTCTGCAGACAGCATGGATAACATACGAGATCGTTATTTACTTCACTGAAAAATCCCCGTTTCGTTTTCAACCACGCGCTTAATGAGATTTCTTTAATTCCAAATGCTTGGGAAAGAGAGAACTGCAAACAGAATACGAGGCAGTCACTTTGAACTCGGCTCATTTCAGAGACACGAAGACACACACGACTTTCAGAATTCATTGCGACGGAGTTTAGTATGCACAGAGGGACGATTGCATTGCCACGCAGGGATGGGGAGGGGTTCAGTTTCTGTGTGTCCCGGTGCAAAAACCCGTTTATCATTCCATCCAGAATCACTTTCTGTAACGATCCCTCGGCGTGCTTGTAGCGGCACTAATGAAGTAAATAAGTCGACCGTTACCATGGCGACCATCGGTGAACGATCATTGACGTTATGAATTTCTTGTTATGGTCGAGAGAGGGGGTCGTGGCATGACATGCTCTTCAGTGAAGTTCACTACCTGCTCTTTCTGGCTTCGCACACAGCAGAGGGATGTTTCAGCAAAGTTAAAAAGTCAACGGTGGCGGGGTTTTGACGAATCAGCGATCAGTTGAATGGAGTCCATTAGTGGTGACGTCATAAGCAGACGACGAGCTGGAACTAAGTCTACACAACGAGAGAACATGTTTTCTTCGTATCCAATGCAGTGCTATTTTCCTTCGGATGGGGTAACTTTAATTATTGTGACAGCAGTTATGAAACAAAATTACGACGCGTATAGTACATCAGTGTAAAGATGAGATTTCAGAGAATACGACTACATATCACACATACCTTACAGAGAATAAGGTAAAGAATAACAGGAGTAAGAAAATCATGCATTTTCATAACATTCCAGTTCCGAGCGCGGCCGAAGCCGACCCGAACTTACCCGATCTCAAGTCGGCCACGCTGCCGCTATGGATGATGGGAAACCGTGGGAAACCAGCAGCCTCAGGCGATTGAACCGACGACGCCCATTGGCTGAGCATTTGGAGCATTCGCTTTACTTCATTTCCTACTCAACTTATTTTTTATATTCTCATCTGTAAGGTATATGTTATATATAGACGTACTCTACAAAATCTCATCTTTACATTGATGAACGATACACATCACAATTTTGTTTCATAACTGCTGTCACAATAATTAAAGCTACCCCATCCGAACGAAAATAGCATTGAATTAGATACGAAGAAAACACGTTCTCTCGTTGTGTAGACTCAGTCCCAGCGCGTCTGCTGTGACGTCACACTATTGGACCTCATTCTCTTCGACTGACATCGGACATTTTCGTGTCACAAGCACCCGAACGTTGCTGGCGGGACAAACAAATTAGCGTCGGATACACCGCATGTTGCCAAACCTACTGTAAAACGGAGGAGTGAAACAGGTCAGCGCCGTAACTGGATAAAAGCTGTACAATTGCACACACAGCTCCGAAAATTAGTACACAAGACACCCAAACACTGTACAGGGTCAACGAAGTTAGTAATAAGGTCTGTTTTATACAGCGTAGATTGAAAAACTCAATATGATGATAAAGGCAGAATTAATTTTATTTAGAACATAAACTAAACGTTACGTTTCAACCGTTGTATTTGTATTGGCTACAGCGGATTGCGCACACTTTTCCGGTTTTATCAGTGGTATATGATAAGCCGTTGACAAGCTGTCACAATGTACAGGATTGCGCACAAAAAAATGAGTCAGATGTAAAATGTTCTCAAGCCGTTCTCACTTCTGTTGTGTTTGTGTGTGTCTGTGTGTGTGGACTTACACGTGTTTTTGCAGTCATTAACCTAACCTAATTTTTGACTTTGAGTAAATTGGTATGATTCACTATTATATTTCTAATTTCTCTTTCTCTTCTTGTCTAAAGTTTTGCGCGCAGACTTTAAAGTTATCAAAGTGGCAAAGTTCGATCAAAATCTGTGCGCAAAACAGGTCAGTGAGATTTGTGCGCAATCCTGGATCTACAGTGTGCACAATTCGGTTGCGGCGTTTGACCTTGATAGAAGTTTGAAACGTAACGTTTAGTTTATGTTTTAAATAATATAAATTCTGCCTTGGTCAGCATATTGGATTTTTGGTTATCATGGAAACAAGGCTTTCCTTTGTATCTTCATTCGCGTTTCATAGTTCAGTGGTCTGCGTGCTACCATCACAAACTCTGGTCCTCTCATATTGGCCAGTCGGAAAGGCACAAAGCAAATGCAGCTTGTATTTGCACGAATTCAATCGTCATTGATGGCATGTGGTGTGAGCGCTATTACAAACTTCAACAGCTGTTTGGGATGTGACAGAACCTTTCGGGATCGCACTATCAATACAGAGACTGGCTTGTGTTGAACTGTTTGGTTTTGACCAATGTGCTTCATTTTGTAGAAATCAACGTTTCGGAGACTGGTTCTTCCTTCTTAAAGGTGGTGTATTCTTGGTTACGTGGTCATATGTTGATAAGTCTCAGAACACAGATGTGTTTGGGAAGGCGTGAATATGAGCAGTCACGACGCACAGAAAAAAAAAACGCAGACAGAACGAGAGATTATAATGTTGGTAAATTTAGGCAGGCACAACAAAAAAGGCCATGCGTCTCTTAGGTTTACTGCATCGTTTCACTAAAATTACTGACATCTCAGCCCTTACCTTGTACTTCAAGTCATTAATTTCCCCAATAATAGAATACTGCTCTCCTGTCTGGTCCATGACTTGTTCCACTCAACTTTCTAGAATCGATTCAGTTTTTCACTTCTTCCTGGCTATAGTGCGATACAGGGTTCCCTCATTACGCAATTTTTCATCTCCGCATCTCTTGTCTTTTCTAAACATAGAAACTGCTTATCAGCGACGTTTGCAGAATGATTTCAGTTATTTATACAAAATTGTGAATGGCAAAATCCGCTGCAACACACTCCTTGAGGAATTCCACTTTTGACTACCTATGCTTCTATACAAAGAAACCTAGACTACAAATTCAAAAAAGATCCCTCGTTTACAGACTTGGCACACAATACAATGACCTCCCATCAAGAATTGATATATCTTCCTCCGAGTTTGCCTTTCGGTCTTCTATTAGAAGAAATGTTTGTAAATAATATCAAATAGTGCCATCTTTTACTTATTCTTTTGTCAATTTGCTATTGTCTTTGTGTTATTCGGAATCTGCACGTCAAGACCTTCCACTCGTATATGGGAAGGGGGTAGACGAAAATTTAAAATCGCCATATCTCCGTTCCTAATTGAGCTAGGAGGATGGCTGATAGCTCGTTGGACTCTGAATGAAGTCCTCATACAAAATGGGGTTTCCATTTAAAATTTCACAGTTGCCCCCAGCCCCACCCCCAGGGGGCGGGGGTGGGGAATCAAGTGTGATATCATTGAAAAGCTTTCTTTCTCTTATTAAACACGTATTTTTTTTGTTTTCCGATTCGATGTGTATTTCTCACGATATGTGAACGTTCCGGGACTTTTGAACCACCCGGTATATGCACTGTAAAAGGGCAGATACCTGTTGTGCGCAGGATAATAAATAAATACTTCTTTGTATATAGAGGTCCTTGTGACCAACAGACGCGGTGGAGCCTAGGCCACCAAGAATAATCCTCCTAGACAACCATTTATGTGACCTAACAGACTACACGCTACCCTGAAGACGGAGGCAGATTCAGCCTCCGAAACGTAGGTATCTCTTTTTTAAAAAATAACAGTGGTTAAAAGTCCAAAAAACTAGAATGAATAAATAAATAGTATTTAAATTATTTTTTTTTATCAGAGATGCAAACTACGAATCTTTAAATATACCTGTATTATTTTTATGGATTTTTTTCTTTGTTTCCTCATTTCAAAAGTTTGTAGGATGTAAATCACAAGCCACGGCATCAAAAGAAAATATCGAAGGACGCACAGAAAGTGCAGGTGCTTGGATGTTCGGGCGTCTAAAATAAAGTAGCTACGGGTCTGCATGGAAGAAAAATGCTCGGTAAACGAAACACCTGTAAAAGTTGGTGGATATCTCAAGTTCTACATAAACTCTGTATAGAATAACAGCTTGTTCTAGAGTGAGCGTCAAATCTCCTTGAACGGCTAAACGGCACCAGCGAATCACAGACGTGCGGCGTTGCCTAGTTTCGTGACAAGACGTTTCGCTCAACCACGCTGTCTCTTTTCCGTGTGAGATTTCGACATGGCACCGCTGCAGTGCGCTGCTATTGGCTATCGCCATATGCAGGAGATTTGACGCGCACTTTAGTGCCTCTCTGTGAACACTCGCCAGACCAGCTAAGGTTGTTTCCCTCCCAGGAACAAGGAAACGAACGCCAGGGTACTCTACGCACAAATCCCTGTACTTAAAACCTGGAGCTGAGACGCATTACTGAGATTTCCAGAAGCCTTGCATTCGCAGACACAAGGTAAAGCAACTGGTAAGCCAGCTCCCAGAATCGATCCAATCTGGATCTACAACGGCTGCTTAGACTCGCACTTCCTCCTCTAAACCCACCAAAAAAAAAAAAAAAGTATTTCTCCGCTGTAAATAATTCCCATCCCAGATGGTCGATTTCAGTTCTGCCTCCGAGTGCAGTATTTCTTTTCTGAGCTCTCCACTAATCCCTTCCATTGACAATCAGGGAAACAATGTAATGAGATCATAAACATTATTCGCAACAGCGCTGAGGACAAAGTTCAGATTGTCCGTGAGGTACCACCGCTGAAAGGTGGCTTCCTGGGGACCCCCTTTGTAGAAAGCAGATAGTACGGGACCAGTGATGCCAAAAGCAGAGAAATTTCCCTAGGCACAGGGAAATTTGAGGGTGAAAAGGGAAATTTAATGAAAAATAGCTAAAAAAACAGGGAAATTTAAACTCACATTTTCGTTCTCTTAAAAAGTTCGAAAATATTTTTTTTCAGCGTGCACTTTTTCCAAATGAATAGTTAACAGCAGTGACACTTTTCAGTAATCTTCTTTCTCCCTGTTATAGATGATCTTGACGGTCAGTCTTATATTTGTCGCGTTTCATAGCAAGACCTCAAGGCACGAGCCGCGCTGCACCTGGAAAGAATTTGAGACGGGATTTTCATTTTTTTTCCTTGTTCCATCCATCATTTCAGAACGTGTGTTAGTGGCTGTGTGTGTGGCTTTGTGTGTCCTGTGTTGTTGCAAGGAGAATGGAAGAGGTGACTGATAGGAAGCTACCTGCAACTCCCAAAAAGGTTAGAAAACGTCGTGGGGATTTATATGCGGATGAAAAGATATCTGGGAAACATGTGAAAAAATTTCGTATTGAGTGGCAGGAAGACCCGCAGGTCAAAGGCTGGCTACAACCAGTTAAAGATAACGAGTGTAAGTATAGGTGCATAGCTTTATGATTTTCATAAACGTTTAATAATAATAATAATAAAGTTTGTTCCTCAGGCAAAACAGGCGTCAAAAGAAAAATATTAACAGCAGGCCCCTAGCTAAGCTTTGACAATGGGTGGGTTTCAAAGTCCGGCAATCATTGCGCCGCAGAAGAAATTTTTATTTGGTTTGGGGATTTTTTCAATACATTAGTGTTTTATTTTAAAATTCAAATGTTTATTTTAGGATAATTACATTATGAAACTATGATCAGTTTCTAGTATTTTATTCAATGGGGGGTTTGAACCCACTAAACCCCCTTATAGACGGTCCTGATTAACAGTTATAGTAATACAAAGATACAGCTTCAGATGTGTTTTGAAAATCGAGGGAAATTTAGGTCGAAAAAGGGAAATTTTACACTGGTAAAAGGGAAATCCTGCATTCGGAGATTGGCAACACTGTACGGGACTACCTGAGCTTGAGCCTGGAAGAACTGGGTTCCGAGGGAAGGGTGTACGGATGAGAATATACGAGGGTCACTATTTATATTTTGAGCCTAACAATGAAAAAACAGGAATTTGGCATTGAAAACTGCTTTATTGTTTTTCGAAGTATTCTCCTTTATGGTCAATACACTTTTGCATTCGTTCGAACCATTTGTCAAAGCAATTTTTCCAATCTTCTTGAGACACCTCCATAATATGGTTTTTGAACGCATCAACGGCGTCTTCCGCCGACGAAAATCGTTGTCCACGCAATTTATTCTCGACATTCGGGAACAAGAAGAAGTCATTGGGTGCCAAATCAGGACTGTACGGCGGATGACCCATCAATTCGATTTTTTGACCGTTCGTAAAGTCAGTTGTTAGACGAGATGTGTGACAGCTGGCATTGTCTTGATGAAGAATGATCCGACGGCGTTTGTTTGTTTTCCGTATTTGACCGAAGACCTCTGGCAAACAAATTGTTGTGTACCATTCAGAGTTGACCGTTCTACGTTCCTCTAAAGGCACGGTTGCCACATGACCAGTTTTCCCGAAAAAACAGGCGACCATTTGTTTCGATGTGCTTCGAGCGCGAACAACTTTTGTTGGATTGGGTTCATCTTGAAACAACCATACAGTCGACTGCTGTTTACGTTCCGGCTCAGAATCATATATCCAAGATTCGTCACCTGTTACAATCTTATATACGTCTTTTGAAGCACCACGATTGTATTTATTGAGCATTTGTTTGCACCAATTGACGCGAGCGAGCGTCTTTTTGAGTTTTTGTCAAATTGTGTGGGATCCAACGAGAACATACCTTTCTCGTGTAATATTTTATATATGCTGGTGGAACTAATGCCTATGGTTGCCTCAATCTCACAGTATGTCACATGACGATCTTGCAGTATTAGGTTTTGCACAGCATCAATGTTTTCTTGAACAACAACTGATTTTGGACGACCTTCGCGAATCTCGTCGGTGAGCGAATGGCGGCCACGATTAAATTCGTTATACCAGCGTTTCACGGTGGCAAAGGATGGGGCTTCATAGCCAAATGTGGAAGTAAGTTGATCGATGCACTCTTGTCTTGACAATCCACGTCGAAAATCGTAAAAAAATCATCGCACGAAAATGTTCACGAGTTAATTCCATTTTATTGTTGTCGCGCAATCTCCAAGGCAACATAAACAACACAAATGAAGCTACTGACAAAACATTTGAAGTACGTTATGGTCAATAATGCCAGACGATTCCGTGCAAACGTCAAATCGCGCCTAACTTCAATCAGTGTTGCCAAGGCTCAAAATATAAATAGTGGCCCTCGTACGTCGGAGTGTATGTCTCGGCAATCTGGCGTAACGTACTTGCGTACATAAGCAGCGGATTTACGTCGCGTATTTGCACGTTAGTATTTGGGCCGCTACGATATGTGTAGCTGCTTACCTTGTCCCCTAGTAAAGTTTCATATTGCCATGACTTCAATTCACGGATATATATCCTCTTTCCTCTTTCGATGATTTTACATCAATAGCTCTTTAAACTGTGATTCGTGGCCTTTGGGAGGTTGCCATGCCCTCACAGGATGTCCCTGAGGGCCTGAAGACATGTTACAAGCTTCTTATATTTAAGGAAGTTAATTCATCTCTATTATTATGATTATGAAAATAGATTATACCTTAGGACATTATGAAATAGGAGAACTAACATCTAAACTAAATATGTGGATGATTTTGGTCAAATATCATGCTCCAATTATATGAAACCAAGGCTAAAAACACCACAAAAAGACTATTGCAGAACATGGGAAAAATATTTTTTATATAATCTAATAACATTATACGTCACATCAAACCTGCAGTCAGTGCGTGATTATTTCGAAGAATAGCGCATTCTTCGGAATCGGTGAACGCAGGAAATACGAAAGAGAAAGTTTTCCTTTGCCGGACAACTCTTAAACTATAGATCGCAACCGAAATAGCTGTGGAACAAACTTAAAATGTTCGGTGTTGAGAAAAAACGTGATAGAAATTAAATAATTGGCATTTCTACTGAAGAACTAAATGGTCATTTTCAGAACTCATCAGACATAAATCCTAAAATTAAGAAACGTACGATCGACTCCATAGGTGTTCACAAAAGCAAAAACAAAAATAGTTTTGATTTCTCTTTTATAACTCATGCTAAGGTCCAAACTGCAAATAATAAAATCAAATCCAATGCAACCGGAGCAGATGAAATTTCTATAACCATGTTAAAATGTATCGCTTCCCACATCTCACACGCAATTGCAGACGTTTTCAACACATCCCTGTATACTGACACATTCCCAAACATTTGGAAACTCGTTCACATACGCCCCCTGGCTAACATCACCAACCCAGTAAGCGCTCAAGATTTTCGACCGATCAGTATTCTCACCACTTTGTCAAAAGTATTTGAAAACATCGTGCACGAGCAAATTTTTAATTATGTACAATCGAAAAATATGTTAAACCCCTTCCAGTCCGGTTTTCGCCCACAACACAGCACCAGCACAGCACTCTTTAAAGTGGTGGATGACGTAAGGTCAGCGATGGATAAGAGATATCTGACAATGCTGGTTCTCCTCGATTACAGCAAACCCTTCCAAACCGTCGACCACGATATCATGCTGGCAAATTGTCATCTTATTTCAACTTCTCCCAACCTGCTGTTGAGTGGACTCGATCATTCTTAGCAGCCAGACAGCAATGCACATTCGTTTCTGAGAATAAGTCGTCATGGCTGCCGATAAATTGCGGTGTACCCCAAGGAAGCGTTTTGTCTCCGCTACTGTTCTCCATGTACATAAATGATATATCGGACACATTTCAATCAACGAATTACCATCTGTACGCTGATGACGTCCCATGTTACTTATCGTTCCCTAAAAAACATCAATATGGCCATCAAAGCCCTAAACGCTGATATTATGAACGTCTGCAAGTGGTCTCAGGCAAAAGGTCTACGAGTAACTGAGAAAACTAAATATATTTTAATTGGCTCACGGCACCTCATATCCACAACAGCGAAGTCCTCCATCCCGGACATTCTTGTAGACGGAAAACCCATTTCACTATCACTTCCGGTCGAAGACCTGGGAATTGTTGTGGACGAAAACCTCACCTGGAGTGACCATGTGAAGGCCATATGCAAAAAATCTTATGCAGCATTACACTCACTGTACCGAGTAAAAAACATCTTACCAAAAGAGGTAAAGAAAACACTTGTGGAATCGCTAGTTTTGTCGCAAATAGACTACTGCGACTTGACGTATGTTGACCTCAACGGTGAACTAGCAAGACGTCTACAGCGAATACAAAATGCATGTGTACGTTTTATTTATAACATCAAACATTTTGACCACCTTACCCCAGCTTCAAAAACCTGACTGGTTCGACCTTTCAACACGCCGTCGCTTCCACGCTCTTACAGCGCTCTACAAAATAGTGCATTCAAGAGAACCCCCTTACCTACTTTCACGATTTCAACCCCTAAGCTCACACCTTTGCTACCCGTTCACGAAACAACTCCCTGCTCACCATCCCTCCCACAAGACAGCGTTTTACGGAAATTCCTTCACGGTCACTGCCACCAGAGCGTGGAACGACCTCCCCAATGACATAAGAAACTCTTCTTCTCTGGGCAATTTCAAATCAAAATTAAGAAAGCATCTTCTGGAGGCAACTTACCAGTACTGAAAACAAGGAAAGACAATAAAATGAAACCTTTCTTGATCTAAATTTGCAGGAAAAAAACACCGACTGATTTTTCTGTATTTTAAGTATTTTTGTTATGTGTGTGTCCATGTTGCACGTGCATTTTTTACTTTTCTTACAGCATATAAGTGTATTTTTGTGTTTTGTCTTTTTTCTTTTCTTTTTTTGGGTTTTTCTCTTTTTTGTGTTTTTTTTATTTTTTTGGTATTTTGATGTTTTATATTTCGCAAACTGTTAGATATTTCAACTAAATTTGTAAAATGTGAAGTAGAGATGATTAAGTGTAAGAAAAAATTTATGCCTTAACTTCCCATCCAAAAGAAGAAGTAAATAAATAAATGTTACTAATAATATCTGCTTGGGTTTTTCACACTGTATGGTTTCAACTCTCGTCTTTTTAAAACATTTTGTATGCTTTTATTATGTTCATTTTGTTGTTCAGTGATACTTGATTATAATTGTATGTATATGAACTGTTTCAGATGGCCATTTATTAGCGAATTCACACGTCACTTAATGTGTATCTTTGATGTTCAAAGATATCGGAAATGAAATGTCCTTATTAGTTCTTGTGAACTTACGCCAATGTTTAGTTTACGGTAGTTACTGTATTTCTGAACTTTTAAATTTCAATTTAATTGACTTTTCATGGTTATCTGATCACATCCATTTTTTTATTGTCATTTTCAAACTCTGCACATCCAATTCACTTCATTTCTGAAACCAAGAAGTGAAGATCAGTGTGATGCTCAAAAATCTCCCTGCTATTTTGCCAACATCTCTTGACTTGCTTAGGTGAGAATTTTGCACTCAAATAATCTAAATTTTAAGGCAATTAATGTATCAATTTTTAGTTTTTGCAAGTCATGTTTTGTTGCTAATCTTATTTCATTTGTGAAAGGCACCCTAAGGTTTTTTACCTGGCCTGATAAGGGTTTTTTTACCTTTGTACATTCCACAATACCTCGCGAGTGCTGATATCAAAACAATAAGAAAAGTACGTTGGAATGTAGGAATTTCTAACTTATAGAAAAGAAAGGCGTACAGTGACAGGGCAATAGCTTAGTGCATAAAATAATATTTCTTTACCTTCATGTTATATCAGTGTCTGTATCTCATCCATAAAGCCTTATTTGTGCTTTTTTCTGTCACTTTTAGATAATCGTGAAAAAACACAGAAAAACGTAAGATGAAGCTTCGTTTATCCAAACCGATAAAAAATGTGTATCTTAGGTTCTTCAAGCCGGAAGTAACACAATAAAAGACTTCGCTTAACACACAACGAAATGCATATGTATATAACGACAGAAACTCATTCAATTATGAATTTGAATTCATTCGAATGCCTTGAGTAACTATTACTTCGAGAAAATTAAGAAAAATATTTCTACTTATTATAATTATTAGTAAATTACGCATATTTTACAAAAATACTGTCTGGCTGCCTTGGCTGAGACCATGGACGGAAGTGCGCATGCGCCAACTGGACGTGTTCATTGGCAACATAGGGGTGACAGTACTTTGGTCAGGAAGTGGGTTCCGTGAAAATGGTGTGCTGTGGAAACAACAATGAAGTTTCAAACGTAGAAACATCGCCGCTAAAATACGTAGAGATGTTTATGAATTATGTAAGGGTACAGAATGAAAAAAAATAGCCATCCATATACTATATAAGCAAACAGAATATATCACGTCACATTAGCAGATAAACTTGTTTGTAAACCAGTAACTTCTTTTTTGATTATTCAATTAAATTGATCTCCTTAGTAAATATTATAATTAGCATAAATGTACACAGCAGTAATCAGGGTAGTATTCACTAATAATAGTATTACTATTATTGCACATACTATTATAATATAATAAAGAAAATTTAGTAACTGAATGGTTTGTGGCATTGTGTATTATATCGAGGGCGTTTTGTAGAATGTGCAACAGGGACCAAAACGACACAGGTTTCTTTGTTCCACTTCGAAACGGTTTGTTACGAATTGTAAGAGACATCACAAACACAGCACAGCAAGCAGTAATAAATACAACAAGCGAACCCATACAAGCAAAATACTACAGGGTGGTGTGGAGTGTTCTACCTGCTTCCCCTCTCGCGTTTGAAATCGCACTTTCCAGCTATATTCCTTTTCCGGAATGTCTGGAGTAAGAGAACGCGAACTCGTTCTGGGCGCACGTTGCGGGTGTGTGTCTCGTCCAATGAACGCGCGGAGCGTAGGGGTCGCGCGGGAGGGGGCGATTCGACTAACCAATCGCATCCTTCTCCAAATAGTCTGGCCCCGCCCACAAGCTTTCGCCTCTGCGCGTCGCTACTCCAGACATTCCGGAAAAGTTGTATAGTTTCGTTTCTCTTGCCCGGACTGTACATGTAGAGTAAATTTGCCAGTCCAACTCTGAGAATGACCTTAATGCCAGACAGGTATTTGATCAGCGAAGCGACGCTTTTTCTGCAAAGAACGAACTTGTGCTAAGAAAATACATCACATTAAATTCCCTGATTTTCTCCCAACAAACTTCAATATGCTAATGGCAAGGACGTCGGGAAATATCAATTCTTCAGAGACTGCTCTGCTATGCAAGCGACGAGATTCTTTAAAATTCATGAAGAGCTTAACTTGCGTTGTGTAGTTGGAATTTCGGGTTTCACAATTGAACTTGATAGAGCTGATGAAACCAACTCCTTCTTCTTTCATAACACCTGTTTTTGAAACATATTTAAATGTTCTAGGAATATTTTAATAACTCTTTCATCTTCGTATCCATCTGCACCAGTAACTAGAGATGATACCAACATCACTTCCTGTTTTACGATTTCGTACCACATACCAACTAGCATATTATTTTGCAATAGAATGTAAGACCCAATTCTAGATTCCCAATAAATAGAATGTAAGACCCAATTCTAGATTCCCAATAAATAGAATGTAAGACCCAATTCTAGATTCCCAATAAATAGAATGTAAGACCCAATTCTAGATTCCCAATAAATAGAATGTAAGACCCAATTCTAGATTCCCAATAAATAGAATGTAAGACCCAATTCTAGATTCCCAATAAATAGAATGTAAGACCCAATTCTAGATTCCCAATAAATAGAATGTAAGACCCAATTCTAGATTCCCAATAAATAGAATGTAAGACCCAATTCTAGATTCCCAATAAATAGAATGTAAGACCCAATTCTAGATTCCCAATAAATAGAATGTAAGACCCAATTCTAGATTCCCAATAAATAGAATGTAAGACCCAATTCTAGATTCCCAATAAATAGAATGTAAGACCCAATTCTAGATTCCCAATAAATAGAATGTAAGACCCAATTCTAGATTCCCAATAAATAGAATGTAAGACCCAATTCTAGATTCCCAATAAATAGAATGTAAGACACAATTCTAGATTCCCAATAAATAGAATGTAAGACCCAATTCTAGATTCCCAATAAATAGAATGTAAGACCCAATTCTAGATTCCCAATAAATAGAATGTAAGACCCAATTCTAGATTCCCAATAAATAGAATGTAAGACCCAATTCTAGATTCCCAATAAATAGAATGTAAGACCCAATTCTAGATTCCCAATAAATAGAATGTAAGACCCAATTCTAGATTCCCAATAAATAGAATGTAAGACCCAATTCTAGATTCCCAATAAATAGAATGTAAGACCCAATTCTAGATTCCCAATAAATAGAATGTAAGACCCAATTCTAGATTCCCAATAAATAGAATGTAAGACCCAATTCTAGATTCCCAATAAATAGAATGTAAGACCCAATTCTAGATTCCCAATAAATAGAATGTAAGACCCAATTCTAGATTCCCAATAAATTTATATCTTGCAATGTTTTCTTCACATTTACCGAAGGAATGTCTTCTAGTAGGATCAGAATGACGAATAGTATTACATTGCGGTGCACTGATTTTGTACAAGTTTGTCATTATTTTAAGGAATTTACATGATCCAATCTAATTTTGCAATATTATTATTGTTGTGCAGACAACTTCGAGGATTTAATTGTAAATGTATATTGAGGTCATCTTCCAATGACCCTTACGACCTTACGAAATACGTTTTTCAAATTATCTAATAGTGTTGTAATAGGGGCATGTAAAGGATGACCTGTGAAGATACCCAACAGTCCACCTCCCCGTAGTACACGCTGGTAATATTACACTAGACAACAAATTTTAACTTTTTGTTTTTTACAGAGGCCAAAATAGCTGATTTATATGGATTTGAGTGTGCTGAAGTTGAAAATGACAATTAAAAATCTAGATTAGCTCAGGTTTGGAAGTTATTGAAACTTTTATGTTCTTCACATATTATAATGGGCCATAGTCTAACAAGCGTAGCACTGCCTAACACATATTTACTTACCAAAAAATTGACAGTGGTTTTGGGGTTAATTCGATGCACTGATCACAAATATGGAGTTCGTTTTTCTCGAATGGCTCTAGTTTTTAGGATACAGGGTGTGAAGTTTCACTGCTTTGACAAATGACTTCATCAATCCTAGCTTCACATGTAGTGGTGGTAACAGGACTTTACTGGGATTTACAAGTGGCTCCCATGAGACATTTTCTTGCCAGGCAATAAAGCTTGTCGTCGTGGCCAGTCCTTCTGTTTGTAATGTAAATCCTTAGCACGACTGTCCCACTCACAAATGTAGCAGCAGTACTTAGTGTACCCACCTTGTAGGCCCATAAGCATACCGATGACTTTTAAATCAGCACATATGAGCCATTGATGCTTATCATAGTCGATGCTGTTTAAAATATCTCTCATCATGATGTAACTTTCCTTTGCTAGGGCTGCATATGCCACTAGGATGGAAGGAAGCACATTGCCATTATGTAATAGCACGGCTTTCAAACTAGTTTTCGAACCATCTATGAAAAGTCTCCAATCGTCCTGTTTGTATAAGATATTGAGTTCTTGCATGAAACCTTCAACATCCGTACAGTAGGTCATTTCGTTTGTTGTGTTGAAAAACCTTTAGAGTGGCTTTTGACGTTGGCGAAAAGTACATACTCCAACTTTATCTTCCAGAAGATTCCACTCCATTAAACGAGAAGCTAATACTTTGGCTTTATGTTTTGGAATGTCCAAGTCTCTAACAAGATCATTGAGTTCACTTTGCGTGATTTTGTGCATTTCACTAGATGATGTTGGTGTAAAGGTGGGATCGTTAGATGTGGAAGGATGGCATGTATCTGACAGGTCTTCATCTTCACTGTCACTAGAAAAGTTTATTGTTGTGGCTATTGGAGGATCTGGCACTGGAAGACCCACTCCATGAGGCACTGGTCGCATCGCACTTGGTATATTAGGATACTGTATGATGCTCTTCTTTTTCTTGTTCAATCCTTTACTTAGCGGATGCACCAAGCAGAAGTAGCAATTTGTTGCGTGGTTTGTAGGTTTGCGCCAAATGGCCGGCACTGCAAAACGCATGGAAACTTTTTTTCTTTTCATCCATGCATTTAGTTGATGAACATGTCGTACAACAAACATGAGGAGCCCATGCTTTTGATTGGTCCCCAACACGGCACCCGAAATATAGGATATAAGCTTTTTTCACTGCTTCTGACAATGTTCGCTTCCTTTGTCCAAAAATTGCATCTCCACATATATAACAAAAATTGTTGGGGTTATTAACACATCTGCGGGGCATTATAACAGCAGTTTTGATTCCACACAGTAACTCAGAAACTCACGTCACAGTACACAATGGAGCACTCCGGAAGTCAAGCAATCTCAGACTGTGTTAGCTAGAAACAAAACACTGACGTAATATCACGCGGAGCACGTGTTCACCGATCGATATATATTAGGATGTGGTCAAGGTCGTCGCCTCACAATACAATGTGCGTGTCTTATAACTGCGTGAAACACAGCATTCATTGGCATTCTTGAAATAACAAGAAAACGAGAGCTAAAAAACAGAAATAAGGACGTGACAGACTTCATATAGCACGAAAGCGTACCAAAATCTCTAAGATTGTTATTTTTACTTTATCTAAAAAACGGGAGCTAAAAAACAAAAACTATTGTGATTTTCGAATTCAGCGTACCAAAATCTATAAAGATTGGGCATTTTCCTTTCTGTAAAAATTTCATTGTTGAACAGTGTTATAGGCAAACGAGGCTCTGGCGCCAGAACCCACGGCCTCTGTGGGGTTCTTGTTGTGCAGTCCATATAATTTATGATTGTGATTGTCCGTTCACCCATCTTATCATCATTCATTCTCATCGTCGCGGTTACCCAAAAGTGGCAGAAAGCCACGTAAAATCAATCTATGTCTGGACTTATACCGAACCTTATAAGGATCTATTTTACCAAAGAAAAAAGTATGTTCTTTTAAGGTTCCCTTGTTGGTTGTGTACAATATGCACTCAGTTCTCAAACAGGTTGGAAATGCAAAGAATAAAAAATTCAACATTCGGGCTGTCTATAATGCCCCATTCCTTGCCGCTTGGAAGTGGAAGGGAATAGTTTAATAAATATCTCAGACAACCAATTCAAAATCCGGGATTTGGTTAATGTACAACGATGGGATGGGTGACCTAGAACTAACTTTACGCAGATGATCGAACCTGATATTGAAAACTTGTAGTTATGCAACACATACGTACAAAGTATTGAAGTGAAGCGAGTACATAATCCCCACAAATAAACTTCAAAGGGATGGGAGAGTTTCCAGGCCCACGCCTTCAATTCGACCAGTCAATGATTACATGACATAAAAATGCAGGACACGGTTTTGTGCATCGTCTAGGTGTGAAGAAAATGCTCACGGCTCATTACAAAGTTTCCAAATTCGCGGGAGATGGTAACAGCCACTTCTACGATTAACTTAGCCAGATGAGAAAAGGGTTGTTAATTTGCAGAGTCTCTAATTGCAGTAGGCATCCACCTCGCTGGTAGAAAGTTTCTCTGTCTAACGGAGTTTCTGTCTCCATTGTATTCTCCCCTTAGGTTCCATATTCACTTCGTGCACCTTCTTCATGCAGAAGCGGATTTCCACCGGGCGAGAGACAAGTTTGAGTTTTTGATTGACTGATTCGCCATATTTTACTTCGCTTTTCCTGCCACTTTTGGCTGATGGGGATGAGTGATGACATGATGAAATTGATGGGACACTCACAAACATCCATGCCCAGGCCGGGATTCGAACCCGGGATACCTGGCGTCGTAGCGTGATGTGCTAACCACAAGTCTCAGATTGTATGGAGCTACTTCGTATTGCAACAAGAGTATCAGTACATATTATAAACTGACAAAAATTAATATATATATAGTTTTCTTACAGAAATAAAGATCAAATAACCAGAGTGACTTCGGACTGACCTGATTTAAATACTTAAGTTTTATACGATTAAAAATACAGTAAAACCTCGTTAATTCGGACCCCGAGAAGCAGGACAGGTAAAAAAGAAGCAGAATGCAAGGTTTTAAATGTGGCTAGAAGTCAACAAGAGAACTTCCCAAGAAAAGGCAGTCAACCACTGATGAAATTCTGTTTCCCGCAGTATAGTGTATTTATGTCTATTCCCTTTATAATACACCATAATAAACGTGTTTTGTTGCTATAACCGGAGTTTTAATGCACTTTCTACTGTTCTTTTAGTTTTTTTCAGTTAATCTGGACTTTCGTTAAACCGGTCAACTTATCCCCCCCCATTAGTCCGGATTAACGAGGTTTTACTGTACCTGGATTGTACGTTTATGATTGCAGTTATTAGTCAAAAAGTACACTACGTTTTTTTATACTGAAAAAGTCTTATGACATCATGTTTTCGTTGTTCACTTGTTCGAATAGTTTGTAGTACATTCTCCTATTTATACGAACACGTAAACTATAGTTATTAACGATCTTCATAGTTAAACTTTTGTGCATAGATTAAACGAAAGCGACCTCAAGAGATGGGACTTGGTGTGGGAGCTAAGCTGCTTGGTGTCGGGATAGCATCACCGGTGTTCGTGCATAATCGAAGAAGTTGCCATAGCAACTGGCTGAAATATTCATTTAAGGGATAGTTGAAGTCGTCTGCTCATTTAAGAAGTATACATCCTACATTCGCAACCCTGCATCTATTCTGGATTGCACGCCTTCACTTCTTTCCAACTTCCTCTACGATGTTCATTGCAAACTTTATTTTCAAACAGGCACGCTCCTTCAAAGTGAGTACTCGCAGAAATGTGCAAATTCAATTTGTTTGCACAGAGTGCAGCTACAGGGTGAACCTGGGACACTTCGAAAATGACTGTATATTTCTTGAAAGAGAGAAAATATGCTGAATATGACCGAAAATCCATCAAAATATGCTCTATCGCGCAGAAATGGCTAAATATGCAAAAATATGCCCTTAAAAAGCACCCATTTCTATATATTTAGGAAACACATCACCCTTAACAAAATAAACATGCTAAGTCATGAAAATAATCACATATATGTTTACAATGAACATAAATTTTATACAAATATAGCTACCATATGGACGTATATTCCAATGATTGAGAAACCGTACCAGAATCCCTTTGGTTACAATGCACAACCATATGTATCTTGTCGGTATGGCGTCTGACTGCCACTTGGGAGACACGCATTCGATTCCCGAGGTGGGAGATCTAAAGTCGGAATTTTTCGAGACTTGTCCCCGACTACAGCTGCTCCGGGGCTCATCCAGCCTGAAAACATTGGGAACCTCGGGGCAACTCTTGGGGGCAAAGGTAGCGTGGTGATGATCACATCCAAAATGACCGAGATCGAGAATGAGTGGGGCCTTACCCCCACATTCCCTTCATGACACAGTGCTATCTGCACGGGGAACATTACCTTACCTCAAATTAATAATGTTTAAAGTTCAAATCACCAACCCTGAGACCTGTAAACAAAACCACGTGCATGCAGAAAGCATTGCAAACTCATAGAAGTAAAATAATCCACACGAAAACTCAGCGTTGTTACAGGATTCATTACGTAAGGTAAAACAACGGCAAATTTGTAGTATGGGATACGCTGCCGCAAATGACGTCTCACTTTAAACCCAATGCTCTTTCTTTTGTACTTATTGCTTCACCTTTATGGTTAACTCTTTGCAACAGTAATCATATCCCATGAATTTGGCTTCTTTCTTGCATGCTAATTGAATATATTTTACTTGCATTTTTTTTAGACAAAATGATATAACATGATAATGTATATTTCTAAGGTTTGATATAGATAGGAGTGTATTTGAAATTTGTTTGTGGATTTTATGTAAATTGTATTTTATGTAAATAAAATATATAATGGGCATAAACAGCCATATGCAATGCTGTAAGTCCAATAAATATATTGATGATGATGATCAATACAATACAAAGAAAGTTCGTAAATTTATTGCGGTTGGAAACTTTGACAAGCATCCTAATAACGATTTTTGTTCCGCCAAATATAGTGCACTTCGTAAAATAACTTGGTGACATGGCAAGGCAAGATAAGTGTGAATATTTTGTAGGAATATGCATTGTAACTTTCAATGAGCTTAGAGATTTGTGTACATAATGATATTTTATAACATTGGTTATTTTCTGAAAATAATCATGTGAACAGCAAGGAAGTAGTGCCACGTTTGCGTGCGGGAAGGTCTCCGTGTTCAGTGATACATCCAATCGGTGAGACGGTTTGTTTACGGAAGGTTTCAGGGTTGGTGATTTACACTTTAGGTATTTAATTGTTAATCAAAGATACAACAAGGCTGATTCACATTAGTCATACAAAAATGATATGATTTTCAGAATATTGTTTACTAAATTTGTTATTTTACCTCGCTTTTCTGTCACTTCTCATCAGACAGACACTTGAAAAAAAGTGGGAATATAATCAAAATATCCATCAGCTATTCATTGATTTCAAAAAAGCATATGATTCGGTCAAAAGAGAGAAATTGTATAATATATTAGTAGAGTTTGGAATACCTAAGAAGCTTGTTAGTATCATAAAAATATGCACCAGTGAAACAGAAAGTAAAATTCGTGTGGGTAATAATATGTCTGACAAATTTACAATTCATGATGGGTTAAAACAAGGAGATGCATTATCTCCATTGCTCTTTAATTTTGCCTTAGAATATGCTGTAAGGAAGGTAAAAGAAACTAAAGAAGGACTAAAATTAAATGGTGTGACTCAGTTGTTACCATATGCAGATGATGTAGACTTACTGGGGGATGATGTGAATACAATTAAGAATAATGCTAAAATATTTTTCAAAATTGCTAAAGAGATAGGTTTGGAAGTTAATAAAGAGAAAACTAAATATATGCTTACAGGCCGAAACCAAGTGTTAGGTAATAATCAAAATCTAATTATTGATAACTCGTTTGAAACAGTTTCCAAATTCAAATACTTAGGAGTAATATTAACAAATGAAAATTATATTAAAGAGGAAATAAAAAGTAGGCTTAATTCAGGAAATGCATCTTACTTCTCTCTTCATAAACTTTTGTCTTCTCGTTTAATATCTAAGAAACTAAAAGTTAAAATATACAAAACAGTAATTTTGCCTGTAGTATTATATGGGTGTGAAACTTGGTCCCTTACATTGAAAGAGGAACATAAATTGAGAGTATTTGAAAATAAGATCCTTAGGAAAATCTTTGGACCTAAAAGGGATGAGGAGACAGGTGAGTGGAGAAGGTTACATAATTTAGAACTACATAATTTGTATTCATGTCCAGATATTATTAGAATAATTAAATCAAGAAGACTTAGGTGGGCAGGCCATGTGGCACGAATGGGAGAGGAAAGAGGAGTTTACAGGATTTTTGTTGGGAAACCTGATGGTAAGAGACCTGTAGGAAGGCCAAGACGAAGATGGAGGGACAACGTTGAGATGGACCTAAGGGAAATCGGTAGGGATGGAAAAGAGTATATAGAACTTGCTCAAGATAGGGAAAGATGGAAGGCCTGTGTTGCTGCAGCCATGAACCTTCGGGTTTACGAAGGCTAGGGAGTTAGTTAGTTAGTTTTCTGTCACTTCTGAATAATAAAGGTGAGGATGAGTGACGGAAAACTCTAACGAAAACGCTAAGGCCGGGATTCGAACCTGGGACCCCTGGCGTCGTGGCACTCTCTGTTAACCACTCCGCCACGGAGAATTTTCAGAATAATATCCAATACATATTCAATTCTACAAGGCTCAATTCACGAAAAATATATCCCTTGCTCTGCTCTCATACGCGTGGAGAAGCATATCCAACGCGGGAACATTCATTTTTCCTATTCAATATTTGATATTCTCATTATAATGAAGCTGAACCCGATATTTCAAGACCTTTTTTAAGTACCGTACCCTTCCCTTACTCTGTGGGGAACAGCTGAATTTATTAATAACAGCCCAAGTTCATCGTTTCAAGTTATCAAAAGTTTTCCGGAGTTTTAATGGCCTTGGACCATGGAGGAATTGCTATATTTCATTTGCTGGCTCACATATTTCCTCTTGAGATAACTTATCAATTTCTCCAATAAAGAGAAGCATCTTCAGTGGTCGACGAAAATATTCATTCATATCTCTAGTCGAAAACTTACTTCTTAAAAGTAAAGTTACTTTTACATTTACTTCCACTGCGGTCTTGTCTTAAACAAAGATTTCAAATGACAACGCGTGCCGCTTAAGGTTACGAGAGACAGTTTCGCAAGGAGTTGACATATATTTAAATAACGTCGAAATGTGAGATGCTACTGGCAAAAAACGACAGAGGCAAAAATATAGCATTATTTTTCTTCACATGTTGGAAGTGGAACACGATCTGTCAAAAATGTGATGAATAAGTATTTACAGGATCCCATATATTCCTTTGCTTTATCTTACTTCGCCTTTTGGGCCACTTTTGGCTAATTTGCGAAAACGGGGATGAGTGATGAAATGATGAATGGACACTCACAAACATTCATGCCCAGGCCGGGATTCGAACCCGGGACCCCTGGCATCGTAACGCGATGTCATATATTCCTTATTGAAGTTACGTCTAATCAAATGGACATCTTAACTTTTCTAACCGCAAATTAAATCTTCAGCCTGTTCTCTTTCCGTCCATGTGTTTTTCTACGCCATCGGAAGTTATAATTCCAAAGAGAAGGTCGGTGGGGGAGGGGCTGTTTATGGTGCTCGCGTCTGGCGGGACACACACACTGTTCTTAGTGCCTTTAACGTCGCAATTCCATCAATGAAACTTGAGGTAACGGTAACCTCCATTTCCCCACTCTAGTGATGCAGGCAGGACCGGATTTACGTATGTATATGGGTGGCATCGAGGCATACTATCGTCACCCACCCTATAAATTATAATAATAATTTTAACTTTTAGGGAAAAGTAGTCAGATGGTTGCTTATATTTTTACCACGCCTCAAATATACGTTTATTTTCAGTTTGTGGCCATTTTCAAACAGTGTAACATATAAGGTTTATGGCTGCAGCAACACAAGCCTTCCATATGTCCCTATCCTGGACAAGATCAATCCAATCTTTTCCATCCTTACCGATTTTCTTTAGTTCCATCTCAACGTTATCCCTCCATGCTCGTCTTGGCCTTCCTACAGGTCTCTTACCATCAGGTTTCCCTACTTTAAACTCTTCTTTCCTCTCCCATTCGTGCCACATGGCCTGCACACCTTAGTCTTCTTGATTTACTTATTGTAATAATAATTCCAACTCGGTTATGTAATCGTGTGCGATATGTATATTCAATCTCCATGCCCCACATAACACGTTTTTATAAAAATTTTCTTCACTTTGGTTTGCAGAAACGTAGAACTGAGGTTTCACTGTATTTCCCCATATGCAGGTCCAGGGCTTTAAACCAGTTCCCCATAAATCCGGGACTGTTTCCAGGCATTACTACAGTAGAACGAAATTCGAGGAACAATAATCTAGTGGAACAGGAATCGTTTCCGATCTATCCCTTCTTTTTCAATTAGTTCTTCACGGTGGATTACACTTCAAGCTAGAAAAATTAGTTCCGTGGCGTAGATTTGTGTGGCACGTTCATCTGAACTGGAGATGTGTGCCTTCCTTTATCCTCACGAATGTTCCACAGAATTAAGTCGACTGGGCTGAATGGACGGGACGTTGTTGGAACTTCACTTGTGGATTTCTCGAGCCTTATTTGAGATTTTTAGAGCGTATTTTAGGATTTTTAGAGAGCCTATTTTAGGATTTTTAGAACCTATTTCAGGATTTTTAGATCCTCGTTTAAGATTTTAGAGCCTATTTCAGGATTTTAGAACCTATTTTAGGATTTTTAGAACCTCGTTTAACATTTTAGAGCCTATTTCAGAATTTTTAGAACCTATTTTAGGATTTTTAGAGCCTCGTTTAAGATTTAAGAGCCTATTTCACGATTCTAGAACCTATTTTAGGATTTCTAGAACCTATTTCAGCATTTTAGAACCTATTTTAGGATTTTTAGAGCCTCGTTTACGATTTTAGAACCTATTTTAGGATTTCTAGAACCAATTTCAACATTTTAGAACCAATTTCAACATTTTAAAACCTATTTTAGGATTTTTAGAACCTATTTCAGGATTTAAGAACCTATTTTAGGATTTTTAGAACCTATTTCAGGATTTTAGAACCTATTTTAGGATTTCTAGAACCTATTTCAACATTTTAGAACCTATTTTAGAATTTTTAGAACCTATTTCAGGATTTTAGAACCTATTTCAGGGTTTTAGAACCTATTTTAGGATTTTAGAACCTATTTCAGGATTTCTAGAACCTATTTCAACATTTTAGAACCTATTTCAGGATTTTTAGAACCTATTTCAGGATTTTAGAACCTATTTCAGGATTTTTAGAACCTATTTCAGGATTTCGAGAACCTATTTTAGGATTTCGAGAACCTATTTTAGGATTTTTAGAACCTATTTCAGGATTTTAGAACCTATTTCAGGGTTTTTAGAACCTATTTTAGGATTTTAGAACCTATTTCAGGATTTCAGAACCTATTTCAGGATTTTAGAACCTATTTCAGGATTTTAGAACCTATTTCAGGATTTTTAGAACCTATTTCAGGATTTTAGAACCTATTTTAGGATTTCTAGAACCAATTTCAACATTTTAGAACCTATTTTAGGATTTTTAGAACCTATTTCAGGATTTTAGAACCTATTTTAGGATTTTTAGAACCTATTTCAGGATTTTAGAACCTATTTCAGGATTTTAGAACCTATTTTAGGATTTCTAGAACCTATTTCAACATTTTAGAACCTATTTTAGGATTTTTAGAACCTATTTCAGGGTTTTTAGAACCTATTTTAGGATATTTAGAGCCTATTTTAGGCACCTAAAGCACACTTTTTAGAACCTAAAAATCCGAGGTCTAGTCATCAGATCTAATGGCAACATTTGCACGTAATTTCGAAACACTTAGTGCATTTGCATTCTAACAAACCCAAACACACACAAAAAGAGCTATCGAATTAGTAACAGCTCAACACTTGACCAAATGTCTATTGCCAAGTTCAAAGTTAACGGTCAGCTACATACTAGTTTCTTGTGAACACTTTACTACATGTAAAATATCAGCACTACGCCATCAAGAGTTAAGTGTAAATAAAACAGGCTGGTGTTGTCTCGGTGAGGTTGGCCAGTTGCTGAATGGTGTGGTTCAATACACAAGGCTGCAGACTTTTCCATAGGGAAATCTTTGATGGCTGGACCATTACCGGATTGGATTGGATTGATTTGTTGTTTTAAGTCCACTTTATGCACAGTAAGGCTAATCGGGACTGGACCTACAGTTTAAAGTGGGATCCGAACCACTAAATCGAACACGGGACCCCTTGATTACAAGGCGACGACGATACCACTGCGCCATCGGGACCATTAACGGACACGAATTGTTTTTCAATTGCGTCAGGATGCGCACAGCCGCCATGTTTGCGGCCAATTTCATTTATCGTTTGCAAGGAAATATCCACCACGTAGCGTTCGTTACATCTGCACCAACTGCACGTTTGTTTTAAATCACAAATGTCTGTGTTATTATCTCCCGCCAGCCGCTTACAAGAACTGGCCTCAATCATGGCTGCTCGAAGCCATAATTCAACAGTTTGTGACGTAGAAAGACGTAATGTAATAAACAATCAATACACACAGCTGTGTCATAAACTATAACGCAGATTTTTAATGTTCTCTACACATGAATAGTGCTACTATCGCGCAGAGATTCACATATCGGTCCGAACTGGCCTGCCCAGTGCTTCCATCTAGCGGCAGGAATAGCGTTTCGTTCCCAATGAGGAATAGCGTTAATGATGTTCTGCTATAGAAAATCGTTCCGAAGCACCAATAACATTTTTTTACGCTTCCAGTGATAGTAGCGGGAACGCCATTTTATCAACGCAATGGGTTGATATTGATTGGATTTCCTTTTCTGGGTGGATATAAAACCGCTGCGATTAAACCTAGCCATAAACTTCCTCCTGCATTAGGAAGAATGGGAAACGTCACATCGTTCTTCATATCCTGCAAAATTGGACAAAGCCTTGTAAATCACCTTCACCCGTTTGGCGATACGAAAAAAAAATCAAGATGGCTGAAAGAAAACCCGTTTTGTGGAGGGAAAAATATATTTCTCTCCACAGTGTAGCTACCGATCTGATCTTATTTTAATTATATTTTATCACGTACTCGTGCAGTCATTTCGTTCATGCTGAACTGTTAAAAGGAAACGAGTAAACATGAAGTTTGGAAATACTGTAAACAGATAGGGCATATTGAAAACCACCATTGCCATTTAATGTGGCTGTATTTTTAGGTCAATATCTACTGAATGAAGACCATGATAGGGTAGCACATTCAGACAGCTAAATTTATAACACACACGGAAATGTGACATGAACTAAAGCCATTATCTGGTATACTGTGTTCATGTAGTTGCTACAAACTCATTTGATATGGTACAAAATTTTACTAAAAAAATGTATTCTCGTTATTTTGCGTCGCTTCTCTTCCACTTCTGGTTAACCGTAACGATGATTGATTGATTTAGTTTATTTTACTTCGCGTTTTGTGCCTCTTGGCTAATTTGCGAAGATGGGGATGAGTGATGAATGGACATTCACAAACAACCACGCCCGAGCGGGATTCGAACCCGGGACCAACCGTAACGATGAAAATGGATGATTAGATGAGATCGATGAAAGAGCACTGACAAAGATTGCCCATGCCAATGCTAGGACTCGAACCAAGGATCTTCATGGCGAGAAGCGCTTGGCAACCGAACCGGAAAATCAGTCTTGAAGCGAACGAAACACGTCTCTGCAGCTACCAGCAGCGTGCACTGCTTTGCTCCGACAACTCTTCTTTTCTGTCATGCGCGGCCTTCCTCCAGAGAATCAAGGGACAGAGTGAAGGATACGCGCTACCCCGAACCTCCACCGCGCCGAACTGCGAAATATTCCATGCTCGGCTACAGCGGGGCCGAGCATGACGCTTGCCGGAGCTGAACGAAGAGAAGCGGAATTACACGAGAGGGCATTTGGAGGTGCGGCCAACGGCCATCCTAGAAACCTGCAGACTTCTGGCTCGGAAATTCCGCGCGTTTCCCTGTACTTGGCGTTACACCATTTGAATTCAATAGAAGCAGACAACAGAAGGTATGTTACCGCGTTTCTCAGCGTCTCAGTGGACAGGGCTGGGCAGTAAGGTGGAACGAATAAAATAAATTTAAAAAAATTCTAATAGTGCGGAAAAGTTGCATCTTGATGTAAAAACGACCAAAATAAAATTTGATGGTGATCGGAACATGTCTTGAGGTGCCGCAAGTACGATAAAGTTTCATAAATTTGATTTTGTTTGCTCGATTTCAACCCTTTTCTCTAGTTTCTTATTTGCGCTACTATTATGCCTTTCTATTAATAGAACAAATGTTTTTTGGGGGTTTTAAATTTATGGTGAGGATAAAAAAAATTATTAAAATATTAAATTTAAAACCCCCCGAAAAACGTTTGTTCTATTAATAAAAAGGCATAAAAAGTACGAACTTTTTGGCTTTGGCTGTTATAACGCAAATAAGAAACTAGAGAAAAAGATTGAAACAGAGGAAAAAAAATCAAATTTATGAAACTTTATCGTACTTGCGGCACCTCAAGACATGTTCCGATCACCATCAAATTTTATTTTGGTCGTTTTTACATCAAAAGGCAACTTTTCCGCACTATTAGAATTCTCTTTAAAGAAATATTATTTTTCGTTCCATCCTACTGGGCAGGTTGAAGTAGGATTCGAACCAATATGCTTAAACCAAGACTCGAACCTAAGACCGATTGATTACAAGGCTGATTGGGTACCACCACGACATCGGAGGCCCAGATTGTTTAATGGTGCAAGTTGTTAAGTCACTTTTGCGTGCAAGACAAAGTGAAATGGTCCTGAAAACCGCGTTCCAGTTTCACCACAAGAGGAACTACGAACCTTGTTCTCTCTGCACACAGAGAATCAACTTCCGAGGAGCTCGTTGCACCCCAGCACCACAAATGAACCTACTTGGACAAGTAATTCCTCAACTCCTTCTCTCCCCAGAAACTAGTTCCGAGACAATTGATTTCCGGGGAGAGCAGACGCAGCCATTCCTCCGTTGGCCTAGCTAACAACAAGTGTCAACAGCGGAGACGACGCGGCACGAAGCCCGGTAATCAACGTCAATCCACAGAAAGATGCTCGCCGAACAAATAAAAAATCCATTCCCCATCACCAACTGGGAGTGGGAACATGTACAGGCATAGACAACTGTAATATTAGATTTCCTTCCGTGCATCAACTGCGCCAAGAGTGCCTGCCTAAATCCAGTCATGGTGGGCTTCAAGGCCGCCATCTTGAAACGGATTGACCGATTCTGCTCAACCGAAATGCCAGTCAAGTCCTCCAAGATATGAGGCACAAGTGGCGTAAATCCATTCAAGACGGTTTTATTCTGTATTCAGGATTATTCAAATACATAAATTATAGCGGAGGTAATAATCAGCAGGAATAGAAACATTTTCACCTGGCACCTAAATCCAGTTCAATTTTTTAATAATTCGAGTTCACTTATGGAAATTTCCATTACGTTTTATAAATAATGAGTACAGTAAGATTTTTTTATTTTTAATGTTTGTGTGTTTCCTGTATCATCTGCATATCATTAATCCTATCCCACCACTCACACTCACTGACATAAATGTTCTCCATGAAGGAAGTCCTGGAGGCAAAAAACGCCAGATTACGACCCCCCATGAAAATGTCCCAAAAGACTGAGAAAATTAAAATATCGCTCAATCGGCCCTTTTTTAAGGGTGAAAATACCCTTTTTTCACGTCCTTAGCAACCGTTTGGGGCATTTCTTTTGCACACATTGTTTGATTCATGTCTTCATTGTCAAGCTACATTATATTTCTCACAGATCACACACAGATGAATGAACTCCTGGTTTTGAAAAGGTGCCTCAAACAAGGGTGACATCTACATAAGAAGCTTCAGTCCAGATACAATTACGTATACATTGTTGTACTCAATGCGAAAATATCTACATCGTGCTTGTTTTAACTAAATGTTTAGGGGTATAATAACAAGCAAGCAATTCTTTAGAGCTTGCAGTGCTGCTTGTTGTCCATGGAAACGGACGTTGCTAGGGAACTTAAAGAAAGTTTATTTTCACCCCGAAAACTGCTGTAAGAGAATTATGCTAGACTCTTCGAATTTCAAAACATGAGCGTCAGAATTTATAACAGAGAAGAGGTAGGAATTTGAAGGGAATGGAGGTAAACAATTATTTTTCAATTACGTTTACATATGTGAAAAAAACAAAAGACGTAAATACTGCTTTTCCAATATAGCTAGTGTCGCTATTCAATTAGTCTGTATGAAATATCTAACTATTTTGAAACGGACATTACCCAGTTTATTATTATGAAAATAGACAATAATGTGTTGAATATTTGTACAATATTAGAGTACACACATAAGAGTTATTTTCTAAACTTTTCAAATTAGCGAACTTATACACTTGTTCCCTTTCAATCAATACAACATGCAGATATTTTCAAAGCGATTAAGATCAGTGAGGAACCCCATCTATAACGTGATTGCGTCCACAACGTGGCCGAAGGTCACGAATGCGAGCGTACAAGAGTCTGAATAATAAACAAAGCACTATAATTTTGGCAATGTTGGTATCCGAATTTTAAAATCTACAGCGATATCGTTGAGTCGGCCATATATTGGAATGTACTGCATTGTTGTTTTTTTATGTTAAAGGTAGAGCCTTTTTTAGAAAGCCACTCGGGTGCAAGAATGACTTACTTTTAATCCATTATTGTGTTAATTAATAAATTAAATGTTTTAAGATCACATTTCATAGCGTAGGTCGGCTCGTGGCTTTCTTAGTCCGTATCCTCAAATGCTGGCTCCTAAGAAAAAGGGGCTCGTACCTGAATTATCATTATTCATTAGTTTTGTCTAACTAACTCTCTAGCCTTCTTAAACCCGAAGGTTTATGGCTGCAGCAACACAGGCCTTCCACCTGTCCCTATCCTGGGCAAGATCAATCTAATCTTTTCCATAACCTTTAGGTCCATCTCAACGTTATCCCTCCATCTTCGTCTTGGTCTTCCTACTGGTCTCTTACCATCAGGTTTCCCAACAACAATCCTGTAAACTCCTCTTTCCTCTCCCATTCGTGTCACATGACCTGTCCACCTAAGTCTTCTTGATTTAATCATTCTAATAATATGTGGACAGGTGGCTGCGGTGGCTCAGTCGGTAACGCGTCTGACTATCATGCTAAAGGTCCCGGGTTCGATCCCCGGCCGGTTCAAATCCGGGAACTTTTCTAACGATGGAAGCAGCCCCGGCGCCCACCATCGTCGAATAACATGGGTACCTGGGGGAAACCCTGGGGGGTAAAGGCGGTTAGGGGCGTGATGCTGATCACATCACCCCCACTCACGACCGGATCAAGGAAGTGTGTGGCGTTACCCCCACACCCCTATACGCCTTCATGGCGTGGTGCTATGCACAGGGGAGCACTTTACTTTTTACTTTTTTTAATATGTGGACATGAATACAATGCAATCACGTTATAGATGGGGTTCCTCAATACAGTTCTAAATTATGTAACCTTCTCCACTCATCTGTCTCATCCCCTTTTAGTTCTAGAAATTTTATTTTCAAATACTCTTAATTTATGTTCCTCTTTCAAAGTAAGGGACCAAGTTTCAGATCCATATAATGCTACAGGCATTGTATATTTTAACTTATAATTTCTTCGATATTATGCGAGAAGATAAAAGATTATGAAGAGGAAAGTAAAACGCATTTCCTGAATTGCGCTTGCTATTTATTTCCTCTTTAATATCATTTTCATTTGTTACTATTACTACTACGTACTTAAATTTGGAAACTGGTTCAATATAGTTGTTTTGACAAACTTAGTTTTGTCTAACCGTGATAATCACTATTCACTCTCGTCACATCAGATTTAGAGAGGGAAATAATGATTTGATACTCTACGCTCGTGATTCAATCCCATGTTTATGACGTGGGTTCTGTAGAGATGGCTAGAAAGCCTGGCAACATACAGAACAGCAGACTGGCTGGGAACGGATGAAGAGAGTGGCTAGGACAGGCGAGTGGGCGGAGTGACACAGGGATGTGGCTCGCGGGCGAATCGATCGTGTGTACCCGACGTTCTTGCCAGAGTGAAGGGCCAGGAAATGCCTCGTCGTAAGAACAACGCTCATTTGCAGCCATCAGAACTTATCAGTACAGATATCGCAGATCTATATGTGACAGACACGCCCACACGACAAGTTAAGGCCGTTGCACACGCGACTAAATTTCATACTCAAAGGCTCTATGGAGTCTATTAGTGGTGACGTCACAAGCAGACGACGAGCTGGAACCGAGTCTACACAAGGAGAAAACGTGTTTTCTTCCTATTCAAATCAATGCTATTTTCCTTCGGAAGGGGTAGCTTTAATTACTGTAACAGCAGTTATGAAACAATATTATAATGCGCATCGTACATCAATGGAAAGATGAGATTTCGGGGAATACGTCTATATATAACATATACCCCTTACAGATGAGAATGTAAAGAATAAATGGAGTAAGAAAATCATGCATTTTCATAACATTCCAGTTCCGAGCACAGCCGAAGCCGACCCGAACTCACCCGATCTCAAGTCGGCCACGCTGCCGCTATGGATGATGGGAAACCGTGGGAAACCAGCAGCCTCAGGCGATTGAACCGACGACGCCCATTGGCTGAGATTTCTTTTGGAGCATTCGCTTTACTTCATTTCCTACTCAACCTATTCTTTATAGTCTCATCTGTAAGGTATATGTTATATATAGACGTATTCTCCGAAATCTCATCTTTACATTAATGTAGGATGAATATCACAATTTTGTTTCTTAACTGCTGTCACAGTAATTAAAGCTACCCCTTCCGAACGAAAATAGCATTGAATTGGATACGAAGAAAACACGATCTCTCGTTGTGTAGACTCAGTCCCAGCGCGTCTGCTGTGACGTCACACTACTGGACTCCATTGGAAGAAAAGATCGTGTGGGTGGGACACTGGACGGCTCTCCTCGAGTAAAACATTCCAGTCTTTGTCCTGGATGCTTCCATATATTTCTTCCTCTCCCCCCTCTCTATCTTATCTAACCAAATAGATTAAAGGCCAGCAGGTTTAACCTGGCACGGCTCCCGCCAAAAAACTTCTGTCATCTGCAGGGCGTTGTTGCCACCGATTTCAGTGCAAACGTGGCGAAAGGACGTGCTGCGAGCAGTCATTTGGGTGTCTAGTACAGGCCTTTCCACTATCAGAAAATTCACGTCTATGGCAGTGTCCGAATTGGCGAGAGTTCCGTTCCGTTCGTTTCCCTCGCTTTCAGTGCCGTCCGAATCTAGTGTAAAAGGCTCAACCTGGCACTGCTCCCTCCAAACAGTGTTGCCTCCCCCGCACTAGCACCTTTCCACGGTCTCCACATTGAAGTTGCAAACTACGGCAACGCGGTCATGTGACTGAGACTCCACGTGGAGTAGACGAGCAGAATGACAGCTGCGCCCATTGGCTGAAGGTTGAGTGTGATTGGACGTTAACGAAGTAAACGCATGTACTATACATGCACAAGACAAACACATTAAAAAGTAAGAATCAAACTTTCTCACAGGCAGTGGAGGAGACCAACTCTTCCTAAAATGCTAAAAACGTTTGATGAAACACTGTCGTCATTTCCCAACAAGGGTGGCAAACAGTTTGGAGGATGAAAAGTCTGCCTGAGGAAACCAAAGTCAACATCATATGCGGAGCACTTAAACCACAGCACAGACATGACACATTGGGGAGGCGAAGAGCGACACACCAGGCGTGCATTTATTTCAATTTCTTCGGAATGATCTGCTATTGAAAAAACAAGCACAGTACAAGACACCTTGAATTTCTCTCCATGTTGCAAGTGGAAGCGGTTTTAAATTCCTAATGGACAAACAATTTAAACTTGAAGTTACGACTAATGAAATTGATGTTTCGACTTTTCCCAACACAAACAAAAATCTTGAACCTGTCCTCTTTCCGTTCATGTGTTTTTGTACACCATCGGAAGTTTGATATTCCCAAAAGCGCACAGACCTCTCTTTCCACACCTCGCCGCGTGGAAAGCTCGGCGAGGAAAGAGCAGTTTCGGGTCCTCGCGTTAGGCTTGTGAAAACGTCGGCCCCCCAGTCCCTTGTTTTTATCCGGCCCTCTGGATTACTTCCTACTTTAATCCCTCAAATCTCTCCTTTCACCTCACCCTGGGTGCTAAGCGAGCAGATTATATTTGCGCCGGAATTACGAAAGGGGGGGGGGGGTTCACATAACAATTTATATTTTTAGTCCCTGGTTCGTTACGCATGTACATCAAGTGATTAAACACCTGGTTTAAAATGGACAGTACTGTAGTTCTTGAAATCATAACATTCTAGTAGGATATATTGGTTTATTATAAGTAGTTATATATATATACATATTTACATAGCGTTTCCATGTGTGTCTTGCATAGAGCAAATTAAGAAATCTCTAAATCAATATAATTGCGCACCTATGGCTTAACCATCAGCACTTCCTTTACCGGAGGGTTAGCATAACTATCCCTGCGGGCCTACCCTCAGCTTAAATGATATTCCGTTCATTACAAATGCGTTTCCTTACGCCTTCACTCTTTCTTTTGGGCATCAATTATTCAATACGGAAATATCCACATATTCAAAGCTTTTTCTAAAAGGGGACTTGGGACAGCAACAGGTGTTGGCTTACATTATTATATTATATTAAGTCTACCCACCAAAAGTGGACTAAACTTGAGGAGACGTTCCTCTTCGTCGATCAATGGGGAAACACTGTTTCTTGCTAAAGCCCACTGGCCTTTTTTATAGTCGGGGTAAACGTCCGTGGACGTGGACCCCGTAGCGTTGGAAAATTCCACTGTAACGGTCTTTTGAAAAACAGCTAGCTCCCCCAACCGTGGAGATAAAAAACAGGGGAATCTAATATCCAGTAAAGCACAATCCAATAAGCACATACACTTACATGCAATAATAACATAAAAGTACACTCGTGGAAACATATTACTTAACCCTACACCTTGTAGCTGGCCAGCAATTAATTAATACAATATACCAAAACCAGTAATGGCCAATCCAACCATTACAGGCTGGACGTGGAAACTGTTCCTCGTGCCCTTAAGCAAGTTGTTATGTTTTTGCTTCAGTGTTGAGTGACCGACTTCAAGATGCGTTGCAAGAAATGGCGTAACGTTCTTGAATCTCTCCCCGTAGCGAACACTCGAACGTCAAACATGCCGAGAACAGCTTTTAAAGCCGCTGCATAATTCGACAGCCGTCTATTCCAAGCTCAGTTTCACCCGAGACATGGATCTCCTTTTAACTTGTAACTGAAGCCCATGACTATTTCAGTCTGTACACGGCCGCCGTTGTTATTCTGGGCTGTGGGCGACTGTCGCCCGTTTCCATTTGCTGACGCGGACAAGTTTCCACAGAATGGAATTCTCGCCCACTTACCCTCAACGGGTGACAAGAGCAGTCGTAAGGTTTCTTCAAGGACCGTTACTGCAGCCATTTCCTCAATGGCCCCTTTCAGCAAAGAAGCGTGTTATCCTTTACGGCGCGACATTATTTGGAGATCTATACAGGGTACAAGAAGGCAGAACCCATGGAAGTTTGAGTACTAGAATTCTACACATCAAGATCTGAAAGTGTTGAACAACTGCGCTGCGACAAATGAAGAAACACGGAACGTTTTTCAAAGAGAGTGTGCCAATTCCTTTTTCAGTTTGATGGGGTGTGTTTTCTTGGAGCCTGAATACAGAGAAAATCCATTTTACATCAAGATATCAACAGAAAAGGAATTAAATTAACTAATGAGAAGCACGCGCGCGCACATACACAATAACAGGGGGACCACTCTAGGACCATGCTGTTCATGTTGTCTATTTAGTTACCTGCACATGAAATATCGAGTGCATTAGTAACATTATATGTGTGTGAAGTTTCATTGCAATTCGATAACAATATGAGGAGTTGTTGAGGTGGAGGCATTGACTTCTATGACGTTTTTTAAGCACTTGATGCAAAATATACGAATATTACACGTCACTTTGCTTCGGTAAAACACAAACGCAACCTGGGATAAAGAAATAAGAAACTACTTACAAATTTTCTATTCCAGGCTTCAGCCATCTTATTTCAGTAGTGGTGGTGATAATTATTCACCTCATTCTTTATTGATATTTTTTCTTTCCAGAATCGAATACAAGTGGACATAATTTCTACAAAGTTTTATAATAACAAATTTGAATAGTTTTTTACAATATTGTCTGATTTTAACTTATTATTGAATAATTTGAAATAAATAGGTTTTAAAAGAATCACTACTATGTTGGGATATGGTTTGCTATGGTGAACAATAGATGGCTCTGGACTTATGAGTATTTTTCTAACATTTTTCTTTATTGTTTCTGAATGTTTTACTGTGGTGGAAATGAGTAAATTTCTTGATCTTTTTTACAGAATTTAGAACTTTATTTGAAATTGAGAAGATAAACCACATGTAGGAAGATAACAAAGTTTAATTTCTAATTGCCATAAAGAAAAATGTATGTAATTTCCTTTTATACAAGTAATGAGAGTTAAATTTTTCTTGCCAAATGGCTTTCATATCAATATCATGATGATATTGATATACTTCGGAATGACCTTTGTAATATTTCAAGCATCATACCAAGCATGGGTGTAACTAGGGACTTAATTTTGGACAGGCAGACTCGAAAACTTTAACATCTCATAAGAACTTGCGTCCAGAACAATTTGTTACATTTGCGAAATCACAAATATTATTAATTTTCACAGGCGCCAGGAGGTTAAGAAAACTAGTAAATTTTAATACACACGAAAATCTTCAGGGAGCAAGTGCTCCTTGCCCCCGTCAAATCTCGAAGGGTCAGGGCTCAGCCGGGTCACTTGGGGTAAGGCAGGACCTGGTATAATCTTCTTGAATGTGTCGATTTTGCTATCCTCCGACAGAGTTTTAATCTTCCCAGCTGTTTGTCATCCCTGTTGAGAGATGACAACAGTGTTTTAACAAATGTTTAGCTGTTTGAGAAGAGCTCGCCTTTTCCACTGTCTGTGAGAAAGCTTTTAGTGCATTCTAACTTTTTAATATGTTGTGTACAAGGCCCTTCACAACCTTGCATATACGAGGGTTGGGGAGTAAGTCATGGCAACCCAGTAATATTTTAATTATATGCAAAGGTGGACGGAAAATGGAGACTGCGGGAGGAAGCCTGACAGCAGTACTTTGCCCGCTGGTCAAGAGATGGCTCTGTGTGTTGTACTGGATGAGCACGGGGCGCTGGGAAAACAGTTGAGAGTCAGTCGTGGTGTCAGATGGAAGTGACCAGATTGGATCAGCGATCGTAGTGGCCGTTCTCCGGGGGAGAAATGCGAGTTAGTGTCATCAAGAATTGAGGGGTCTAGTGAGAGAGGGAGCTATGCCACAAATCTTGAAAATTTTATTTTTTGCCATATTCAGTCTTCTCCTACCATCTGTCATCTATCTTGTGAACTACAACCATGTGGCATAGCTCCCGCTTGTTCTGCAGCAGATTTTCTGAGTTCTTGAATACGTCCTCATCAGCATTTTGAGTGAGAGAAGGAGCTATGCCACTTACTGATGGTGTCTGCAATAGGAGTGGCAGAGGTGGTGTTGCAGTAACCGGTGCTAGATTTAATATCAGCCCTGAAGTTAAAAGATCTCATGGCGATAATGCCTTATATTCCTCCAGTTCTTCATGGTGTTTACCAAAAACTAAAATCCACAGAAACAATGGACAGTGAAGATCCTCCAGAAGACATATGAAGTTGTCTTTATGTAGATCATGTGTAACCCTGTGAACATGATTTACACTCATGCAAAAGTATTTAAGCCTTGTTCAAAGTATTTGAAGTGCTAGATTGATTTTCCCACATGGGTATACAACAACAATATACCACACATGTTCATAATAAATGGTATTTATATTGAAATTCATATTTTTCCTTTTGAATAATTTACCTAACAATATGTTCAGAAAAAAAAATTACCCTTTGTTATACAAATTATGACTCAACGCAATGCTTTAGAAAACTCAGTTTATTTCCATTTCTTGTCAAAGTGGCATAGCTCCCTCTCTCACTAGACCCCTCAATTGGTAGAAGCGTTAGGGAATAACGCTCTGGCATATCAAACTGTCGCAAGATGGGTAGCAGCGTTTCAGAGAGGACGCCAATCAACCAGCGACATGGAACGGTCAGTCCGGCCTGCGAGTGTGCATAATGGATACTCTTTCAGTTGTATATAACAAATCCTTCGATTGTCGAATTATTACTGGGTTGCCATGACTTACTCCCCAACCCTCGTATTAACTTTTCTCAAGGACTTTTTACATCCCTTGTTTTAAATTTTTAAGTAAGAAGTTTGGATAAGGGGATATTTCCTCATATATATTCAAGGGTGCAAAATAACCATATGGGACGACGCACCCAAAATTTTTAATTCACTCAATCGCATCGGTGGCATCTATGGCTGGCGATAAAGCAGCAGCTCAGGCCTCCCCGATGGCGCAGTGGTGGCGTCGTCGCCTTGTAATCAAGGGGTGCCGGGTTCGATTCTCGGTGGAGGCAAATACTGGTTCTGATTCCACTGTAGGTCCAGTCCCGATTCAGAGAGAAAAATTTATCGTAATGACTAGCCAGGATTTTTTAACTTAAAAATCACCAAAACATACAAATAAAAATGATCTTATGACAATTTTTTTTTAAAAAACATGCACTATAATTGAAAACATATGACCTTATAACTGAACTGTTTCAAACATCAATATTTACCACGTGCTGAGATATTTTCACATACTACAGAGCACTCCCTGACATTCGCTACGAGACTCTGCGGTAAGCGACCCGGCATCAGGGCTTGTCTTTCCCGGTGAACGGGTCAGCGACAATCGCTAGAGTCGGCTATTAAAATTACAGTTTTCATATTGTGTACTAACCTTGACTACAGAAGGTGTTGAAAATGATGTCCCTCTGCTGCAACACATTCCTGGCATCTCCCAAGGAAATTGGCATTTACACGTGCATGTTTGTCTACTGTAATTGTCCCGATTTTTTGTACAATATTCTCTTTTAACTCACGGATGGTGTGCGGATTGTCTTTGCATATAGTGTTGCCTACGAGACGAGACTTTGGCCTGTCTCGTGTCGTGGAAATGCTGTGAAATGCTGTCTCGTCTCGAAAATATTAGTTTGTTTCGGGACACATGATCAATCTCGTCTCGTCTCGAATTTTTAAAAACCTGTCCCGTCTCGTCCCGTGGGCAACACTATTTGTATACTTTATTTCCCCATTTTTCTTTCCACTTTTATTCAAAACTCGCCCTGTTACTCTAAACTTTTTTAAGAGGTTTAATATAAGCGACTGTCGCGGACCCGTTCACCGGGAAAGACAAGCTCTGATGCCGGGCCACTTGCCGCCGAGTCTCGTAGCGAATGTCAGGGAATGCTCTGTATTTTAGTTCACTTTATGAGTCCTGAGTTGAATGATTGGTTGATTGAGTTGGTGTTTTAAATCCACTTTATGCACAGTAAGGCTAATTGGGACTAAACCTACAGTTTAAAGTGGAATCCGAATCACTATATGCCTCTGCCGGGTATCGAACCAGGGACCCCTTCATTACAAGGCGACGACGCTACCACTGCGCCATCGGGGAGGCAAGCCCTGAGTTGCAATGTACAATGAACACTTTCTGAACATTTTCAACTACAAATGATTGCCTATTGTCAGCCAGAAAAGCCTTGTACTGAAAAAAGAAAAGCTTATTTCTAATTTGGCTGACGCAAGAGGAGCATATTTAAAGTAAACAATGTCATTCGGCTCAAGTTCTGTAGTATCGAGGGAAGATTTTTCTCCAAATAATAATTCTGCAATAGAGCACACACATTTTCGCGGACACTTGATGTCCTACTACACCACAAGCACCATATACGTGATTCACAGTTTTATTCACAACTTCTATCTGGTTGTAATGACCCCGAGTTTGCCATTACTTCGTGGTTTTATATTTTATATTATTAGTATTATACAGTTAATAATTCATATATATATATATATATATATATATATATATATATATATATTCATAAATATATTAATGCCTTTAGCCAATTTTCAATTTTCTAATATGGCCGCCTTTGTAATCAAAATTATACACATATCTACAAGTATGAATAGAGGCAAATTTAAGCAATTTACATAGTTTCAACATTAATCGTTTCATTTGCTTTTAAATATTCTAAAGATTGTTGTAAGTTTCATTGTAATCAAGTTAGTGAAGCCTAAGTTAATAATTTCTGAGTTAAATTCTTTATATCTATTTGTTGTTTCATGTTTCTGGCAAACGCCGTTCGTTTCTCTTATATTTTGAAAGCCATTGTTGATTTATTTAAACTCTTGTGGTGTGAGAAGATCACGCGCTTTTCATTGCATTGTTGCCACCACATACCTAAATTCACTGTGCCAGATTACTGTACATTTCTAATATATTACTGTTTGCTTTTATCAAACTTCCTAGTATTAAAAGGTTATTGTGTCTTGTAACACTGTGTAACTGAGGAGGTGTTTTCGCCTTCCAGAAAAACGGTTAGTAGTTGCGCGGAGAGATTTGAAGTAGCAAGAGGTGCTTCGCGTTACGGGAAAGATAGGCTTACGCATCTCGTGCTGTACCGTTCGAAAGTATTTTTAATTGTAATTTTAGTCTTACATGATATACGTGCGTGTCTATAATAAACGTAAAGTTGAACATATTGCGGTTTCTCTTTATTTCGAAAGTGTATTTCGTACTTGTGGATACCTGCATCAGGAGGACAACCTCGTGGGTTGTCATTGGACTTCACCTGTGGATCCAAGGGGAAGGAACGCAGTATCTCAACCCGAACCCTGGGATTATCCAGCATGCACTGCTGAGCTTATAAGGTAAGTGTACTTGTGAAGTGCACCGCTAACGCGGGACGTAGCATGGTCCACTAGTGGTACTCCTGATGTTCCAAGCCAGCTGTAGCAGCAGGAAAAAATCTAAACATTCTTTTAAACATTTTTCAAGAAATAAACTGTGACGTGTAATTGTAAAAAAAAATTCAACAACTTGAGTGAACATGGGAGCAAGAACGACTCCACTTTATGCACGGTAAGGCTAATGTGGACTGGACCTACAGCTTAAAGTGGGATCCGAACCAATGTGCCTCCACCAAGAATCGAACCCGGGACCCCGAAAAGCAAAAATATGCTGAATATGATCGAAAATATATCACAATATGCTCAATAACGTAGAAATGGCAAAATATGCCTAAATATGCTCTTAAAAAGTACATTAATTTAATCAGTTTCTTATTTAATAAATAAATAATATGAATTTCTTCAGGGAACACATCACCCTTATAAAAAAATGTCAAGTCATGAAAATCCTAGTCCTACTAATGACATTTCTCAACTTTCCTCTCTACGCAGGATGCGGCAGGCAAAGGTGCTTTGAAAGACTATACGACAGAGCCTGAAGGGGTGCTATCTCGACCAGTTCCTTCAATCTGCATTTCCATTCGCTCGGAAGCCTCTATCTTCCTCCCGAGTAACTTCTCCACTTCGAATTATCAAAGTTCACGAAGCAAAGTTGGCGTTTTCCAAACGGCCGAGGAAAAAGGTCAGGAAATGTTTCCACGCAGGTTTTCAGAGGAAAGGAAAGAGCTGGATTACAGTGGCAGCAGTTCATCATATTACAAACACAGAGTGAGCCTAATAAAAACATTTACAGAAACAAGTTTTAAAAATTCATTGACTGAGTTGGTGTTTCAAGTCAACTTTGTGCACAGTAAGGCTAATGGGGACTGGACCTACAGTTTATAGTGGAATCCGAACCACTAAGTGCCTCCACCGGGAATCGAACCCGGGATCCCAAGAGTTTCAATAACATGGTTGACATATGTACATGGTTGGAAGATTATATCCTGAGATTTACATGGATAAGTTACAAATGTTCTAGAGAGCATTCCCTGACATTCGTTACGAGACTTGGCGGCAAGCGGCCCGGCGTCAGCGTTTGTCTTTCCCGGTGAACGGGTCCTCGACAGTAGCACACTACAGTCTGTTTTTTTTCGCTCTCCTTCCCTTTCTGTTGACGTTGCAGACTGATGCCAGTATAATCCTCTCTCGGAAGTTGTGTTGTGTCGTGTCCGTGTGTTGAAGATTGTGGCTTAATATGGCACCACAAAAGTTTACATTACAACAAAGGGTTTATCTTGTCGAGTGTTTCTTCGGATAGAGCAATTGTGGAGAAGTGCGACGACGTTTTGCAACGAAATTTCATGGTGTTCCCGTTCCACATAGGGCCACTATATTAAACCTCGTAAAAACGTTTAGAGTAACAGGGTCAGTTCTGAATAAAAGTGGAAAGAAAAATGGGGAAATAAAGTATACAAAGACAATCCGCACACCATCCGTGAGTTAAAAGAGAGTATTGTACGAGAATTACAGTAGACGAACTTGCACGTGTAAATGCCAATTTCCTTGGGAGATGCCAGGAATGTGTTGCAGCAGAGGGACATCATTTTCAACACCTTCTGTAGTCAAGGTTAGTACACAATATGAAAACTTTAATTTTAATAGCCGCCTCTAGCGACTGTCGCGGACCCGTTCACCGGGAAAGACAAGCGCTGATGCCGGGCCGCTTGCCGCCGACTGTCAGGGAATGCTCTATATATGTGACCCTTTCTTGACACGACAGATATCAATGCGATCGTCGAGTTCACCCCAAACACTGCCTTTTCCCTTGGACAGACAACCAGTTTCCTTAAATGTTTTGCTTTAATTGTAGATGGACTGCCTTGTGGGTAGTTGCTTCCCATACTGTGTTATAAAACGACGCTGCACGACAGTAACAGAATTTGTTTTCGCAAATTAACACACACAGAAAGTCCTTTCTACCTAGCTATCGGCCATATTGCTCGCCTGACGTCAAGGGCGCCCACGTGATGCTGACGTCACGAAAATTTGAGGTCGTAAACTTAAAGATTTTCTCTACAAAACCGTACCAAATGCATCCTCATAAAAGAAACAGTTTTCTATTTATAAAGCGTTTATTTAATCTGTCCACTTCTTTAAGGCTAACCCTCCGAACCAGGCCACCGCAAGGAACATTATTCATTCAGTACCTTCGGATTTTCAGCGCTCATGATTCAGTTGACGTCAGCGCCTATTCCACCTCTTACGTTCAAATTTTCATCACAAATTGTTTCAAAATGGAGGCTACAGTTGCTCTTTACTCTGCAGTTTCGGCTGTTGCTTCGGTTTTCGTGGAAACACACCGTTCTTGAATGTATTTAAAATAACAACTAAGGATAGTACGAAGGAAGATGAAGATTTATTTCTACTTACAAGTGCAATGGCAGAACACACACATTTATTCTGTAGATTTCCGACCCGTAATTCACTTCCATTGTTCTCATCGACGCCATTTGTAGCGCATCGTTAGCAGACTACAATTACTCACAATTCCTAAAATCCACCGCTTGCACCAGCCCCTGTTTGTGGTGAAATATCACTGAATATCAGAATGAAGTCAGAGCTGAAAATCCGAATGTGCGGATACTCTCGCCGGAGCTAAACGAATAGACGCGGAATTACACGAGAGGGCATTTGGAGGTGCGGCCAACGGTCATCCTAGAAACCTGCAGACTTCTGGCACGGAAATTCCGCGCGTTTCACTGTAGTGGGCGTTACATCATCTGGCTTCAATAGAAGCAGACAACAGAAGTTCTGTCTGTAGCAGCGTTTCCCCGCGTCTCAGTGATTGTTAGGCTTTACAACAGAACATATGTTGTTTTCTGTTTCTATGGAAAGCAAATGGTGTAGCCCCAACTACAGGGAAACGCGCGGAATTTCCGTGTCAGAAGTCTGCATGTTATCTTAAAGGTTATCGCACACCGAGACGCCGGAAACGAGTCTGTTGTGGCGTTTCTCCGCGTCTCGGTGTTCGTTCGTTAACCTTTAAACAGCCAATGAGTCATATATGACCCATAGAAAGTATAGAAGAAAACAGCCAATGGGTCATATATGACCCATGGTGCCGATTACAACATTCACATGCTTTTAGGACCTTCATACTTGTATGTGAGGTTGTAAACGCTGACAGATGTTGAGATAAGACTTTGAAATGTCATGTGGCAGAAACCCCCCTTTCTCTAATATGCAAATTAGCTATTTTTAGCCAAAATGCAGGATTGTACATATTGCGTCATATTTCAGCTTGTATGAGAACTAGGGACTTCAAACAAGTTTCACTTTGTTACAAAAGGTCTACTCTTTGAAAACAATGCAAAAGTTTTCGCCCTTTTTCCAAAATAACGGGAGAAGAGGGGGAGGATTTTTTTTTCATTGAAAATTGGGGACTTGGCCCCTCCCAACCCCGCTTTTCTCACTTGGGCTTTCTGAATTGCACTCGGTCGCGTGCTCCGATGTTTTTGCTTTCAAACAAAAGTTATCCGAAGTAGATTGCTCAAATAGTCTCAGACATATAACGTTTTTTCTGAAATAAGTGTAAAAATTTAAAAATCGCGCGCAAAGGCCTCGGCGAGAGAGGGGTTACTTTCGAAAACCGACTCGGCTGTTTAAAGGTTAAGCTCTACTCCCTCCTTTCCGCACCTCTTGCAACGCTTCAGTACCGCTGCTCGCCCTGCACTGCGACAACGCTCATTCACAAACACGGCAAAGTAACCACCCCTGGTTTGGAATACTCTTTTCGACATGGCAGAGGAGATGTAGATGCAAGACTTTTGCAATTGTAAGCGCGGTTGCTTCTCGGGAAAGCGTTTACAACGAAAGAAGCGATTCGGTCCAAGGTCTGCCTCATTTACGAAGACTTGAAAGCGAAGTTTCTCGTCCGGATACAACCCCCTGTGTCCTGTTTTCCCATGCATGGTATAAAATATTCATTTCCCACGCAAAGAACCCGAGAAACCCGGCAAGTTGAAAGTCGAAAGTTTAGTGCTTTATGGCGACCTATTCGAATGAGATTTCTTCCATTCCAAGAATTTAACTTGGAAACCGCAACAGTTTCTTGGTATCTACTGGATCAACTCTTCCTAATCATACTTTCGCAAAGTATAATGTCAAAGCTTAAAGCATTAACATCCTGGACTACTACTTTAAATTTCTCTCCAAAACTTCTTGGCCTCGACTGGTGCCCTTAAAACATGGCTATCATGTAATGGAAGAGCTTTACTACAAGATTTGTAAAGTTGGATGGACTGCTATATCAATATCATGCAAATGATCTTCACATGGGAGCCTTTGGCAAGAAAAAATTACCTTTCTTATACTTCTATAACAGGCAATTACATACATTATCTTCTTACATGTGGTTATCTTCTCAATTTTAAATAAAAGCCTAAATTCTGTAAAAAAGATTAAGATATTAACTTATTTCTACCACAGGAAAACATTCAGAAACAATAAAGAAAAATGATAAAAAAAATTACTCAAGTTCAGAGCCATCTATTGTTCACCATAGCAAACCATATCTCAACATAGTAGCGATTTTTTTAAAATCTATTTGCCTTTCGAATTATTCAATAATAAGATAAAATCAGACAATATTGTCAAAAACCCATTCAAATTTGTAATTATAAAGCTTTGAAAAAATTATGTCAGCCTGTATTTGATTCTGGAAAGAAAAAAATATCAATAAAGAAGGAGGTGAAATAATTATCATCACCACTTCTGAAAAAGATGGCGGAGGCTTACAATCAGAAAAAAATTGTAAGTATTTTTTTATTTCTTTATCCCAGGTTGCGTATGCACGTGTGATATTAAGAAATTTTACATAAAGAGCTTGAAAAACGTGTTGTACTAGCAAACATCACTAGGCACCAAGGTAAATTCTGCCATTCTGCTTTGACCTGTTGCCTGGTATTGAAAGGAGGAAGCAAAATAATTTAGTAGGTGTTCATTTCATCGTCTTCGCCATCACTGATTTGGTTTATTTTACATCGCCTTTTTTGCCACTTTTGGCTAGTCGCGAAGATGAGGATGGGTGATGATATGACGAAGGGACACTCACGAAGAACACCAATTCCCAGGCCGGGATTCGAACCCGGAACCCCTGGCGTCGCAAAGTGCAGTGGTTACCACTCCGTCACAGCGGTCGGCTCTGCCACTTTTGGCTAATCGCGAAGGCCATGACCATTACTGCTATTATGACTATTCCCAGTTTAAAATTGTTATTGGCAGGACATAAACATTACAATGGTACTTAACGGTATCGCCTTGCAAACAAAGTCTCCCGCGTTCTGGAAACATTGCCGGCCAAGGGCACCTGCAGGGGGGGCGCAGAGGGGCAATCGCCTCCATCGATTTCAAATTTCATGCAAATAAAAATACATTTCGTAAAATCTTCTTGCTCGCTTCGCTCCCAGTACATTCTTTTCTCAGCCTCATCAAGTTCTGAGCCGTAGTTAGGCAGTGGCGGAAGTCGGACCTGGACGCCAAGGGGTCTGAATGAATAAAGTTGTAAAAGAGAGAATGCCATGGCGCCCCGTGAAATTTATGCCCCACTAAATCAATAGTGTTTTCAGTTTGCAAAAACTTGGACATAAAAATTTTCTTCCTCGCTTCGCTCGCAATATGATTCTTTTCTGTAATGTCATGTATTTCAATAACATGTTCTATATATAGGTATTGAATAAACTTTGAATACATGCTCAATTTACTGTAACTACGATGCAGATGTATTTTCTTACTTTACGGCGCTCCATGTTGCATATGTGTAAAACATATGTTGTACACGTTATATGTATAAAAGTAATTATATTCGGAATGCATTTACGTATCATGAATTTTCTGCCAGTCAAAAATTCAGTTTGTGTGCTTGTTTTCCATTATTATACCGCGTTTGTTACAACCTGTCCCCTTTCCCGCGCTAGGGAGCGCTCGAGAGTTTCGGTGCCAATAACAAACGAGGGAAAAATCGTCTGCTGGGCAGCGAGGAGCGAATGAAAGCCAGAAGAGAGGCGCTTACGTAGACGCTGTTGCGACGTTGCGTATTTTAATTGGCTGCCTGGCTTTGACTTTCCCCAGTACCGAGAAAAGCCAGGGAGCAACTAGCGCGGGAACCGGGACAGGTTGTAACAAACGCGGTATAGCTAATGTGAAATTGAATGTGTTGAAAAAATATTTCAAACCCTTTGTTGCAAACAAAAGCTTCAGCAACGACTTCTGTCCCTTTTACTATCACTACTACAACTAATAATAATAATAGTATTGGTACGTTTATTCTGGTAATTCTCCCCAAGACAAAAATTCGTGCTTGCGCCTCTGATCCTATCTATGTTAAACTGAAGATCTTTACCCAATTAACCTGCAGTGCTAGTGCATAGAGAAAGTTTATCAATGCCTATTATTATTGTTATTACAGAGGTGTGAACGTTCAACATGACTTTAAAAAATTAAATGGAAATGGTCTCTACTAGTGCTACTTCTAAAAGTATTGGGTGCGTCAGCATTTTAGGCCATTCTGCACCCTTCATTGTTTGAGGGAAAATATTCCCTTGTCAAAAATTCTGACTTTAAAATTTTTTTTAAAAAAAGGTGTAAAAAGCCCCTTGGAAAAATTTAAAAGTGCAAGGGTGTAAAGGGGCCTCCACAAGACAAACACAACAGATTAAAAAAGTGAGAAAAAACTAAAAGCTTCCCTACAGACGGTGGAAGGGGCCAGCTCTTCGCAAGAAAACCCTTGATAAAATACAGGGTCATCGAAAAAGGTATCCGCGATTTCAGTTGTAAATTGTATGAGCAAAAAGCAAGCGATCTCTTTATCAAGAAGCAACTGTACAGCAAGTGTACGAGTTTTGTTATATCACATTGTGTTGACCTTGAAGTCGCTAGGAGCATGCGCAGACGCTATCGCGCCGCACGTTTCACTAAGTGACAAGGCGTCTCGCTCAACCACGCTCTGTCTTATCCGTGTGAGATTTCGACATGGCACCGCTGCAGTGCGCTGTTATTGGCTATCGCCATATGCAGGAGATACGACGCGCACTCTAGTCGGTCATCTCACTGCAATAATGGCGATTGTACAGCAGAAAGCGCAGGGTGTGTTGTGGTATGCTGAATTCAAATCGATTGTTACAGTGCAGCGTCGGCGTACTTACCACACAGATCCACCGACAGACAAAACCATTGTTCCTTGGTATAATCAGTTTAAGGAAACTGGAAGCGTGAACATTAAGAAAGCTCTCAATAACAGGTTCCCTGCGCTGGTCGTTGGATTGGAAGGAAGAGTTCTGTTTTGTGGCCACCTAGAAGCCCCGATCTGAATTCTCTGGACTCTTTCTTTTGGGGTTATCTCAAAAACATTGTTTGCGCTGCAAAAATACGGGACATGCGCTATTTACGGGAAAGAATCTACGCCGCGATAACAACTGAGACTCCGCATATGCCTCAGCGTACATGGTCGGATATTGACTATAGCCTAGATGATTGCCGATTTTGATTTTGATTTGATTTATTTTACTTCGCGTTTTGTGCCTCTTGGCTAATTTGCGAAGATGGGGATGAGTGATGAAATTGATGAATGGACATTCACAAACAACCAAGCCCGACCGGGATTCGAACCCGGGACCCTTGGCGTCGCAGCGCGATGTGCTAACCACTCGGCCACAGGGTCGGGCATAGATGATTGCCGAGCAACTGGGGGAGCTCACATCGAAACTTTGTAGGTAATGTAAAAATCTTGAATGTTTTCTGCATCTTTTGGTATATTAATAAATAATTTACGTTTGCTATAAGCTTAGCTATGTCATTTTGAAATCACGGACACATTTTTCGATGACCCTGTACTGTTATGTTTGAAACGCTGTAGACTTCGACGAGTTGTATCTTACCGTATTCGTTCTTAATACAACTTTACTGCAAAGAACTAAGATGTGACTAGATAGAATAGCTAGATGACTAGATGTCGAGCGTACTTGCTTACTGCTATCGCCTGTACAACATGATATTATAGTCCCAATACCTTCCACGGAGTCAAGACACAACGCCCATCTGCCATTCCCTTTGACTTACTCAAACGTGCCTTGCTGTTCTGAGAATTCTCTAAATTACAAAAATCTCCTTGCGTTACCGTAACGAGCTTAAGGTAGAACGGGGCACGAAGGTCTTATCTTCGCCACTTCTCACCCACGATCAATAGACACTCTTCAACGCACGTAGGACGAGATCTTCTCCTTCTGTAAGCAGATACCCCTAACTCGGGGCACCTGTCACAAGCGGGAGTTCAATTTAACTATTCACAAGGTTCGATCTTCCTGCTCCACCCACGAGCTACACCCTGTGGATCAAAGCGATTGGTGGCTGGTTCATTTTGTTGACAACCAATTGATTGATTTGCTTTATTTTACTTCGCTTCTTGTGTCACTTTTAACCAATTACAAAGATGGGGACGAGTGATGACAGCAGGGCTGATAAAGGTCCAGGAATTTCAAATAAACTAAATTCCGGTCCAGGAGAGAAAATCGGCAAGCGTAAATGGGATCTGGACCGTAAAGAACCTTTTTATCTGTAAAGTATTTCAATTCGGTCCAGGATCCTTTTTTCCAGATAAATTTAAATACGGTCCAGGTACCTTTTTCCGGATCAATTTAAATCCGGTCCAGGAACATTTTCTCCAGCTGAATTTAAATAAGGTCCAGGAACCTTTTTTTCAAGATCAATTTAAATTCGGTCCAGGAAACTTTTTTCAAGATCAATTTAAATCCGGTCCAGGAACCTTTTCTCCAGCTGAATTTAAATTCGGTCTAGGAACCTTTTCTCCAGATGAATTTAAATAAGGTCCAGCAACTTTTTTCAAGATCAATTTAAATTCGGTCCAGGAACCTTTTCTCCAGCTGAATTTAAATAAGGCCCAGGAACCTTTTCTCCAGCTGAATTTAAATAAGGTCCAGGAACCTTTTCTCCAGCTGAATTTAAATTCGGTCTAGGAACCTTTTCTCCAGCTGAATTTAAATAAGGTCCAGGAACCTTTTCTCCAGATCAATTTAAATTCGGTCCAGGAACCTTTTCTCCAGCTGAATTTAATTTCGGTCTAGGAACCTTTTCTCCAGCTGAATTTAAATAAGGTCCAGGAACCTTTTTTCCAGATCAATTTAAATTCGGTCCAGGAACCTTTTCTCCAGTTGAATTTAAATAAGGTCCAGGAACCTTTTTTCCAGATCAATTTAAATTCGGTCCAGGAACCTTTTCTCCAGCTGAATTTAAATAAGGTCCAGGAACCTTTTCTCCAGCTGAATTTAAATAAGGTCCAGGAACCTTTTCTCCAGCTGAATTTAAATAAGGTCCAGGACCCTTTTTTCCAGATCAATTTAAATTCGGTCCAGGAACCTTTTCTCCAGCTGAATTTAAATAAGGTCCAGGAACCTTTTCTCCAGCTGAATTTAAATAAGGTCCAGGAACCTTTTTTACAGATCAATTTAAATTCGGTCCAGGAACCTTTTCTCCAGCTGAATTTAAATAAGGTCCAGGAACCTTTTCTCCAGCTGAATTTAAATAAGGTCCAGGAACCTTTTTTCAAGATCAATTTAAATCCGGTCCAGGAACCTTTTCTCCAGCTGAATTTAAATTCGGTCTAGGAACCTTTTCTCCAGATGAATTTAAATAAGGTCCAGCAACTTTTTTCAAGATCAATTTAAATTCGGTCCAGGAACCTTTTCTCCAGCTGAATTTAAATTCGGTCCAGGAACCTTTTCTCCAGCTGAATTTAAATAAGGTCCAGGAACCTTTTCTCCAGCTGAATTTAAATAAGGTCCAGGACCCTTTTTTCCAGATCAATTTAAATTCGGTACAGGAACCTTTTCTCCAGCTGAATTTAAATAAGGTCCAGGAACCTTTTCTCCAGCTGAATTTAAATAAGGTCCAGGAACCTTTTCTCCAGCTGAATTTAAATAAGGTCGAGGACCCTTTATTCCAGATCAATTTAAATTCGGTCCAGGAACCTTTTCTCCAGCTGAATTTAAATAAGGTCCAGGAACCTTTTCTCCAGCTGAATTTAAATAAGGTCCAGGAACCTTTTTTCCAGATCAATTTAAATTCGGTCCAGGAACCTTTTCTCCAGCTGAATTTAAATTCGGTCTAGGAACCTTTTCTCCAGCTGAATTTAAATTCGGTCCAGGAACCTTTTCTCCAGCTGAATTTAAATAAGGTCCAGGAACCTTTTTTACAGATCAATTTAAATAAGGTCCAGGAACCTTTTCTCCAGCTGAATTTAAATAAGGTCCAGGAACCTTTTCTCCAGCTGAATTTAAATAAGGTCCAGGAACCTTTTTTCCAGATCAATTTAAATAAGGTCCAGGAACCTTTTCTCCAGCTGAATTTAAATTCGGTCTAGGAACCTTTTCTCCAGCTGAATTTAAATAAGGTCCAGGAACCTTTTCTCCAGCTGAATTTAAATAAGGTCCAGGAACCTTTTTTCCAGATCAATTTAAATTCGGTCCAGGAACCTTTTCTCCAGCTGAATTTAAATAAGGTCCAGGAACCTTTTCTCCAGCTGAATTTAAATGAGGTCCAGGAACCTTTTTTCCAGATCAATTTAAATTCGGTCCAGGAACCTTTTCTCCAGCTGAATTTAAATAAGGTCCAGGAACCTTTTTTCCAGATCAATTTAAATTCGGTCCAGGAACCTTTTCTCCAGCTGAATTTAAATTCGGTCCGGGAACCTTTTTTTCAATGAAACAATACGCAACTTGGACCGAATTTAAATTGTGCTAGAAAAAAAGGTTCCGTCATGCAGCGTCGTAGCGCGATGTGCTAACCACTCCGCCACTGGGGCTGGGGAAAACCAATTAAAAACTATCTAACAAGTTAATGTAGAAACCAACCAAAATCAGAAAAACTCTGCCAAACTCGCGAACTAAAGTCAATAATCATTTGTTTTCTATATGACGCGTTCTAAGTGGCCCTGAACCACAATTTTTTAAATAAAATGCAATGATGTAACTTTATCCTAGCTTGGCATCGAACAATCTAAATTTGTCTTTTCTATAAAAATGCAAGTATTATATATAACTAGTTGATTACCCGACGTTCCCCGGGTACTAATTTATCCCAATCTTCTATTAGACAGGATAATAATGAATTCTAACTATAGTGTAAAATTAACTTGGAGTTGAACGGCATTGGGAGTGTCACTATTCATCTTAGCGACCCCGAAAACTATGGATTCCACACTAATTCTTCCCACCCCCAGCGGTGTCTTACCCCCACAGTATTTCTTTAGAGACTGTAGGGTAAAAGAAGGTATGTTCGCCATGCTGGGAATTTCGCCGCACTTGTGGTTTTTGTAATCGTAGATAGAAACTATAAGATTGAAACACTCACTGATGCTTGTAAAAAATAAAGTAACATGTGCCTTGTTTCCACTGACATCTGCAGTGTGGTGAGCGAACTAGCAAGCAAGCAGTACAGTTTGGAATGCGCAGTTGCGTCTACACAGAAGACAAAGAAATGTGCCGAATTTCAATACTACGTTGGAAATTGTCATTTCGTGGCAGGAAAGAATTCTTTCTCTTCCTTTTAATTATTAATATCGTAACGTCAAACCGTAAGAATGTCGTGAAAGGATTTGCTTTGGAAAGCGTGCATGTACAAGTAAACATAAGTTGTTTTCTTTCGTCTGTGCATTCGCTGGTAAATTCGCCAGAGTAACAGAAAATGTGTCGAATTTCCCTTCTTACAGGCGATCTTTCACACACAACTTGTTCACAATGCATATGAACATTTAGGCCTATGTTTCTTAAACATGTTTGCTTTGTATCTTTTTAAGCAGTTTTGTATTGTCATTTGTAGGTGTTTTACACTTTGTTGTCCGACTTATTGACAACAACTTGGTATTTCATACACTTAAACTGACGATAAAATGATAAATAAGTTATATGGCGAATTTCCCAGCATGTGGCGGGAATTTCGCCACTTTTTCTCATTTTAGTATTTTTAATGTTACGTCTTAAGTAAAGTAACACAGTGTTTATGTTATATTCCTCATAATCCACAATGACTACTTTCTGTATCGTACAAATTTTGTCCTTCTCCCCCAATTCGTTTAGAAGGAAAAAAATGAAAAGCATTTTGGTGGCGAACTTCCCCTCCTTTACCCTATAAAAATTTTTTTAAATACACATTTTTACGTTTCTGATACTGTATGGAAATGTTTATTGAGTATGTTAATGAAACTATAATAATTTCAGTAACTTTTCTTCAAGTGAAAGTAAAACATTCTATAATTGTAACTTAAAATATTTGTTGTAGACTTTCCTGAAATTTGACATTTTTTAAATGACAGTTTGCAAAATATCAGCTGGCATGTTTACTTGTTTAACATGATTAATATTTTGTATATTCTTCTACACAAAATGTTTGCTATAAAAATTATTGAATTTTAAATGAAGAGGAATTTAAGTGTGTTTACCGTTTACAAGTTATACTTCCGTTCGTATGAGCTTTGCCACATCAGTACATATATTTTCCTTTCTTTATTTTTCTCTCTTGGAGCTTAATAAACACCATTAAATGATTACGAGATTAATGTACAACCTTTGTCAGAAAAGTTCCAGGACTGATTTTTTTATTCTTTACCTGTGATATACAAACACAAGAAATAGGTCACCTGATATGTGTTCTGAATAGAAATGGCCCTGGAAGTGTTTTCATGTAAACACACTAGGTGGCAGGGCTGTGCTTAGCAGCCCACTGTTTGGCTTGTAGGCGCATTGAGTTGGAAGTTACACAAGTGTCGTGATGGACGTGCATTCCGAGCAGAGAAGTTTTGTGTTAAATGGGAAACCCTTGGTGAAACATGGAATATGATACAGCAAGCATTTGGCGACAAGGCATTATCGAGAAGCCGTATCTTTGAATGGCACAAAAGATTTTGGAAGGGCAGAGATTCAGTGCAAGATGATACAAAGACAATGTTGATCCCTTTTTTCCATGCTAAAGGTTTGGTGCACAATGATTATCTGCCTGAGAACAAACGATAAACAAAAACCTTTATATTGACGTCCTGAAACATTTGCGTCAAGCAATACTGCGGCGCCGTCCTGATTTGTGGGCATCTGGGCAGTGGTTCTTATTGCACGACAATGCGAGACCACAAACTGCTTTATCAGTCCAGGAATATATGGCCAAGCATCATATCTCTGCTCTACCACATCCTCCATATTTACCCGCCCAGTTACCGTGTGCAAACACCGCTGAAAGGGAAGCGTCATGAAGATATTGGTAGCAATCCAAACCGTTTTGTGACAGATGTGCTGAGAAGCATCCTAGATGAAGCTTTCCCTGCTTGCTTCCATGACGTCCAGAAGCGGTGGCAGCTGTGCATAGGTAGCCGAGGGGACTATTTTGACAAGACCTAGGACCATTAGTTCCTAAGTTGAATAAATTACCTTTTTACGAGCTCAGTCCTGGAACTTTTCTGACAAAGGTTCTACCTTCACCAAACGTAATTCTGATACCTATAAAATCCTTATGTACATTATTCTATAAAATAGTTATTTAAATTGATTTAATAAAGCAATGCTTCTTTTAAAAAAAATCACCAGATTTAAATCTTCATTTAAATCCACCTTGGGCGCAACAAATACCTCGGCCTAAAACGCCAGAGTTCTTCAATCAACCACAGCAACAAAGGCACGTAATTGATTGTTGCGATTAAACAAAAGAGCTATTTGGTATTCGCCGCACCGACGCCCCTCTGATCTCGCAGCGCCTTGTATTATCGGACATCTCAACTTCCGTTTCCACCATTAATAACTCTCGGGCCGGGCACGTGACCCGAATTTTCACGATCGGGAATGTCTTTTGGTCCTTCGCACCCGTACGAATTATACACTTATTTTTTAATTCCCTTCCGTTGCAGCAATTGTTATAACATCTGCGATAAAATGATGGATGTGAAACGTGATCCCTTACGCTAAAAGAATATAAATTAAGAATTTTTAAAAATAAAATCTTAAAGATACTTTGAGTCAGTGGCGAAGCGTGACATTTTTACGTAGTCATCGTAAGATTTTGCAAACGTGGGGGCGATCTTTCAACAGAGAAGGGGGGGGGGGGTACAATATATCTCTGCAATAAACACCAAGGTCATTGCCAATTCAATGAAGAAGCTCATACCATAGACCTTACGACTACAAAAGACACATAATCCTATAGCCTCACAAGTTAAGTCCCGATATGCGCAGATCCCTGCGGAGCACTTCCTATTACGTCATTCTCCCCACCACTCTTCTACGTACTGGTCTGGCCTTGAGACTACGAGTGGTGCCAACTCAGCAAAATTAAGCTAAAACAAATATGACAAACTATTTTTACTGTGTAGATTCTCGGTGCCGGCTCATATCAGTTTATCAGTGGTTCATTTGATTTAATCCGGTCTTTGAAAATGCGTGCGGTGCGCGGATCGTAAACTGTAGTATTACGCACGCGCGTTAACGTTTATAACGAAGAGAAACAACAGGGCGAATGTCTTCATTTTCTGAATGCGACATCGAACAGTGGCCTGTTTTTTTTTTTTTAAAGCCGAGTGGGGTGGGGGTTATTTTGTTTATCGTACAACAATCACCACGAGAAGGCAATCTGATAACACGCTTGCCTGTGTTCTTTCTTAAAGCACTGAAATGTTCCTGCTCTTTACTCTTGGCTGCCGGGTCCAACGAAATACACAATCTGCTCTGGAAACCCCTTAGAGGACAGGCCAGAGAAATTGTTTACAATGTTGCAACATACTTGCGAAATCAGAAGGAGTTACATAAAATTAAGTATAATGTTGTCGAGTCCACAAGCGCCGCCACGGGAGTATCTAAATGGATAGTTTCTCAAGTTTTAAAAGAATTGGATTCGACTGATTTGTTATTGTAAGTCCACCTTATACACAGTAAGCCTAATCGGGACTGGACCTACAGTTTAAAGTGGGATCCCAACTACTATGTGCCTCCACCGGGAATCGAATCCGGGACCCCTTGGTTACAAGGCGACGACGCTACCACTGCGCCATCGGGGAGGGCAAGTTTTAAATGAAGGAAAAGAGTCGTTGGCGAAAGGTGAGCTGAAGTTCTGTACTCCGACAGGTAGAAAACAGCCCAGGAAAAAGCGAATACAAATTTCGTTGACCATTCCGCTCCCTCCAGGTTGCAACACTGCGAACCAACGTCGCTGCGGAGAATGGAGTGGGGAAATGTGGTGCGACATGCGCAACAGCTATTTGCAGCGTCTTGTTTTTAAACTTGTCAAGTTATATCCCATAAGATGAGAATTATTAAATATGATGGAAACTGAAATTAAAACACCTCAATTGTCGCGTTTAAAGCTAAGAACTTTTATGGTCCGCCGTCAATTGTTCTTTTGATAATGAAAAGCAGTTTTCATATCGTTCAATGTGTGCTTTTCCTCTTAACAAGTGGAAATAGCAGACATTCGCAGTGGTGTGCTCAGGTGGTGACGCGAGACAGCTCCACCACTGAACACTTATTTTACTTCGCTTTTTGTGCCACTTTTGGCTAATTTGCGAAGATGGGGATGCGTGATGTTATGATGAAACTGATGAATGGACACTCACAAACATCCATACCCAGGCCAGGATTCGAACCCGGGACCCCTGGCGCCGTAGCGCGATGTGCTGGCCACCAGCCCCTACCCCTTTCGCTGACACTATGAGCTTCTTTGCTCCACAGATAGATGACACAGGGTGTAGAGTAGAAATATGCTTGACACTTTAAAATTCCAAACATTTTCCCGAAACTGCTTGGTATTTATTTTTTACCTCGTCTGGTCAAACTGCTTGCAATTCCAGAGGTTGTCCTGGTTCGTTAACGTCCTATCGAATTAATGTTTACTATTAATATTCAATGCTTGATACGCTACCCAATGTCCCTGGCGATGCTTTACAGACAAATAACATTTGCGTGTGATCACTCTTTTTGCACACGTGGAATCCAATGATTCGAACGACCCACACAGACACACATTACGGTTCCCAACGCACCGTGAAATCTAATTCAACCGCGCTGACAGAAATCGAAGAGGCAGAACGACACGCACACATTGATATTACTGCATCAACGTATCGTCCGCTAACAACCATGATTCAGATCCGAAACGGCATTTGATAGTTCGCCCCCTGGCAAATACTCCAAACGGCAAAATTCATTACGATTGCCATCTCGTCTATACCTAGTACTGATCGCCTTTTGTTTCCAAGCCTCAAAATACACGGACCAATGAACAGGAGGTAAACACAGGACAGAAGCAAATGATATTTGTTTTGCTGGCTTGGAAGTGTTCGCGGATCAATACCGCACAATTATGTACGCACTTCCACGAGTCACATCTTGGGAATACAGTAAAACCTCGTTAATCCGGACAGACAAAAAAGAAACAGAATGCAAGGTTTTAAATGTAGCTAGAAGTCAACAAGACAACTTCACAAAGAAAAGGCAGTCAACTACTGATGAAATTCTGTTTCTCGCAGAATTTGTACTGTACAGGCCTATGCCATTTAAATACACCATAAAAAACGTGTTTTGTTGCTATAAACGGAGTTTTAATGCACTTTTCTACTGTTATTTTAGGTTATTTCAGTTAATCCGGACTTTTGTTAAACCGGTCAACTTATCCACCACATTAGTCCGCATTAACGAGGTTTTACTGTATTACGATTCACGCGCCTTCAAAATATTCATGTCATAAACAGAATTCCATTATGCAGAACGGTAAAATATTATTAGAAACGTAAGTATACATGTACTACCGTTCGTTCCAAGTTTATGAACGTAATAATCCATTAGCATGCAACGTAAACTGAACATTTTCCATTATCATTCTAGGGAGGTTATTTCAGTCGTTCACCGCCAGAGTGACGGCCGTTCGGCGGGCTCTTCATGCAACAGGTCCCGGCAAATTGCGTTCAGGAAGTCCGTAACAGAAACCGCTTGTTTTGTAATGTTTCCACTTTTCACAATTACAGTTACAATTACAATTGAAATAAGCACGTACCTTGTCGCAAGGATGCTGGAAAAGGTGTCCTCCCAAATACAAATATTTTGGCACCTTATTTCTGACATCTAATCTTAGATTAGACATCGCTACGTTATCCTCAGTTGACAGAAATGGAAGACAGCATCCCGGCGCATAAAGCAAACCGAAAGCGTAAAATGATATTTAAAAGTAATAATAATGATGATCACTAACCTCCTGTGTTATAAGAGATGTTGAAAATGACCTCCTTTAACAGCAATACAACACGTTTCTTAGGTTCAAGAGATCCTGTCTCTCGTAATTGCCTGACCACTTTTCTGCAAGAATTCGTTTTCACGTAATTATCGTACATAAAAACTCTCTGTTCAAGACTATATTTGTTTAACGACATAAGTAATGAATGAATAACAATTAACACACAATAAAGCACTGGCCATGAGTAGCACATTACAATAACACAGTATAAGCAACACGCGTACTGTTGAACGCAAACAGAATTGAACATGAACGAACACTGACGTCTGGTAGCCGACAGTGTTGCTAACCATTTTTCAGCAATGTCCCTACAGACGTAGTCAAAATGTCCCTACAACTGACCAAATGTCCCTACGCCAAGTAAAGTAACTAAAAAAACAACACCTCATTAGCATGCAAAACAGAAGATAAAATATACACATTTACTTACCAAATCTTTCTGCTCGGTGCTTCCACAATTAATGAAGGAGCGAATTTACAATACATGACCCCTCCCCGATTTTTGTAATATTTTGCATACTCACTAATTGAGGCCTCCTAATCACGAATTTCAAGTTAAGATTTGGGGGGTCACGTGTAGAAATTGCAAAATAAGTGAAATTGAGTGGTCCGCGATCGGCACGATTGCTTATTATTTACCGGAAGATTTTGTGTTTCCAATACTTAAAAAACGAAATATACATTCCTGATATTACTACGACCCCAAATTTTAACTATGTTTGCCTATCCTAACCTAACCGTACCTGAATGGTTCGTGGGGCTATCCGTCAATGGTTTGTTGGGCTACCCGTGCATGTTTTTTTCGAGCCCAAATTTTAACTATGTTTGCCTAACCTAACTTAACCTAAACTTACCGAGAATGGTCAGTGGGGCTATTCCTGAATGGTTTTGCGGTAATTGTGATTACGAACCGATAAAAAATATTATTTTCGTAGCACTTTAACGGGAAACGTTCATCATCGAAGACGCTATTTTCGTATCCTGCAATTTTATGATTGATGTACTGTTGCCAAATTTACCTGTAATCAAATCAGTTCTTCTACATCGTGATTGTCGCTGTCACATGTAAGCACGTTCTTTGGGAAATATACTGAAATCCATAAGTTTATTAATTAGCCCACAGCCATCCTCCTGCACACTCCACCTAACAATCTGTACAACATTAACAACTTTTTTACTGTTCTCTTCCGCCATTCTTACACGATCCATGCTCTCCAAGTATGAAATCAACAGTGTGGCAACGCTGTAGACAGCGTAACTAATTTTAATTTGTTCATATCAACAAATATGGCTACCATACTTGTATACGGAGAATCATTGCGAGAATTGAAAAGCTTATTTTACAACTTCTGCACGTTAATGAACATTTTTTCCCCCTCACCCCAACATGTTAACTTGAGATAAATAATCACGAATGATTATTTCGTGAGTATAAGACGTAGCATAGAAATTACAGAAGGGTCCGGTATTGTAAATTCTTGCCTTAATGAATAATAGGGGTGTGCTGGACAGAATTTTTTGGGTCGGGACGGGATCGGGACGGTAATTTTTTTAAATCCCGACATTCGGGACTGAAAAATTTGCAATTTCCCGACCAAGTCGGAAAATTTTCTGGACGGGAAATGTTCGAAATTTCCCGAAGCACTGGAAATCTCGAATTTTACAAGTCATTTTCACTTTAAGTGATCGTTTTTGCATTTCTAGAATAAAAACTTACAACTTTCGATAAGTTCCAGAAACTTACAAGGCAGAAAACGTCGAGAATTAACGACTTTTTAAAGTAAAGAATCCAGCACACCCCTAATGAATAACGTTGAGTCGTTTACTGTTGATTATGTTATTTGAAGTCATACATGCTGCTGCTGTGAAGAGATGGATGTTGGTTGGTGATGCTGTATTTCCTGCATTCTTTAACAATTTTGGTCCCATTTTATTTCCCTTTTTTGTTTTTGTATCACTTAACATTGAAAATATTCTTTCCGTTTCCGCGTTAGAATGCGGCAATGTTAGCACTATTTTCGCGAGAGTGGAAATGTTTTCAAAAAGGAACTTGCCTTGAAAGTTTTTGGTAACCGATAACATGTTCCAAAATTCTGATGGAGATTTGTTAGTTAGTTCTTTTTTCTCCTCCTCGCTAAAGTATCCAGATAAACTAATTCATAAAATGTAATTTACCAAGATTGAAAAAAGTACCTACGTTTTCCCTCATTTGGCAAAATCTGTCCCTACGTTCCTACGCGGGCGAAATTTAGTGAAAAGTCCCTATGCGTAGGGACATGTCCCTACGGTTGGCATCACTGCCGGCACGTGCAGTATGAAGCGCCCTCTCGCGGCTGACAACTCACCCAACCCCCGATAAGCTGCAGGCGCTGTCGCGACAACTGAGAATAAAGTAGCGATGACTAATCTAAGATTAGATGTCAGAAATAAGGTGCCAAAATATTTGTAATTGCGAGGGCACCTTTTCCTGCAATCCTTGCGACAAGTTACGTGCTTATTTCAATTGTAATTGTAACTGTAATTGTGAAAAGTGGAAACATTACAAAACAAGCGGTTTCTGTTACGGACTTCCTGAACGCAATTTGCCGGGACCTGTTGCATGAAGAGCCCGCCGAACGGCCGTCACTCTGGCGGTGAACGACTGAAATAACCTCCCTGTACCTGTACTCTGCGTCGTGTATCTCCGGAGGAAGCCAACGAAAACAAGTGTCTGCGCAAGTAGTAACGCTCGAATAAAAACGTGCAAAGGAACGAGATTGCATGGAGGGGAAGACTGCAGTAACCCTTCTTAAGGAGCGTGTACTGCTTCGGTCTGCGCACTCGATTTCACCCCTTCTCTCTTGCCTTGGTCCAGAGATCCGGCACATACTCCAACGCTGTTTCGAAGGACCTCCATTTTCGTCTCCAGGTGAACTTCGTCTACCTTCTTGACGATGGTGGGAATCGAATTACTACTGATGCAGTGCGCTGACCACTAGTCTACAGCGCCAGCTAGAATTCTGTACATTTAATGTTCATTATGTTCATTTTAATTTGCGAATACAAAACAGTAATTTTGCCTGTAGTATTATATGGATGTGAAACTTGGTCCCTTACATTGAAAGAGGAACATAAATTGAGAGTATTTGAAAATAAGATCCTTAGGAAAATATTTGGACCTAAAAGGGATGCGGAGACAGGTGAGTGGAGAAGGTTACATAATTTAGAACTACATAATTTGTATTCATGTCCAGATATTATTAGAATGATTAAATCAAGAAGACTTAGGTGGGCAGGCCATGTGGCACGAATGGGAGAGGAAAGAGGAGTTTACAGGATTCTTGTTGGGAAACCTGATGGTAAGAGACCTGTAGGAAGGCCAAGACGAAGATGGAGGGACAACGTTGAGATGGACGTAAAGGAAATCGGTAGGGATGGAAAAGAGTATATAGATCTTGGTCAAGATAGGGACAGATGGAAGGCCTGTGTTGCTGCAGCCATGAACCTTCGGGTTTAAGAAGGCTAGGGAGTTAGTTAGTTCATTTCTTGAGAATGGATACTCATATTTGCCTGACCTCAACGCTTGGATAATTAATTACATCCTTTGTTAGAAAAGTTCCAGGACTTAGCTCGTAAAAAATAATTTATTCAACTTAGGAACTAATGGTTATAGGTCTTGTCAAAATAGTCCCCTGGGCAATCTATACACAGCTGCCACCGTTTCTGGACGTCATGGAAGCAAGCAGAGAAAGCTTAATCTAGGATGCTTCTCAGCACATCTATCACAAAACAGTTTCGATTGCTACAATATCTTCATGACGCTTCCCTTTCAGCGACGTTTTAACACGGGGAAACAAAGCAAAATCACACGGCGATAGGTCGGGTGAATATGGGGGATGTGGTAGAGCAGAGATACGATGCTTGGTCAGATATGCGTGGACTAATAAAGCAGTATGGGGCCTTGCATTGTCGTGCAATAAGAACCGCTGCCAAGATGCCCACAAATCAGAACGGCGCGGCAGAATTGCTTGACGCAAACGTTTCAGGACGTCAATGTAAAGGTTTTTGTTTACCGTTTGCCCTTCAGGCAGATATTCATTGTGCACCAAACCTTTAGCATCAAAAAATGCTATAAACATTGTCTTTGTTACTCTGGGATCGTCTTGCACTCAATCTCTGCCCTCCCGAAACCTTTTGTGCCATTCAAAGACACGGCTTCTCGATAATGCATCGTCACCAAATGCTTCCTGTATCATATTCCATGTTTCACTAGGGGTTTCCCAGCTTAATGTAGAACTTAATGCTAACTCTCTGCTCGGAATCCACGTCCATCACGTCATCACTCGTGTAAGTTCGAACTAAATGCACCAACAAGCCGAACAGTGTGTTGCTATGCACAGCCCTGCCACCTAGTGTGTTTACATGAAAACATTTGCAAGGCCATGTTTATTCAGAACACATATTATGTGATTGAATAACACCCATTTCTTGTGTTTGAATATCGCAGGTAAAGAATAAAAAAATCAGTCCTGGAACTTTTCTGACAAAGGTTGTAGATTAGAGATTATTATCCAAGTTGAAGAAGTAATAAATTACATGTAGCGACTGAAAAATTCTTAACTTATGGGAACTAAATTGGCCTGCGTGGTATAATATTCATCCTACAATAATGCATCTTATCTCACACGAAAGGTAATTTTGTTGGTAATAATTTAAGAATAAACATTTTCGTACATGCAACACAAAGGAAGATATAAGCCAAAATGTTGGCTCGTGTTAACTAACACTCTAGCCTTCTTAAACCCGAAGATTTATGACTGCAGCAACAGTCCCTATCCTGGGCAAGATCAACCCAATCTTTTGTCCATCTCAACGTTATCCCTCCATCTTCGTCTTGGCCTTCCTACAGGTCTCTTACCATCAGGTCTCCCAACAAGAATCCTTGTAGGAATACATGGCAGCCATATTGGAAAATCCACCATACTGGACGAAAGGCAACTCGTAAAGTGGTAGACTCCTTGCCACTGCTAGCTATAACATACCATTCAAACAAATGCCTTTACATTTAATTCTAGGTTCAACCCTGAAACGCCTAGACCAGGGGTGCCCAAACGTTTTTCGTTTCTTGGCGCCCTTAGTGTTTCAAGATTTCTCCGTGGCGCCCAACTAAGAATGTAGCCCTACCTAACACTTGCAACGCTCAGTTAGTGAAGTTAGGTTCATTAAGTTAAAAAATAAACACACACAGTGGAATCTTCATAACTCGAACTTGAGGGGAACAAGAAAGAATTCGAGGTATCAAGGATTTCGACTTACAAAGGTTCGAGTTATTGAGGGCCAAAACTTCGAGTTATAGAGGTCTAAACACATTAACAATGATGGTTACATACACGGCAGGGTGGGGGAGTTCAAGTCCCGACACGATTGTTGATCACCTGACATTGTACGTACGCCAGAGGCGTCTCGTGAACGCATGCGGTGCACGCTGCGCATGCGTCAATTGTGGGAAAATGGACAGCTTGCTCTGCGACGACATTAATGAGCATTTCTACATTCTAATTTCTTCATATAGATGAAGTATTTATTTTACACGAGAGCTCTGAACTAAGCTTATGCTACATTTCTTGCATCTGAAGTGACGCATGCGTCAATTGTGGGAAAATAATTATTACTTTCTTTCACTTCAGATCCAAGAAATGTAATATAAGCTTAGTTCAGCGCTCTCGTGTAAAATAAATACTTCTCCCATATGAACAAATTAGAATGTAGAAATGCTCATGAATGTCGTCGCAGAGCAAGCTGTCCTTTTTCCCACAATTGACGCATGCGCAGCATGCACCGCATGCGTTCAGGAGCCGCCTCTGACGTACGGACCCTATACTTCGACTTATTGAGGTCCGTGCGACTAAAACTTCGAGTTATAGAGGTGATTAGAATTTAACTTCCACTCAGAGGTTTTTCATAGTCTACCTTCGAGTTATTGAGCTCGAACGGCATCCCATAAACTGTACAAAAAATAGTCTTATCAAGATTTTATTCGAGTTGTTGAGGTAAAATTAGTATTGAGTGTTATGGACAATTCAAGGGGATTACAAAAAATCGACTTATCAAGGAATTCGAGATGTTGAGGTTCCACTGTATTTCAAATTCAGAAACATTTTACATGTAAGATGTACAAGGGTTGGATAAAAAGTAATGGCAACACTGCTGTCCCGTGAAAAGGGTGAGTCACAGCGCCACAAGCGTTTCGTGGCTGATAAAGGAATGTCAGACGAGGAAGTATAGTGAGTGGGAACGATTGTATGTTATTCAGTCAAAAACAGCAGTGCTCTGAAGCAGAGGACGAGAGTGCAAGCGCCCTAACAATATGTTTAGGCAAGAAGAACAACGTCTCTCAGGCAGACGGTCAACGCAGCCTACTTCTGCACCTTCTTGCAACACCACCTTCGTCTCGCATTAAGAAGGAAGCGACGGCACGGTGTCCCATCATCCTGCTTGACAATGCAAGGTGTCACACTGCGAACAATGTGACGGCGCTCCTGCATAACTGGTAGTGGGAGGTACCGGAACATCCGCCGTATTCACCGGTATGAGACCGTGTGATTACGACCGTTTTGTCAAAATGAAGGAACCACTGGGCGGGAAGCACTACGACACGCGCGAAGCCATCATACATGCTATAGGGCGGTCACTGCGGGACGTCGACAGAGATGGACGAGCTGACGGTGTACGACGCCTTCCATACGTGTGACAGAAGGTCGTAGAGATGAGGGGCGATTACTTTGAAGGAATGTAACACGTGCTCCTCTGCCAATACAGTCAAGTACCAATTATACCAGTGTTGCCATTACTTTTTATCCAACCCTTGTAGTAAATAAGCAACATATTTGGAACAGGTGTCATTTCAGTGAAAATATTGGAATACTTCGCGGCGCACACACTGGCCCAGACCATAAATGACAGATACAAGAGTCGACATACAGAACCTCGGAGACATTGGTCTTTGAAGGGTCAGCGTCCCGGAATTCCATTCAAACACTCATTAATCTCGCAAGGCACAAGTACCTCTCATTGACATGATCTCCTAAGGGTACCCACTGTATATAAAATCGTATTCTAATGGGATTGTGTTCCGCATCAGAGCTCTCAAAAGAGAAATGCTAGACGAGAACGCACTTCAGGTCATCTCGAGAGATTGGAAGTCAGAGTCATTCCCACTCAGCAAGCTCCCGGCAACGCCAAAGTATCTCCACTTCAATCAGAAGCTTCAGCGAGTGTCACGCAATCCTACGGTTTCGTGTTACAAAGAGAAAACGGCAAATGCTCCTCACGGCTGTTTGGCAGCCTTGCGCAAGCCAATACCAGCATGGATAATATTTCATCTCGCTTTGCGAGTAACTTCCAGACGAAGAGATGGCTCAGGAACAGCAGGTTTCTGCGTAAACCACACTCTAGAAGTCTTGTGTAAAACTGTGCCGAGTGGTTTAAAACTGTTTTGGGGTTAAAATCGTAAACTTTATAAAAGCTCATCCGTTAAATTCAAGACATTTTTTTGCGTTGTACGATGAAATGGGCAGTGAAACGCAAACTTGGCGTCCACTCAGCTACCGCCGCGCATGCTTATGGGTAGCATGAAGTCTAATATCCTTCAAGGTGGGTCCCGGACTGAAAAAGGATGAGAACCACTGGATGAAACCGACTGTAATATACATCATAAGTTTTCTAAATATACAGGGTGTTTCTGGGCTGATGATGCAAACTTTCAGGGATGATGGAGAAGGGCACGTGTATCAATTTGAGATAAGGAACCCTGGTCCGGAATCGACTTAGTCGAAAGTTATAAGCGAAAATAGGTGTATGAAGATGTAATTCTTTTATTAGCTGCACAAGTTTCACAAACTGTTCCGTGGCCAGCTCGGTCACCTGATTTGTACAAATTGATTTCTTTTTGTGGGGTCATGTGAAAAGTCTTGTGTACGAGACACCTGTCGAGACTGAAGAGGATCTCCTGGCAAGAATTCTCGCTGCCTGTGACGTTGTTCGAACGCCCCGGGGTTGTTCCAGGGGATATGTCAGAACTTTGTGCGACGATGTCATGCCTGCAGCGAAGCTGGAGGACGCCACTTTGAACAACTGTTGTGAATGTAGCAAGTTCTGAAACTTGTGCAGGTAATAAAAGTACATCTTCATACACCTATTTTCGCTTATAACTTTCGACTAAGTCGTTTCCAGACCTGGGTTCCTTATCTCAAATTGATACATGTACCCTTCTCCATCATCCCTGAAAGTTTGTGTCATCAGCCCTGAAACACCCTGTATAATAGTCATTAAAGTAAAATTTCTTCTAACCCACGGAATTTTTGGGAGGTGCAGTCCCCCCGGGCTCCCCCTCAACGACGTCCATGCTAATTAAAATGATAACTGTGCAGTTTGATACAAATGATTGAATTCGCTAAGAATTGGCACTATTTCTTTGCTTACAGAAAGTTTTCCCCTCAAAATCCACTTACGCCTACATAACACTATCGGGGGATGTATCTATAGTTTAAAGTGTCCACAACGGGAATCGTGTTATCTGCGAGGGCAGCCCTTATTTGCACGTCGGGCAGACTTTCTTTCATTTATATATGTCTCACGAGAGGAGGTGTCCAGTTATAGAACTATTGACAGAGAGGTCGAGCAAACGTCCACTAATGGCTTACCCGGCAGAAGTCCCACTCGTCTAAACCTTAAGTCAATACCGGACAGCTCTAAATTAAGTAAGTGGAACGTATAACTAGAGCCCATACACAAGTTTATCTTGTTAAACTTCCGCCACTTGAACGCCACATCCGACAGTTTATACTTACGAAACAAACTTTACGAGAACAAACAGAAAGATGCGCTCTCAGACATGGTTTTGTCGCCTGGAAACGTCCTTTGTGGGCACGTCAAGTAACTGCTTCCAGGATATCTCGAACTTTGCTGTATCGGCCAAGACAAACTTTTAAAACTTCATTACAAACAGGGAAGCTTGGGGTTTCCCATAGGAATCCTGGCGAAAGGATTTTTACTCCTACATGCCTTCGGAAATTAACTGTTCTTCAAACTTTGATTTACGGCTTCGAAAAGATTTACACACCGTTCTATACTTCTAATGCAACGTCCATTTCTCTTTGAAACAACAAAGTTGAGTCATTTACTTTCTGGAAAATGTCACGAGTGATGATAACAGGGTTGGCAGGTTTAAAACACACGGCTTTAAAACAATGTGTTTTAAACATGTTTTTTCAGACTTGTTTAAAACACATTTTCATTCTTGAACTTTGATAGTTTGTAGTTTGTAGTTATTTGGGTGTTTTGTAACTTTGTCTCTTCATTCATTCCGTGTCGTTTTGTTTATTCTGGACAGAAATATGTTGAGTGACTGAAAATGTATAATCAGTTAACAAAGAAACATATTGTGATGGGTACCCGCGGGCCTCTTGAAAACGCCTGGATATGTTTTTATATAAGTGATTAAAAAAATTAACATTGAATACTATATGGATGAAACAGTTTTGTTTCTCACTTAATACACTTCACACAGTTCTTAATGTCAATAATTTGTTGCATCCACGAAAAAATGTATCCAGAAGAACAGAGTAGCTACCACATGGATAGAGAGGGGCTTGGCAACTGTGCATTAGTTGAAGCTTCTTGAACAATCTACATGCAAGATTTAAGATTAACAAAAATAAGTTAAGAAGTCAGTCAAGTGTTCACTTTAAAACTAGGAACATCGTCCTTCCTTGGATTATTAACAGATTCCTTATTAATCATTATTCTTTTAAGTCTACTTCGCATTATGTTTTAAACGTTTTATTTGCTTAAAACATGTTTCTTTCTGTTCTTGTTTAAAACATTAAAAGCACGTTTAAAACAAAAAAACTGTTTTCTTTTTCGAAGAAAAAACTAAAATTTTCAAAGCCGGGAAACGTCTGTAACTCGTTTGTTTTGTAATTCTTGACATTCGTACTTACCTATTCTGCATTGCGAAAGATTGTTTAACAAGGGATTTCGCTTTTTTTAACGAAAATTTTCCATTTTCCAGATATCGAGTAATTAATCTTCCGTAGGTATTTTTCTGTGAAAAATAGAACCTAACCTAACAGGCCTAATATAACTCCGTAGGCACACCTCGTCCCCGTGATGGTTCGTGGGGCTATCGTGAATTTTAGGGTCTAACGTCAATGGTTTGTGGGGCTACCCGTGGATGGTTGACGTTAGCCCCAAAAACCATTGACGTTAGCCCCACGAACCATCACGGGGACAAGGTATGCCTACGAGGTTAGGTTAGGTTCCATTAGCACTCACATACAAACATGAATTAACGGTGAAATAACTTGACCGATGAAAGAGAACACTTGTACGACCTATTACAAGTCTACAGAAATTCAATTACGTAAGTACTTTCTCCTGTAAATTTCAAGAAATCCGTTTCCCGGCTTTGAAAATTTTACCGAAAAAACAAATTTTGCCAAACCTGGATGATATAACATTCAACAAAAATTCGCTAGGATTCATCTTTAACTTCATCGAACTTCTAAACTTCCCAGCAGTGTGGAGGCCAGACGTTACTCGAGCACCTCGTAGACAGGTAATATGATCTTAATAGGGGAATTCAACCCACACTGTTTATCGGAGTAGGGGTGTAAGGGTACGTAGTACACCCCACACTGCATTTTGCAGACTAACGAGGCTCTGGCGACTTGACCTACGGCCAGTATAATCTTCGTAGGACTGCGTGTGTGTTGTCCTTGTGTGTGCTGAGTGGCAGTTACAGCCTCGGCTTTTAACTGAAATCTGAATATTTTAATCTCCGACATTACAATTGTGTCATTAGCAGTGGCGAAGCGATACATTTTTACGTAGTCATTGCAAGACTTGCCAAACGTCAGGGTCAATCTTTCAACCCGGGAGGAGGAAGGGGCATTCCTACATTGATAATTATGATAACAGTGTTCGTACATGACGTGTGAAGTAGAGATGGCTAAATCTATTCTTTAAAAAAAACATGGAAAAATTGTTAAACTTCTCTCTCCGAAATTACGGATTGCTTCCGAAATCCGGGTAGTAGAATTTTTGAATCAAGATTTTTAGATTTTCCGGAATCCTGATATTTTTGGCCATCCCTGGTATGAAAGTAAGATATGTTAGGGAAAAGGTTCTGTTTGAGTAAGTATCTCTATCACCTCGAGAACAAAAATCTTCATCAATCTTGTCATTTGTAAGCATAGTAAACACAAAACAGCAGGAAGTACTTCGTGTTTTGTAAACCAAGAACACCACCCCCAAATCGATATTTGAACCGCAGGATCCAAAAAAATTAAAAGAAGAAATACTATGAAGAAAATAGAATGGATCCAGAACTGCCTTTTTTTTCAGTTCTTTCTAGCACTAACCGTGGGGAAATTTATGCTTTTGCTTACTTATATTTTTTTCTATGCACCATTACTTTCATCATGTATTCTGTGTAAGTTGCGTTGCAATGCTCTTCAATATGTTTTTTTTTTCTCTTAAAAAACAAGAGCGTTGCATGCTTTACAGTGCTGGACATTGTGAGAAGTTTCATCTTGATGTCACAGAAACCCTGCCGTGTTTGTAAACAAGGAGGCTGGAAAAAAAAGGTTTCTTATGACCAGACCTTCAAAAGCGGGGGAAAAGCGGTCAAAGGACCTTGGATTCGCAAACCTGCTGCGATGAGCTGGCCCACCTGACACCATTGCACTCAACGCAAATGCAGCGGGACGGTTGGGCACGGGGGGAGTGGGTGTAGAACTGGGCTCTCCTTTCGAAGCGCTAAACTTAGCGAATCTCTTGCGTATTTCTAGCTGTTTCATGGTGTTACTTGACTAAATTCGTTCAAATATGCAAATATTCTGATTTATTTTTTCTTCTTCCCTAAAATATTTAAAAAAGCAATATTTTTATTATTTTTCTTTGTCATCGCCGCATCTCCCGATGACCGGACGCCTCGTCTCTGGTTATTTGTTATATTTTAGATAAGGTAAGGGGCTGGACCCTTTATCATGTGATGGGTGCAAATAGCTTAAATGATGACGCACCCAAAATTTTATATTTAATCAATCAATCCATTTATCGGAGCAACCCTTTCACATATCCAACATATATATCAAATGTGTTGGTCGTTAAATCGTTAAGTCAGACTCCAGAGAGTCTAATCGCGATTAACTGGCCAAACACATGGTCATATGACTGTTTCTATCCTACAAATTCTATCTACAAATTACAAATATTACTAGAAACAGAAGTTAACAACCGGAAAGCACCGCATTATCAAGAAATTACATTTTTTTTTAAAAAAAAATAAGCCATATATAGTCCTATGAGAACCAGAGAAACATAACTCCAAAAACCTGGTTTTAAGTTTTGTTTAAACTCTTCTGAAGAGCCCTATCTGGAATCGGATCGCCATAGCCTATCTCCACTTCTCATCCTTAGCTCCGAATCACATATCTCCAATTTACAGACTCTTAATAAGTCAGACATATTCCTAAGAATACATTATTTCCTCTCCCCTGAAAATTTGTTAAATTAGAGTTACGTCCCTCTGGTTCTTACACGACGTTATGTCTTCCATGATTAAATAATAAAGACGAAGCACTCCTGTAGAAAAAGTTTTGGTATTTGTCTCAAACATTATCTACACTTTTGCCACAACTTTTCTCAGGTTGGCCACACTGCCTTCAGCGCTTGTGTGCTATAAGGTTGTACTTTTGTTACAGAGTAAACATGGCCGCTCCACTGGCAGTGTGCACCAAGGAAGAACAGCGATCAGTGATCAGATTTCTCTCTGAAGGTGTGTCAGGGACTGAAATTCATCATAGGCTTTCAGTACATTTGATGATGTCAGAATAATCTCTTTGGATGATGGGTGACCACTGATTCATCAGAATCATCTCTCAAGCTTGCTGAATCTTCCCGTGAGTGGTGGAGGTTCATTGGCATCCTACGCTTCATGTTTCACGCTTGTCCAGCCATTTTTAAACTTGTACTGAAAACCTGTGATGAATTTCAACCCCTAACACATCTTCAGACTAGAGAAATCGGATCACTGATCGCTCTTCTTCATTGGTACATACTGCCAGTGGAGCAGCCATGTTTAATCTGTATGAAAAGAAAAATGGAGCGATTAAGATCAAACGTCCACCACATGACCACAAAAGTACAACCTTTTAGCACACAAGCACTGAAGGCAGTGTAGCCAACCTGAGAAAAGTTGTGGCAAAAGTGCACATAATTTTTGACACCCTCGTAATATGCTGAGAAATGTGTGTGGGCTTTCCGAGACTTGGTTCCAGGGTTGGCAAAATTTGTGTTTCTTTAAAAAAAAAAAAGAAACAGTTTTTTTTTCTTCTTTTAAACATGTTTTAAATGTTTAAACAGTGTTTTCAACAAGAATCGAAAAAAACATGTTTTAAACAAATAAAACGTTTAAAACATAATGCCAAGACGACTTATTTTCTAAGAATAATGCTTAATAAGGAATCAATTAATCATCCAAGGATGGACTGTGTTCCTATTACAAAGTAAATGCTTGACTAGCTTCATACAATACACATTTATCTCGCATGTAGGCTGTTCGAGAAGCTTGAAGTAATCCACAGTTGCCAGGCCCCACTCAGTCCACGTGGCAGCTATTCTGTTTTTTGTTTTTAATACGACATTTTATCCTGAATGCAACAAAATATTGACATTAACAACAATGTGCACATTTTGCAGTGTGTTAAGTGAGGAATAAAATGGTTTCATGCATGTAGTATTCAATTTTTAAAATATTTTAAACACCTGTAAAAAAAACATAGCCAGGTGTTTTAAACGTGACCCACGGGAATTATCACTGTATGCACAATAAACAGAATGACATGCATTGAATGAAAAGGCATAGTTACAAGTAACCATAAACTATCAAACATCAAGTATCAAAATGTGTTTTAAACAAGTTTCAAACATGTTTATAACACTTTGTCTTAAACATTTAAAACATTTGTGGAAAAACAAAGTCGTGTGTTTTAAACATTTAAAACAAGTCGTTTAAAATAGTATTGTTTTAAACTTGCCAACCCTGCTTGGTTCCTACAAAAGGCTTACTTGCAAAATGGTTTTCTTGTCCAATAATACACCTGCTTCCTCAAATAATATGTGTGCACCTTTCCGTTATCATTATCAAGGCAGATAAGGTGTCCTTATCTTTTTAAACAATTACTTAAAGTCACAATGCACTATTAGAAAGAAAATAGCTTAAAAATTCTTTCAATTCACATTAGAAAAATTATTTCATATTAAGAGTAATGATAACTTGCATACATGAATATACATATATAAGAAATTTAACGAACACACTGAAACTTGCACACTGGTAACAATGCACAATAAAAGTTACTCAAACATCGGTAACAACATTTACTCATGCCTTCTTCATAGTTAAGATACACAAAAGAACCCATAAACAAAATATGGTACTCACCCAAGCTGTCCAATCCAGAAAAGATATGTATCTTCTTGATTTGAAGAATGAGCACTCTATTTAAGAAACACACGCACATATACGGTATATCTATCTTCATATTGCACACTAAGTCTTTTCATTTTGAACACTACAGACTTTCACAAGTGTTTTTATTTTTACGAATAACTTCTCTGATGAACTTTTTTTCTCCACAACTTGCAACACATCACTACACCACAGTTCACACAACATCAAAAAGATCACACACACTCAACTTCTTCAAGTGATGGATAAAATCACCATAATATGCACACACATATCAAAATGCACAATTAAAATAAATATTAAAAAGAAGAAATCACCTACCTCCACACAGTGTTAACATAAATTTTGCAAGTGAACTAATTCCAATATCTTAAAAAGAAGAAAAAAAAGGTTCCTTAATTGGCAATCGTATGTCCTTGCATCTTGAATACACTTTAATGTTTATTGAATAATTTTAGAATTCCATTAAGAAATTTAGATTTCTCTACAGGTAATGGATATATTAAAACCCGGCCTTCCCTTGTTGTTACGTGTCTTAACTATACATTGATTAGAACACGATTCAAATATTTGTTTTATTATGCCACTGCAAAAAAATACTGCGCAAAGAGAATATTTGCTCTAATTATTTTTCAAGTTGTTTTAGAAAATATTAACGAACATGGTCACAGAACTTATTCTTGTATGTCTAGATGCTTTAAAAGTATTCATTCCATAACCTTCATCTGTTCATATCACTTTCCATGTTATATTATTTATAAAATTTGATAAGTATGTTTTGCTATTAATCTCAAAAACTCCTCATGTTTTCTTTTAGACTTTCATATCGTAATCCTCTTTAGTTAAACTGCCTTATGTTCAACCCTTTTAAATATATTTCCTCTACTTCCATAAATTTACACACAATACTTTAGCATTCATACAAAATGTGGTACCATATTTTGGGGTATCTTATTTAATATTTATCACAAAGTGGTAATTCTCCCTTAGTATTTCTTCCCCCTCCCCATTAAATAAATTTACTTCTTCCAGAAGCCAAGAATTTCTCAATTCCACCATCCACACTTCCTATATGTTTTTAATTGCAAAACTTTGTTCCTAGAAAGAACGAAAGTATTTATACAAGTCATTTTCACACTATCTGGCAATATATCAAAGTTTGTTGGCTATTAAGAATCTAGTTCAGTATTAGAATCAATAGTTTCTCACTAGAATTTTATATAAAAAAAGCAAACTTTCCCCTTTCAACTTTTAAAATTTTTTTGCCACATCATTTCATTTTCTTTTTTTTAAATCACAAAGTTGTCTTTAAATGAAGTTATAAAGACATTCACAACAATCTGGAAAAATTGTGTGAAAGTGCATCATTATAATACCAGAAGACATCATAATGTAATTGCAAGTACAATCTTGAACTCCAACACTTGGATGGACAAATTGGTATTGTTAGTACAGGTAAATATCCCAATCTATGGAAATTAAATTCGACAATAATGTAGGCTAATTTAAGAACAATTATGTTTTAACTTTTATATATCTTCTTTTCTTTAATTTCTGATTTATATATTGAATGTATATTATTATAACCCTCTTTTATTTATTCTAACCGTACTCTGTAAAATAGTTTTATGCATATATGTTCAAAACACGGTGTTGTTAAAAAAAAATATTAATCAAGAGGTTGCTATCTTAATATTTGCTGCGGATAAACCGATTTTATGGTTTAATCGGGGGATTTCAAGTGCTTAATATTTCTTCCAATGTACAGAGAAAATGAAACGAATAAACATTGTATTATTTGAAATATGTACCAGGTGTGCTGGTTAAAAATTCTTAATTTTGTCGCTGGATGGTGCTGGAAGCAAGGGTTGGTGCAGTCTCAACTGTTGCGTCAGTGTGTTGCCAGGACAGTATCTGTCAAAACGCCGTGGATGTGCAACCGAGTGCGAGTGATCGTAATATTGGGTTTGTGTGGAAAACATGTCGACCTTCAAACCAAATAAGGAGCATGTGCGGCACATCCTGCTTTTCTTGTTCAATCAAAAGAAAAATGCGAGTGAAAGCCATCGTATCCTTGTGGAATCGTACGGTGACAATGTCCTAACGCACGATGCATGTGTGCGTTGGTTTCGACGATTCAAAAGTGGTGATTTTGACTTGAAAGACAAAGATCGCCCCGGCCAGCCAAAAAAAATTCCAAGAAGACGATATGCAAAAGCAACAACAACCGGCAGAGAAGCTAAATGTTGGTCGTAAAACCATATCTGATCGTCTTCATGCCATGGGAAAGATCCAGAAGGCAGGAAAATGGGTCCCACATCATCTGAACAACAGACAAATGGAAAAGCGAAAAACGGTGTGTGAAGTGTTGCTTTCTCGTCATGAAAGAAAGTCTTTCTTGCATCGGATAGTGACTGGGGACGAAAAATGGATCTACTTCGAGAACCCAAAATGCAAAAAGTCATGGGTTGACCCAGGACAACCTTCAACATCGACCGCAAAACCGAATCACTTCGGAAGGAAGACAATGCTGTGCATTTGGTGGGATCAGAAGGGTGTGGTGTACCATGAGCTTCTGAAACCAGATGAAACAGTGAATGCCGTTCGCTACCGTCAACAACTCGTCAATTTGAACCATGCATTGAACGAAAAGCACCCAGATTGGGCGACAAGACACGGAAAAGTGATTTTGCAGCACGACAACGCCTCATCACACACAGTGAAAGGTGTCAGATACACCATTTCTGCACTTGGCTGTGGGAATTCTTGCCCTACCCGCCATACTCACCGGACTTAGCCCCTTCGGTCTACCACTTGTTTTCATCGATGTCTCACTCACTTTCCCAGCAACACTTCAACAATTACGAAGATGTCGAACAATGGCTTGCTGACTAGATCACCTCAAAATGTGAACGATTTTTCTGGAAGGGCATCCACAATTTGACGGACAGATGGGCACAATGTATAGCTAGCAATTGCACATACTTTGAATAAAGCATTTGTTACCTTTCTCCCCAGATACACTTGTTTTCTTTTGGTTCAATTAAGAATTATTAACCGGCACACCTGGTATATGAAGCATAATGCGTGTAAACATTCAACCTTTCCAGACGTTTAATTCATCTGTCTTAAAGGGTCAATTAAAATTCTCTTAACACTTACACCAAAACAAAAATTTAATCGTTCTTAATGATTGAACTATTCATGTTAAAAGTTTAAGATTAATGATTTCTACTCCTATACATAGCAATATTCACATTCTATTACTTATTTGTATTTATGTCAGTTGATGTCATTACAACTGTCTTTCTCCAATGTTCATGGGTTCTTTGTACAGTCATGGACACTGCCGGCTTGTAACGATTCCATTGAAAGTCAATGTATTCATTACAAGCCGGCAGTGTCCGTGACTGTACATCAGAGTATTTACCAAGAGAAACGTCTGGATAAAAAGCTAATGGAAAAATTATAGGGATCTTCCAGACCTCAAAACTCCTCACCACAAGGTTTGCTTTAACTTGCAACCATTTTTTGGGAGGCGATCTATAATTGATTTTCCGTTTAAGTCGCTTAGCACGTGTATGTGTCTTTGTCTACACTCAGAAACTTCAACATGTACTACAGAAAAGGAATTGTATCCAGGTGTAGTGAATTTCAAAATATATAAGAAAGGAATTTGCTATTCCAAATATTTAATATGCGCATGTAATTTTGCTTTGTGGTTAGCCTCTGCCAAATAAGATATCCTATACGCAACTTTCTTTTGGATTAAACCTACACATATATTTATTGCAGCACCATTTTCTTTCCCAACTCCAACCCTATTTATTTTCACAGTATTACCCACATTTATGTTGGCTTCAAAGAGCATAACAAATCAACATGCTATTTACTGAATTAACACGGCCAAGGTTCCATCTTCCCTACTATTTTTGGAGGTGATATTATGCAGTCATCACCCACCTTAGAGAACTGGAAATGGTACAAGAGTTAAATGCTCTCTTCCAATGAACATTCTTCCTTGATCTGACAACCAATAAATATATTGCTGTTCTTTTTTGATTGAGTTTGTGCTTTTAGTCCACTTTGTGCACAGTAAGGCTAATCGGTAGGGACATTGAATTTTCGCGATGCGCGAAATGTGAAAAAAAGATGCAATTTTGAACATTCTGCACGTAACTACACCCTCAATGATGAAATATGCATGAGTTTTATTTGCGAAGTAATGCGAAATGTGTGCTTTTCCACGAAATGAACGCTTTTTCGCAAAATATTATCAAATTAAGTAGAAAACACACAAAAACCGGCAAGCGAGGTTGTGCGCGCAAACTGTCGATTTGTAAGGAAACGTTTGCCTAAAGTTTCCTACCACTTGCAGCTGAAGAACGTTTTATCTTCAATCACATCAGGAAGATGCTGCAAATTGGAATTTCCCATGCACATAATGTCAGTTTGAAAACTTCACTCCCTTTCAAGCTGCATTCGTTTCTCCCCCCGAATGTCTACTTAACTTCCAGTTTCATTGAACTTGCTAGCTTTCTTTGCCCCTGCACTATGGCCTCTAAATACTAAGCCTTGTCTAGCAAGAAAAGTAAACTATCCTTGCCCCACCCAATCGCCGCTACTGGCAATTACAGTTGAAATCTAAGTACTTGCGTATGTGTACAGTATATAAAAATGAAGTAGTTTATCAATTTATAGCTCTTTGTACGTTGTTTCCTCTCATGATGAAAAAGTGTATGCCATTTTTTTTCCACCGCTGGTGTATACCGCTGATCTAACATTTTATTTACCGCTCTCCTCAGTTTTTATTTACCATAAATTTGTCTCCCTACTAATCGGGAATGGACCTACAGTTTAAAGTGGGATATGAACCACTGTCTCTCCTGCACCGTGGCTATGCAGTGTAAGGAGCAAGCTTTGAGCTCCGACTACAGGATGCATGCAGGTTCGAGTCTCCTGGGGGAAGCGTAACAACTTCTCTCCTGAGATTTTGGCCCGTGTATGGGACCAGTGGCCACCCACCATCCTGAGGTAATTGAGGAGCTATGAACGAGTAGCTTAACTCGGTCTCGGAACTCTCCTACAATGGCTGGGGGTTCCATGTGCTGACCACACGTCACCCCATTACTGGTTGGATATCTCCCAACTCAGGCTGGCAGTCGGTAGGTCGGCACTGGCCCTTACGAGCTGTTATGCCATGGCTTATTGTTATGAACCACTTTGTGCTGCCACAGGGTATCGGAGTATCAAAGCCAGGAACCATAGGCTGTAAGGTGAAGACATTGGCCCTTACTATAATAGAGGTATGGTATTTAATGAGTGAACCTGGTTAGTAGCAATATCGAGGTAATATAAAAAGTGCATTCTCTGATATGATCCCTTCAGTTTAAGTTGTAATTGCAGATTGCATATTGTCCTTTACTAGGCTAAACTCAATGGTGCAATAGTTTTACTCATATTGTTTTTTTTTTGTGTGTCCCATGTCAATAAATTAACACTCGTTCTTAACAGAAAGTTCAAGGTCATATCAGAAATTAAACCTGGAACATCATGCACCAAATGAGAAAGAGAGGAGATAACAATTGGTCTACTGTGGACCAAATCCTTCTATCAATGTCTGCCGTTATATATTTAAAAGCTTGCAATGTTAAGGAGCAACTAAAGGATATTATCATACGACCCACAACACAAACATTCTAAAAGGCACATGTGATACAGCAACTTCCAACATCTACTATAGACGATCAAGGAAGACGACCATCAACAATAGATTTCCCAGGTCTCATTTGTAATCATTCACTTCTGAGGAGCTCAAGAGTATATTCAGAAGAAGAGATCCTGGGATTATCATCATGTCATATAAGCATGGATAATTTACTCCATAAGCAGATGGTTAGTTTGCAAGGACCGCAGCTGAAATACGAGGTGTGACAATTAAGTTTGCAAACTTGCCACCGTTTAGCGCTGAAGGCAGCACTATACAAGCAGCTCTAAGATGTTGTAACCTTGGTATTTCAGCATCTCACAGCAGTGTTTGCGTTGACGTGTGGCGGATTTGTGCTGAGTGGCGTGCATTGTTGTGTGCACGCTGTCGTGAAAATGGCAGAGCTGGAATTGGAGCAACGAACAAGCATCAAATTTCTGTTGAAACTGTGCAAGAGTGGGAGTGACGTATGGGAAATGTTAGTGCAGGTGTACGGCGAGAATGCCATGAAGAAAGCAGCGGTGTACAAATGGATTAAACAGTTTTCTGAGGGGAGGGAACAAGTGACTGATGAAGAAAGGGTAGGGTGGCCAGTAACAAGCCAAACGGACGAAAACATTGTCAAATTGTGCATGCAAATCGGTGACTGACCATGAGATCATGATGTGTGGTTTTCACGCACTCAGCTGGAAAATGGAAAGTATATGTAAAAGTTTCAATGCTTGTAAATGCTCATTCCAAGGTTGCCTTTTGCCCAGTAGCGCCAGGGAAACCAACGGCTTTCCTGTTTGAAAGGTAACAATAGGTCCTTGCCCCGGTGGTTGGGAGCGGACCGTTTGTCACAGGTATAAATACTGGGTTTCGACTTGTTACAGGCTCTCTCACCTCTAAGACGCTCGGATACTCGGACAGTTGCAGACTCTCTCAGACACTCCGATACAAGGCCCGGTGGATTGAGATAGTTTTTTACTGAGCAAAATGGATGTACAGAGAGTGAGCCATGGATTGAGATAGTTTCTTACTACACCAGATGGATGTACAGAGAGTGAGCGATGGATTGAGATAGTTTTTTACTGAACCAGATGGATGTACAGAGAGTGAGCGATGGATTGAGATAGTTTCTTACTGAACCAGATGGATGTACAGAGAGTGAGCGATGGATTGAGATAGTTTCTTACTGAACCAGATGGATGTACAGAGAGTGAGCGATGGATTGAGATAGTTTCTTACTGAACCAGATGGATGTACAGAGAGTGAGCGATGAATTGAGATAGTTTCTTACTGAACCAGATGGATGTACAGAGTGTGAGCGATGGATTGAGATAGTTTTTTACTGAACCAGATGGATGTACAGAGAGTGAGCGATGGATTGAGATAGTTTCTTACTGAACCAGATGGATGTACAGAGAGTGAGCGATGGATTGAGATAGTTTTTTACTGAACCAGATGGATATACAGGGAGTGAGCGCCGTATGTATAGGGACCTCTGTGTGATAAACTGCGGGGGCAGGTTAGCACTATGCTAAACAGTGCACTCGTAGCTCAAATAAGATGTACTGCACTTAATGAGAGGACGGCATAGGGACTTCTGCACGATAAACTGTGGGAGTGGGTTAGCGCTATGCTAAATAGCGCACTTGTAGAGTGAAGTCCTAAAAAGTGCATTTCTCTGTGATAGGCCAAAATGCAACCTGGGGAGGTTGTTAATGGAATGTAACAAAAAGATGTATATACGGCGAAGGGTAGAGGTGTAAATAAAACTGTACATAAAGAGATAACTGCGGGAGACATTATTCTATACAGCAATCAATAGCAGACCAAATGAACATTGATAGGGAAACTGTGTGGAAAATTTTAACTGAAGACCTTGGCATGCGCAAGGTGTGTGCTGAATGATCCCAAAGGAGCTCAGCAATGAACAGAAGCAAAGGAGGGTTCAACTGTGCACAGACCTGTTGGAGGGACAAGACGATGTTTTGGACCAAATAATCAGAGGTGATGAAACCTGGAGATTCGCATATGACCCTGAAAGAAAGCAACAAAGTGCCCATGCAAGTCACCTGATTCTCCATGACCGAAAAAGTTCCATCGATCAAAATCAAAATGTTGTTGATAACATTTTTTGATATCACCAGGATAAACAGTTAACCAAGTGTACTACAACAACTGGAACTTTTCGCCAACAACTGCGCACACGGCACTGTCTGCACGGGAGTTTCTGAGCAGGAAACAAATAACTTTGGTAGACCACCTGCCATACTCACCTGACCTTGCCCCAAATGACTTCTTTCTTTACCCGAAGATCCAACAAGTTTTGAAAGGAAGACATTTTGATGACATTGAGGACGGACATTAAGGCTAATACGACCGCAGCTCTGAAGGCCATTCCAGAAACAGTGTTCCAAACTTGCTTCGAAGGGTAGAGTAGGCGCTGGCATTGGTGTATAGCTTTCCAAAGGGAGTACTTTGAAGGTGACCACAGCGCTATTCAGCAATAAGATATGTAGCATATTTTCTAGTATAAGTTTGCGAACTTAATTATTATATCTCGAATACTGTGGAAGACCTATTCTACATTCCTGGATTTTGCATTTTCTTGCTTTACACAATTTGCCATTCTGATCCCAATAAAGCAAAACCTTTAAAACTTGCCTAGATTATATACTTTCCCTCAATAAATTTACATAAACATATAATTAAGGCTTCACTGCTATATATACACAGTGTCCTTCACGGTCGAGTTGGCCGTGGAGCGGCGGCTAGCATGCCGGGCAATGAGACTGTATCTGCCAGCATTTAGACCCACAGTTCTATGCTGAACTTGACACTGGACTAGTCAGTGCTTTAGTATCCAGATAGCTGGTGTCCAGTTTGCACGTGTTTGTGAAGTGTTAAGGTTTTAAGAAGTGCTGTAGATTGTTTTGTTTTAGTTTACGTATTACTGGTGCTTTTCTGCAGTCTAATAATGCCACACTATACGTACAATTAAAAACAACAGATTTCAAGGACATTTATATCATTACGAATTCTTAGAAGGAATTTTGAGACAGTGTTCGAAAACTTGTTGTACAAATTCAGTGAAACAGGATCTGTTCTTGATAAGAAGTGAAGGGTGAAACTGCATGTGCTTACAGAGGAGTAACTAGATGACGTTGGAGCACGATTGGAACACTCCTCAAAAATCCCTCTGGCACTTTGCACAAGAAACAGACATCTGCATGGCGAGCTACCAAACTTTCAAACCTGAAGCCATACATTAGAAGAATTGAAAGAAAACATCAGGAGAGAAATTGTAGTAATTTCAGAAGAGGAACTGATACGTGTTAGTGAAAATTTCCTAAAAAATTGCCGTAAATATGTGGAACCAGGAGGACATTTCCAAGCAGTGGCGTATGCTGGTTTTAACTAGTGGGTAATCTCAGACACTTGATTCATCCACCCACTCCTGAAGTCTCCCTACAAATTTACCTCAAAATTCATACAGGATTTACGAATGTATGTGTGAAAAATGTTACCTTATTGTTGCGACCACTGTCGAATAATTGTTGTGATTGCACTTGCAGTTAATCTACGTTTAGAATTTCAAACAATAAAACAAGATAATATAATAAATCTATAAGAAAAAACCTGTAACAAAGAATATGAAAGGAATTCGGTAGTGAAATAAAACCCCTCAATATTAATTGAAGTGTAAAATTCAAGTTACCCCAGTACCCAGTTACTCGTGCATTCCTGATTTTTGTTTTTATACACGGAAGTTTGAGTTCAAGACCTGTGGTACAAGAGATTCTACTGGCCTACCCACATTAACTATTTGCAATTTCTCCGGAAAAGATCCCGTTCCAAATATTTTCACACGAAAATATTATATTATATCCATTGCCTTTAACTTTAAACACAGACAGCACTAGCACGAATACTAAACCACTAACAGCTAAACAAATATTAAATTCTCGAATCGCTATAACAGGCATTCAATTCCCTGCGCCAATCTTCTATTGTGGTTCCTTACTGCTTGACACAGACTTCATATTCCCTGCGATGCGCGAGGTTCTATGAGTTGGAATCATTGCGTTTTTTGTTTATATATTTTACATTCAAACATCTTTTATCATTATGATCATTATTAATCTAGAGAGGGGGGAGAAGCAACTTAAATTACCTAATATATGTGTACGTATATATATAATTTATTTCTGATAGCTTTCCCTTTTAACAATTATTCATTTCTGTGAAAGAAATACTCTCACTGCTTTTGAAGGCTACAAAGAAAGTAATCACGCATTTTAAAATACAAAAATGAATAAAAGTAAGCATATAAATAGTTTACTTACTTCATTAATCGATTTATTAAATTGTTATTTGACGTCGCTTTTCTGCCACTTTTGGCTAATCACTACGAGTGATGATATGAAATTGATGAAGGGACATTTACAAAGAGCACCCATGCCCAGCCCGGTATTCGAACCCTGGAGCTCTGACGTCGTAGGGAGCTGTGGCAACCACTCCGCCACAGAGGTCGGTGTAATTTCTTGAATTTCTAGTTAAAATTTTAATTTATTTAATTACCGTCATCTTCAATATTAAAGCTTTCTTTTCCTATGACAACATCTGTTGAAATAGCAGATATCAGGAAGACAGAAGCAAATGTAAAATGAGAATTAACATAGAATTGGTTCGCAAATGTTGTTCACATTTCCCTGTTTCTCGCGCACTTTCAGATGTATTTTCTCTACTTTCCTTTTCAGTACGTAATTTGGGAACCCAGAATTCTGTTTCCTGAGAAATTTCCCTGTCGTATACAACACAGCTCCTACGATACAAAGGCCACCGGGGAAGAATGGCAGAAAAGGGTGCCACTGCCAGCCGAGGGAACGGCAAAGGCTCTGGGGTGGAGAGTGCGACCGATGGACTCTCTCCAGAAGGAGCTTACCCTTGCCACGGAATAACCGCGCCTGAGAAGCAGTGTTTCCTTCCCCTCCCGTCAAGGGATTTAAAGGGAGCCGGTGGAATCTCACCCTGACGTCACCAGATTCCACCAGCTGGAGAAAGTGGCTGAAAGCCTCTCTGACATTCAGCGGCAAACGTTTGAAAAACATTCGCGTGCTGGAAGTAAAGAAATATGCGAATCAAAGATTGGTTCGGAAGAATATTGCGAAGAAATAAAGCAACTTTTTTAAAAAAATTATAGTCGGGTCATCTCCGATTACCTAGGTGACCCAGAGTATACGCCGCTGTTTCCAAGGTATGTGTAACAAGGTATGTGTTCATTTTAATTCCAATACCTCTTGTAGCAAGGTATGTGTTCATTCTAATTGTAACTATCAATGTAATTGTACAGGCCTATTTCATTACATAGCTAGGGTTCCAGTTATGTGGATGTTGCGTTGCAGTAAGCTTGCTGGCAGACGCGCTCTCACTTTCCAGTGCACTAGCCACCGCTCTAACAGTCAACTCAAATGTGAAAGGTGCTGTATATGTCAGGAGAAGATGTTATGGTCATCGTACACTCACAAATTTTAAAACTTTCTCTGAGTATATTACATTTGAGAATGAACAAACATTTCATTTTGAATTGTTGTTTAAAGTCCACTTTATGCACAGAAAGCTAATCGAGACTGGACCTACAGTATAAAGTGTGCCATGTGGCTCCACCGGGTATCAAACCCGGGACCCCTTGAATATTTTGTTTGATTGAATTCCTCAGTACTGCGCAACTCGTGATTTAATGTTTTATAGTTGCAGTTGAAGAGTTATGCTCATTGCTTGGCAAACATGGCATACAGTTTTATATTTTGTTTCTATATCACTGAATCCAACCTAATTCTAGCAAATTTTGGTAGAATAAAATTAACTTAATAAGTTTGCGTTTTCTTTTTTAAAGTTCCATGTAAGACTGCAGTAAGCAACAGTTCAACATTAATTTCTATTTTAATATAAAATTATTTTTTCGATGTATTCTTCATAATGGGATTTAGTTATACTTTATACACAAATCTTTAAACTTGCTTCCATTTTTTTAATGTAAAATACAGACGAAAATGTGGGAAAATGTTTCTTAAGATAGAGGACATGTGAAAATTTCTTCCATATCAAATGTTTGTTTCCCCTGTGTACCACACTTAATGGTAAACAGAGAAGCAAAAATATATGTCAGAAGACTACGATCAGTTCTACCCAGATGGCAGTTCACTAAGGTAGATGTTAATTTTTCCAACTCAAAATCATAAAACTGGCAGATTTGGCTTTGGCACTGAAGTAAGTAGAATTTACATTAATTAATTTGGCATCGTACTAGCACCATTACTACATTAAAGACATGCATGTTCGTTTTTGACAGAAACACGAAATATGAAATAACACATTGTAATGTTAATTTTTTTATGTTTCTGAAAGGTGAGGTGCATTTTCCTACCCTGTTTTGTCACGAAATTCACTGTAAATTGCAAAATAGGCTCTTATTACACGAAATTTACCGTTTATATACAGACGTGACACTTTCTGAAGTCTCAAGTATCCTGTGAGTTATGCAATTCATGGAAAATTGATTACTTCTGCTGTAAATATTTGGGAAGGAAAAATGGCCCCCTTTACACAGGAATAAACTTATGGTAACTACATAAATGTGCTATTAGAAGGGATATGTTTATTTTGTGTAATAAGTGCAGTTTTTAAATCAAATTTAGGATTATATTTACAATCTTAAAATCAAAATGTAATTTTATATACCACTTTTGATCCGATTTTTCACCAGTATAACAACAATTTTTATTTTATTTACTGCTTTTGAACACTAAATTGACTCAGTTTTTCTACCAAACCTTTTCTCTTTTATTTGCCAAAAATATGTGCTTGTAAAGATGGCAATACTTGGAAATTGAAACAACTTAAGTTAGCTCAAGATAAGTACAGAGGTTGTTTCCGATCTATGGTGATGATTTCAAGCTGCTCCTACCTTAAGAGAAACCATGTCACCACCATCGAGAGTGCTCTATTTGGTAACCCTGCATCTTGGCAATTGCCCGACAGCGAAGTTTCCACTGTAGGAGACTGGCACGAAGTGTAGTGATGCCCAGCCTCAACCACTCCTCCTGACAGGCTTTCCATAGCCCTTCAATGGTGCGGGGTCTCCTGTGAGACAAGGCTTGTTTCAGTAGGCTGAAGGTGCAAAAGTTCATCGGTGAGGCATCAGGTGACTTCACTGGAATGTCTGTGAAAGGAATGGCACAAATTCCAGTTTCTTCTGCCATTTGTGGTGGAAGAGGTGGGTTGAGCGAGATGTGTGATTTCACGCCTTGTCTTGATGCACCCACACACCATTCTGGTCCCTCCCGTAGAGATGGGGAATGTCATGGCGATAAACAGGTGTCAGGACGTTGGCCTGATAATAATCGGAATTAACTTTCGTTTTTTTGGCAACACTATGTATGGTCAGCTTGCCATTGTACGAGTATCCAGCAATGATCATGAAACCTGTGCCAAAACTTTCCTTACATTCAGCGAACCATCTTTGAAAGTCCCTCGAACCTGTCGATCGATAAAAAATTGCATGTGGCTTGTGACAGTCATCAAGATAAACATATGCCTCGTCCAATGTAACAACGAACTTCCATTTTTCACCTGACAGGTGCCGCTCATAAAGCTTTCGACAGTTGGTGCGACGTTCCTGGATGTGTTTTGACAAGAGCCTATGAACATGCCCCTTGCGTCGCTTTTCCAAACCCAAATCGTGGTCAATGATGGTGTGCACTCTTCAGTGATGTTTGTAGCCGGTTCGCGATACTGCTCTGTGTGGCTGGATTCTCCCTGGTGACCAGCGCCCTGACGTCCCGAATTGTAGCCGGTGTACGGCTACTGGCAGGCCGAGAGTTGGCCCCTTTCTGCCCCTTTCAACACCCGTGATATGCCCATTTGTGGACACAGTGAATCCACGCTCCTTGCACAGTTTTATAACGGCACTATAACTATAGTTTACGTCGGAAGGTGCTGTTATGTAACCCTCCCAATATGCACTGATTTTCGGCGGCATTCTTCCCGATACGCACTGACCACACCTGTCACGCACAGTCAACGGTCTAACGTGCCCACACGACTGGCAGCTTCGTTCTCTTCCCGCTTGGTGGTGGTGTAAAAGGTGTGCGATTTCATCACCATAGGTCGGAAACAACCTCTGTATTCATAAATTTTACAATATAATTGAAACAAATTTTCTAAAATTTTACTTCAAAATATTCATTATTTCATGCAAGATAATTATTTCACCACAAAATTAATCTCTCTCTGCAACACTTGCCAAAATAATTCAAATTTACTCGTTCCATAATTTCCAGAATATTTAGACACTGCAACAGTGTTGATAGGACATTTTTGTGGACCCTGAAGTATTTCCAGATTCTGAAAAACATATCCAAGAGAACATCTGAAACAATTCAGATAGTTTTTCAATTCCACGTGTCTAAAACATGCTTTGCTAAGCTCATCTAGTAAATTTAGAAGCGTTTGCAAGCAGTTTGCAATTTTCTACCAGCCCACAAGACTACAACGACAATGGTAAGGTACCAGCTGTTACCACTGGCATGTATTCATACAATCTTCAATTTTTGGTGACACGTCATTCATACAATGAATCTACTGTCGACAACAATTTCGGTATATGCTGGACATAAGATAAAATAGCATTAAAAAGATATCATTTAAGTCTCAATTTCATACGATAACTGAGTTATTGGTTAAGTTAGGTATTATAAATGTTTATAAATGTTCATTAAGAAACCAAGAAGAATGTTCATAATAATTGCATCTCTCTTTTGTGTGTATTCTGTCAAAGAATGTAACCAACTGTTTCAGAACCACAAATGTAGAGGCATGCATCACGAACATTCTTTTGTTGTTTCTAAGAAATTATTCTTCAAAATAAATTGTTTAGGAAAGGATTACTCTAATACAGGGGTGCCCACAGTTTTTTTTTGGGGGGGGGACAAAATGCATAGTTTAGCTAGCAAAAAAAATGGGGGGTCGTTTTGTTGGATCGAATTGTTATTGATTTTTATTTATGGTTATTTACCTTTAGATGATCGCAAAGGATGGGGTTGAAATGAAACATCACCCCTTATGTCTTTAGAATCGGTTTGGAAAGGATGAGGAGACGTACTATTTGCATTAATACAAGGTTAGTCAAGCAGACAAACCGTTAAGAATAAGGTTCAGTACACTAACAATGACATTCATGATGAAAGTTGTGCGAATTACTCACAAATAACTTACGTTTTGCGAGTATCTAGGCAACTCCTGCGACGTTTCGGGACGCAACTTCTCCCTTCCTCAGGCTGTTCACGTTTAGGTTATGTGTAAATCATAACCACGTCGACCTCTTCATAGGTACAGGATATAGGATTGGTAAAAGGTGTGTGGTTAAAACACAATAAAAATCTAGAACCCATACAGGTGCACGTCAGACTACCATGCTGTTTCCCCGATTAGAAACTGCTCCTTGGAATGTTAAAACTTTAAAACTGTGAACTGGAATGGAGGAGGAGTGGGGGGAAATGGAGGGAAAATAGAGGGGAGGTGCCCGACCTCATGCTCTAGGAGGAAACTTTGGAGTATTGCAATTGCAGCACATGCGGGCTGTGGCTATTCACAGTTTTGCACTGTAAAAACCGTAATAAATAATGTATTTATCCTTATATCTCGCAGGTAGCTCAATTATCGAAATTTGGAGAGGGTGGAGGATTAGGAATCAGCTTGGAAGGAACGGTGGATGTAGAAGACGGACAAGAGGTTCGGCCTCATCATTACATTAGGTAAATTCTTCCTGATGGCCCTGTTGGGAAGAACGGCCGCCTTCGAAGTGGAGATGAACTTCTTGAGGTATGTTTTTGAACTGTAAATTTTGCTTGTGGTATATCAAATCGTTTGAAAGTGATAAGCAGGGCCAGGATTTTGATGACATTTTATCTTTTAACTGGTGCTAACTAGTACAGAAATCCTGAACACCCTCCTCAGGTTAAAGAAATGTAATTTTTTGGGGTCATTTTTTGGTCATTTTTTACCATTTTTTATTTTTCGGTAATTTTTTAAAATTTTGCATCTTTTTCAGATATTTTTTTAAAATTTTGCTTCATTTTTAGGTAAGTATATAACTGTGAATATCCACGGTCCGCGTGTGCTGCAATTGCAACAGGGAGTATTGCAGGGAGTATTGCAATTGCAGCACACGCGGACCGTGGATATTCACAGTTTTAAAGTTTTGACATTCCGAGGAGCAGTTTCTAATCGGGGAAACAGCATGGTAGTATGACGTGGACCTGTAATGGGTTTTAGATTTTGTTTTTTAACCACACACCTTTTACCAATCCTATATCCTGTACCTATGAAGAGGTCGACGTGGTTATGATTTACACATAACCTAAACATGAACAGCCTGAGGAAGGGAGAAGTTGCATCCCAAAACGTCGTAGGAGTTACCTAGATACTCGCAAAACGTAAGTTAATAATATATGTATATAACAATGACTGAGCCTGAGCAGTCTTGTACGTTTTAAGTTAGCAAACATGAAAGTGAACCATGCTTTTTCTTTCTTTAGTCTTTTAATTTCAACTGCAATGAAAGGTTTTGAATGTCATGCGCCTTTCAATTGTTGACATCTTGGCTAGTGCTGAACAATGTCTGGCATTTTCTTCGTGGTAGTTCCGAGTCAGCTCGGAACTTCCGACATGCAAACTTCAGTTTTAGTGTTGGATGATTTCACGATTTATTTCGCTTGTATGTGTTTGCTCCACGACTGACTGGATAATTGTAAAATACTGTCAGTTTTCGTTGTCTAAAACTTATTTATTTCGAAAAATCACTTTTTTTAAAAAATGAAATCAAATTATCGACATTCAAACAAACATCAATTACTGCATGTTTATTCGAACTATATGTGTGTGGGGAGAGGGTTATGATGAACAATTCTTTTGGGGGAAATTTTGATGAATGACTTGGAGGGGGGTGTCAACGGCCTTGGGGGGGAGGGGAGATGGGCACCCCTGCTCAAGATTCAGTCTGGTCTTGTTACTTTTAATTCTCCATTTCATGTGCACTGTATTATACTCATCTACATCAACGATAACTTACAAACAAAAACATGTCTGACATTATGTAAATGAGCCGACACAGGAGATTTTCAACTTATTGCACAACACCGATCTGGCTGAAGAGGTCTTCCTGGACCACCTTAAATACTCAACCCATCTCTAGGCTCTAGGCGCAACAGACACCACATTCAATTGCCATATTCTAAGATTTAAATACACAGTTGGAAAAGTGAAAAACGCAAACAAAAACTCACTCAGAATTAAGCCTTGATGGAGCGACCACATTTTTCAGTTGAAATTTCTACAAGATCAATATGGATTAACATGGATTCTTTATAATACACTGGTCAATCTCTTAGGGGAGGATTTTGTGTGTGCAAATTCTAGTTAATAGAAAAAAATACAAAGCACTACTTACTTTCTTCCTCAAAACCAATTTTGCAGAAATTCAGAGGTACCATATGCTTCAGCACATTGTCCTTGAGAAGAGAACCCAAATCACCTTTATACTTATAACAAAAAATGGGAAAAGATACGGATGACAAGGAAGCTTTCTTTCATGTGTGAAACAGTATGCAAAATTCAAAATCCCTTATCTCATTATTGTCCCCGAGAAATCTTAACGAGTACTGTAAACCTGAAACAATTAATCTCTACAAATCACGCTATCACAAAGCAAGTTACTGAAATTAAAGATTTTCAAATGGATTCAGTGCTCAAAGTGCAAGTGGATTTCCTTGCATCTATCCCAGCCATTTCATTGTGACCATGTTGAACAATACCTGCATCCACCCACCAACCTTCCAAAGGCCTTAAAACACACCCCCACTTTCCCCTTTCATTTTCCAATTCAAGCACTTGTTGGAGCAATTCAGCTCCTATTGGCTACGCAGAACTTTTTTACCATAGTGTCTTTTTATAACAGATCTCCCTTCCTCCAGAAAACTTGGAACTAACCTCAAAGAACAAATTGATTCTTGCTGTACATCTCTGGCTAATGCACATATTTAACTTGTTGCTTCTTTCCAGTGTGCGAATTAACGTTTTTGCTTTGAAGGGGGGGAGGGGGATGCACACTCGGTAACATATTTGTGATTTCATTTCCGAAGGGAAGGGGGTTAGGTATGCAAATTTGTATATGTCACACCTTAGTAAACTATACAATTACCTTCCAGTTCTGTGTACCTAGGCCATTAAATCTTATGATAACATTTAGACATACGTGGGCGTTCTGATAAGTTTGCCTCCTATGCAATAACTCTGGCAACACTGCTCAGACACATGCAAAATTGGTGTGAGAATAATCGCTGATTCACCGACTGTTGCGACATCTATTGGCGTTCGCCTGCGACTTCATGCATGCGCACAATAGTGAGTAAAATGGCGACGTTCATGGACGTGCGGTTGAAACAACGTGCTGTTATTTAATTCCTCACAGCAGAGGGTTGTGTTCCCCTTAGACATTCCCATCGATGAATGAGTGCTGTATATGACGATGCCTATGTGGATACGAGTACTGTCCGGAGATGGGCAAGGAATCTGAAGGGCGACAATCCGGCAACGACGAGCCTGCATGATCCGGTCCGCAGCGGACCAACTGATTCGTGCCAATCACCATGTCAAAATGAAAGACATTGTCACAATGGTTGAGATTTCGCTTGAGCGAGTGCATCACATTATTCATGCTGTGCTTGGCTATAGGAAACTGTGTGCACGATGGGTCCCACGCATGATGACTTCTAAAATGAGAGAACCGAAAGCGGGTTTGTCAGGAACTTCTCACTCGATATGCACAGGAAGGCGACGCCTTTCTCCACCGGATTGTCACTGGTGTAGTGTCCTGGGCACATCATTACAACCCGGAAAGCAAGAGACAGGCATTGGAGCACAGAAAGACTGACCTCAACTGAAAAAATTCAAAGTCGTTGCTTCGGAAGGGAAAGTGTCGATGACCATCGTTTGGGACTGCGAAGGCATAGTCCACACAGAATTTTTGGAGCACGGAACCACTGTAAACTCCGATCAGTACGTGAAGACTTTGTAGAAACTCCGTGCATGATTACTGTGAGTTACACCTGGCGAAGATGCAATTCTTCAACATGACAATGCTGGCCCACACAGGATTCATTGCAGCGTCTCAAATTCCACAAGATTTTACCCCACCCCTCATACAGCCCAGATGTCGCACCCGAGTTTTTCCCTTTTTCCGAGGCTGAAAGAGCACTTGAAGGGACACAGTTACACCAGCGATGCGGAGGTTGCAAGCAGATGCACGTCGCTGATGCTGTGAGAAGATGCCTGATCTCTTCGCTGACGGGCAGACGTTGGCATTTGTGTGTGGACAATGATGGCGACTACATGGAAAAGTAGTGACACCCTGGTAGAGGACACCACAAGTTTTAAAAGTTCATGTATCTTGCATATTATTGACGTTATTGCGTAGAGGCAAAACTTTTCAAACGCCCTCGTAATTTAGAAATAGTATATTAACAATCTATGAAAACCCAAATCCATATACGAAAAGAGCTAGTGGACTAGTAACACCTAGAAAACTTGACCAATATCTAGTGTGCATTCAACTCAAAGACCGCATGCGGCGAGAAATGTGACCTACATATCTCCAACAAAGAAAGCTGACAAAATCAACTCTACTTGGCATAGCAGTACGCTCACGCAGTTTATTTGACAATGGACAGAGCAACAGCGTTAATCTACGATTTTTTGTGAAACCTCTGCACCCGATTGCCAATAAACAATGAGCTATTCAAAATTAGAACTTCCGACATGAAGTATGATGCAATTGTTTTAAAGGTTAATTAACCGTTTCCCCGAATGATTTTTCAGTGGTGTTCTTCCATACTTAAGTAATGGTCTACTACATGATTTCATTTTCCTTGGTGAGGATAAAAACATCCCTGGTAGGGATTTTAAAAAAAATATTCTGCCGGCATTCCCCCGTTAATTCGCACACTGCTTCTTTCACAAAATATGTAAATATTGCATTGTAAGAACTAACGAAATAAAAGTTTCCTGTTAGTTACTACGTGAAATGTAATGCTATTATGAAATGTAAATCAGTACAAGAAAGGTATACGTATATTAGTAAATAATGTTAAATGATTACTAATGTTATCTACGGAAATAGTTCGCTACAGCATACATATAAAGAAGCTAAGAGGGTGAAGCCTCGCTGTTAAAGTGAAAATGCATGCAGCTAAATAAGATTCTAATGTATGACAGAAGCACCTCCCAATTTTCGATTTCCCAAGCTGTTCTATTATTCCACTTAGTTGAGCTTTAGAAACAATTGTGTAAATTACTCCAATCATACTCGGTATGCACTTAGGTGCAAGTTAGTGATAATATCAAGGTAGCATGGATTTTTACCTTTGATTTTATGCTTGAAACACGCTAGGTACTGTATCGGAAAATTTTATTTCTTGTAAAGAAATTTACAAATAATGAACACTGAATATACACAACAGAATAAGCTGTTCATAAATTTTCTTAACTTCATTTGACAAATTAACAACAGCACCAGCGACTGTAGGCGAGATCATTTCCAACACATTGTTAGACACACCTAAGCAGCACAGTTAACACTGAGATTAACCTTTTATACTCAATTGTTACACAACACAATCGTTTTATTTTCTTCCCTTGTGATTGGTCAATGTAGAATAAAGACATTAATAATCAACAAATATAATATAAGTACTCTAAAAAACAACACACAGGATTAGTGCCATTAGATTCAGTGATGCAGGCTGAACACAAGTACAACATTCCAAATCAGCATGCGTTGTGAGAATTTGATTCTAAAGAAATTGGATTAAGAGTATCTAGTTATGAGTTGGAAAAATAGCAAATTCTCCCATCAATCAAAGTTTAAAGACTAGCCAAGTACTCAAATTCCCCACCACCACTAACTGTCAGATTTGTTCAGAAAATATGCGGATGCGAGAGAAAAAAATCGATCATAAAATTGGTCCAGCTATCACAAAACAAATTGGAAATGTATTTTCTTATTCTCCAATATATTTAGATTGATAAAAGTGAAAATAAATATGCTCATATACATATAATGTGGGAAATCGTCAAAATATCAATACATACACCTGAATGTGCATTGTATAATGTGACAAAAATTACAAAGAATCTCAGTGCTTGTCTTACACACACAGCTAAAAATATGCAACGAAAAATCTAAAAACTTTCGGATTTGACCAGCCCCGAAGATCCACTCTGCCCGTTCAATTCCCCCCCATCCCCAGGCTCCCTCTCTTTGGAGTCAGGAGAGTCAACTGTCTCACTTACCTGACTGTGTGACACACTGTCAGGCAGTGGCAGTGGCTTTGCTACTCCAATCTTGACAATTCCCTTGGCCGCCCCCTTCAGGGCCTGCACGGCTTGATCCAAGGATGCGTTCTCCAGGTTGGTGTCGTTCACGAACATCAGGCGGTCCCCGGGTATGAGTCGGCCATCTTGCTGGGCCACGCCGCCCGGAACAAGACTGCGTATCACAATCACAGTTTCGTTGGGGTTCATTGGATCCTGCAACAATGAAACGCAAAACAATTACATTTTCAATACTGGAAAGGGACAATACTGTAGCAAAGCTATGTTTGACCACTCTACGCATACTAATCAACACTTCCTTACACATAACAGATTCGAACAGGTGTTCTCAGGTTTTGGTTTGTTGGTTTTATATTTTTTATGTTTTTTTTTTTAAAGAAATACATGGAATTGGCGAACCTGGGTCATGTCAAGCTTTGCGATTTGACTTGTAAATTTTCAACATGGAAATTTTTTTCCCCAGCGGTAGAACGTATCAATCCCTAAGATTATATGTTTATTTTATTAAGTCTCTCTGAATGCTTCACGTTGACCAGGGCATTCACTTGTTTTTCTCAGTTGTCTCAGCCTCTGAGGCACGTTTACAATGCACAGTGTTGTGCCATGCAAACCTCCTGAGCATTCAGAAAACAGGTAATTTCTTCTGGTTATAGAGTCAGCGGTTTGCATGGTAGCAATTAAAAAACACGATTCGGCATAGAGGAAGAGCTCGATGGCCTAGTGATATAGAGGTGAGACAAGCTGAGAGGGGACTGACTTTTGGGATTGGAGTTGAGAGAAGAGGTGGTTAGCAGAGCAGTAGGTCAGAAGTGGAACGACACTCTGGTCGACAAATTGGAGAAGCTAACAGAGGACTTCGCATATTCTATTCAGCCTAATACTTCAGATAGACAGGTAATTATCCTAACACCCAGCCATGATTCAGGTTCAACAGTTCAGAAAATCCAACGAGTGACCATTGTCTTTTCTGTAGTTTAGTTCCTTAGTGTGATTTTGTACCTTTCGCATTGCCAAGCGTTAACTCGTCATGCCAATGACGAGTGCTCTCATCAGAGGATGAATGATGAGTAACCTACATCACCCACAATTAATTGCACACACACTAGTTCAGATCCCTTCATTCTTTAGAATGACACAAAGTCGAGGTTAGCATCCATCGTTTCGAGTGCATACATTGCTCTTATCATCAGGGCATGTTGAATTGGAGACCAGTGCAAAGTTACACAGGTGAGTGTGAAGGCTTTAGGTGCACCATTCATCAGAGATGAAATGAACATTAAACCTACATCAGAATCTTCCAGCCAGAGAAGTAAGAACTAGTAAAGGGTGTATCATAAAGTGCGCAGTTTTTGAAAATGCAATAACTAAACTAAAATTGCATGAAAGTTCACATTTTTATTTTTATTATTTTACACATTCACTACGATTTAATAATTGAAAAGTGAAAAGTGTCGAGCATATGCCCGTATGCGATTTAACTCTTTCGCTGCGGAATTCTCTGGCACACAATATCCCTTAGCTGCATAATTAAATTTGAAAATATATATTTTTTTTTATAAAAAAATAGTTTTCACAATTACATTGCATTATATATGATAGAGAACTTACAAAAGTCATTCCTTGCACTGGAAAACCATTCTGTAGTCCCTGGTGGTATGATATTTTGAAAAATTTTGAAATTTTGAAATTTTGAAAAAAAAAACAACATTTTTTTAGAAACAATAATTTTACACAATTAAATTGCAAAATATGTTATAAAGAACTTGCAAAAGTCATTCCTTGCACTGGCAAACCATTCTGTAGTCCCTGGTGGTATGATATTTTGAAAAATTTTGAAATTCCCGCACCTAGATCAATGCTGTTTTGCACTCTGCTCCATGATGTTACGGACGGCGGTACAAATTCTTCATCACACACTACACAATCACAGTCACCACTTGAAGTCTCATAAAAACTGTTGCTATTATCGTCACAACTTAATTCACCTTCTGATTCTGAGTCGGCAAATAACAGTTGAGTAACATCATTATCAGACAAGTGTTGACGACTTGACGAAGCCATGTTGTTTACATTCGAACATGCATTTGAAACTGACATGTCAGAGCACTCAACGCTCGTATGTCAAAGAATTCTAAACGGAGGCGTAATTAGTGACATCATACGGATAACAACAAAACTACAAGTTCAAATAGTTCAAAATACTATCAACAGATGTCAGAAGGCTACTAAAAGCGACGTACTTCGGAAATGCGACACCCGCAGCGAGTGGAAGTATGAACTCGCAATAATGCGACTTCTGAGGAGCAAGGCACCTGGCGTGCTGTGCATAAAAGCGACGACCGCAGCGAAAGAGTTAAAAGGGAAAAATGATGTCTGGCATATGTCCATATGGCATATTTCTTCGTTTCGCATGATCGGTTGCTTTGATCTCTTTCGTCAACTGAACCTTGTAAGGGTGCATATGAAGGTCTTCTTTCAGTATTCGTTGCACTGAGGATACCGATATCCCCAACTGTTGTGAACGACATCAAAGTGACTTCGTGGGGCTAACATTCACACTGTCATGCACTACTGCAATGTTTTCATCTGTGCGAAGACTACGTTTTCGCCCCGGGCGAATTTATGGTTGCAACTAACCCAGATATCTCGAATTTCTTCACCAACCTCCTAACTGTTGTTACAGTGAGGGCATTGTTACGTCCGAAGATCGCGCGAAGATTACGAACCGTCTGTTCATAACACTCCCCGTTTCTGTTAAGTGTTTTCAAGATAACGACACGCGTTGCTCGACAGTGAACCGCTCCATGGCAACTAAACTGAACAAATGCCAACAAATTGCTCAAGTAATAATCGGAGTGATCAGAGATTACGAAAATGATAAGAACAGTGTAGCCAACCTTCAAACAAAAAAATGACAAGCGATTTAAAAACTGCACACTTTATGAAACACCCTACAGAACACAGCTTTTATCGAGGGATTTTATTTGAAGACACCAAGATCATAGATAAATAGGACAGAAGAATAAAGGAAGCCATAGCCATCTCACGGGAAAGCAAGAATCTCAACAGGAACATGGGACTCCAGACTAGTCACGCACGGAACTCACTTCTCCGCGAAAGCACGACATCCGCCAATAAAACACCAGGATCCAGAACGAGCCAATCACGGGACAGAACCTAAGATCCACCTCCACTGGTCTCCAATTCAGCATACCTTGTTGATGAGAGCAATATATGTGCTCGAAATGTTGGACACTAACAAACACTTCACCTGGCTGATAACCAGAGAATACCTGTTCGAATCTCATTGCCAGGAAAGCTGCAATGCCTACATAACTGAGCTGTTCTACAATTAGGAGCTGCGGAGTGGTTTTTAATACACCCAGGCGTGAAATTGTAAAAACATTGCATAAAATTTACATGTTTTTAAATGCTCTGATCAAGGTTGCTTCTTGCTCTGCAGCCAGGAACATTGAAGTTACTTTTCTTCCAACAAATTTCTTCTAACAGCACACCAGTGGATGGGGGTGGGCCGGCCTTCATGGAGGTATAAATAAATACCCAGATCTGACTCGATCAAGAGGTTGTCGTTGGTTGAGAAAAAGATTGAGCCCAGCCTATTAATAACAATATTTAAAAGAGAAGCAGTTAACCTCTTAACTGGGTAATTTCCTCGTCGAAAGCCCAATCTGCCCTGGGAACTTTTGTTGATAAATTGATGAATTTCGTAAACCAATATTTGAGTTAATATTTCTGTGCTCCATGGCATTCCACTTAGGTATTGTTTATTCTTTTATTGGTCCTTCTTGTACATTTTACAATATGCGAGATTTACAACTACAATATATCTCGGATTTCCTCAGCAGGAAAAACACGCCGTCGCTTCCGATTTGCCCGAGCCATTATTGCATACGCGATAGAACTGAACGTCGGGCTATGTTCGTTGCTTCCCGCTAACTCTAACGGTTACAACAGTCTGGAAGTCAGAGCCATCTGGTGAAACAAAGAAGAAAGTAATTGTACGAAGTATCTCGTCATACACAACAGATATCAGCAGTAAGAACATGAGAACGTAGTATCCCGTCATGCCCATTATAAATCAGTAGAGCCAGAACGGAGTATTACGTCATACCCAGTTAAGAGGTTAAAAAAGAAACGATGTTTGACATGAGATATTAAAGGGCTTCTTCAGGACCAGGAAATTAATACATGATAGGTAAGGTGAGGAGAAGAGGTGATGCAGGTAGGTTGCGAGTAGTAATGTTCAATTTCTTATTTTTAACCAATATGGGAATTAATGATGGATGCGATAAACATGGTTTATGTATTACGTACGTTAAGTTCTGTGTTTCCGCATTGCAGAATTGGATAGTTCTCCCCCGATTAATTTCGAAGGCTGGCATCTGAAGCAGATATGGTTGCTCGTCACTCCTTTGCTTCCAAGTGGGGGTAGTTGCATTTTCTCCCATCTGGTGGTGCTCGTGTGTGTTTCTTGGCTTGTGCTTTCTGTCGTCAGGTGGCATTGCCGGGTGGTGGTTGGAGGGTTGGCTCGTCTGCTGCGTTCTGTTGCTCAGTGTGGTGAAGAATAGCAGACAACACAAGCCAAGAAACATGCACCAGCACCGCCAGATGGGAGAAAATGCAACTACAGCCACCTGGGAGCAAACAAAGTTTTGCCGTGCTACCATATCTGCTTCAGATGCCATACCCTCATGTCTGTGGAGAAAAAATCATGCAGAATTCCCAGAATTCAAACAATTCTTGGTATTACAGAGGCTGTTCAGCATATATTTGACCAAACGCGATTCCTTCCCCCCCCCGTGCTCAGAATGAACTCACCGGACCTTGGTTGGACACGTTTGTCAGTGTAGTGTGTGAGCTGTGAGTGTGTTGTTGTGTTTTCTCACTGGACCGAAAATCCCACCCACACTGAGCCACTTTTGGGAGGAGTACGTTGTATAACATTTCCAAGTGTTTGTGTTTTCTCGCTTGGTCCAAAATGCCACCAAAACTGAGTCGCTTTTGGAAAGGTTATATTGTAGCCCTTTATGACGCAAAGCTCAGTGTGTCAATGATCAGGAAGCAGTGTAAGAGCAAGGGTTGTGACGTTAGTTTGACTTTAATCAAGAATGTCATCGGCAAGTATAAGGATTCCATAGCCCCAGCATTTGGTTCTCCAACAAAGGCGACAAGAACACGGCCATGCACACAAGCCACCACCAGTATGCAGGCGAAACTTCACAGATTGGCCATGCAAGAGAATCCTCCGACCCAAAGACAGATGGCGAATTGTTTAAATATGTCTTTGGAAGCTGTTAGCCTCACCTTACACCTGCATACTGGTGGTGGCCGTGTTCTCGTCCCCTTTGTTGGAGAACTGAACGCTGGGGCCATGGAATCCTTATACTTGCCAATGACGTTTTTTATTAAAGTCAAACTAACGTCACAATCCTTGCTCTTACACTACTTCCTGATCATTGACACTGAACTTTGCGTCATAAAGGGCTACACCATAACCTTCCCAAAAGCGACTCAGTTTTGGCGGCATTTTCGGCCAAGCGAGAAAACACAAACACTTGGAAAATTTATACAATGTACTCCTCCAAAAAGCAGCTCAGTTTGGGCGGGATTTTCGTCCCAGTGAGAAAACACAACCACTCTCTCACAGCTCACACACTACACGACAAATGTGCCCGACCTTGGTCGAGTGAGTTCATTCTGAGCGCGGAGGGAAGGAATTGCGTTTGGTCAAACATACGCTGAACAGCCTCTGTAATTTCATAAGTAGCACAGTGCCTGCAATGATCCAATACCAATAAAAGATAAAAGGAGGTACCTGATAGTCTAGGATGCTAAATCCCAATCCTCTGTCACCCTTCACTAGCTCTATGATCTGTGGCTCTGAGCTCCACATCGCCAGCCCCGTGAGAGGTTCCAAAGAACGAGACTTCATTTTAGAGAAGCTCGTGTCCGTTGTTACGGTGGTGGTTGATGCCAAAGAGCCATCTGATTTTGCTTTCACCAAACGATCTGTGGCAGGAATCAGATTTTGCAGGCTTCCTCCCAAGATATTCTGAAAGATTCAATCAATACATATAATTACTTTAGTTTGATGTGTGTAAATTATGCTAAAATGTTTGCAAATTTATTAAAAATTATGCCATGTGACTAAGGTTGAGCTGATGCCAATGTATCGGATTCAGAAAGAATCAGATGGAATTTATCTACCGATAACAGTCGATACTTTTCTGGCATTCTGGTCTTTCAAGGAATCGGCAAATATGCCGTGCGACATTTTTGCAGAGTCTAATTATCATGCAAAATTCAAACTTTATTTTTATTTTGCACAAATTTTGCACAAAAACTATATTTTTTGATTATAAAAGTAAAGGGTTACCCTGTGCTTAACACCATGCCATGAAGGCGTATAGGGGGTGTGGGGGGTTTCCCTCAGGTACCCATGTCATTCAACGCTGGGTAGGTGCCAGGGCCGCTTGCAACGTTAGAAAAGTTCCCGGATTTGAACCGGCAGGGGATCGAACCCGGGACCTTTAGCATGGTAGTCAGACGCGTTACCAACTGAGCCACCGCGGCCACATATTTTTTTGATTATATAACATCTATTTAATATTCTGATGTAATTCTTGAACATTCTGAAGCAAATTTCTTGGTAAATTCATGCATATAATTGGAGAAGAATATTTACACACTAATATTCACAAAATAATATTTTGAACAAATTTTAATTATTGCAATTTTCAAGTATAGATATCGGTGGAAATCGGTATCAACTCAGCCCTAAAAGGTATCTACATTTAAAATACTACTCTAAAAGCAGAATGAAAATATATCCGACAAGAAAGTGTGATAAAATAAAAAAGGATTTTTTTTTAAAAATAACACTGAAAAATGAAGAAAAAACTTTTTTTTGGGGGGGGGGGAAATAGCATAAAAAATCGAGGTCCTTATTCATGGAATATCTGCAATTTTACATGAGTTGGAAATTTAAGAGTGACCATAATGATACATGCAAGCACAGGAAAGAAGCACTTTTACAGTCCCTCAATATAGTCTTCAACATTCCTTTGCTGTCAGTGTGATAGCTTCATAATGCCACCAGCAGCCCCAGACGTGTCGACATCATGGATGGAATGGTGGACTGCATGCATGATGTAGGGAACCATGTGGAAATGAATGCCTCATAGCGATTTCTTCAATTTAGCAAATAAATAAGTCACAGGGGCTGAGATCAGGAGAGTATTGAGGGTGGTACTGCACTTCCCAAAAAAAACCAACCATTGACATGGAGGTTGGTGCAGTTGTCGGAAAGTGATGCCATTTCTTCCGCAGACTTCATGCAGGTTCTGTTGCAAGAAATGCATAGCATGCAGCTGTGGCCTCTTGTTAATTGGGATGTCGCAGTGGTAGCGTCGTCTCCTTGTAATCAAGGTGTCCCGGGTTCGATACCTGGTGGAGGCACACTGTGGTTCGGATCCCACTTTAATCTGTAGATCCAGTCCCGATTAGCCTTACTGTACATAAAGTGGACTTAAAACAACAAATCAATCAATCAATCTTGTCAATTGGGTACTTGTGAGTAAGGATCACCCTGTCACAATCATATACAACAATAAGCATGACCTTTATGTGTGCAGGTTTCGAATAAACTTTCTTCTGATGTGGAGAACCTTCATGGCCCCACTCCTTGCACCTTGTTCAAGCACGCCGTTTCATCCAATGCAATGATTCCTTGTAGGAATTCGTATCCTGAATGCTTGCACAGTTCCAGTTTTCTCTGGAGCAAGGCCGTGCATAGCAGCGCAGAGAAGGGGTAATCGAGTGGGCAGAGCAAAGCAGTAAACTCTGCTGCGAAGGCTGGTAACGGCAGTCACTTTCTTCCCTCCATGCAATCCCATTCACTCTCACGTCATCACTACTTGCACAGATACCAGTTTCCGTTCGCCTGTTCCAGACATAACAGGGACAGAATATAGCTGTAAAGCTTCAATTTTTGTCACATGCAAAACCCACCGTGCTGCATTTTTCTGCATGTGTATCTGCTACTCTAGAATTTTCCGAATAATCATGAGACCGAGACCAGTTTTACATGTGATGTCATGAGCAGTCTAATGCCAATCATCCACCAGCAAGGCAGACATGGCTTCCACTTGGCAAACCTGCCTTTACGGATGCACTGGGTCTCACTTTAACACAAGCAACAACCCACATCGTGTTCAAACATCAGTGTGGAATGCCTTTGTTGTGAGGTTCAGTTATCTTTAGCATAAATACACTGCCCCTTCAGTGTTACCACTAAGACCATCATAAAATTAAAACATAATTCCTGGTTTTGAAGGTAAACTTTCCAAAAATTCGAGAGTATAAGTAGATGTTTTCTCTACTTCAACCTCACATATTACCGCCTCTCACCACCCACACACAAAAATATTAACAGTATAAAGGGTCTGTGAGATTCCAATGCACACAAATATTCTAATTTATTTCAATTTAACGGTGTATCAGATACTATGAGGGGCGTATCATAAAGAATTACACTTTATTGTATTCGATACATACAGACATAGATACATTTAATCGGCTATATGCACTTTCTCAACATAGTCCCCCTGGAGCTGTAGACACTTACGCCAGCGGTGTGGAAGTCGTTCGAGACCATTTTGAAACCAGTTCTTTGGAGTTGTGTGCACCCATCGCTGGACAGCCTCATGGAGTTCCTCACAATTGTTGAAATGGTGACCACGCAGGGGCTTCTTCATGGCGCCAAACAAGTGAAAATCGGACGGTGCCAAATCGGGAGAGTATGCTGGATGTGGTAACACCTTGAAACCCAGTCGGTCAATAGCAGCTGTTGTTTCACGACTGGTGTGCGGCCGGGCATTGTCATGTTGGAGAAGCACACCTTTGCCCCATTGCCTTACCTCTTCTTTTGAATTGCACGACGGAACCGCGTCAGTGTTGCCACGTAGACTGCACTGTTAACGGTGGTTCCCCTTGGTAGCCAATCAATGAGGATGATGCCATCACTATCCCAAAACACAGTGGCCATTTGTTTCCCAGCTGTGGGCGCTGTTTTGAATTTCTTGTGTGGGGGGCTACCCTTACGTTTCCACTGCATGGATTGGGATTTGGTTTCCGGTTCGTGGTAATGCAGCCACACTTCATCACCTGTCACAAGCTTCCCCATGAAATCAGCTGGATTCTGGTCGTAAAGTTCCAAAAGCTCTCTGGAAATGTCTACGCGTTGTTGTTTGTGGCATGCGTTAAAACATTTCGGTACCCACCGAGCTGACACTTTACCCATTTTCAAGTCACTGTGCACAATGCGTTGCAGGGTTCGTCTGCTTAATCCCGTAATCCTCTCCAGTTCCGTAAACGTCACACGCCTGTTCTCCAGTATGACATTTTCCACACGCGCGATGTTTGCGTCTGTTTTCACACTCACATGTCGCCCTGGACTCTTTCCCTTCTCCGTCGATGTTTGACCGTTTTTCCAGACAGTTACCCAATTATACACCGTTTTCCGTGACACTGCATACTCGCCACACACAGCCACTAACCGTCTATGGATACGTGCCGTTGTTTCCCCTTCCTTCCACAAAAACCAACTCGTCCATCGTTGACCACGTTCATCTTGTTCCATGTTGTCCGCAACAGCACTCGTGATGTTGTGCTTTGACGGCTGCACAGGCCACAGACTACGCACTGTCACACGGTGCTGCCACCTGGTGGTAGACAAGGTACCTATGTGCCCATCCTGCACAGTGCATGGAATTACGCCATTTCATTTTGCATTAAAACAATAAAGTGTAATTCTTTATGATACGCCCCTCGTATTACGGTGCAGAGTTCACATTTGTCATTTCACATACTCATACTCAAAATATCTACAAACACAAGTCACAAATGTTACGGAATATACTAATCTATGAAAAATTATCAATTGTATGAGAATTTCAAACTTAAGTTTACCTAATCAACTTCAAGCTATCTTGCAATATCTGTCAGATAGATTGTTATGCACAGGACACTAACCAACTAAACAGATTAAGAGAATTCTGTTTATTTTCAAATCAGCTTCCATTTTCCTTCCTCAATAAAAATAAAAGCTAAACGGTGAAAAATTTGCCTCGGAGCACTTGTAAATGTATGAATCCTTTTTGGATTAATAAAAGTTGTACTTCTTCACGTCTACGGAATTCAAGTAGAATTCACGCGTAATTCCCGGAGCCAATAATTTATGCATAATTCCCGGAATTCAAGGAATTAAGTAAGTAGCCACCGTGCATTTTATCTGGGAATGACCAAAAAGGTATTATTAATGCCAGGGGTTCCCAAGCTTGTTCGTTTCATGGTACCCTTAGTGTTTCCAAGATTCTGACACGGCACCAAAGTGAGAATGTAGGCCTATCTAACAATTGCAATGCTCTGTTGGTGCGGTTAGGTTGCTCACCTTAAGTGAAAAAATAAACACATATTTCAAATTCAGAAACATTTTATGTGTAAAAATTACTAAATACCAGGTGTGCCGGTTAATATTTCTTAATTTCGTCTCTGAATGGCGCTGGAATCAAGGGTTGGTGCACAGTCTCAACTGTTACATCAGTGTGTTGCCAGGACAGTATCTGTCAAAACGCCGTGGATGTGCAACCGAGTGTGAGTGATCGTGATATTGGGTTTGTGTGGGAAACATGTCGACCTTCAAACCAAATAAGGAGCATGTGCGCCACGTCTTGCTTTTCTTGTTCAATCAAAAGAAAAACTCTAGTGAACTCTCTTGCGTCTCCTAATGCAAGACGCGTGTGTGCGTTGGTTTCAACGATTCAAAAGTGGTGATTTCGACTTGAAAGACAAAGATCGCCCGGCCCAGCTGAAAAAATTCCAAGATGCCGAATTGCAAGCACTGTTGGACGAAGACGATACGCAAACGCAACAACAACTGGCAGAGAAGTTAAATGTTGGTCGCCAAACCATATCTGATCTTCTTCATGCCATGGGAAAGATCCAGATTGGGCGACAAGACACGGAAGTGATTTTGCAGCATGACAACGCCTCATCACATACAGCGAAAGGGGTCAGACACACAATTTCTGCACTTGGCTGGGAATTCTCGCCCCACCCTCCATACGCACCAGACTTAGCCCCTTCGGACTACCACTTGTTTTCATCGATGTCTCACTCACTTTCCCAGCAACACTTCAACAATTACGAAGATGTCGAACAATGGCTTGCTGACTGGATCACCTCAAAATGTGAACGATTTTTCTGGTAGGGCATCCACAATTTGACGGGCAGATGGGCAAAATGTATAGCTAGCGATGGGCATACTTTGAATAAAGCATTTGTTACCTTTCTCCCCAGATACACTTGTTTTCTTTCGGACCAATTAAGAATTATTAACCAGCACACCTGGTAAGCACATATTTGGAACAATCATATCATATCGTAACAAGTAAGTGTAATTTCAGTGAAAATATTGGAACATTACACACACACACACTTTGGGACCCACTGAGTTATGCTAAGAGAACTAAACTAACAAGCTTATCCTAACAATGAAGGCATTCGGTACTGACGTTAGGACAAGATTTTGTTTGAGGCTTGTGTTATGAGTGAGACCCAGGTTGGCCACACCTACCTACACTTGAAGGAATTCACCCTCGTCCTTATGATCCTGTACGATAATGCATCAGCTCTGCAGGCTTCTACCTGGTAGCACTCTTTAGCTGCACGACCCCTTGCAGTTTCAATTTTGAGCCAAAAACGTTGCTCCTACTTAGAAAACATGTTGCGCCACTGACTGTCTGCTAGAGTACTGCATCGGACCACTTTCCCTTTGGCATCGTCCCGTATTTCAGTGCCTAATAAGCAACACTGTCAACCTAAAACCCATACATGGAAGGAAACCATTCTACGCAATTACAATTCTAAATAATAATTCCATACATCATTATGTAAGACTCAAATGCAGCACACATGGAAGTATGGAATATCTACAGATCGAAACGTAAAATGGCTACACATGCTGACAGACCTGCCTAAGCAATTACCAATATCATATCACAGTGCAAAAAGTACGTGTACATCATTGTTCACTTACCAAAAAGGATAATCATATTCTGAGAAATAATAAAATGCAGTTATAACCATCGATAAACTGCAAGTTATAACATTCAATTGAACATCATTTGAAATTTCAGCCTAAGCAGTTTCAGCACATAATCATATACAGTAAAAACTGCATATCCCGGAACCTCTATAAGAAGGAAACCTGTAAATACGGGAAAAAAAGTCCCCAGAACGGACCGATTTTATACCTGAAAATGACCTGCTTAACGTGGAAACGGAACACCATTTAAAGACCGACGAGATGTTTTTATTCTCAGTAAGATGGAAATTTCTTCCTTTATTTTTTTCGCTCGCAAGAAAACAATGCAATACTGTAAGTGGAACACGCCTCTGTTGCCACTCGCTTATCGGTAACATTGTCGATATGAAAGAATGCGCTACAATACTCATAGCTGTTGCGATTCAGTTTCTTTCTTTCATCTCTTACCTTCTTTCTCCACCTTTCTTTGTCTTTTTCTCCTGTTCTTTAGTAATCTTTCTATTTTTCTTGTTATCTCTCTTTGTTTCTTTTTTTCTTCACTTTTATCTCAATCTCTCTTCACCTCTCTTATTCCATCTTTCAATCTTTCTCTTTCCCTCTATGCATATCGCGCTTGACGCCAGGGGTCCCGGGTTCGAAAACATACATAAGTACATACTGTACGTTCTTACAATACTGTAAAAAGTATACAAACATGTTGTGTAGTTACATAATTGTAATCTCTGCTATGCTTATTTCGACTGTATCGCACTTTTATTCATGTACGTACATGCATTAGTACTCTACATTATAAGTAATGCGAAATGTAAATCTGTCTTTCCATTAATTCCTGCAGTGCTCTATACTGTATTTAAAATCAACCCGGTATAAAAAGGAAAACTGTTAAGACGGAAAATTTTGCTCGGAACCATAACATGGAGATGATTATGTTCACTTATTTTTTTTAATTTCCCTTCGTCTTTTACTTCACGATCCATATTTGAGGGCCCACTACTGTAGACATACGGAAATATGTGCACTAATAGGGTCCGAGAATTCGAGTGTATTTCGCTTGTTCGGTCGTTTTTTGCTCTAGTGGAAGAACTATCAATTGTGTGTACCATTAGCGTTGCCCGTGCAAACTATTTGCCACTCGAGCGAAAAATGCTCATTGCAGCACTCTACTGTCTGCACAAACTGAATAACTTGGGACATTGAATTTTCGCGATGCGCGAAATCGCGAAATGTGAAAAAAGATGCAATTTTGAACATTCTGCATGTAACTACACCCCCAATGAGTTTTATTCGCGAAGTAATGCGAAATGTGTGCTTTTCCACGAAATTAACTCTTTTTCGCAAAATAACCATGAAATATCATCAAATTAAGTAAACACGCAAAAACCGGCAATCGAGGTTGTGCGCGCAAACTGTCCATTTGTAACGAAACGTTTCCCTAAAGTTTCCTACCACTTGCAGCTGAAGAACGTTTTATCTTCGATCACATCAGGATGATGCTGCAAATTGGGATTTTCCCATGAACATAATCACAGTTCGAAAACTTCGCTCCCTGTCAAGCTGCATTCCTTTCTTCCCCCGAATGTCTACTCAACTTCCAGTTTCATTGAACTTGCTGGCTTTCTTTGCCCTTGCACTATGGCCTCTAAATACTAAGCCTTGTCTAGCAAGAAAAGTAAACTATCCTTGCCCCCACCCAATCGGCACTACTGGCAATTGCAGTTGAAATCTAAGTACTTGTGTATGTGTACAGTATATAAAAATGAAGTAGTTTATCAATTTATAGTTCTTTTGTATGTTGTTTCCTCTCATGATGAAAAAGTGTGTGCCATTTTTTTTTCCACTGCTGGTATATACCGCTGATCTAACATTTTATTTACCACTCTCCTAAGTTTTTATTTACCATAAATTTGTCTCCCTATGAATAACATTACTGTGCACATACATTACATGGCAGGGCTATGTCCTTGACAGTGTGGGGAGGGAAAAGTTCAGCCTTGTATGTGCCAACATGGTCTGGATCATATCTAACATCATTCCCTTTCAGCAATGCTGTGATCATATACAATTTCCAGCCCATGTACATATTGGACCATAATTACGTTATTATTTCACATCAGTCCATTGCTGATAATTCCTGCAACCCTTCTCAAGTTCAGTGGTATTGGAAAGAAAGAGTACACTCAAGTTTGAACATTGCTTACCCTTGCAGCAAAGGCTGCTCGATCCTGTGATGTATCCATCACTCGATGTGGGGGGATTTCCCCTGGTTTGCGAGCACACACCATCCGCACATGCATTGGAAGATCTTTCAAGATGGAAACCACTTCAACATGATTCAAACCCAGGAGTCTACAACCATTCACCTGAAACAAAAAATATTTATATATCAGTGATGCGTACTTATTACATTATTACTAAGGCCCTGGACTTTATGCCCTATAAAACTGTAAAATATGTATGTAATTATGTAATAAAAATGGAAAAATGTGTCATGAAAAATTAAAAATATGTCAGAAAATGCAGAAATATTCCCAGTAAAGCCAAAAATATTCACAACAGTACTTTCAAATTTATTATTATACAGGATGTCAGTATATTCCAGGGAAGATCGACTAGGGGAAGGGGGGGGAGGTAGGGTATTAAATGAAGACAGAATTCCTTTAACTTAAGAATGTAGTGGGAAAATACTGAAAATATAGTGAGGTTCACTACAATTATCCTAAGTTTCATTTACTATTATGTCATTTACTATTACTATTGTGGAAACTAAGGCATAATTAGCAGCTCGCTAAACAAAGCGGGAGTATTATTGCTCTGTACAAGTTAGTAAAAAAATACGACATCTGCTTTTAATTTCTTCGTCCATAATTTCCTTATCCTGCCATCGATAATATAAACTATCCGTTGCTCTAAAGGTACAAAGAATAAATCATAAAATAACCGATTATGTGCAAGACAATTACGAAATTATGCAGGAATATGTCTTATTACGAGAAAATTGAATAAATATGCTGTAAAAATGCGAAATTGGTAAAATAGGTCAAAATATGACTTACCATGTTTGTCTATTTTGGCCGATTTTAATCAGAAATGTAAAGATCTTGTATTCGATCCGATGCCAAATAAAAAATATGTTATAACACGAAGTCCTGGGACCTACTTATTACATTGGTAAAGTATAGTTCTTTACACACAGAATGTTGAAAGAGAGATCTCGCTCTCTCCCCGCCATAGGAGGAAGGGGGGAGTCTGGGTCACTTCAGGGAGGGAAAACAATGGGTGTTAAGTCATCTCAATATACACAATGACCCTTCTTTGTCGTGGGTGTTCTCCAACACTGCGAGTCTGAGTCAGTTTGAGTTCTAATATACTGCAGTGATGTATTATAAGCATGTGTAGAAATATTCACTGTATTATTTCACTGTACTCATATATACTGTGTATGCATTATATACAGAGTCACGAAGGGGTTATAACTGTGAATAACTTTTTTATTGATCATTAGTTTCCAATGAGATTTCACAAAGTTGAAGACCAAGGAAGGAAGATTGTTTACACTTATGTGTGGAATATAATCTCAGGTAGGTGTCCGCCATTATGGGCCTCACAGATACGGGCCCTGTGTAGCACATGATGCATGACAGGGGTCAACACTTCTGGTCCGAGTGCCCATATTTCTCCACGAATATTGTCCTTGAGCGGTTGTAATGTTTGCGGTTTGTTCACATACACTTTGTCCTTCAGAAAGCCCCAAAGAAAATAATCAAGTAGAGTGAGGTCACGCGAACGGGAGGGCCAGTTGATGTCAGTGTTTCTCGGGATGATGCAATGGCCGAAAATGGTCCTCAGAAGCCTAATTGAGGCACGTGCCATGTGTGATGTGGCCAATCTTGTTGAATCACCAAACAAATTATCACAAATTGTACACTGAAATCATGTGCTACACAGGGCCCGTATCTGTGAGGCCCATAATGGCAAACACCTACCTGAGCTTCTATTCCACACATAAGTGTAAACAATCTCCCACCCTTGGTCTTCAAGTCTGTGAAATCCCATTGGAAACTAATGATCAATAAAAATGTTATTCACAGTTATAACCCCTTCGTGACTTTTGGCCCACCCTGTACATACCTGGGCTAAGTCATAAGTCATGGCAACTATTTTTTTCTCGTGAACAGGGTACAATACGAAAAATCTAAGATATACGTTTGAAAGTGTATGGAATGTACTTTCTAAATAAGCCACCAGATGGCGTATGTGAACAACGGTGTGGAAGTAAGCACCCACCCAAGTTCAGTTTGTGAGTGACAGTGTTCGAAAATGGAGGTCATGAAGCAGGAGCAACGTTCGAACGTTAAAATAGCAGTTTTCCGTGGCAGAAATGCACAGGAATGCCATACAGAGCTACGGGAAGCTCTGGGTGTGCATGCCATGCCCCATCGAACAGTGGCAAGGTGGGTGGAGGCCTTCAAATGGGACAGAGTGTCAACTGTCGATCTGCCTCATAATAAAACACTGTTGTCCAATATCCTGCGTTCTGCCTCTTCCCTACGACAGTCTCCTGCATCCAGACTTCATCTGGTGGCTTCATTCGAAGGTACATTTCATTCATTTCAATCTTAGATTTTTCGTGTTACCCCCTGTTTGTGAGAAAAAAAATTAGTTGCCATGACTTATGACTTAACCCTCGAATAAAAAAAATAGTTTAATATTGGACACAGCGAATTCTCCCTTTTCCTTCCTCTAGTTTCGCAACAGCACAATAGCACTGACTGTGTATTGGCTAAACTCATATTCCTTCTAAAAGCGTACACCATATAATATATGCAGATTTTAAAATTCGGCTAGCAACAGTGCAAATATTTACAATGGCATGTTTATTATTCTGACTTAATGATACAGATTCATGATGAAAGTTGTGCAAATTACTCACAAATTTAATATAAATATATTAATAACTTATGTTTTGCAAGTATTTAGGTAACTCCTGCGACGTTTCAGGACGCAACTGCTCCCTTCCTCAGGCTGCTCACGTTGAGGTTATGTATAAATCATAACCACGTCGACCTCTCCATAGGTACAGGATATAGGATTGGTAAAAGATGTGTGGTTAAAAAACAATAAAAATCTAAAACCCATTACAGGTGCACGTCATAGTACCATGCTGTTTCCCCGATTAGAAACTGCTCCTTGAAATGTTAAAACTTTAAAACCGTGAATATCCACGGTCCACGTGTGCTGCAATTGCAATACTCCCTGTTGCAATTGAGGCACACGCGGGCCGTGGCTATTCACAGTTTTATAGTTACCTAAAAATGAAGCAAAATTTTAAAAAATACCTAAAAATGATGCAAAATTTTAAAAAAAATACCTAAAAATGATGCAAAATTTTTAAAAAATACCTAAAAATGAAGCAAAATTTTTAAAAAAATGCCTAAAAATGAAGCAAAATTTTAAAAAAATACCTAAAAATGAAGCAAAATTTTTAAAAAAAATACCTAAAAATGATGCAAAATTTTAAAAAAATACCTAAAAATGATGCAAAATTTTAAAAAAATACATAAAAATGAAGCAAAATTTTAAAAAAATACCTAAAAATGAAGCTAAATTTTAAAAAATACAGAAAAATAAAAAAATGGTAAAAAAATGACCACAAAAAATTACATTTCTTCAACCTGAGGAGGGTGTTCAGGATTTCTGTACTAGTTAGCAATGTCTACGTGGCACCAGTTAAAAGATAAAATGTCATCAAAATCCTGGCCCTGCTTATCACTTTCAAACGATTTGACATACCACAAGCAAAATTTACAGTTCAAAAACATACCTCAAGAAGTTCATCTCCACTTCGAAGGCGGCCGTTCTTCCCAACAGGGCCATCAGGAAGAATGGACCTAATGTAATGATGAGGCCGAACTTCTTGTCCGTCTTCTACATCCACCGTTCCTTCCAAGCTGATTCCTAATCCTCCACCCTCTCCAAATTTCGATAATTGAGCTACCTGGAAGATATAAGGATAAAGATATTATTTATTACTGTTTTTACAGTACAATTTTTTCAAGTTATAAAAAGCTACTGCTAGCTGAGACTGGTTTCCCTCTATCCAACGGAACTTGATAATCATTTATTTATACCGGTAATTTCTCCACCATACGAGAAGCTATATGAAATTAGAAAGAAACAATAACAAAATAGTACACTAACTAGTAACAAAACAATAACACCAAGAAGATACAAAGCTTAACTTTACAATCACTGTAATTACATACAATTATTTATAAGTTGACACAAAAGTTCAGTACATTATAAAAATGTCAATGGTTCAAGATCTCACATAAATGGATTTAATAATCTTATAGGTGGCGCTCAAAAGTTGATGAAAAATCAAAATCTTTTCTTGACTTTTAAAACAATGCTAAACCAGTGTCTCCCCGATGGCGTAGTGGTAATGTAATTGCCTTGTAATCAAGGGGTCCCGGGTTCGATACCAGGTGGAGGCACATGGCACAGTGGTTCGGATCACACTTTAAAATGCAGGCCCGATTAGCCTTTCTGTGCATAAAGTGGACTTAAAACACAAAATCAATCAAAACAACAATGCTAAACCTTGTACAGTAGTAGTCTGTTATTCTTCAGTTAGGATCCGAAAACATCGTTTTTATTATCGTTTCAATCTGCAGTTTTGAAGCAAAATTAGTCACAACCAAGATGGATTGATTTAATTCAGGTTGATGTAAATTATGATTTAAATCTCTTGAAAGAATAATGTACATAAGGATTTTTGTAATGTCAGAATCACTTTTGGTGAAAGTACATTAACACATTGGGGTCTCACGACGGGCGTAGCCCGCAGTGCACTTAAAAGTCAATGTGGACGAACGACGGGCATAGCCCGTCCTGCGGTATGCGATCGCTTTGCCGATTGAACGACAGGCTATGCTCGTACTTCGTCTCATGTGCGTGTTCATTCAAGCCCCTCTGTTGAAATTCCGACCGCTTGTTGACTCGTGTGCTATTTTTATCTCGCACCTGCGACTGTTTGTTGTCAGGTTGATGTACGTTGCATTGTTTAGAATGGCGTTGTTAGATCCAGACTGCATAGAGGAAATTCTGCCTGAGGATTCCGCCTCAGAGTTTGAAGTTAGCGACGATTTTGATGATGCAGATGAATTTGAAGATTTGGAAGGTACGTTATATTCGTAATAATTAATTGTTGACAATATAAACAGTGTTGCAAGCTCTAGTATTTTATGAATGAAGTGAGAAGAGGTAATTTTTTTGGGTCTATTCATCTTGCCTCTTGCTTGTTTCTCCTACCTGCACTGATGTATTTTTAGTTTTTCCATTTATTATTTTGTATAGTGTATGTCAAATGAAAATTTATTTTATTTATTTAGTTTATTTACACATTTGTTTAATTTTTACAGATGACGCAGAACCAAATGATACATCGTCTGGTCCTGTCCTGCAGCTACTTTTTCATACAAAAGATAATTACTTGTAATTTGTAATTATTTTTTCTTATGTGCACATAAGAAGTATTCTTATGCAAGATTCAAAAGATGTATTGATAGTTTATGTAGTTAATTATTGAAATTTCCAGATTACGAACTTAAAATATCTCTATATTAACATTTGTTACAATGTTGTACTTTTTTTCTTCTTCACAAAACATTGCTGAAAAAAATATTCAAAAATGTCTGAAAATCAAAAGAAAATTTAACAAATTTTTGTTCATTGAAAAGAGGATGTTTTGTAGATTTAAGAAATATGTGGCAAATAAAAACTAATTAAAAATATTTTTCTATGATTTTTTTTGAAAAACAACAAAAAACCGCAGACCAGAGGTAAAAATGCTGTATTATGAGGCTAGACCCGAATGTGTTAATCTTGTAATCATTTAATGGTGTTCATTAGGCTCAAAGAAAGGAAGCAAAATATATGTACGTTTGGGGTGAAGCTTATATGAAAGGAAATGTAATACGTAAACTGTAAATGCACTTAAATTTCTCTTGATTTAAAATTCAATATATTTTATAGGCAAAAATAGCAAATATTTTCTGTAGAATGATATACAAAATACTAATCATGTTAAACCGTAGATAGTATCATTATCATTAACCTTCTCTTGGATTTTGATACGTTTTCGTATCATTTTGCTGATTACGAAATTACTGTGCTTTTTGGACCTTGGCTCATTATTCAACTTGTATGGCACCCAGGAACATGAAACAAGTTTCATTCTCTTGGGGAAACGTCCATTCTTTGAAAAAAAAAAAAGACTAAAGTTTGCATCCTCTTCCCAAAATAGCAGGGGAAGAGGGGGTAAACTCCAGATTTTTATGGGGTTTTTAAATTGAAATTCGGGTGTCGCGGCCTACCCCTAATGTGTAGACTCGCTGAGACTAGAATTAAGAGTTTAAAAGTAGGATCGTACTGTGCCATGTGACTCCACTACGAATCAAACCTGGGATAACGTGATAGGGGGTATGTGAAGTGGAGTATATTTTAGAGATAGACAGAACGAAGAACAAAATGGGAAGGACATTAGTGCAACAACAACAACAAAATTAAAAACTCAATATGCTGACCAAGGCAGAAATTTAATGTTATTGTAAATCATAAACTAAACGTAATGTTTCAACCTTCTAGAAGGTCTTCTTCAGACTATGTACCAAGTACAAATGTAACAAGGTACAAGAACAGGATGCTATATATACACAAAAATACTCCCCTCCAGACTATTAGAAAGTTGTTCTGGAACATTCTAGCAGGTGGCTTTCCCTTGTCAACAATACTGTACAGAACAACTTTCTAATAGTCTGGAGGGGAGTATTTTTGCATATATACATCATCCTGTTCTTGTACCTTGTTACATTTGTACTTGGTACATAGTCTGAAGAAGACGTTGCTAGAAGGTTGAAACGTTACGTTTAGTTTATGGTTTACAATAAAATTAAATTTCTGCCTTGGTCAGCATATTGACTTTTTCATATCATGGAAACAAGGCTTAATGGTGTTGAAATAACAAAATGTATCTCAACAGGTGTCAGCAAGCATGATCTCACCAGTGGGATTGAGTGAAGGTTGTAATCCGTAAAGAGAAAGATATTTTGTGTAGATTACTCACCCAATGATGATTGATACAAAACTGAAAGGAAAAATAAAACGTGCCTCTCCCTCTCTCTCAAAAGTATAGCATTACTGTACTCTTTTATAAGTATTTGTACACAAATGGCAAAAATGTGTAAACTTTACTCTTTATGTGTCTCCACCCCACAGAAATAAATTAATACAGGGTGTTCAGATTGAGACTGAAACATTTCAAATCACTGCCATAATTCACACAATTCTCTCTTTCATTGCTGCCAATCTCTTACAACATCTCCACATTCCAACCCTTGCTGATTCTAAACTCGTTCATGTCTGCCAACTCTAAAGTGAAACAAGCCAACAATCGGCAAATATACTACGATACGTAAACTTCGCTCAGACCCTTATTATCGGTATTATACGTACCACTATCTCTACATCTGGACCCATGAGTTTGGACCACTTTGCATGCACTGCAGCTTCCACTGTTGACATCAGAGGCCCTTCGTAATTGGTGTCTATCAAAAACTCCACATCTTCCACCTCTACCTCCGTGTTCGTGGCGTCGATTTGTTCTAGTGCCATGGAATCTATCGTTGTCTGCGACTCTCCTTCCACCTCAATTTCCGTTGTTGAATCTTCTCCATCCTGCAAACAAAAGAGTTTTGCTAACAAAACCATCAACAAATCAATTTACTACGAATGATGATATGATATTTTGGCCGATACCGATAAAGTACAGACATAAAATTTATTGATACCGATAACCAATATTCTACCGATCCAATATAATCTGAATGGTTCATTGACCTCCTTAATAAATGCATGTTTCGAGGAGACTGCAGTGCAAAATAAGTTACCTAATTAAACATTTACTTTTTTAAAAGTAGAGCATGGAAATTATTCATAAAAATTATAACAAAATGGCCGAATCTGGCACTAAATTATATGATATTTACAGATATATCGGACCGGTAAAATAATCTATAATTTTACCGATACACTGATATGCATATATCGGGCAACATAGATAGAGTAACGTATTATTATATTTATTAATAATAACTTAATAATAATCAGCGGTGAACGATAAGACTCGGTGAAGTACACAGACTCCCCTCAGGTACAGGGATAGTGTTGGGCAAAGACAATATTCACAGCACAGAGAAATAAAACCACATTGCTGCAGTAGATAAACTAAAAGGTTGTATTCTTTATTTATGGCAATTATAATGTGAATATACTTCAGACGAAGGCGAGGATTTCGCTTTGGCGCGGAATTCAACTAAAACGCATAAACTCAATGCATGGCTATCGGCATGCCTATGATCACATAGACCTAGCTTGTGCCCTGAACTACCATACCAAGATGTATGCACAACACCGAGGAGTTCCTTTTAAATTTAAAAGCTTCGTCAATCCGTGGCGAAAGTGTGTTATTTCTTATGCGATATCCTCGCTTTTATACTATTTTCGAGAACACAGATTCAAGTACAGATGAATCTCTCACCATCTACAAAAGGATACAATCAACAAAACTGACATCTACACATGTTTAGAAATACAAATTTGTATAGTGCAATCTCGCAAACATGAAGATACATTAAACTACTCATAATATAGCATAAAATACAATAAACATTAAACAAAAGATATACATTACAAACAAGGTGCAATATTACATATAATAACACAACATTTACGTGTCCTTTCATAAAAGTATAATATATCAGTGACATATTTTAAAGTTGTGACGTCACATAAAAATATGGATCATATCATCATCATTCATCTTCATCACATGAATTAACCCCAAATGAGAGAAAATCAACATACAATAACAAAAATACAAATTCTTCATAACCGTTTTATTATTTGTACTGGATTGAAAGAAATGTAAAGAAAATATAACATTATGAGCACAAAATATAACGTAATGAAAACATTTCTTTTTACATGGTATCAGCAGTCAAAAACTTTACAGCAGCAACCACTGACAAAGTAAAAAGTATAACCACCAATCTGGCAGCTATGAAATCACACTTTTGTGTCCAATCAGCTATCTTGAAATTGATGGGGTTTGATTTCCTGGTTTCGTCTTACAATTCCATTGGGTCATATAATAATATGAATGAGAAGTTTGTGAAATGTCACCCATTGCACTGAGAAAAGATGCTTCTAAAGCTTATAAATAAAATGTATGTTCCAGAACATCTTCAGTATTATTATTATTTAGTCCCCCCCCAAAAAAAAAATCCCTAAACATTGCCAGTTCCCCAGGAACGCAGTGCAGTCACTAAAAACTCTGTCTGGGTTCCCACTAACTGGGCAAAACCAAATTTCCCAACTTTTCATGCTTTTCAGGTACTTTTAAAATATCTAGGTTCTTCTTAAAGGTTCACATAACAACTTTGTATAGATGAAAAATAATATAGTTATTTTGAGTGATTTTTATATAATTTTTCTTGCAATTTGTCATCCCGGATTTCCACAAGTTTCTCAAGCCAAGATAAACACATATTTATCTACATTTTTAAAATACATTTTCAAACCATTCTATAATGATTTAATATATGAGGTGTGGCTAGATAAATACCGGACTGTTGCTACAGAATCTTTTATTGGTTATTTTGTACAATACGAACATTATCACACTCAAAGTACTCCCCTGCACTATGGATACACCGCTCCATATGAATCTTCCATCGCTGGAAATCATTTTCTGAAACCATGTTCATGGCCTCCGTCCGCTTTTGTTTTCACAGATTCTAAGGTCGTAAATCTGGTTCCTTTCAGTGCTGATTTGACCTTTGGGAATAAAAAAAAGTTGCACGGAGTGATATCCGGTGAATAGCGTGGATGTTCTAACACTGGGATCCCATGCTTGGCCAAAAAAGCCTTGACTGACAATGCCGTGTCCTGATGAAGAATCCATGACTTGCTTTTCCACAAATCAGGACGTCTTCTTCTTACTCGCTCACGAAGGATCGTCAGCACCGTAATTTAATAATGTTGGTTGTTTTGCAATAGCTCAAATACTCAAGCAACGATCTTTTTGAATCAATTCACCACATTTGCAATTGATTCCATTTTTGACGTGCAAGGTCGTCCAGGATGCAAGTCATCCGCGATCACTTCTCGTCCCTCTTTAAACCTTTGAAACCACTCAAACACTTGCGTGCGTGATAAACACTTATCTCCATACACTTCCTTCAGCAAACCAGAAGTTTCTGTGGTAGATTTTCCAAGTTTCATAAGAAACTTCAAATTGATTAGCTGTTCCAGTTTCACACTTAACATTTTTCCGACGGAGCACAGACATACGGTTCACTTCGTCCACAAGCTAGAGCGGAACTGAGCGCCACACACCCTGGAAAATCACAGAGTGGATAGGCAGGATATCACGTTATACACTCATGCACGCTTGACTTTGACACGCTTGTCGTTTGCCAACAGCAACATCAATCCGGTTTTTTTCTAGCCACACCTCGTATGTCTTTAATTTTGCATGCTAATCAAATGAATGAAGTAAGTTTTGAAGCTTTCCTGGCAACAAATGATGAATAAATTCTCTCGGGCTATCAACCAAGTCAAATCTGCAACAGTTCGTACCTATCAGGGTAGAAGCATGGAAAGCAAAATAAAACATTTAATACTCACAGTCTTTTAGGTTTTTTAAAACATTTTTTACAAAATTCCCTGACTTTTCCATCACCTTCCAATTCGCAACTTGATTTCCTAGGCTTTCCCAGGTTTTTTACCCAATGCGAAAACACTCAGCATAGGCACAAAGAAGCAAGACAGGAAAAAGACTACGTAAAACAATCCTCGAATAAAACTGAGTCTGGAATGACAGAAATTAACCTTTCCTTCACTCAAAACTTGTCATGATTCGCAGCAATTTGCAATGCTTACTTACCGTGCTGATCGGAACTCTAGGCAATGAAGCAGCTGACGGCGACGATGGTGTTGGCGGCTTCAATTCACTGTTTGCAATGGCCTGCTGCAGCTGCTCGAATTTTGGACCACGCAAGTAACGTTCTAATTGCAGCCTTACAATCTGCCCAGTGCTCCTGAGTACCTCAACAGCCTGGTGGTTTGTGTACCCTTGCAATGAGCGGCCATCAACCTGGAGGACAAATAAGCAGATTGTGTATATTGATTAGGGCTAAGACAATACAGATTCCGACACCCTAACAAATTGCTACCGATACAGATACTTCAAAATTATAATGATTAAAATTTTTACAAAATATTGATCTATACTAGTGTGTTAGTGTTCCCCTCTAATTATAAGCATCGTAAATTGAGGATTTAAAAGCATTTTGCTTTAAAATTGTCAAGAATTTTGTCATGTTAAGCAGAATTTAGTTTTTTACAAAAAAAAACTGGTGCAAATATAAAGAAACTTCGAATTTTGCATAATTTTCAGTTAATTTGCTCGTTAAACCTTTGATAAACCTTCGTCACTTCATTTCTCGTGAAATTCTAGCCTGATTTGATATATCACATCACCCCCTTTGTTTTGGAATTTTTGCGTTGAATTGAATATGGCGGTCAACAATATGCCGGACCTGCGCTTGACACACACGGCTGGGGATCTCCCTGTGCCTAACCTATTTCTTTTATGACCAATTATACCCAGGATAACTCCTTAACATTTTGTAGGGGGTGTTAAGGGACATTTAACTCGTCATAGTTCATATAATGGGGCTTTTACACATATTTTTTTGCATCTTCTGATCCCATTGGAGTCCCAGAATGATTTTTGATATGTTTTAGAGTATGGTATGAGGGACCAAATATATTTTTTTCACGATTTTTGGTGATGCAGTGTTTTGAGATATTCAAGGTCAAATGTCAAGGTCACATGACAAAATTATATTTTTATCCAAAGGTAGGCTTGTTATATATCACTGGAAAGCTTTAATTCCCTGTACAATAAGCTTTATTTGAGCTTCCTAGGCAAAAGTGGAGTTACAGCAGATTTAGTATAGCTAAGCGAGCTCAAAAAGGGCAATTTATGCTAACTTTGACCTTGAATAATTTAACAATTACAAGACGCACAAAACTAAAAAATTTCATAGTTACTAAGTTCCATTCATAGTTTCAACTCCCCAAATTTCATGAAAATCTGAGATGGTCAGGTTGGAAAATGCACATATCTGTGTTGATTTGGCATGGAATGACTCAAAAGTGTCACAAGGTATTTTTGTAAAGCCCGTGAAATAGCAAAATGTCGGTAAAGTATCAGCCGATATCTATAAATTCCAACCGATACATCAGCTTCAGTATCGGCCCAGCCCTAATACTGATACAAACAAGAGGCAAATTGTAAAAAAAGAGACAGAATTTCATGTCACATTTTGTCAACATACAAAGGCTGAGACAGTCGCAACATGTACCTGTAACAAGATTGCACTTTCATACTTTTAACCGATTTTAAGCTTTCTAAAAGTTACGTTTTACTCTTTTCCACGTTTGACCTTGGATCAAAGTAGATTCAAAAATTAGGGTGACAAAATAGGTACAGTCACGGACACTTCTGGGTTGGAACGATCCCCTTGAACGTTGATGGAATCGTCACAAACCAGAAGTGTCCATGACTCTACATGTTGCGACAGTCTCAGATATTTACGAAACAAATTATCATAACAAACATTTCAAAGGAATATATGTTTGTGACTCAGGCAATTTTAAAAAACAGAGTGGAAGGGATAAGAGAGAAAGAGGAGAGAAGAAGGAAGAAGAATGAAGAAAGAAAATGTTTATCTAAATCGCCTTTTAGGTGAAAGTGCAGTTGACAAGGGAAAGCCACCTGCTAGAATGTTCCAGAACAACTTTCTAATAGTCTGGAGGGGAGTAATGTTTGTGTATATATAGAGGCACATATTTTTGGTAAATAAAAAAACAAAATTTCGGTATAAAAACTGAGTCAATTTCGGGTTCAAAAGCGGTAAATAAAATAAAATATCGGTGTTATAGCGGTGAAAAATTGGATCAAAAGTGGTATATAAAAAGACATTTTGGTTTTAAAATTGTGAATATAATCCTAAACTTGATTTAAAAACTACACTTATTCCACAGAATTAACATTTCACTTCTAATAGCCCATTTATGTAGTTATCAGAGTATTAAGTTTATTTCTGTGTAAAGGAGTCAATTTTTGTTTCTCCAATACTAACAGCAGAATTAATCAATTTTCCGGGAATTGCATAACTCTCAGGATAATTCAGACCTCAGAAGGTGCCGCGTCGGTGAAAAAACCCTAAATTTCGTGATCAAGAGTTCATTTCGCATTATTTCGTGACAAAACATGGTCACAAAATGCATCTGACACCTTTCAAAAACATGAAAAATTAACACTACAATGTGTTTTTTCAAATTTAGTTTTTTTTGTCAAAAACGAAATATGCATGCCCCTATGTATATATCATCCTGTTTTGTACCTTGTTTCATTTGTACTTGGTGCAGAGTCTGAAGGAGACCTTGCTAGAAGGTTGAAACGTTATGTTTAGTTTATGTTTTATAATAAAATTAATTTCTGCCTTGGTCAGCATATTGAGTTTTTCATTTCAAAACAAATATCATATTTCTTACAAATCGCATTCTTTAGATGACCAGTATTTTGCTGTAATTTGTAGGATAAAAATCATCCCTGGCAGGATGGGTATATCTAGAAAGGAATAGGGGGGGGGGGGACCAAAAAAATGATTTGCTTTATTTTACTTCCTATTGTGCCACTTTGGTTAATTTGCGAAGATGGGGATGAGTGATGATATGAAGAAATTGATAAATGAACGCTCACAAACATCCATACTCAGGGCAGAATTCAAACCCGTACTGCGATGTACGGGCCACGGGAGCCGGCCACAAAATACAAGTGGTGAAAATCATTTTCATTCAGTTCATTGTGCTTTTTTACATGGGGAACAAAATAAATGTTACTTCCTTTACCAATAATTCCAAAGCATTGCCCTTCCTGGGAAAGTGTTTCCTCGGAGTAAAAATTATTTGTATGCCCCCACCCTGTAAAAAAGGTCTGGATGTGCCCATGCCTGGCAGAGATAAAAAACACTCTTTGATAGCAAGATTCAAGTCTAGTGGGGAGTAGCAATCCCAGACATTCCCTACTGATTTGCACCCTACCCAACCCCCACATTTTATACAGTGAAATCGCAGTTATACGTTTTGCAATATTATGTTTTCTTTCTAACGGTCCGTGCCAACTGCCCTAAGGTTGTGTAGTATTATATTTCAGTTATACAATATTTCGAGTTATACGCTAGAGTTCAGTCCCAACAAGAAAAATACTTCAGTTATATGTTTTTAACAACTACTTGTTTGAAAGAATCCTGGAGTTTAAGATTTCCGTGGAAATAACATGAGCCACCCGTTCCTATTCAGGTTTTCTTCTCAGCTGCAACCAGAGACCCTCGACTTGGAATTCTATTTTTGTTGCTTGCATCATAGGACAGGGGATGGACAATGCACCCTTGAACCAGCTTGTTTTCCTTCTTACATAATAATAAGTTGTTTTCCTCCTGTCCATCATAAAACATACACCGAATTGGCCTGAATATAAGTCGCACATTTTATCCAAATTTCAATTGTGAAAAATTAGGATGAGTCTTATATTCGCAACCTTAAAAAAATTATGACATTTCGTCAAGTCATATGCTGTTAAAAATGTGCTGATTTCTCATTTGAAATAAGGATACAATAGCATTGTAGATACCATAATGTTACCCAACAATAGCATTGTTGTTTCTAACTGGGCAGTGTAAAAACTGTCGGCATTCTTGATAACGTACTCTTTGATATTATTAAGATTATGTTCGTTCTTCTCTAAGCTTATACAAGTATTCATTTCTACTGAAGTGGATCTACAAGATTTGTCGCCAATATGAACGATCCTGTGGAGAAGAAAGCATCATCAAGTCTGGGAATAAGGTGTAGTTACGGTGCAGTTGTTCGTTACGCTAAAGCCTCAAGCAACAGAGGCCGGAAGGAAATATGGACTTGACAAATCTAATGTGTGATGTTGGGTTGCTGCTGAGCCGAAACTGAAAAATGCACTTTCAACGAGATCTTTCAGGGAACAAATTTTCTTTTCTTCCCTCGGCTTATACTCGGGTATCATTTTTTCACGCGCCTTCAAATTTTAGGGTGTGGCTTATATTCGGGGGCAGCTTAAATTCGGGCCAATACCGTAACAGTGACTTCACTTATTAATGATCCTTCCTGTAGTACTCCTGTACAAACTCCATAAGTGTCATAAGTGATTAATAATGATCAAATGGCAGAAGCCAGGTACACTAAATACTGCTTCCAAGATTAAAAAAAAAAACATGATGGGAAATACGTATGAATATATGAAACCTTACCTCCACTATCCGATCGTTCACTTGGATTTTCCTGCATACATCTGCTGCACTTCCTTCACTAATGCTCTTCACAAAAATTCCTGATAATTCCTCTACAAGAGAAATATTGAGAAAATTAACATTAATCAGTAAGTATTCAAATTTACTAATTTAAAACATCATAAACTTAAAATTTAATAAAATTAATAACACAATATTGTCCCTTTCAGAAAATTATTCACAAACTAGGATATATCATTCAATAAAAAACTTCCAACAATTGACATAATAAAGAACATCCAACATTTATATATTTATTGTTATAGCATATTACCTTTTACATATTCCAAAAGCACTTCAATTGTGGAAATTATTTAGTTATGATAACACCTTATAAATCTACCATAACTGGAAAAGTTTTGTATATGTATGTCTAAGTTTTCTGACCCCTTAGATTTTGTTTAATTGCATGATACAGGGTGTACACAAAAGAATATTGGAGTTGTAAGTAGTTGTTTGGCTATGCAAGCCAACATATGCATTTGTAGCTTAAGGCTCGGCTGTACCTTTGGCATGCGAATGGGCGAATTTTTTCAAATTTTCCTCTCCATTCGAAAAACCTCGAGGATATTTCAAAATTTGAAAAACTACATACGCTTAGAATTGCTTCTAGAGCATTGACGTGAATTTTTGTGTAGTTTTCTTTCACTGTTGTCTAGATATTATCAATACTTTCGCGATTACGTAAGTCTATTAAACTATTGATAATATCTAGACAACAGTGAAAGAAAACTACATGAAAATTCACGTCAATGCTCTAGAAGCAATTCTAAGCGTATGTAATTTTTCATATTTTGAAATATCCAAGGATTTTTCATATGGAGAGGAAAATTTGAAAAAATTCACCCATTTGCATGCCAAAGGTCCAGCCGAACCTTAGAGCAACTGTGGAAATTTTGTCTGGCAACAATGAAAAGTGGTTTCCTCTCCCTACTGGCAGTGCCAGTGTTCAAAATGGCGACTCCTCAGCAGAAATCTTTTTGTGTTCTGCTTCTCCTCGATGACGTGAGCTAACAAACCTGTTCTTGGATTTAAATGTATAATGTCCAAATTGTGTTCGTGCCATCTTATTGCCATAATATTGAGGAGAAGAACATGAAAAGAGAAGCATTTTAAAAAGAGTGACAGGAAACCACTATGGAGTTTTCTTCTTCACAAGTGGAGTAGGCCACCATCTTTAAAATTTAATGTAATGGAAAAACATCAAGAATCTCTGCAAAAGGGATGATGATTCTGAATTGCCTGATGATATTTGGGATTTATAATTTTTTTAAAAAAATGTGATAAAAATATTTATCTAAAATAATAATAAAACTTTCTAAAGCTCTGATTACTATTACTGGTTTTGTTATTATATTAATTAATTGCTAGCCAGCTACAATGTGTAGGGTTAAGTAATATGTTTCATTGAGTGTACTTTTATGTTATTATTCAATGAAACTGTATGTGCTTAATGAATTGTGATTTTTGCTGGATATTAGAAGCTTCCCATTTGGAGGAGCTGTCTTTCAAAAGACCGTTGCAGTGGAATTTCCAGTGCTACGGGGTCCACGTTCACGGACATTTACCCCGATTATAAAAAAGGCCAGTTGGACTTTAGCAAAAAACAGTGTTTCCCAATCTTTTTGACGATGAGGAACGTTTCCTCGAGTTTAGTCCACTTTTGGTGGCTAGACTGATATAATAATGTAGCATTTGGTGTAAGCCAACCCCTGTTTGCTGTCCCAAAGCCCCATTTAGAAAAGCTTTGAATATTTGGATATTTCCGTATTGAATAATTGATGCCCAAAAGAAAGAGTAAAGGCATAAGGAAACGCATTGTAATGAATGGAATATCGTTTAAGCTGAGGGTAGGCCCGCAGAGATAGTTATGCTAACCCTGCGGTAAAGGAAGTGCCGATGGTGTAAGCCATAGGAGCGCAATTTTGTTGGTTTAGAGTTTTGATAATTTGGTCTATGCAAGACATACATGGAAATGCTATGTAAATATGTATATATATATAACAATGTAAAATCAAATCATATAATCCTACTCGAAATGTTCTGATTTAAGAATTAACTCTAAGAACTACAGGACTGTTAATTTTAAACCAGTTGTTTATTCACTTTTCTGTACATGTGTAACGAACCCGGGACTAAAAATATAAATGTTACATGAAACCCCCCTTTTCATAATTCCGGCGCAAATATAATCTGCTCGCTTGGCACCCAGGGTGATTTGAAAGGATAATACAAGGTTAATAATCCAGAGGGCCGGATTTAAACCAGGGACTGGGGGGCTCCATTTCACAATATTTAGAATTGCTTTTCTAAAATACTTGGCTAAGTAGAACAATGTGGATGAGTCACGATTAAATGGAATTGATAAAGTGACCCTCACAAGAAACATCCATGCCCAAGCAAGGGTCTGACCCCAGGGCTTTCGGTAGTGAGATTAACACACTCCTTGGCCATTGAGTTAGTGAACCTATATACCAGGTGGCCCACATAAAAGTAGCCAGGCCGGGTAATACCAGAGACGAGGTAATAATTGTATGTATTCCGCAGCGGATAACACAAAGCCTGAGAAAGTCTACCCGAAAACTATCCCAGCAGGTTGATGTGTCACGAACAACATGTCAGCGTGTGCTGAAGTCTCTGAAACTGAAGCCATATGGAGTAACATGTGTCCAGGAAGTGAAGGAGCCAGACACAGCTAAATGGGTTGCATACTGTAATTGGTTACTGACAATGATTGCGGACGAACGTTTGGACCCTCTGCTACATTATGTCCGACAAAGCGTGGATCCATTTATCGGGTTACTTGAATGCGCAGAATATGAGGTACTGGTCCGCTGAGAATCCACATATCCTGCACGAAACACTCCTCCATGACCAGAAAATTGGTGTTTGGTGCGCAGTTTCAGGAACACGTATAGTGGGTCCAGTGTTCTTTGAATCAACAGTGAATAGTGCAGTTTAGTTTATCGTGGCTTCTTGCAAACGTTTTACGATGAACTGACACCAGAAGAAAGACTATACTCCTACTTCCAACAAGATGGAGCCACATGCCACACTTGGAACGAATCCCTGGGGTTGGTGCATGAACTGTTTACAGAAGAGTGCACATGTAAGTAAGCAAGGGGTTGTGGCCCCCTCGTTCCCCGGATTTCTCCTCCTGTGATTTTTATCTCTGGGGATGCTTAAAGCACAAGGTATATGCAAATAACCCACATACCCTGGCTGAACTGCAGAGAAACGTTACCAACACCATCCGCAGCATCAGCCGTGAAGAGCTACAGGCTGTGTTAGCCAATATGCTGCAACATGCACAGAAGTGTGTGTACGTTAATGGGGGCCACTTTCAGCATCTCATGTAACATGCAGGTAAGCCAGTGTTCACATTTTCCTACTCTTTCCTAGTAGAATAGGCAAGACAAGAAACTCCTTGCTGCCTCACGCCCAAGCCATACGTAGGGGAGGGACGCACGGAAGCAGGGATGGCAGTGCATACGGGTCAAACTGTCTACGCAGAACGAGAACACAAGAAAAGTAAGCAAGAAATTGAAGTTCATAAAAAAAATAGGTTTTTACAGTAAAAAAAATACACAAGAAGTGAGCTGCTAACATAGTGCATTAAGGTAGAGCATACCTACACTCAGTGGCGGCGATTGCGTTCCAAAACTGGGGGGGGGGGGGAGCAAAGACAGTATATTTCCCTTTGTAGATAAGATTTAGCATAGTGCGGGGCCAAAAGTGGCAAAAACTGGGGGGCAACTGGCACCCCACCCCCATAATCACCGCCACTGCTATAGGTTATGTCATCCATGCCATTCATTTTATCCTCGTTGATGGGACTATCTTCCAAGGAGCTATCATCTTCCAAGAGACTATCGAAGTCAAAAGCACTGTCGTCGGCAATATTGATAATAATGAGTCTGTTGCACTATCAATTAACGGTTCTGCCTTGAGATATTCATCCTCAATTCTTAAAACGTGATTTGACAATTTTGCCACGCTGAAAGTGGTAACGTGACTACAAAATTCTGTGCACAAATTAGTAGCGGATTCCACAGTAAACGGAATGACCGTGTTCTGCTAAGATGGAATCAATTTTGAACTTCTTCAAACAGGGTTTGTTAAGATTCACCAATGAATACAATTCTGGTTTGAACATGTGTGCGTCAAAGGGGATGATGTTTTGAACGAGCCACTGAATCATAGTATATTTTCGGGAGGACGAAGAAGGTGCAGGAAATCGATCACGTTGTTTCTTCATGCTCACACAACATTTATGACGTTCGGCAACCCTGCCTGTGTGCAAGATAAGGGAAGTTCCGCGTTTCTGACCCAGCACACCGGTGGGAGAGTTTCGTCTCACCTCTTGTACTGTACCATTCTTTCGGCCGGTATCCGGTATCACCACGCCGGGCCACTTTTATGTGGGCCACTCTGTATTTCAGTATGTTGTCTAAGGTATTGTAACAATAACATGCACATGTTAAAACTTCGAAGGCTAAAATTTCCATTCCACAACATAACTTAATATAAAATATTGTCTTACCTTTTTCGCACACATATCCTGCAATTGTTATTCCCAAGCCGTGAGCATCCTTCTTCAGTTCAACCTCAAATGTCTCCATTTCAGGTAACTTAGCTTCAAGGGACATCATATCCATGGTCAAAACAGGCAGAGAAGGGGTGGTCGTGGCCAAAGAAGGTGGGGGTGGAGCGGCTGCTATCGGCATTGGATTCGTTACCACGTCTACTACGAGGCTAGGTTGTGGCTGCGAAATAATGGATTAATGATCAATTACAATTAAAGAGATAGGTTTGGAAGTTAACAAGGAGAAAACTAAATATATGCTTACAGGCTGAAAACAAGTGTTAAGTAATAATCAAAATTTAATTATTGATAACAACTCGTTTGAACCAGTTTCCAAATTCAAGTACTTAGGAGTAATACTAACAAATGAAAATTACATTAAAGAGGAAATAAAAAGTAGGCTTAATTCAGGAAATGCATGTTACTCCTCTCTTCATAAACTTTTGTCTTCTCGCTTAATATCTAAGAAACTAAAAATTAAAATATACAACACAGTAATTTTGCCTGTATTATTATATGGCTGTGAAACTTGGTCCCTTACATTGAAAGAGCAACATAAATTGAGAGTATTTGAAAATAAGATCCTTAGGAAAATATTTGGACCTAAAAGGGATGAGGAGACAGGTGAGTGGAGAAGGCTACATAATTTAGAACTACATAATTTGTATTCATGTCCAGATATTATTGGAATAATTAAATCAAGAAGACTTAGGTAGGCAGGCCATGTGGCACGAATGGGAGAGGAAAGAGGAGTTTACAGGATTCTTGTTGGGAAACCTGATGGTAAGAGACTTGTAGGAAGGCCAAGACGAAGATGGAGGGAAAACAGTATATAGATCTTGTTCAAGATAGGGACAGATGGAAGGCCTGTGTTGCTGCAGCCATCAATCTTCGGGTTTAAGAAGGCTAGAGAGTTAGTTAGATCAATTACAATGCAAGAGGACACATCTAGCTCTGATAGATGCATGAATATTGTAGCAATTCACTACACATTTTAACCTTAACCCCTTAAGTGTGGAATTTTCTGAATGAGTCAAAAGTGTGTTTTTTTAGCAGAATTCCATTGAACAAAATTAACTGAAAAAAAACAGCGCTATTTGCCTGCCTTTTTTTATGCAGTATTTTTTTATAGAATTCCTTTCATATTGCACAAATGTAAATACACAAATACAATTATGCAATATTACATAACATGTCAGCATATATGGGCTTCAGGTTCATGCAGAATAAATCATTCTGGTGTGAAAGTCTTTGAAACAAGTACAACTTAATGCCCGCAACACACAAACTTCGTTTGTTTGCCATATTTTGGTTTTCTATTATGCGCAAACTACGAGAAATGTGAGCAAACAACTTTTCTTATGTTATCTGTCCTCCTCTTTTTCGTCTTCTTCCTCTGCCGCTAATGCTTTTGTTTTTACTACAGCCAGCATAATGTCACCTAATGCGATTGTTATGTTCTCAACATTTGGGCGAATATATATATATGCCACCCACATTCGAATCTAGTCAAAGCAAACACAAAGCATACATATAGGCCTTTCGCACTGCAATAACACACTGTAAATAGCATATATATACACAAAACACACCCAAAGGGTTAAGGAATCTTTCAAACCAAAATGACAAAAGGCACGTGATAAGTGACATGGGGATTTCACACAAAGTAGCACATGATGAACATGAGCCCCTTCAGTCTAAAACAAAACATTCAGTGCACATGCAAAATCAGCAGACCAAGGTGACACAATTCACAGTATTGAGAAAACGGCCCAGTCCGAGTGACATGCAAGCAACAAGCTTGTTTTGTCACTTCAGTTTGAAAGCTTGCATTTATTAGTGAGGGTTCACTTCCAAGCAACAGGTATCACTTGTTGCTTTGGTCTGAAATCTTCCTAACCTTGAGGAGATGGGACCTTTTTATGCTGTGAACAATCTTCAGACAGGAGTTTTTCAAGCTTGGGCTTTCTCAATGTTATGTTAATGAAACAAATCACTATCAATGTAAAAATACAGGATGAAAAATAAAGTAATACAGGGTGTCCAGGTTGAGAGTAACACATTTCAAATCATTGCCAAAATTTACTGAACAAAGATATAAATGTGGATTAATTGCACAGCAGTGGGGCAAATGAAACGATTTCCACATTTACGTCTACTGGAAGTGTGTTTAAAAGCCATGGGGGCAGCCCATTTGCTACAAAAGTATTATCTTCCAGTTAGACAGAGCCCATGCACACTGCAGCCATCACGTTCAGGAAACTCTCGTCATTGATCAGACTGGTCAGATCAATCACATACCCTCCCCTCCCAATCCCTGGAACCAACAAAGAATACTCATGCCCTGGCCAGGATAATTATCGGTACAAGCTGAGAAATCAATCCTTGTGGTATCTGGCATACTGGTCAATAGAACCTCGTGTTTGATAGAAAATATGCATTATAATTACAGAGAAACTTAGTACTCACATTTTCCACGTAGCTTTTTTTGGTTTGATCTATTAATTTCACTGGCCACTGCCACCATCCTCGTTGGAACTTGTTATCTTGTTGCTTGGCATGTTTCTGTTCTTTTTTGTTTCTCGATTCCCGCTAGGCACTCATGTTGTCTGCCGTTCACTGGTGTTAATTGCTGCAGTAGGGTTTTTGATAGATTGATTTGCTTTATTCTACTTCACTTTTGTACCACTTTTGGCTAATTTGCGAAGATGGGGATGAGTGATGATATGATGAAATTGTAGGGATGGGACCGATTAATCGTTACTCTATCGGTATTAGCCAATATAGGCATATCGGTGTATTGGTTTATCAGTAAAATTTTACAGATCTGATATATCGATAAATATCTTATAATTTAGCAAAAAATTCAGCCATTTTGTTGTAATTTTTATGGAAAATCTCCATGCCCTTCTTTCTAAAAAAGTAAATGTCTAAATATTCAACTTCTTTTGCATTGCAGTCACCTCAAAACACACATTTATTAAGGAGATCAATGAACTCGGGTTCTTCAAGGACCATTTCTAATTTTATATCGGATCGGTAGAATATCAGTTATCAGTATCGGTACATCGGTATTGGCCAAAATTTCATATCGGCCCATCCCTATGAAATTGATGAATGGACACTCACAAACATCCATCCCCCGCTTGAGATTCAAACCCAGAACCCCTGGCATGGTAGCACAATGTGCTAACCACTCCACCACAGGGACCGGCTCTGAAATTAATAGAACAAACCAAAATAGCTTCGTGGAAAGCATGAGTACTAAGTTTCCCTGTAATTATTAACTAACATGTCTCTCATTTCCCAAAATATGAATATGAATTTTGTATATCATTGATGTTTACCTCTGTTTTCTTCATCTCTGACATCACCAACAGTAGCATAAGACAAAGACATTTTGTACACAAACAAAGCAACTATGAAGAACAGACATTTAACACAGAGAATCTACATTTAATTCCCTTTGCATATAATTCCAGGAATTCCTGATCAGTACACACCCCATTGGAAATACAGGGTGTTCAAAAAGTCCCGGTACCATTACAAAATACCTATTCCCTGGCCACCGCACTCTTTTGATATCACACCCTTGGATTTCTTCTTCTGGGGGTATGTCAAAGATTGTGTTTACCGCACTCCTGTTCCAGATGTTGCTACTCTTCGAAGAAGAATAACGGAGAGTACCCTAACTGTTACTGGTGATATCGCCTTGATGTTCTAAGAGCAAGTAGAGGGGCGCATATATAAACGTGGACAGTTGTAGCTCATTTGCAATCAACAGCATTGTTCTATTGCATGAAGTTTAAGAGGTATGCTTTTTGTAATGGTACTGGAAGTTTATGAACACCCTTTATTTTGAGGCACTCTCTCCACTAAAATCTAGCCAATGAACAAAACACTTACATGCAATTCTATTTCTGTCTGCGCGAGACCGGAATCTTGCTGATTAAAAATAAAATGATTGTCATAGGTGTCCATCACGGATGGGTGAGGATTGAATGTTTCAGCGTAGCCATTCTGCAACAGATGTCGCTCCAGCTCATCAGGGTCACCCAAGATCTTTGTGGGTACAATTGGAGCATGGCTGCCAAGGGCCTGAAATAAGAATACAATTAGTGTAACTACATACTGTTGTTACAAAGTATGGACTGTGCATATTCACTAATTTTATTTGAGAAATATATGGAACATAGTGTGCCATTTATATACTTTGGCACAAGAAACTGGAACGTGGCTTGTGCTGTAAAATGCATTATTATTCACCTTCAAATCTACAGAGTCAAAAGTCACATTACATAGGAAGTTTCACTTGTCTCATTCATTGTACGAGAGTCATTCCAGTTTCCTGGTGTATGGATTGGTCACTGTGGTCCCATGGAGTGGCCACCGTGGTGTCCAGACCTGAATCCAATGGCTTTTGTACTTTGGGGTCATTTAAAGGTGCTCGTCTACTCAGTCAAGATTCAGAACATCCAGCATCTTAAGTAACGCATTGTGCAATGTGCAGACATGATTATGCTGGACGTTCTTCAAAAGGTTCTGGATAACCGGAAACGTCATGTGCACAAATGCATTGATGTTCAATGTGCACACACTGAAGATATACTATAAATCCCTATGTAACCTGACTTTTGACTCACTCTGTATTTTTATTATTATAACAACAATAATAATAATAATAATAAAAAGACACAGTGAATGATTTTTTGCCAGGTAACGTTTCACAAATCATCTCATTTGCATTATTGCATGTGCATGCCATTGGATCTGATGAATGAAATGATAAGTTTGCGACATATTACCTGTTATAAAAATAATCGATGCACTGTTTATTAATTAAACAGTGAATAGCAATGTCCACGAAGTGCTACCCAATGTGACAATTTTAACAGGGGTATAGTGAAGCCAATTGTGGGTAGCAGAAATCAACACCATCATTGTGAATGTGTTGCAATGTACTAATGTGTTGCCAACTGGGGGTAATTAGATCATACCATATTTACGCGTGTATAGTGCACGTGGTTTTTGATGGGCAAAAGTTACAAAAAATTATATCTTGTTTATAATGCGCAGTACAATCCAGTTTCAAGAAATGGATTCCTTAGTTGTAGGTCGTAGAGTTGTTGCTATGCTGATCAAGAGTGAATAACATCATACCAATTCAATGAGTCACCTGTTGCTATGTGGACCAAGAGGAGAATATCCTCTTTGTGTAAACAGTAAGTCACCAACTCATGCCACCTCCCCCCCTCCCTGCACTGTGTTTAGCATCCCAAAGCTTTCACTCTTTAACCACCTTCTTTATTCCGTAATAATAGAAAGCAAGATGAAAGTTACATTATGGATTTGAAGTGCTCAGCAAGTTATTTTCTATTATTTCTTGCCCAACAAATACTGCTGATATGCATCCCATGTGACGGAAGGTGCAGACTTGAATTCTGCCAGATTTGCACTGCTTTTCTTGGTGTCACAGAACATTACATTACATTACAAAGTGAAAAATAGTATGAAATGGCCTTCAAAATTTTATACATGATTTTTCTCATTCTTTCTTTACTTTTTCTAAAAGAATTTCAAAATATATACTTTTTCCATTACTAATATAACATTTATAAGAGGCACATTCAGGGCCCTCAAACTAGCAGTTAGCAGCACAAGATTTCTTCCATTAAGGAATTTTAATTATTGTTTTCTTTTTCCTTATGTTTTCTTTCATCCAAAGCACCATAGAAATCAGAACGTTCCTTCATTTTGTGATGAACTTATTTCAAGCGCATTTCACATTAGTGTTGTTATCTTGAATTTAATACTGTTCCCACGTTCAGAAACTGCAGGATTTAAGCTTTACAATGATATATAACATGATAGGGTTCCGTAAACATGAAAAATCAAGGCAAGAGTCCCAAAATCATGGAATGACCCTGTATGGTTTCAAGTTGGCTGACAGAATTATTCCGTGCATAATACGCATAACAGTTTTGGGAGCAAAAATTTTGGGAAAAAGTGAGAAGATATATATAGAGATAGAGAGAGGAGAGAGGGAGAGGAGGGAGAGAGGGAGGGAGGGAGAAGAGAGAGAGGAGAGAGAAGAGAGAGAGGAGAGAGAAGAGAGAGAAAGGAGAGAGAAGAGAGAGGAGAGAGAGAGGAGAGAAAAGAGAGAGAGGAGAGAGAAGAGAGAGGAGATAGAAGAGAGAGAGAGGAGATAGATGAGAGAGGAGATAGAAGAGAGAGAGAGGAGATAGATGAGAGAGAAGAGAGAGAGGAGATAGAAGAGAGAGAAAGGAGAGAGGAGAGAGGAGAGAGAGAGGAGAGAAAAGAGAGAGAAGAGAGAGGAGATAGAAGAGAGAGAGGAGAGAGAAGAGAGAGGAGAGAGAGAGGAGAGAAAAGAGAGAGAAGAGAGAGGAGATAGAAGAGAGAGAGGAGAGAGAAGAGAGAGGAGATAGAAGAGAGAGAGAGGAGAGAGAAATGAGAGAGAAGAGAGAGGAGAGAGAGAGGAGAGAAAAGAGAGAGAAGAGAGAGGAGATAGAAGAGAGAGAGGAGAGAGAAGAGAGAGAAGAGAGAGGAGATAGAAGAGAGAGAGAGGAGATAGATGAGAGAGAAGAGAGAGAAAGGAGAGAGAAGAGAGAGAGAGGAGAGAAAAGAGAGAGAAGAGAGAGGAGATAGAAGAGAGAGAGGAGAGAGAAGAGAGAGGAGATAGAAGAGAGAGAGAGAGGAGAGAGAAAGGAGAGAGAAGAGAGAGAAAGGAGAGAGAAGAGAGAGGAGAGAGAGAGGAGAGAAAAGAGAGAGAGGAGAGAGAAGAGAGAGGATATAGAAGAGAGAGAGAGGAGATAGATGAGAGAGAAGAAAGAGAGGAGATAGAAGAGAGAGAAAGGAGAGAGAAGAGAGAGGAGAGAGAGAGGAGAGAAAAGAGAGAGAAGAGAGAGGAGATAGAAGAGAGAGAGGAGAGAGAAGAGAGAGAGAGAGGAGATAGAAGAGAGAGAGAGAGAGGAGATAGAAGAGAGAGAGAGAGAGAGAGAGAGAGAGAGAGAGAGAGAGAGAGAGAGAGAGAGGAGAGAGAGAAAGGAGAGAAGGGGATCTAGGGGTGTGCATCTTGGGTGGGGGAAGGGGGTGAAAGGGGAAGGAGTAAACTTTCTCTCTCTTTCTCTCGTGGGAAAGGGGATGATTCTCCACTTCTCTCTTCCTCTCTTTTGTGTGTGAGAGAAAGAGAGAGAGAGAGAAAGAGAGAGAGAAAGGGGGGTTATAAGGAAAGAGAGTGAGAGAAATATCTCCTTACCTAAAATTCTGACTTAAAAAATTAAAACAAGTGGTGTAAAAAACTCCTTCGGAAAAAAATAAGCGGCAAGGTTTGTGAAAAGAACTGTTCAAGACAAACACAGCTCATTAAAAATTCAGAATGGACTAAAAGCTTCCTCGCAGATGGTGGAAGAGGTCAGATATTTGCAAAATCTAAAAACATTTGATAGAGCACTGTTGCCATCCCCCAACAGGGATGACAAATAGCTTGGAAGATTAAAAGCCTGTCCGAGGAAATCACATTCAACAAGAATATCTTGAGAAATGAAATCATAAACATATGAAAATTGAAAACATTACAAATAAAAGTGTTCTTCAAAAGTGCATTTCATTATATTTTCCTTACAGAAATATCCAATATCAGTGGCAGTGTGCAGGATGGGGGTGAAAAAAACCTGACATTTACTGACAAGTTGGGATGTGAAATGTTCAGGATTTCATGAACTGAAAATCATGAATTATACACATTTTCTGCTTGAAGTGTTGTTTCGTCATTTCTGGAATCAAAACTGCCACTACAAAGAAACTTCGAGAATTAAGCACTTTATACAAAAACATTCAACAGTTCAGAAAGTCATTCGTAAAGTTGGGCTCTAGATGGAAACCATGATGATAGGTTTTAAACCTATTGAAGGGTAGCATATGCATTCATGAAGGCTTCCAAATTTTTAAACTGAAATTTCACTCTTGTAACCAGATAAAAAAAGGAGGGCAGAGGGGGATGAACAGCTGCATTTCTGTAATCTATAGTATAGAACGTAACAACCCATTTATTCCAAATGCTAATCAATAAATTGTGCTCTTCTTGCCATCGTATTGATTTAATTGAATTTCAAACTTATCACACAAACAAAAGATTGAACTGCAACCATTGACACCATGAGTAGGAATTTTTTTTGTGCCTATATTTTTCCTTTAGTGCATAATTTGAATATTTGAGTGCATATTTTACTTGTTTTTAGTGCATAGATGCATGCATATTTTCCACTTTTTTAGTGCATATTGATCCGCACATGATGAAATTGATGAATGGACACTCACAAACATCCATGCCCAGGCCAGGATTCGAACCCGAGACCACTGGCATCATAACAAGATGTGATAACCACTCCGCCACGGGGGCCGGCCCAGAGGGCAAGAAAGCACTGCTCTTCACTGGTGCAAGTGTGTGAAGCAGGCGCCATCTTTAAAAATTATGAAAATTTGATTTGTAGAGCTCACTTGATCAGTGTTGCACCCTTGAGGTTGTTTTGTAAATAACGCTTGATACCGGATGTATTTTGAGCTGTCAATTTTTATCAGACTTTTAAGGCCTTTGTTTGGCTCCCCCTCATACAATCTTGCATCTCAAATTTGTAATTAAATTCCAGCCTATTAATTTCATCAGTTTGTGTACCTGGTAATCTGGAGATGTTGGTTCCACAGGCCGAGCAACAACCAAACGCACGTGGCTACCGGATTGGCGAAGGACTGCCGCCACTTGTTCCGAGCCCATTCCTCGTAAGTTAACATCTCCAATCTGAAGTATGTGATCTCCACTCTGTAATCTACTATCCTGTAAAACAGCAAAAATTTACCTTGAATCAAATCTGTAACACAAACATGTAATATAAAACTGAAAACATTCACAGCAATTATTATTACTTTCTTCCAATACACCCACCGCAAAATGACCAGACCTCATAACAAAAGCACAAAAAATTACATCTTTATCACAAGCCAGAGGCTAAGTCTCGAATCCTTGACTTGTTGATAAAATAAAGAGACTTGGTAGGATTAATTGTTGCTAGATTAAAAATCAGTAACTTACGTGTGTGAGCATGAGATTGGTCAAACGTTTCGGAGGTTATACTACCTCCTTCTTCAGGTAAATGCGATGTTTTCAGACACCTGACATGGTGCCTCATCGAGAAAGTGTTGGTTGAGTATTTAGGTCAAAAGGTATAGGAAAGAACACTTACTAAAAAGATGATGTAAAATATACATACTTAAAACTGCGCAATACACTATTAAAACAAAAGAACGTTCAAAGTTGCTGCAGGCCAACTGTCAATCGGTGCTTGGGGTAGGCGAATGTAAGGTGTCAGCTAGTGCTTGGAGAAGGAAAACTCCTCCCCTCCGGCCTTTCCACAACTGGGGCTCATGAGTCACCAGTCCAAGGTGAATTCTACGAGGGCCACTATTTATATTTTGAGCCTTGGCAACACTGATTGAAGTTAGGCGCGATTTGACGTTTGCAGGGAATCGTCTGGCATTATTAACCATAACGTACTTCAAATGTTTTGTCAATAGCTTCTTTTGTGTTGTTTATGTTGCCTTGGAGATTGAGCGACAACAATAAAATGGAATTAACTCGTGAACATTTTCGTGCGACGATTTTTTACGATTTTCGATGTGGATTATCAAGACAAGGGTGCATCGATCAACTTACTTCCACATTTGGCGATGAAGCCCCATCCTTTGCCACCGTGAAACGCTGGTATAACAAATGTAATCGTGGCCGCCATTCGCTCACCAACGAGATTCGCGAAGGTCGTCCAAAATCAGTTGTTGTTCAAGAAAACATTGATGCTGTGCAAAACCTAATACTGCAAGATCGTCATGTGACATACTGTGAGATTGAGGCAACCATAGGCATTAGTTCCACCAGCATATATAAAATATTACATGATCATTTAGCTGTGAGAAAGGTATGTTCTCGTTGGATCCCACGCAATTTGACAAAAACTCAAAAAGACGCTCGCGTCAATTGGTGCAAACAAATGCTCAATAAATACAATCGTGGTGCTTCAAAAGATGTATGTAAGATTGTAACAGGTGACGAATCATGGATATATGCATATGAGCCGGAACGTAAACAGCAGTCGACTGTATGGGTGTTTCAAGATTAACCCAATCCAACAAAAGTTGTTCGCGCTCGAAGCACATCGAAACAAATGGTCTCCTGTTTTTTTGGGAAAACTGGTCATGTGGCAACTGTGCCTTTAGAGGAACGTAGAACGGTCAACTCTGAATGGTACACAACAATTTGTTTTCCAGAGGTCTTCGGTCAAATACGGAAAACAAACAAACACTGTCGGATCATTCTTCATCAAGACAATGCCAGCTGTCACACATCTCGTCTAACAACAGCCTTTATGAACAGTCAAAAAATCGAATTGATGGGTCATCCGCTGTACAGTCCCGATTTGGCACCCAATGACTTCTTTTTGTTGCCGAATGTCAAGAATGAAATGTGTGGACAACGATTTTCGTCGGCAGAAGACGCCGTTGATGCGTTCAAAAACCATATTATGGAGGTGTCTCAAGAAGATTGGAAAAACTGCTTTGACAAATGGTTCGAACGAATGCAAAAGTGTATTGACCATAAAGGAGAATACTTCGAAAAACAATAAAGCAGTTTTCAATGCCAAATTACTGTTTTTTCATTGTTAGGCTCAAAATATAAATAGTGACCCTCGTACTTCACACAAGGTGTTTCCCCAGTTGGGGAAAGGCCGGAGGGGAGGAGTTTTCCTTCTCCAAACACGAGTTGACACCGTACATTCGCCTACCCTGAGCACCGATCGGCAGTTTGCCTTCAGCAACTTTGAACGTTCTTTTGTTTTAATAGAGTATTGCACGGTTTTAAGTATGTATATTTTACATCATCTTTTTAGTAAGTGTTCTTTCCTAAACACTTGCTCGACGAGGCACCATGTCAGGTGTCTGAAAACATCGCATTTACCTGAAGAAGGAGGTAGTATAACCTCCGAAACGTTGTTTGACCAATCTCATGCTCACACACGTAAGTTACTGATTTTTAATCTTTTAATCTCTAGTTGATATTCGATTGTGAGCAATTTGCACATTATCAGTATAATTAATTGTTCTATAATTAAAGATATTTTCAGTCGAGTAGCCAATCGATATCTGCGCTCCGACGGACGCCATCTTGAAAATAATCCGCCATATTTGATATTTTTGGATTTGATAGATCTCGGGAACGGTGTCTCCTATCAACGTCCGGTTTTCTCAGAAATGTTCCAAATAGTGTAAATCAATAAATTTATTTTTGAAAAATAAGAAATGTAAGTTTTTCAGAAAAACTACGAAACATTTTATGAGAATAACTGCAAGTTGAAAGTCTCAACAATGATTCTTTTTTCAAAGATTATGTTGACTTGTTTGTAAATTGTATTTCTCTTAAAATGTTATTTAAGGTAAATTTATAAATCTAGCGAAAATAGGGGTTCAGTTCGTCTAAAGACTTATAACAAATACTAAGTAATCTTACAAAATAGAAAATGCCATTGCTTGGTTGGAGAATTATTAATTAAGACTTTCTGAAAAGCTTCTATTTCTTATTTTTCAAAAATAGATTTATTATGAAAGTTTGGAACATTTCTGAGAAGACACCGTTCCTAAGATACTGGGTGGTCCAAAAGTCCTGGAACGGTCACACTCACGTATCGTGAGAAATACACATCGAATCGGAAAATGGAAAAATACGTGTTTAATAAGTGAAAGAAAGCTATTCAATATCATCACACTTGATTCCCCACGCCCCGGTTGATTTGACATGGAATGATCCATCAATAAATCTATTGATAATACAGAATGAGTTAAGAGTCAGGTTACATAGAGATGTATAGCATATCTTCAATGTGTCCACATTGAACATCAATGCATTTGTTCATGCTACGTTTCCAGTTCTCCAGAACCTTTTGCAAAACGTCCGGTATAATCATGCCTGCACATTGCACAATGCATTCCTTCACATGCTGGATGTTCTGAATCTTCATTGAGTAGACGAGCGCCTTTAAATGACCGCAGACGAAACAATCCATTGGTGTCAGGTCTGGAGACCATGGTGGCCACTCAGGAAAATCACCTCCACCTTTCGTCTTTCGTCAGCATACACCTTCACTCACAGTCAGAAACTTCCTATGTAATCTGACATTTGACTCATTCTGTCTTTACTAATACACCAATGTACCTGTAAGGTACACTAATTAATCTGCCCACATCCTAGTATATGTGAAGGAACGTACCCTGTCTGCGACGCCTCCTGGAAGAATTGTTTTGACGACAACACCAGTGCTACGGCCACCAATAATTCCAAAACCCAAGCCTGAGCCATCGTTTATAAGATCGATTACTTCAACTTGTGCCCACTCAGTATTAAGCTGAAATTTTAAAAGATGAAGTTATGATCCAAGTTACATTTGAAGTGACAACTTTGTGTGAAAAGAAGATCCACACATGTTTTAAATACAACATGCAATTATAAAAATGACAATTAATATTTACAATAGTCTTGTAATGCTTTCTCCATGAAGAAACTAATTTATTCTCAACACTAAAGCCCAAAGTTTGAACACTTTCTGAATTGCAATCACCTATTTTGTGTTGACTCATGCAGAGTACAACAGTAATATCACCGCTTGTATTGCCTGGGAATTCATCAAAGTTCAACAAAAGTACAACAAATGGAAAGATACACACCCACACACTCTCTTGATTCACTATCTCTCTCACACACACACAAGCAAACACAAGAGTATATATATTCAGGTTTGGCACCCTTGTTGTGAATAGGCTATATTATTCCATGGTAAACTTTCTGGTGAAACAATTTTCCACATGCCATTATTACAAACTTCTGCCTTGTCTCCATTAATCCTATCTGGGGCAAATTTTCACCATTGACCCATAGACCCTAATTTACATTTAAAAATCCCCACCTGGTAGTCCCCCCCCCAAAAAAAAAATACCATAATGCTTAAAGAAATAAGACTACTGAAGATTGAAACCATATTTTTAACCTCAAAACATTCAGGGATATGGAAAAGAACTCTACATTTCTTGTGCTGCCATGAAATGAATGAATGATTTGATCCATTTTATTTTGCTTTTCTGCCATTTTTGACTAATTGTGAAGATGCGGATGAATGATAAGATGAAATATATGAAGGGACAATTACAAACACGTATGGACAGCACACAACAGAAGTCCTATAGATGATTATGGGGTGTAAGGGGTGACACTTCCAAGTAGTACACCCAATTGTCAAACTCACTTCCATTTAGTACACCAAATTATCAAACTCACTTCCACATAGTACACCCAATTGTCAAACTCACTTCCACATAGTTCACCCAATTGTCAAACTCACTTCCACTTAGTTCACCCAATTGTCAAACTCACTTCCACGTAGTTCACCCAATTGTCAAACTCACTTCCACATAATACACCCAATTGTCAAACTCACTTCCACTTAGTTCACCCAATTGTCAAACTCACTTCCACTTAGTTCACCCAATTGTCAAACTCACTTCCACTTAGTTCACCCAATTGTCAAACTCACTTCCACTTAGTTCACCCAATTGTCAAACTCACTTCCACATAGTTCACCCAATTGTCAAACTCACTTCCACTTAGTTCAACCAATTGTCAAACTCACTTCCACATAGTTCACCCAATTGTCAAACTCACTTCCACATAGTTCAACCAATTGTCAAACTCACTTCCACGTAGTACACCCAATTGTCAAACTCACTTCCACATAGTTCACCCAATTGTCAAACTCACTTCCACTTAGTTCACCCAATTGTCAAACTCACTTCCACTTAGTTCACCCAGTTGTCAAACTCACTTCCACATAGTTCACCCAATTGTCAAACTCACTTCCACTTAGTTCACCCAATTGTCAAACTCACTTCCACTTAGTTCACCCAATTGTCAAACTCACTTCCACTTAGTTCACCCAATTGTCCAACTCACTTCCACATAGTTCACCCAGTTGTCAAACTCACTTCCACATAGTTCACCCAGTTGTCAAACTCACTTCCACATAGTTCACCCAATTGTCAAATTCACTTCCACATAGTTCACCCAATTGTCAAACTCACTTCCACTTAGTTCACCCAGTTGTCAAACTCACTTCCACATAGTTCACCCAATTGTCCAACTCACTTCCACATAGTTCACCCAGTTGTCAAACTCACTTCCACATAGTTCACCCAGTTGTCCAACTCACTTCCACATAGTTCACCCAGTTGTCAAACTCACTTCCACATAGTTCACCCAATTGTCAAATTCACTTCCACATAGTTCACCCAATTGTCAAACTCACTTCCACTTAGTTCACCCAGTTGTCAAACTCACTTCCACATAGTTCACCCAATTGTCCAACTCACTTCCACATAGTTCACCCAGTTGTCAAACTCACTTCCACATAGTTCACCCAGTTGTCAAACTCACTTCCACATAGTTCACCCAGTTGTCCAACTCACTTCCACATAGTTCACCCAGTTGTCAAACTCACTTCCACATAGTTCACCCAATTGTCAAATTCACTTCCACATAGTTCACCCAATTGTCAAACTCACTTCCACTTAGTTCACCCAGTTGTCAAACTCACTTCCACATAGTTCACCCAATTGTCCAACTCACTTCCACATAGTTCACCCAGTTGTCAAACTCACTTCCACATAGTTCACCCAGTTGTCAAACTCCCTTCCACATAGTTCACCCAGTTGTCAAACTCACTTCCACATAGTTCACCCAATTGTCAAACTCACTTCCACATAGTTCACCCAATTGTCAAACTCACTTCCACTTAGTTCACCCAGTTGTCAAACTCACTTCCACATAGTTCACCCAATTGTCAAACTCACTTCCACATAGTTCACCCAATTGTCAAACTCACTTCCACTTAGTTCACCCAGTTGTCAAACTCACTTCCACATAGTTCACCCAATTGTCCAACTCACTTCCACATAGTTCACCCAGTTGTCAAACTCACTTCCACATAGTTCACCCAGTTGTCAAACTCACTTCCACTTAGTTCACCCAGTTGTCAAACTCACTTCCACTTAGTTCACCCAATTGTCAAACTCACTTCCACATAGTTCACCCAGTTGTCAAACTCACTTCCACATAGTGCACCCCATTTAAACTCACTTCCACATAGTACACACGTTCATGATTTTCTGCAAACTTGGATTTGGGTGCAGTTCACAACAGGAAGCACTCAAGGTGCTGTGGATCTTATCTTCGTCGGTCATCAGTGCATGTGCACTCTCTACCCTTCAGAGAAGTAAGGTCAGCAACAACAGGAAAACTGTGATTACTGCGTTGGTTACTTGTTCGTTACTTGGAATCGATTGCGATCAGCTACCCCACATGTGAGGACAACACATGAGAATCATCCAATGACTCGATAGCAAGGACACCAGATATGATCAGTCTTCTGTCCACACATCCCTGACCTTCCAGACTTCCTGAGAATGACACGAGGCAACAGAAATAACCTGTGGAAATAGCCTGTGGTTGCTATGACCACACCCGAAGTATATAAAACCTAGTCACGAGACTAGAAGTGTGGAAGTCGAGCAGCAGAGCCAAAGTGCGGCCAAAGGCACTGTCCAGTCTGCAACCCAGGATGGGTATCCACCCAGCCAAGTCTAGGCGGTCTTTAGGCACTTAGAAGATGAACAAGGATCTATACGTACAACTTAATAAGTATCACTAATCTACCTTTCTTTCCAAGCAGGTCTCTTACCTCTAACACTCTTAGGTTAAGACAATCCTCATATATCAGCAACTACTCTTATATAATAAATCTTGTTATTGTTAACATTACTTATGTGCCTAATTGAGTCTATAACTACAGGTTCTCCCACTTAGTATTAAGGCTCTGCCAAAATAACAAATGTATTATTTTACAGCTCAAAGCCCAGCCAACTACATACCCAAATGGTACATTCGGGGTCACTCGAACTTTACTGCTACAGCTGGTGATAAGACCTATTTTAGAAACCTACTCACCACCATGTCTGATCCTGCCTTTGATGTGTCACTGACAGCAGATGGGGACCTGTCCACTGGCGATGGGGTAGGAGAGGACTCAGGGACAGGTTCACCACTACGTGCTACCACCAGCTCCACCAAGCCTCGAGCCTTCTGCAGGATGCTGATGGCTTGCTGGTGGGAGATGTTGGAGTCCAGGGGCTGGCCATCGATAGCTAGGATTTGATCTCCTTCATGCAAACGACCATCTCTGTAAAAGAGAGACAAAATAATTGAGTTTTAAAAACATCCAGAATGTAAGAGCAAATGTATAACTGTTATACTTTTTTAAAAATCACACTATTCATATATAAGACAATAACTATTCTAATTAGGATATGTAATAAGCTTCACTATATTCTGTCCCGGGAATCTCTGGACGAGAGAACGAAAGCGTCTCTATGCAAGTAGAGACTCCAGAGGGCTCGACCAATGAACAAGCATGAGGGAACGGATTTACATGGAAGGGGAAACAGTGGCTGCAGTTACCAGCCTTTGCAGCAGCATGTACTGCTTCGCTCCGCCACTTACTTTCTCTCGTCTCTACCTTAATGCGTGGCCTTGCTCTAGAGATACCTGGGATAGAGTCTTTGTATTTCTTTGCATAGAGACACTCCGTGTGATCTACAAATTCATGTAGTCTGATATGTAGTCACACCAGCCTATAAGTCAATTTTATGGTCTTTTAACTTTCATTTACAAAGAAGGCCACAAGCAATAGTAACTTTTCAAAAACCCTTTGGCCTGACAATGCAAGCGCAACAAGATTTTTTTTTTAATAGTAGGTGTCAGGTTGTCAATATATAATTGTAATTGGTAATGACAATTTAATATAACCAATAATAACACTAATTATATTAGAAACTATTATTATATATATTATATAAGCTTCCATTTGGTGCACCAGACAAGAAAACACTAACTCAATCCTGTATCTCTGGTATACTGTGAAATTGCTCTAACAAATGAGCAACTAAGCTATAGAGCGACCACAAACAAAAGAACCTTCTACGAAAAGTCTATGTGCACCCCCCTTCTTCCGTTCAACTCGGACCATAAGGAAGCATGCTCAACTCTGTCCCTCCGCTCCATGTGGGAGTACGGTGCACAGGATTCCCAGGTCTGCGCAGATTTTCTTGTGTGTGGTTCCACTATACCTTAGTTGGTAGAGAAAAAAGCATGATATGCAAGAGACCCATATGCAAGTCCTGGGGCAGGGGCAAGCCTGCAATTTTTGCTTAAACAGGGTGGCCACTCGAGGACCATGATGAAATTCAAGTATAATTCCCGGTTTTCAAGGCAAACTCTCCACAAATTCAAGGGTACAAGCAGATGTTTTCTCTACTTCAACCTTACATATCCCCCCCCACACACACACATGCACATAAATATATTAACAATGTAAAGGGTCTATGTGATTCCAATGCATCCAAAAATTCTAATTCAATTCAATGGTATACAGGGTGTTTCTGTGACCGTGTTACAGACTTGCAGGGATGCTGGAAGGGAACAAATGCAACAAAATGGGGGGAACCCTGGTCCGGAAATGCGCCAGTCAAAAGTTACAAGCCATAACCTTTGCAGTGCAGGCAACCACGCACAACGCAGAGGGCAACCAAAAAATAAAGGGAGAAATAATCCACCGTGCATGCCCTGGAGCATTTAATAGGTCCCTATCTTTTACCGTCAATGCGTGGGGTTTCAGCATGATGGGGCCCCATCCCACTCCATACCTAGTGCTCGTGATATTCTGACGCAGACCTTTTTACATTAGTGGATAGGGAGAGGCGGACCTGTTGCTTGGCCTTCCCGTTCACCTGATCTGACCCACTTGAATTCATTATGTCCTTAATTTTTTTGTAACGTCATGTAAAAAGTGTTGTCTATGAGACACCTGTGAGTAACGTAGAGGAACTCTTGGCAAGAATTCTTGCAGCTTGTGATCTGGTCCGAACGACTCCTGGGATATTAGAGTGGATGCAACAGAGCTTTTTGCGATGTTGTCAGGCAGGAGGAGGGCGTCACTTTGAACAACTGCTGTAATGTTGGCTGCAGTTACTACTCATTAAAGTGATTCTGCTGTGTTTGTTTTCCACTTTCCCAGACATCTCTTATGGTTCCCCTCCGCATTGTGCATGGTTGCCTGCCCTTTGGCTTGTAACTTTTGATTAGGGCATTTCCGGACCAGGGTCTCATTTTGTTGCGTTTGTTCCCTTCTATCATCCATGAAAGTCTGTAACATGGTCACAGAAACACCCTGTATATAAATTTAATATAAAGTGCGGAGCTAACATTTCACATTACTCAGACTAGAAACACAAGTCATAAATGTTACAGGATATAGTAATCTATGAAAAATTGTTATTTATTCAAGGAATTTCAAATTTACCCAATCATCTTCAAGATATCTTACAATAATCTTCTGTCTGTCCGATAGATTGTTTTGCAAAGGACACAAACAAAGCAAATGGATTGAGATAATTCTGTTTATTTTCCATACAGCTTTAGTTTCTTTTCCTTCCTCACTATAAATACAAGCTAAACTGAGAGAAACTTGCCTCAGGGCATTAATAAATATGTATCAATTCAATGGGATTTGGATTAATGAAAGTTGCAATTTTTCATGTCTACAGGGGTGGAAGGGGTACCTTCCACTTAAGCGCCCAAAAGTCAACCTCACTTCCACATAGTACACCCTGGACTGAAGACTAACGAGGCTCTGGCGACTGGCACTATGGCCGGTATAATTTTTTGTCCTGTTTCTTGTCCTTGTGTGTGCTGAGTGCCTGTTTAGAGCCTCAGCTTTTAACGGAAGTCAGAAGATTTTAAGATTTTTAGTTATGCAACGTTAGAGTTGTTATTTGTAATGGTAAGGGGCTAGCCCTCGTATAATGTGAAGGGTGCAAAATAGCCTAAGTGCTGATGCACCCAAAATTTTAAATTCAAATTCAAAATTCAAAATTTGTCATGTCTACAGAGAAAAATTCAGGCAGAATTAACACATAATTCCTGGATCCAATTATTTATGCATACTTCCCACATTCAAGGAATTTCCAGTGAGTAGCTACCCAGTAACAATTCCTGTGTGGCAAATTCTAAGGTAAACACAAAAAATACTGATTTTACTGACGATTTTTCTTCTAAACAAATGACAAATTACAGACAAAGATGAAAAACAGACTTTTATTGACATTACTATTTCCCACTTATTGACAATGTACATTCTAGATCGTAAACAATTTCTTTCGAAGGGTTTCAAAGTTACACAACAGCTCTTCAGACCAGATCTAACTCGAAGTCTTCCATTATTCAAAAGAGGATAAATGTATGTTAATAAAATCATGTCTCCATCTTTCTGTGCAGCCACAATAGGATTACGTTTCCGCAAAACTTCAATTCTGGAAACAATGACAGTGAAGAGAAGCTCTTCCAAAACAAGAATTCCCAATGCGAACGGAATTTGAGCACTAATTTTAATATGTTTCATATTTGTTGATTGTGGAAGCCCCAAGGCTCATGAAAATCTATGAGAAGAATATGATTACTCAGTTGTAGCAGTCTCTCTTGGAAGAGAAACTTTTCAACATCACCACGTTAAAAAGTTCCCACCGACAGCGCTTAACTTGCTCGAGAAACCTGAGGGGCAGATATTCAAGAATTCCTCCCTGCCATCACTTCAACTGTGGCTTACAAAGGGGAAAATGTAATTTCATCTGTGCTTGCTTTTAAACAAAATGTGCGCTAAGTTCAGGGTGGATAAAAATAATTTGATGATTTTTTTATTTAAATCGATATTTAAAAAAAAAGTTTAAAATTACTTTATGTTTTTGACACCATACATATAGATATCTCTATATTTACAGAATTTTTCTGGTAAACAGGCCTGTAAAATATTTGAACAGTTTGATTAAAGCAAATAAAAATTACATGTAAATATACTTTTACTTTTTTGTTTCTGATACTGTGTATGTGAACCTAGTGCTTTTAACTAGTTGAATTATGAACTATATAACTAAAACAATAAATCATTTACCTAGTACACTCAGGTAATTTTTCCACTTTTAGATAGGATGCAACAAACATAAAATTTCACTTAACACTTCGGACCTATTGGCATCGATTGAGCTAATATACAGCGTGTCCACAATGAGACTCCAACATTTTGAAAGTCTATAACTTTTTCATTTTAAATTGTACAGCTGTGATTCCGGAAGCAGCAGAAGCAGAAACTCAAAAAGTGTATGTGGTAACGTTTTAGTGCGTGCAATAGCCGTAGTGGCGCTGCAGCAATCGATTGTTTGAAAATTGAGATTCCAAACGAGCGTGCACAGGTTGTGTGGTGGTGTGCAGAAACGAAATCACTTATTCAAGTGGAACGAAACTTTCGCCGTGTGTACAATAAGGATCCTCCGACATTTACGACTATAAAGAAGTGGTGTGATCAGTTTTTGGCGACCGGCAATGTTTTGAAAGGACACGTTGGTGGTAAACCCAGAATCCAGGAACAGGTTGTAGAAAATGTGCGGAGGTCATTCGAAAGGAGTCCACAGATGTCAGTAAGACAAGCAGCGAGAGAACTTGGTATGAAACGGTCGACAGTTCACACGGTTCTTCACTGCTTGTCTTACTGACATCTGTGGACTCCTTTCGAATGAACCTGTGCACGCTCGTTTAGAATCTCCATTTTCAAACAATTGAGTGCTGCAGCGCCACTACGGCTATTGCACACACTAAAACGTTACCACATAAACTTTGAGTTTCTGCTTCTGCTGCTTCCGGAATCACAGCTGTACAATTTAAAATGAAAAAGTTATAGACTTTCAAAATGTTGGAGTCTCATTGTGGACACGCTGTATTTGTAGTCAATTGCTTATTCAGTTTATGAAATTACTATTCAGTATGCCAGCAGTTCCCAAAGTGTGAGTCATGGCACCCTGGAGCGCCGTGAATGATGGATGTCATTTCCGTGATCAGCATTCAAAAAAATTTCGGAATCACACATTGATTTGAAATCATCAGATTTTTTCTTTTTCTTCTTCTTCAAAAATGCAGGGTGGTGTAATAGTTTTTTAATAATTTCCTCTGAACTTACTGGAAGGCAAGGACTATTTTGGGATCATATGGCTTTGAAAGACAATACCAAAGATTTATGCTTGCACACTACTATTTATAGTAATAAGCATAAAATATTAATCAGGAACTTTACTTTTTGCCAACTAGATCTAATATCTAATTTTTATATTCAATAAATATTCAGTTCTTTATAATTTGACATTAATTCCCTGCCAGGACAGTTGTTTTTGTACAAATTTTGGCCATCTGAACTACCGTAAGTTAGATAATGAATTTGTGCTGTTGTTTCCGTATTATCATCGTTTTACCTATTTGTGTAATAATAATATAATATTAATTAACTTATGTAGTATTTAATATAATTATTTTAATTTAAACATTATTAATATTACTGAGACACTTGGTTCAGATCCCCCACCCCCCACCAATTCAAGATACGTGCCTGATCTCAGGCTCATATCAAGTTCTATGGTTTCACAAGAAGTAATGATTGTAGAGAGAAAATATGAAAAAGAGAATGCATTATAAAACCGATCGCGAAAGCAATTCCGTTAATTTCTCTGAAATTCCATCCCCTTTGGCTCGCTATATCTGCAGAATAGGACCTACTGAAGAATTCAATATCGGGATATTTCCAGCATTCCTTATCTCTCACCTCGACCTGAGAAGGCCTTCCATTATCATTCTAATATTTATAGCATTTCATCAATTTGAATTCTAACATTGATTCGTCTCAGGTCTTAGAGAACTGTTGTCTATTTAATACCAGGGAGAATAAAAATCATGGTTTATATTTAATCATTTTTTAAAATTAAAATCGGATTTTTTTATTTTTAAAAAAACAAGCTTGTATGGTTATTCACAACATACATACGTATGCCTTTTTTTTTTTTTTTTTTTTTTTTTTTACAGAAATGCTTTTTCTGGTAAATGGCCCTGTAAAATATTTGAACAGTTTGATTATAAAGAAAATAAAAACTATATGTAAATATACATTTCTCTCTTTCTAATACTGTATATATGAACCTGCTACGGAAATGTTTGTTGAGTGTGTTAATGAAACTACAATAATTTCAGTACCATTTATTCCAGTGAAAATATAACATTCTGTATGTACTATATAATTGTAAATGAAAATATTATTTACAGTCTTTGTAGCTGAATTTATGTAAATTTTAAATGATAGTTAGCAAAATATCAGCTGCCATGTTTAATAACAGTTTAATGATAATGACAATATTTTCGGTTTAACATGATTAGTATTTTGTATATAATTGTACACAAAATCTTTGCTATTTTTAGATATAAAAATTACTAAATTTTAAATCAAGATAAATTTAATTGTGTTTACAGTTTACATATCACATTTCCTTTCGTATGAGCTTCACCCCATCAGTACATATATATGTTGTTTCCTCTTTGTTAGAGCCTAATAAACACTATTAAATGAATACGATATTAATGTACTTTCACCAAAAGTGATTTTGATATGTACAAAATTTATGTACATTATTCTACAATTATTATTATTTTTTTTTAAATCTTGATTTAAATCTATCCACTTTGCTTGATACATTTGCAGTTGCCACTTGTATTCCAAGAAATGTATGCACCCCAGTGGTCAAATTACCAATTCACTACTCAAGGTTCTGAATTTGATTCCCGGCAGGTGAATGGGTGTTTTATTTATAAGTGTGCCTTATAATCACCATTCATCATCATCAACACGATTAGCCTAAAGAGGATGAAAAACGACATAAATATCTTTTCCAGCACCAATCAAGCCAGATGTATTTTTCGAAGTTTTCTTATGGTAGGTTTAAATCCAGTCATCTTGAAACGTATTTATTTCGTTCAAGTGCAATATTGGACTTGTCCTGTAAGGCATCTAAGTGCTATAATAATGTCAGGTCAAAAGCTCTAGTCAAAACCTTTAGGACTTTGCTTGCAGCTTCCTCCTAAAATATACTTTCAACGATTTATTGCAAAATTGTGCCTCAAGTAATGTCGTATCATGCCTGCGAGTTCAGTCCAAACACTACAGACAGATTGTTTTAAAAATGTATAGTATAACTCCTTACCAAAGACAAAATATTCTTCTCCCTGCATAATGAGTTGAATGATTTCACTCAATTTGAATACCAGACCAGTCCTCCGGGAGTACCTAACTGCTGAAAGAATGATCACAAAACTGACGACTTGTAATGTAATGTAATGTAATGAAACAATCGCCTATTTGGAGCATGTGTGATCTCTACAACAAACTATGTGCAACTGATCAAAATATTGATGTATTTAGAATTACCTTCGCAGAATTCAAAAGAGTAATAAAATATATAGGTGACATAAGCAATGTATAACGCGTATCCAAATTTGTATTGATATGATTATCATGTATTATGTATATACATGTGTGTGTATATATATTTGTCAACTATCAATAAGAATTATTAAGGAGTTATTCACATCGTATTGATAATCTTGTACTGTCTGAACACTATAACTGGGATTTAACCTGTTGTGTTCTATTGAATAAATAAATAAATAAATAGCATTCATCGCAAAGGATATCCTTACGCAGTAGCGGCGATTGATTGATTGATTGATTTAGTTTATTTTACTTCGCGTTTTGTGCCTCTTGGCTAATTTGCGAAGATGGGGATGAGTGATGAAATGATGAAATGGATGAAAATGGACATTCACAAACAACCATACCCGACCGGGATTCGAACCCGGGACCCTTGGCGTCGCAGCGCGATGTGCTAACCACTCGGCCACAGGGTCGGGCGCAGTAGCGGCGATTAGAGGGGGCCAGGGGGGGCAGTTGCCCCCCACTTTTCGCCATTTTTGCCGCCGCACTATGCTAAACCTAATCTACAAAGGGAAATATACTGTCTTTGCCCCCCGGTTTTGGAACCCAATGGGCGCCACTGATGGTATGCAATGTGCCAATTAGTTGTGTGGTGTTGGTTGCTAGACTTTAAGGGGTTGGTGACCGATGTGATTTCACCGGGTGTCCAAAAAGTCATGCGTCCGAGACTTTGAACATACGTAACTTTTGTACAAATAGTGATGAATAGACATAAAGATGACACCAACTTCCAACGCTTCGCGATTTCCTTACATGGTTAAGATTACGATTTAAGTGTCGTGTGCTGCTAACTTCAGCATCCACATTATCCTTCGAAACGCTGCAATTGAAGAGAGAAAAAACAGAGTTGTTAAAGGGTCTACGAACCCATATATTCTAATAGGCTCCACCTGAAGGACGGGGAACCTTCTTTCTCGCACAATTTCAATTTGGTACAAGTTGGGTATTGTTCAATTTGAAAAAAGTTCTTGGACTGTATTTAAATTGATCCAGAAAAAAGGTCCCTGGACCGTATTCAAATTGATCCTGAAAAAAGGTCCCTGGACCGTATTCAAATTGATCCAGAAAAAAGGTCCCTGGACCGTATTCAAATTGATCCAGAAAAAAGGTCCCTGGACCGTATTCAAATTGATCCAGAAAAAAGGTCCCTGGACCGTATTCAAATTGATCCAGAAAAAAGGTCCCTGGACCGTATTCAAATTGATCCAGAAAAAAGATCCCTGGACCGTATTCAAATTGATCCAGAAAAAAGGTCCCTGGACCGTATTCAAATTGATCCAGAAAAAAGGTCCCTGGACCGTATTCAAATTGATCCAGAAAAAAGGTCCCTGGACCGTATTCAAATTGATCCAGAAAAAAGGTCCCTTGACCGTATTCAAATTGATCCAGAAAAAAGGTCCCTGGACCGTATTCAAATTGATCCAGAAAAAAGGTCCCTGGACCGTATTCAAATTAATCCAGAAAAAAGGTCCCTGGACCGTATTCAAATTAATCCAGAAAAAAGGTTCCTGGGCCGTATTTGAATTGAGCCGGAAAAAGGTTCCTGGGCCGTATTTGAATTGAGCCGGAAAAAGGTTCCTGGACCGAATTTATATTGAGCCGGAAAAAAGGTTCCTGGACCGAATTAAAATTGAGCCGGAAAAAGGTTCCTGGACCGAATTTAAATTGTTCCAGAAAAATGGTTCCGGACCGTATTTAAATTCAGCCGGAAGAAAGTTGCTGGACCGAATTGAAATCCTTTACAAATAAAAAGCATCTTTACGCTTGCTGATTTTCTCTCCTGTACCGGAATTGAATTTATTAAAAATTCCTGGACCTTTTAACAACCCTCGTAAAAAGGAAGACTACGCACTTTATTCTTCCGTCCAGTGACTTCCAAATGGCTTACCGCAACAAAACTTCGAAAGCAGAAACTACGAACAAAGTTCAACCGCTGTAACGACATTCAAATGAATAAATACATAGCAGCTCAACTTGGAAATAACTTTGCTTCCACGCTTCATACATATGCCAATGCTCCTCGATCGATGTTACAACTCTGCACAGCTCCCTTTCTTTGTCCGTACTTCACGCCCTTGCAGCAAAAATAAACCAACTCCAACGGAAAGCTGAGATTACAAGGGTCGACTATTCAAGCCGATAATTATTAAGGAAAAGGTGCATACATTAACGTTTTGTCATCTTCGAGTGTCTTATAAACGCCAAGAGGAAGTCCATATTTAATTCCAGAACTTCTAAGGCAAATTTCTCAAAATTCCAAATTGTAAGTTTGTTGGGAGTACCCATATAACAGTTGGGCTGAAAAGTTCGTAGGCTAACATAGTAAAAAATATTTTTTTGACAAAATTCGATTTTATTATTCAATATAGTTGCCTTCGAGGGCGATACAACGATTATAGCGGTCATACAATTTTTCGATGCCATTTTTATAGTACGATTTCTCTTTAGCCTCAAAATAGGCCTCAGTTTCGGCGATTACCTCTTCATCAGTGCTAAATTTCTTTCCAGCGAGCATTCTTTTAAGGTCTGCAAACAGGAAAAAGTCACTGGGGGCCAGATCTGGAGAATATGGTGGATGGGGAAGCAATTTTATTACGGTTGAATATCGCTAAACATTGCTCCGAATCATCAAAACGTTGTTGCTTTTGATCGATTGTGAGCACGCGCGGCACCCATTTTGCACACAGCTTTCGCATGTTCAAATATTCATGCACAATATGTCCAACACGTTCCTTTGATATTTTTAAAGTCTCAGCTATCTCGATCAACTTCACTTTACGATCATTTAAAATTATTTTGTGGACTTTTTTGATGTTTTCGTCGGTAACAGCCTCTTTGGGGCGTCCACTGCGTGCATCGTCTTCGATGCTCATTTCGCCTAGTTTAAATTTAGCAAACCACTTCTCAACGTTTGATTTTCCTGGTGCAGAGTCCGAATAATGTTTATCAAGCCAAGCCTTGGCTTCAACAGTATTTTTTTTCGCCAAAAAACAATGCTTTATTAACACACGAAATTATTTTTTATCCATTTTTTCACAATAACAAAAGCTGCTTCACTCACAATGCTATATCTCACGAACTAATTATCCGGCAGCTGTGAAATTTATACACGTATCTTTTGAAGGTTAGTACTAAGTAAAAATCACATGGATTTAATTCTAGTAACGCCATCTATGAGTCAGCCTACGAACTTTTCAGCCCAACTGTTACATATGTACAAGGTGGTTATAATTAAAGTGACGGTGTTCAGAGTGGTACAGCACGGGCTGTAATGAGAGTAGCAGTCTGAAACTTCGTAGATATGATAATGAAGCAATGCGCTCGCGAATTATGGGAAAGAAAAAAAAAAGTTCCAATTCTCGCCACCAGGGTAAAAAATGGCGCTGTAAGCAGTCAAAACGTGGTATAGTTACAGGAAAAAGGCAGGAAAGATCAAACACATGAGAACAATGGCTCTGGCATGTTTATTAGGAACTATGGTTACAAGAACTGTTCAATATGGCCTCCCAATTTAGCAACATGCTGCATTCGTAACACGGCATGGTCGACGGTTGCTCGCAACATGCCTGGTGAAATCTGAGCGACATGTCGTTGTATGCTAGCCTTCAGATCAGGCAGAGACCGGACATGTCCCTGATAGACACGATCTTTTAAATATCCCCACAGCCAGAAGTCACATGGATTAAGGTCGGGGGATCTGGAAGGCCAATCATCTGGAAACTGCCTAGAGATGATGCGGTCATTAGTGAAGGTTTCTCGCAGCAAATCTTTCACTTGGCGAGCGACATGTGGTGTTGCCCCATCTTGCATGAAAATGGTGGTGTGTTCACAGTTCCGTTCTTGCAAAGCTGGAATCACGTGTTGCACAAGGAGGTCCCTATAACGTGCAGATGTCACTGTACACCTAACAGGCCCTCGAGGTGTCATCTCCTCAAAGAAAAACGGACCAAGAATGAAGGAGCTAGTGAACCCACACCATTCAGTCACGTAAACTGAGTGCAATGGTTGTTCCTGCACAACATGTGGACGAGTGGAACCCCATATGCGACAGTTCTGAGTATTCACTGTACCGACCAGAGTAAAATGCGCCTCGTCAGTCCACAGAATATTCCCCGGCCACATGTCATCCACTTCCATGCGTGCCAAAAACCGATGGGCAAACTCACGGCGTTGTGGAATATCTTGGGGTTTCAATTGGTGCACAATTTGAATCTTGTAGGGATACCAGTGTAAAATGCACCGCAATACCTTGCGAACTGTTGACCAGGGGAGTGACAATTCACGTGCCACAGCTCTAGCACTGGTTGCAGAAGTTGAGGCATGTGCTGCACGGTCAGCTACAGCAACTTCGTCCACAACTTCCACGGGGAAGTTCCTCCTTCCTCTCCCTGGTGCAACACCCAATTCACCTGTTTCCTCGAATTTCTTCATCATCTTCTTCAGCCCATTAATTGACATGGGCCCTCTTCTCAGCCCTTTCTGTTGGCGATATTTCCGCAGTGCAGCGTTACTATTGCTCCCATTCTGGTAAAACAACTTCACTAGCAGTGCACGGTCTCTCTTCGCAATAGCCATTGCGGGAAAAATCAAACTTTTAATGTTCGGCGAACATTCACATCACTAAAGGAAAAAAAAAGCAACAAGCGTCACCAACAACAACCAGGGAGCTCACACAATGGTTAGGCAATGTCACCGACTTTGACGTCAGAGTTACGGAAAATTCCACGTTTTGACTGCTTACAGCGCCATTTTTTACCCTGGTGGCGAGAATTGGAACTATATATATATATATATATATATATTTTTTTTGCATAATTCGCGAGCGCATTGCTTCATTATCATATCTACGAAGTTTCAGACTGCTACTCTCATTACAGCCCGTGCTGTACCACTCTGAACACCGTCACTTTAATTATAACCACCTGGTATAAAAACCTTATACCTTCTTCATGTGTCGTTTTTGTTGCAGATATACCATGACTGAACCTATATTAACTCAAGAAATTAAAAGAAGCGCTGTGATTGTGGCCTTACATGCAAAACACAAGGATTTACAAATTGCTAGGTTCCTGAATGTTGCCAGATCATTTGTCCATAAAGTTCGGAAAGAGTTGGAAGCCTCCGGTTGGAATGTTTCAAGAGTTTCGAAGCGAAAAAGGCATTCTCGACGTTCTGACATTATCAGGACACCAGAATTTGTCCGAAAGGTTCAGGGAATTATCAATGATACTCCCGGAAAGTCAATGAGGGCCATTGCAAAGGAACTCAAGGTGTCAGAGGGCACAATTAGAACATTGGTTCATGAAGACATTCGATACAAGTCGTAAGCGATGAGGAAAGCTCAATTCATGTCTGCAAAAACAGAAGAGAATCGTCTGATCCGTGCAGAACGGTTACTCACCAAAATCAAAAACCCTGAGGAACATGGCATGCTGTGGTTTTTCTCCGATGAGCAAAACTTTGATCAAGACCAAAAGGTTAATCGCCGAAATGACAGATGGTTATGTAAGGACTCTTCTGAAGTTCCAAAAGTTATGCATACCAAGTTTCCAGCAACTATGATGGTTTTAGGAGTTGTGAGTAACGAAGAACATGTCATGCCACCCCACTTCTTTCAATAGGGTCTTCGAGGTAATGATACAGACTACATTGAGGTTCTGCAAAGTGTTGTTAAGCCCTGGATAGACAGTGTACGCAGTGGCAGGCCGTACGTATTTCAACAGGACTCTGCTCCTTCTCATAAGGCTCACATTACCCAAGAATGGATGTCAGCCAATCTCCATGACCATATCACACCCAACTTGTGGCCTCCTAACTCTCCAGACCTTAATCCCTTGGACTATTATGTGTGGAGCGTTGTTCAAAGAGAGACTAATAAACATCCACACATCACCAAAGAATCATTGAAGGCAACCATTGTCAAGGTGATGTCGGAAATAAACAAATACCACTTGATTAAGGCCTGTCAACGCTTTCGGTCCCGTCTCGAGAAAGTTATTTAGGCTGAAGGCCTGTATATATTCTATATTTATTTTATAGAATAAACCTATTCAGAAGCTTTTGTTTCTCACGTGTACCAATTTTCATGAAAATATAATTGATTTTGGACGAGGTATGGTTATTTTTCAAAATTTACGTTAATGTCCTCAAATAGCCTTTGCACCCTGTATTAAGCAACAGTGTGCGCATTAACAGGGGGGGGGGGCGGAGGTTGCCGGGATTCCTACACAGAAAACCTTCTTATCCCTACCAGCGGTGTTTTTATCCCCCTCAAAGAAAATGGATTTGAGGCCTAAATTTGGGGAGGCAAAGTTGAACTTGGGACTTCGGGAGGCAGGATTGACAAGTTTTCAATCCCATAATAAGCACAAAACTATCTTGCTAAATAACTAACATATCTGCAATCATAAAAAAATATCTTCACTACTTTGCTCCTCAGGACCCAAGAGGTTAACAGAAGTATCCTTAATTTTTACATTTAGTAATCTGAAAATTTGGGGGAAGGGGCAAGTGGCCCCCGCTTGCCCTCGCCAAGTTACGCCTCACAGTCGGCGGAAGACTGTATTAGAATTGCTACCTTTCTTCCTAACACTGTCCCAACACGACTGCCTCCACAGCGCTGCGATTGCAACATATTATAGCCACATATCACCTCTAACTGCCTGCATACGAGCGTCGCGTTTCCGACCACTATAGAGCGTCTCAACCTTAAAAGTCAGTATGGGTTAAATGGAGCGCGGCGTTGCCAGATCAACAAACGGAGGAGCATCGAGTCGCTGTTGATCGCTAATGATTGCAACAAATGTACTTCCTTAATACCGTATAAGAAATCTTCAAAATCTATGTATTTGATGCATTTTGGAAAAAGAAACGATAGTTATCTCAAGAATTGCATGTAAATGTTTATATTTCGACGTAACTATTTACTATTTTACATTTGCATTATATGTGTAATACACGACGCAACTATTGTTACTTCTATCGTTGAATGTTGTATCCTTTACATAAACAGAATTAAATAAAATGCAAAAACAAACATTAAGATATTCTTTTCCGGAAAATGAAGCACACTGCACTTCCTTCGAACCGGGGCACCTGCCTGCAACTGAATTGTAACCTCGGTGGCGCGCAATGAATTTGATACGCGAGACAGCCCGCATACACAAACTACGATTGCGGAATAAATAACGGTGCTGTGGAGTAACAATGCATTCTAAAAATAACTTCAAACAATGGTCAACACTTTTCTCGCTTCGTCTGCATGTGTATCGCGACAAACTGAAAAGTTTCTCGCTAACCAACTTTTTCGTGTTACGGTCTGATGATTTATACAAAATATCCAATGTGTATATATATATATATATATATATATATATATATATATATATATATATATATATATATATATAACTCTCCTCGTAAGCAAATTAATTCACTCAGGCGAGGAATATCATATCTACAAACATCATAGATCCCGTAGGAAAAAACTGGCGAAGTTATTCAAGCGGTTTGATACTTATGGCTTTTGAACTATTTACTAGAAAAAAAAATATTTTGCAAAATGGCATATTATGAAAAAATCAGATCACATGAATTTATGACAGGTTATATAATGCAGTTAGTAAATAGAGCATAAAAAACTCTACAGGATAATGATTTCACTGTTTGAAATTTTTTACTTCTACATTTAGTAAATTTTGTAACATCTGGCAACGCAGCGGTGGTAGAGAAGGACAGAGCTTTTGGCAAAACTCATGTATTAGAGAGAGAGGGAAGTACTCCATATTTACTTCCATACTGACTTTTAAGGTTGAGACACTCTATAGCGCCATGTATGGACGCCATCGGAAATTACTTTCTGAACGCCCCTCGTAGTTTCAATAACGGAGCAGTTCTACCAATTTCGAAAAGAAGAAAAACTGAATAGGAAATATCTCTGACTTAAAAGAAGAAGCTTTTCTTCGGGACAATAAATTCACTTATTAAAAACAGAGACGTTTGGCAACACTATCCAAGAGTTAACGGGGAAGTAGCGAGGGGAGAGAAACCGCCATAACCACTACATCAGAGTTAATCAAGTGTGTGGAATATAAAGTTACTTCACGTTGTACACAATTATCCAAAGTTTCAAGAGAAAATTGGATAACATACGGGACGGAAACTTGGTCAATGAAATGTCTGAATTATTTTGTCTAAAACCATCAAACGCCAAAGAAACGAAAAACAAGTTCGAGCAACACAGCTACTAGAAAAATTATTGAAAAAATATCAGGAACAAAACTTCTCCACGACTACAAACGAAGTTATCTTCACAACCATGAGAGTTTTGAGTGCTGAGACGAACCTCTCAAGATTGATGCTGTGGCTGGCATAAAACTCTTCCCGTACTTTCTTGTAAACAGAGAATTGTTTTGGTAATGCTACATCTCGAGAAGTTGGCTCTCCACTAGTTTCTCTCAAGGAAAATTTAATCCAAGATACGATGAGTCATTCTCTCCACGCGGGAACAGTAGGGTATATAGAACTTGCTGAAACTATGCAATTCCTCCAGACCAGTATTGCCACATGAAGGGAAATTCGAACCAAATTTTAAACGAAATGGGATGAAAAATACCAAAATTCCATGGAAGTTTTAAGACACCAAATGTACTATTTATTACTATTATTTTAGTGAAGGGAAAAACTGAGTGCAAAAAGGGAAATTTCTCAGATTGTGGCAACACTGCCCCAGACTAGTGTTCCACAACTGTTGATCCGATAACTTTTACCTATTGTAACAACTTAATCTGTTTGTTAGTTTCTTTATGCACAGAAAAGTGACAGTTTAAAGTGGGATCCGAACCACTATGAGCCTCCACCGGGTATCGAACCCGGGACGGCTTGATTAGAAGGCGACGTCGTTACCACTACGAGTAGAAAGGAAAAATAAACACTAAATACAGAGTGTCGCACAAAGGGGTTTACACTATTTGAATGTTAATAACAGAGAAAGTATTACAGATAACCTGATGGAACTTTTTGTATCTGGATCTGTCATGATTAGTGCTTGTTGCCATTCATTTGTTTTTCTTTAATTTCAGTTCAGTTGCTAGTAGTGACAAGTAATTGACAAGATGGCTGGGAACCTTTCCGTTGAGCAACGGAAGTGGATTTTAAAGTGTTTTTGGAAATGTGAGAACATGAAAGAAGTGCCGAGACGATGGCGTGCAGAATTTGATGTATGGACTTCTGGTGGGATCTTGTGAAAGTTTGTACCACTGCTTCCATCCCTCTTTCGTCCGATACTGATTTCTTACTGCCACGCCGTCCCAGATCACACACAGTTCCATCCCTCTCAAACTTGTCGCGTAATTTCGTAATTGTTACACGTGACGGTGGCGCAGAATCAAATTCTGCCCGCCATCGTCTCTGCAATTCTTTCATGTTCTCACATTTCCAAAAACACTTTAAAATCCACTTCCGTTGCTCAACGGAAAGCTTCCCAGCCATCTTGTCAATTACTTGTCACTACTGGCAACTGAACTGAAATTAAAGAAAAACAAATGAATGGCAACAAGCACCAGATACAAAAAGTTCCATCAGGTTATCTGTAATACTTTCTCTGCTAATAACGTTCAAATAGTGTAAACTCCTTTGTGGGACACACTGTAGTTTCTGAAAAGAACAGTAACAGAATGTTCATCCCTACGGACTGGCAATTAAACGAAGAACGAGCCACGCCATCTTCCAAAGTACCTTGAGAAAGGAAATCTTAGGCGAGACAAACGATATGCTCTGGAGAAGATGGGAAAGAAGTAAGGCATCCGCTCACGGTTACATTGTCTCTTGAGCAGAGTGCGAATTAACGTGGGGGACGTGGGTGCCGGGGATTCACTTCCCCCCTTAAAAAATGGTATCCCGACAAGAAAAAATTGAATCCCTGCCGGGATGTTTTGTCCCTCCCCCCAAAAAATGTAATTGAAAGCATATAGGATACAATTTCCTAACTATGGAAGAAACTCCACTGAAAAAGCAGTTAATTTTCAAAACAATTGCAATTTACTTAGTCTGAAGTAATATTTTGAAATAGCTCTTTGCTTATTTGCAGAGTTTTTACAAAAAGCTTCTAGAGAAACGCAGTTGCTCTGCTCATCGTCAAATAAACTACGAAAGCCTATACCTCATTTGATATAACCTGTCCCGCTTTCCGCGCTATGAGTGTCTCAACCTTAAAAGTCAGTATGAAAGTAAATGGAGCACTTCCCTCTCTCTCTAATACATGAGTTTTGCCAATAGCTCTGTCCTTCTCTACCACCACTGCGTTGCCACATGTTATAAAATTAACAAAATGTAAAAGTCAAACATTTCAAACAGTGAAATCATTATCCTGTAGAGTTTTTTATGCTCTATTTACTGACTGCATTATATAACCTGTCATAAATTCATGTGATCTGAATTTTTCATAATTATGCAATTTTGCAAAACGCTTAATTTTTTTCTAGTAAAAACTTCAAAAGCCATAATTATCAAACCGCTTGAATAACTTCGCCAGTTTTTTTTTTCTACGGGATCTATGATGTTTGTAGATATGATATTCTTCGCCTGAGTGAATTAATTTGATTACGAGGAGAGTTATATACAGGGTTATTATAAATGATTGACCCGATTTCATAAATTCACTGTAGCTTTATTATTTGACATATTGTCAATAAACTTTGCAGACATATAGAAAAACTCAAAAAGTTTTTTTGTGTTGCAGATTCGCTTCTGATTTCTGCCACGAGAGCGCAGCAGTGAGAATTTATTCAATATGGCGACAGGCAGAGATAAAGCTTATGTTGTTCTAGAGTTCATAGCGTATGACTTTGTCATCAGGTGTCAGGGCTTCAATCGCTTCCGTAAGATCTTCCAAACGGTAGGCTATGGAATGTTCAGCTCTCTGGTTGCTTTGTTCGTCGACTTCTGTGGGCTTCGTGCAAAACTCGCTCGCACGCGTTCAACCGTTTCTTCAGTCACTGTAGGCTGACCAGTTGATTTATCCTTACAGAGGCATCCTGAAGCTGTAAATTGTGCATACCATCGCCGAATGGACTTGGCAGTTGGTGGATCTTTGTTGAACTTCGTTCGGAAGTGTCGTTGCACTGTTACGACAGACTGAAGTGAATGAAACTCGAGCACAAAATAAGCTTTCTCTCTGCCTGTCGCCATATTGAATAAATGCTCAATGCTGCACTCTCGTGGCAGAAATCAGAAGCGAACCTGCAACAAAAAAAAACTTTTTGAGTTTTTCTATACGTCTGCAAAGTTTCTTGACAATATGTCAAATAATAAAGCTACAGTGAATTTATGAAATCGGGTCAATCATTTATAATAACCCTGTATATACAGGGCTAGCATAAATGATTCATTCGTTTTGAAAAGGCTATATTTTCAAAAGTATTACACGCACACACATGAAAGATATATGAAAAGAACCACAAACTCACCAAGTTTATACACCCTCTACAAATGTTCGATATGTGCCCGTTTGGTTACACGACACACGTCCAGACGATACTCGAGCTCATTCCATACATTTTGTATCATAGTCCTGTCAATGGTCTGCACTGCAGCACTGATGCGTTCTTTGAGCTCGACTAAGGATTGCGGTAGAGGGGGTACGTAAACAAGGTCCTTAACGTACCCCCACAGGAAGAAGCGCAGGGCATTAAATCACGAGATCTGGGAGGCCAGGGGAACAAAGCTAGGACATCCTCACAAATACGCCCAATCCAGCGATGCGGAACTTCATCGTATAGGTAGTCACGAAGTGGGATGTTCCAATGAGGGGGTGCCCCGTCTTGTTGGAATACAAAATCCCTGAAGTCAGCACTGAGTTGCGGGAACAACCACAACTGCAACATATCCAGGTAACAATTACCGGTCACAGTTTGCTCAGCGAAGAAAAAAAACGGCCCATACATCTTTGTTTGTGACACTGCACAGAAAACATTCACCTTTGGCAAATCTCTTTCAACTGTCACGACTGCACGTGGGTTTTCCGTGCCCCAGAATCGCACATTATGGCGATTCACGTTCCCGGATAAGTGGAACGTTGCTTCATCGCTGAATATCAACTTGGCAGCGAAATAATTGGTGTAAATATTCAACATTTTCTTCTATCTCTTCTAACTATATTCTCTGTGAGAGTAAATGTTAAAAAGTAACTTCCTCTGAGCTTCCAGCCCTTCCAAAAAAGAAACAAACGAACTTAAATTCTCCATGATAAAATATTGTCTTTCTTGTACAGCGTTAGGTTGATCGTCTCCAGATGATGACGTCAGGACTGAGCGCTTTGGCCTGAGTGTCTAAGATGGTCTTGGTCCGAATCGGCAGCAGATGTCGCCTAGAGCACCGTTCCATCCGCAGACTCAGCCAATCTCCGTTGTCCGAATTGGCGGCAGACGTGGAGTCGGAGGGGAGAACTGAAAGGCGCGAAATATGCACGCTTCAACTCGCTCTGACCCTGCGCTTGGCAGCCATATTGCAACTTCCGCTTTGCGGAGACAACTTTTACTGAATAGACAATGTAAAACTCAGTGATTCTTGGACATTTTATCGATAACACCGAATGCAGAAAAATTGAAAATGAAGAAATCGCACGTCACATTTTTAATATGAGTAGTAAATAGGTGGAAATCATTGTAATGTGTGGTTGGCGCCTGCCTTCTGCTTCAGCACTGTGCGCCTGCGCCCCAGAGCGCGACGAGTGACGTTCCGGCTGACACCTGGCGAGAAATGTGACAACCGTACTGCAAGGGGACGTAGATTCGGACGACTTCGACGGCACACGATAGCAACGGGAGAGGACGGGACGGAGCGCTTGCCAATTCGGACACGGCCTTCATTCGCACAGTGCTCTCAAGAACTGTGTGCAGAACAGTACAACCGCATGTGTACTCAAAGAGCAATGTTTCAGAATTTTCCCACACCATCTGAAACTAAATTTTCCGACGCTGCTTCTCCGCTGCGTCTATTCTAACTTGAAGGGAAAATTCAAGTATACCCTATCCCAGGAAACTATGAAGGAAGATCGCGCATAGCGGCAGAGAAAGGGGAGAAATCGAGTGGCCAGAGCGAAGCGGTACACGCTGCTGCAAAGGCTGGTAACTGCAGTCGCTTCCCCCTCCATGCAATCCCGTTCCCTCTCATGTGTTCATTGGCGGAGTCGTTTCGCCTCACTACTTGCGCAGATACTAGTTTTCGTTCGCTTGGTCTAGAGATACCGGGGACTGAGTATAGATCAATTTGACGCAAAAATTTTCCAAACGTTGTGCACGAATTTTTCTATACATTTTTAGGTAATGTATCTCAAAAACCGGTTCGACTTTACGTTTTCTGCCATGGCGTCCAGCCGGAGCCCAGAGATGGAAAGGAGTTGAGGTGAATGCTTGGTTTTGTTTGCTAGCAGAAACACCAATGAACCAGTGTTAAATTTAGCTTCGTGCAGTATCTTCAGAAAATCTGCTAAACAAGCTCTAAACAGATATGATAAAGGTGTCTGGCACAGTTTACGAGTGTTTACTTTCGCGAATCTTTCACGTCAGGTTGCAGTTTTCTTTGACATGATCCTAAGTGGAAAATGTTCTGGGATGTAAAACCGATCGTAGCGTTGTGTTGGAACACTCCATTTGTATCTAGGACCGTGAACGAGAATTTAAATAGGTTTCAAGTTGCACTAGACGCTCGGGTGATTCAGCAACGATTTTTACATTTTTTTTCTTCTTGGAAAGTGAAGGGTTTCGAAAAACAACATGGTTTTTCACATTCTGAACGGGGAGGGAGTCAACCCTTCTTTTTTTTAAAGATTTTTTGCATCTAGTACTTCGTATAGGTATGTTTCACCCACGTCACAAACTGTTGCATTGTGGCTTCGAGCAGCCATGATTGAGGCCAGTTCTTGTAAGCGGGAGACACTAACACAGACATTCGTGAATTAAAACAAACGTGCAGTTGGTGCAGATGTAACGAACGCTACGTGGTGGATATTTCCTTGCAAACGATAAATAAAATTGGCCACAAACATGGCGACTGTGCGCATCCTGACGTCACATGACGAACCTATACTGCAAACCAACAACACTAATTGAATATGCAGCATTGATTTCAAGAACAAACTTGACATGTCGTTTTTAGAAACATATTTTGTGAGCAAGGAAACAAAAAAGTATATTTTTATAGCAAACCGTATATGTAATGTAAGAAGTAGACTGAAATATGCTTCTATTACACTCCTTTAAATAAAACTAAGTGATCTTTATGTATTCAGATGTGCTGATAACGAATATCACATCCGTTTTCCTGTATCACCTAAATTTTTTGCAGAACACCCACATTTTATAGTTTTATGCTTTCAGGTCTCCGCACCCTGCTCCGCATCCGGCTTAACGTTTGGTTCCTAGCAAATGGATAAGAACCTTTTAGCGACCTTGTGTGTTTATGACTGGCACTTAATATCTGGCAGTAGAGTAATTTCCTGTTTCTCTGTTAAAATTTGTTCTTTTGTGGGTTAGTCGAGTCTTAACTTCCTTTCCGATAACTTCGCGAGTAGCCATATTTTATGTTTGTGTATGTTCGTGAAATTGTGAATGTAATATTGTGTATAGTGAAGTGAAGTGCAAGTTGTATTTTAACAAAACGATAAGAGCATTCATAATTGCTTTTTAAAGAAATATATTATAACTCAATTAATGAGTTCGCCATGTCACGTAAATGTGTGAATAACCCGAACTTGTTTTGTTATGTTTGCGGGGAATTTACTTAGAAGTCACAGAGAAATACTATCACTCCTATAGTGAAAAAAGCATATGAGTTTTATTTTGGAAGTAAAGTAGACGAGGGAAAAGCTGGGCACCAGGTAAAATTTGTTGTAGTTGTTCGCGAACTTTACGTGGTTGGCTTAATGGCACTCACAAATCAATGCCCTTCGGAAACCCTGTAATATGGACAGAACAGAAAGATCATACTACGGATTGTTACTTCTGTTTAACAAACATAGTGGGATATAGTTCTAAATCAAAACATTCTACATTTTTTCCTGATGTTCCTTCAGCCAAGAGGTCATGATTTTATACCAATTCCTAAGCCTCCTAAAGAATGGACAGTGGATGAAACAGAACCAAGCAGTGCTTCTCCAGATGACGAACCTGGACCCTCATACTCAAACACCAATCCAAATTTTCCTGATCCAAATATACCTCACTTTAATTCCCAATCCGAACTAAATGATCTAGTCAGAGACCTCAACCTTTCTAAAGTTCAAGCGGAATTATTAGGTTCTCGTCTCCGAGGGTGGAATTTATTACAAGATGGTGTTAAGGTGTCATATCGGAAACGCCAACAATCACTGACACATTTTTTTTCTGTTAGTAATGAGTTAACTTACTGCAATGATGTAGAAGACCTTCTGCAAGAACTTGGAAGGAGTCACAACCCATACAAGTGGAGACTATTTTTAGATTCATCTAAGAATAGTTTAAAAGTAGTATTGTTGCATAATGGGAATATATACACCCATCAGTACCCCTTGCCTATTCTTCCACCATGAAGGAAACGTATGAAAATATGGATACAATATTAAAAGTGATATATTATGAAAAATTTGGTTGGCAGATATGCGGAGACCTCAAAATGATTGGTATACTGTTAGGCATGCAGTCTGGGTTTACAAAATTTTGTTGCTTTCTTTGCGAATGGGACAGCCAGGCAAAAGATAAACATTACAACATTGTGGATTGGCCCATACGGAAAAACTTAATTCCTAGAGAGAAGAGTGTTAGGAATCACCCTCTACTTGAGAAAGACAAGATTTCGTTACCACCGTTGCATATAAAGTTAGGGCTGATGAAAAAATTTTGTTAAGGTTTTGGATAAAGACGGTGAGGGTTTTGGGTACTTGAGAAAAACATTCCCTAAACTCAGTGATTGTAAGTTAAAACAAGACATATTTATTGGGCCGCAAATCCGTGAGATCATTCTTGATAACAACTTTGTGGAATTGCTAACAGAAAAAGAGAAATGCGCATGGTTAGCTTTCAGACAAGTATGCTGTAATTTTCTTGGAAATGTGAAAACTGACAACTACAAGGAACTTGTTAAGAACTTGTTGAAGTGTTATCAGCGCATGGAGTGCAATATGTCCTTGAAAATTCACTTTTACATTCGCATTTGGACTTTTTCCCCCCTAACTTGGGCGCGGTTAGTGACAAATGTGACGAGAGATTTCACCAAGATATTTGTGTCATGGAGAAACGATATGTAGGAAATTCCGGTACAGAACATGTTAGCAGACTACTTTTGGAACCTCAAGGAAGAGGTTTCTGGTGGCAGTTACAAAAGGCAGAGTTCAAGAAAGAAACTTTGAAAATGTGAATAAAAATGTGTTTTTTTCCTTTTTTTTTTGCATGAAATTTCTTCATTGGACACTCAAAATCGGTCATATATATATATTTCAATTTTTTTATTTTTCATAGTTATTCACTTCAATATTTCAATCTTATTTCATGAGCAAACAAACAAAAATAATTTCAAATTTCGATGTATTATTACAAAGGGAATTACATTTTTATTAGAAACAAAAAATGAAAATCCAGGGAAAACGATAGGTGATACAGCATTTATACTTTCAGATTTGGATTCAGCAAGGTCGAATTATAAATAATTACCTATTTTCGTTCAAAGGAGCAAAAAAAAGTTTGAATTTGTTCATCAGTGTTATCTGGTCATCAATCTACAAATCGCATGAAAATACCGTGGAGAGAACACAGAAGAAATTTTTGAGGTATTTATATTATATAAAAAGCCAGTACAATATAATGAGCCATATCAAAATTTGCTGCATGAATTTAATTTTAAAAGCCTTTGTAATAGGCGGAATATTCTGTATCACTTATACTTACATAAAACTGTAAACGGTATATTAGACAATAGTTATTTCCTCAGTCAACTACAATTCAATACCAGAAAAAGTAATTTACGTGGGCGAAACTTACTGATTCCGAAAATTCCCAAAACTGAGAAATATAAAAGCAGCCCATTAAGTAGAATGTGTGATTTGTATAATACGCTTTCAATGAATAACCAGGCCTTAGATTTATCATTGCCATTCAAACTATATAAAAAAATGATTGAATCAGAATTATGACAAAAATACACTGTAATCATTCCGGTATCACTATTCTCCCATTATTTTCCATTGTATTCTACAATTATATATCTATAGGTATTTTATGTATGTAATTATTGCACAACTCTTTGTTCTAGTATGGTGAAAGACAAGAGAAAGCGTCAGATTGTTTAATTTCATTATTGATTATGTTATTGATGTATGTTTATATATTTGCTAATTGTATTGTTTTCTTTGTTTTTTTTCCTGCCGTCTGTAATTGGAAGTTTACCTCTGTTGAGGGCAGTAAATAAATATATAAATAAATAAATAAATATAAAAATGGATGTGTGTGTGTGTTTGTTCCGGCATAACTCTCGAACGCCTGGAGCGATTTTAACCAAACTTGGTTAACGTATCACTTGCAATCTGGAAAGAAATACTGTGGGGGTAAGACACCCTTAGCGCCTCTAGGGGTGGGGTAGGAGGGGGTGACATGTAACAATAATCGAAAACGACCGATATTAGTGTGGAATCCATAGTTTTCTGGGTCGCTAAGATGAATAGTGACACTCCAAATGTCGTTCAATTCCAAGTTCATTTTACACTATAGTTAGAATTCATTATTTCCCTGTCTAATAGAAGATTGGCATAAATAATTAACCGGGCAATGTCGGGCAATCAGCTACTTTAGTATAAAAATCGACAACTTACGATTGATTTAGTTTCTTTAGCGTCACAATTCTGCCACTTTTCGCTAATCGCAACGGTGAGGTGATAAGTTGAAATGGATGAAGGGACAAACATACAAGTATTCAACGCAACACGAGCGCCACGCAGGATTATACGGACTGCGAGTCCAGGCGCCACAGCCTCATTAGCAACAATGCAGTTACAATAGTGTAATCCGTGTGCTTGCCTTGATGTTTGCGTGCCTTCACAAACAGTTTAGACTGAATACTTAGTCTTAAGAGTTCGGACAATTAGGTGCTGCACCTACAAAAAAAAATAATGTTGGGCGCTTCCACATATGGTTTCTCGCATCTTACATATTATCGACATATAGGCCCATTCCGTTGTCCATTCCTCCCCCAAATTTGTACCTAAACATGAATTTTGCACTTATTCTGCCCTTAAAGCATGGTTGCAGTGAGCGAATTAACGTAAAACTGTACGATTATACGTGTGACCTTTTCTCTCCGCGACAATCGACTCCAAGTATAAACGTGGTGATGTCAGACACACCTAGTCTTCGTTTATTTGTGCGAAAACACAAAATTGCCTTTAGTTTTTGATTTACCCTCGTATGTGACGTTCTATAAATAGAGGGAACTTTTTTGAGGGAAATTCTACGAAAATGGAAATTCTTCCTGGCCGATAAACGATTAAGCTTTGGGTTCACCAACAGAGAAAGCTACAACATAATCCAGTACAACTCATTCCTTTTATATCCAGACACCAGTGCTAGGGATGAGTGAAGGTAAAGACTTAACGATTCTATACTTGTGACTGTATATCTAATCAAAGTACCGGGTGTCCGAGAAGTCTTTCCCTGATTACAAACTTTATTCATATCCGCTATATGCAATGTAGAGATGTGAAAGTGGTGCCAAAATGTTGGAAAACTAACCAAGTTTATTTGTTGAATAAATTATATGAATAAAGTTGGTAATCAGGGAAAGACTTCTGGGACACCCGGTATATCTTCATTTATCATAAAAATTTCTTTTTAATGTTTAAAATGAAAAATTACATCATACACATGAATGTACTTAAGGTTTTCTTGATTTTTTTGCATCTGCACCTATTTTTTTCTGCACATTGTTCTTGCGCTAAAGATCCAGTCTCTACTAATTAGTGTAAAATCAATGAGAAATCAAAGGACAAATTATTTCGAATTCTTCATGAAAAATAACAATGATAGAAAATATAAAAGAGGGAAATTGATTGCATAAGTTAAACGTACGTGCGTATGAGTGTGTGAGAGATACAGAGACAGAGAGAGAGTAGTAGTTGCAGATCATCCAATTTATGCACAGATAGACTAATCGGGACTGGACCTACAGTTTAAAGTAGGATGGGATTCGAACACCTGTGCAATGTGCCTCCAGCAGGTAACGAATCCGCGACCCAACTCAATCCTAACTGTTCGCTGTAAACGACTTGTAACCTTAAAAGCTATGCAATTCTGTATCTTTCAGGGTGATCCGGGTTGCATATTTATAAGGATACGGGCCAAAGATGTCATCCTTTGATAGTCCAGGTTATTCAACCCCGACGTTATCCGTTCACCTTCGCTCGCTCTATTTGATTAAGATTTTAGATACGACATGAAAGCGGAAAACAGCCATCCCCCTTCCACGAAGCGTATTGATTGGTTTGTAACCGGCATGCAAAGAAGGATAAGGGTATCATTACGTGTGGTCCCAGACGATTCATTCAAACATGATTCACGGCGGAGTCCCACGATCACTACAGCAACTTCCAGCAATAAGGGAATGGAAATTTAACAAATTCTTCGTTTACTGCATTTATGCGAGGACTTAAACTTTCCACTGGGTTAGAAAGTATTTACACTTGAAACGTTCTTCGCATGCAAGGATGTTGCTTGATTTTCGCAGGATTTTGCACAAATAAAATATCTGTTTAAGTATCGTAGGCCACTAAATAGTGGATAATAAGTGTTGGGTCTTCAAATATGCATGTTAACGTAACAAATCAAGTTTCTTCAACATTTTTAAAAAAATAAACGACCAGCAATAAAATAAGAAGCTTTGATGACGATGACGATGCATTAAAATTGCATATGGGGAAAAAACACCTTTTAAAAAAATGTATTTATTTATTATCTTAATAGGATTACATTTAAGCCGTGCAATATTTCATTTAGTTCATTATTCATATAAGTAATGGCTTGATGCCCACCCTGTATAGTAAACCAAGAGTAACGGGTTCGAATCCCGGCCTAGGCATGAATGTTTGTGAGTGTGCATTCATCAATTTTGTCATATCATCACTCATCATCATCTTCGCAAATTAGCCAAAGTGGCACAAAAAGCTAAGTAAAATCAATAAATCAATCAATCAATCAACCTATATAGTAAAAATGTCTATATAATAAAACTACGTCTACACAAAATGAGACTATTTAAAATGTTTACATGATTTGTAGAATATATAGGGTGTTCCGTACATGACGCCGAATTAGAAAATTAAATAAAAATAGGGAAAATATAATGAAAATAGTTATATTTCACCTATATGCAAGCAGTAACATCTCCCATTTACGTATGAAAGACAATGTCAGGCATATGTCCACCCCTACTGAGTCTGCATGCATTTATATGCTCCACAAAATTATTGATAACCCTCTCGCAGATGTCTGTCCCGATGCCTCCAGTCACCCGTATGATTTCCGCCTTCAGTTCCAAAAGGGTTTGTGGTTTGTTGGCGTACACCTGTGATTTCACAACCCCCCATAAGAAGAAATCACAGGGTGTAAGATCACACTCCACCTGCCAAAACCCACACCACACAGTCGTTCTCAGCGGATGGATGGATTTCACGCTCCTGGATTATTCGAGGATTTTCGGAAGGAAACCACAACAAACGAGTCAAAACAATTGAGGCTACATTGATCGGCATGGCAACAGATGCCAACATTGGCAAAAACAGGTCTGCCAACCTCGAAACAAAACAATAGCACTCGATTCTAATTCGGCGTCCTATATGGAACACCCTTTATATTGAAAAGAAATCGGAAGTAACGGATGTGTGGGTGTGGATATGGAATCGACTTTTCGCGGAAAGAGAATGAAAATTTTAACTAATTATGTGTTGAGAGGGGGGACGGCGAGCACTGAAAATAATGTAGACTGCGAGTTAGAATTTATAGACATGTGAACGTAGAAGACGGCAGAACTGCGCTTTGCTGGTACCGAGTCTGATTGTCTGAGGAAATAAAAACTGCAACATTCCAGAACAACTTAATACACGTTGCCGGCACGGTACAACGGAGGGTCCAGCCATTGCAGCAAATGACGTGTGGGGCGGTGCAATTTTCTGCCACCCGCCTGATTTCAAGGCCGTTCGTTTAGTACAGTACAGTATTGGCCATGTTATTGGACTCATTACTTGAAAAAATGAAACAGATTAAAGCCCGCATCACACGGAACTGGATATCCAGTAGGTATGCCCTAGTTGGCGCTGGACTGGCTACCCATTTGCTAGTTTTCGCCTCACACGATACTTATCAGCGTACTTGTCGATAGGCTTTTGTTCGCATGAGGGAAGTTGTAATGGCGGCCGCGTGCGATGTAAACAATATCACTTCACATGTTTAAAAGCCGATAACTATTCAACCGAGAGGAATAACGTTTCGTATAAAACGTTATTAGGTACAAAACAATGGCGCTGCTTAAATACATACTTTACAACGTTTACTGTACACGTATGGAAGAATATTTTAGTTGTTTCGGAAACCACAGACAAAAAGTCTCCTTTGCACACTCACAGATTATCTTTACATGGCGAAACTTTGCTCTCACTGGCTGTTCCACAAAATCCAGTCGAGGAAAGCAAGTAGCAACTAGAGCATGTCCTATTCCTCCAAACCAGTCAAGCAGTCAGCCAGGCGGCCATGATTGCTACCTAGAAAGTTAGTTCAGCGCAAACTAGGGCATTCCTACTAGAAATCCAGTTCCGTGTGTTGGGGGCTTAACTCACTTTATGTATAGGTGACGCGCTAGCTACGTTAACGACCGGCTGGCTTTGAAGTCTACGGAGCGCGCCCGCCTGCTGCAACAATCACATTAACGCACAGTGTTGCCACACAGCTACTCTACGCCACCTTGTCCCTCCGCGCACAACCACTTCCCACGGTCTCCACATTGAAGTTGCAAAGTACGGCAACAGCGTATCCGCAGTCATGTGACTGAGACTCCACGTGGAGTAGACGAGCAGAATGACAGCTGCGCCCGTTGGCTGAATGTTGAGTGTGATTGGACGAAAACAACTCGCCCGATATTTATCCCCACCCACGTTTGTGGCGGCGGCTTTCTTCAGTTCTTCGACGTTAACGACGTAAACGCCTGTACTATAGAGAAATTTGACAGATTTAATGTTTTGTAATACACATTCCATTGTTATACACACTGCAAGTACTGTCAGTACTTCGTATAACCACATTTGGCTCTTTTTTAGCCCATTTTAGTCACTGTTTCTGTACAGTTTCTTTATCACCCTTTATTTCTGAACATCAAACCACGTGGTTTATGAAATTACATGTTGCTCCGGAAATACAAATAGAAAACACCCTTACAACAATCACAGTTAATATTATTTCCTTTGTTATAACTAGGGCTAGGATTTTTATGACCTAAAAGTCAAAATATGCAAAATAAAATATGCTCTTATGACCAAAAATTTTACAAAATATGCACTATAATTTGAAAAATATGCCCTTATAACTGGACAGTTTCAAACATCAATATCTAAATGCTGAGATATTTTCACATATGTACTTTTTTTAGTTCACTCTATGGGCTCTGAGTGGCAATGCACAATGAATAATTTCTCTAAATTTTGAAATAAAAATGATAAAGATTTTGCTGCAGTCCAAAAAAAAAATAAACTCTCGAGTAAACATGGGAGTAAGAACGAGTCACTTCGAAAATGACTATATTTCTTGAAAATGCAAAAATATGCTGAATATGACCGATAATCCATCAAAATATGCTCTATCACGCAGAAATGGCCAAATGCAAAAAGCACCTTAATTCAATTAGTTTCTTCACAATACACACTCATATCCAAACCCACACACGTTTACACATTCGTTTCTTCTAAATGTGTATAACTCTCAAACTTTATTTCATTGCTACTATAGAACACTATATATACTAATGTAAATTCATCACATTTTCCTTAGATGTAGCTTTTGCATATATTTTTTACTATATAGGGCATCAAGTCATTATTTGTATTAATTTTGTTCAAAATGAAATGTTGTGTGGCTTAATTGTAACCCTATGGAGATAATAAATAATAATAATAACAACAATATTAATTTCTATATATTTAGGGAACACATCACCCTTACAAAAAAAGATATGCTGTCATAAAAATCATAGCCCTAGTTATAACAAAAAAAATTGCATAAATAACACGGCAAACAATGCACATATTGGTTCCAGGCACTTTTGCCAATATGCAAAGAATCGTGCTGCCATCTCTTGGGACACAGTAAAAGAAAGGATTGTGGGAAACAAGATTATATCGAAGCAGACAAACAGTTTAATCCCATAAAAAAGTTATAACAATCGTGTAATACATTTAGTTAGAACACTTTCAAAACAAGATAATGTGCTTCTTTCTTACAACGAGTCCAATAATTTGACCAATACTGTATATTTGAAGCCAAATTGTTTTAACAAAAGCTCTCCTCCCCAGGAAATTTTTGGTGGGAGGAAAATCTCCCCTTGACTTCCCCTTCCAGGTGGATGAAAAATTACATTCACACATTCGACGAAATGGAACCGTGCTCTGGTTGCACCAAACTCGCTGTTAGATTACAGCTTTTTAAGCTCCGCTAATAGTTTCCAATGGCTGCAGTCCATGGGTGGTCTTTCGAAGAATCCTCAAACAGATACCCGCCGAGTTCATCATTACTGGTGATTTATTAACCGAGATACGCAGCGAAAGAGGCTTACTTATCAACATTTTCACCAACCGCCCCGAAAGAGCCGAGGGAAAGGGGGTGCCTGCGACTCAATGCACGGAAATGAGGTTCATTTTAGCGGGAGCCTCTGCTCTGTGCCAGCTATATCGCGAAATTCACCCGATCGAACGTAACAGTCACTGGTGTCACTTTCACGACAATGAGCACGACAAAGGCTTTGATAAACCGCTGCTAGCCGAGGCACACGAGTCTCATTGGAAAGAAAAAAGGATACACACCGATGCAAACGATAAGAAACGTTTTTATTTCTCAGTGGCCGAATTCGAAATAAATTACTACCGGTGTGGTTACAAGTCGCCACTGACTTCATTGTTTGTAAAGGTCGTCCTAGTTGGTAAAATGCTAATAATACAGTAAGAAAAGTCATTGGAGATCTCACAGCGTCTTCTGTCTACATAACATCAGGGGCACTGACAAGTGGAGACTACCCACATGTGAAAATCAATGAGTGATGACACCTATTCAGAAGATGATGATGAATGTAAATAATAAAATTTTGTTTATGTTGCGATTTTAAGATTTAGCCACTATTATTATTGAAAATTGTAGTAAAACTTATGACTTTCATCTATGTCAGTATATAAGCAATATAATAAAGTTTTATTATTATTGTAAGGATTATATTAATATTATAACACTTAATAATTATAATTATTATAAAGTAATATTGAATTTAATAAGTCTGTTCATGAAAAAAATATAAATATGCTGACCAAGGCAGTAATTTATTTTACTATAAAATATAAACTAAACGTAACGTTTCAACCTTCTAGCAAGGTCTTCATCAGACTCTGTATCAAGAGTTTGATGAAGACAGAGTTTGATCAAGACCTTGCTAGAAGGTTGAAACGTTACGTTTATGTTTTTAATAAAATAAATTACTGCCTTGGTCAGCATATTTATATTTTTTCATAATCATGGAAACAAGGCTTAATTGTGTTATAAGTCTGTTCAAACTAAATTTATTTATTCAAATATTGTGATGAATTTATATGCTATTTATAAAAAATATGAAAAGCCATTATTTTTCGCCTATTGTTACTAATTCAATACTATTTTATAAAAAGCAAATAGTTATGAGATGCTATCACACATTTTCCAGCTCTAGGCATCCAGACCTTGTAAAAAAAAAATCACATGAGAACCCGTCCGCCCCGAGTGGTACCGATCGCCTAAATTTGAGGTTTTGGCTCATGGGCTAAAATGAGGTGTTCGAAGTGTCGTCCTTGCATCTGGATGCAATACGATTCCGCATTGAGTTTCGAATTCTTTCGAACACCCCCGGTTCATTTCGGAATTGGTCACAAGCATGTACAATTCTCTGTACTGATTGTATCCATCCTGTTTGATTCCAACCCCACCTGTCGGAAATGTTCTGTTTTGTAAACAAAGAGCAAACCACTCTGTGTTTACAAAATGCAATCAGTGACGGCTTCTAACCACACATTCGCACACATTATTAGCATTTTACCAACTAGGACGACGTTTACAAACAATGAAGTCAGTGGCGGCTTGTAATCACACATTCGCAATTATCTCGAAAACGGCTCGTTTCCAGACCCATGTTTACCGAGACTTTTTTGCTTCTATTTTCGTGTACTTTCAACTGTGTCAGTTTGCGCCATTACTTATGATAGACCCTGTATATACGCTAGTGTTCTTCCAGATATAAGTTTTGAATAGAATCGAACGTGCAAAACAGAGGACACGTGTACCTAAATTTGGTACAGTTACATCAAGTCATTTGGCGTTCAGCCAGGTGCGTCATCCTGGGAACTGACGAGCACCGTCACCACGAACAATTCCAAGGAAGACACCGTAGTTCGAACGAAAGACGAATAACTCGCACGAAATCCGCGTAGAAGTACAAATACGAGGGGATGCTGAAAAGTTCATAGCCCGATCAAGTTCCCAAACTGTTTAGAGGAAGGTCACATTATGTCTTGAAAGTACATATCCCAAAAGGCATTGCATAATTGACAAGTTTTCTTGTTGTTTCAGGTTTATTAAGTGATCATGTCTGTTCAGCAAGCGAACTCAAAAAAGGTGTCCTGTTTCTCCATGACAATGCCCCTGCCCATCGAGCAGCAGCAACACAGCAGAAATTGCGATACCTGGGCTTTCAGTGTCTTCATCATCCATCCAATTCTCCAGATCTGGCTCCATCGGACTACTTTCTGTTTCCTCAGCTCAAAAAACTCCATTTTGCCTCAGATCAGGAGCTGACTACTGCCGCAGAGTATTGGTGCGAGGAGCAAACTTCATAATTCTTTTTAAGTGGTTTGTAAAAGTTGGAGCACCGGGCCAGAAAGTGCATTGAGCTTCGAGGGGATATTTTGAGTAAGTATGAAGTTTCATCACTCCAAGTGCATTCCTTCTACGTAGGGCTACGAACTTTTCAGCATCCCCTCGTATATATTAACAGGGTTCCTACGTGAACTTGAATTGTATTTTCCATGAGCGTTCCAGAATCTTCAATTTTTGCCAATGTTCCAGCCCTGTCGAGAGATTGCTCCAGAGTCTCCTGGGACAGAGTGAAGGGTTGCCAACTCTGCTACAATTATGTTCACACGTAGTTTTTGTTAAAACTTGAATGCGAATTCCTACTTTAACGAAAATCCTGGACGAGTTACTTTCTCCCATACAGTGCTCTGTTACTATATATTGGGTGTCCCAAAAGTCCGGTCTCCGAGGGAAAGTGGGAAAAATTGTAGTAATGATTATTTCTTGCAGGTAAACGAATGTAGATGAAATCTGTTGTGTACAACACACGTCCACGTTCAAGTGATGATCTCAAAGAAAACATTCGTGCTGCATGCCACGCTATCACACCAACAATGCTACGCAATGTACAAAGAGCTCTCGTATCCATACCTGCAGAGCTCAAGGGGTGCATCACTTTAAAAATTTGTTGTAAAGCTTTTCTACCTGAAACAAAGTCTATATTATCAATATTAAACATTCATCACTTCAAGACTTCCGACTATCCCTATGAGACCGGACTTTTGGAGCACCCGGTATATAAATAATTAAAATTAAAGGGCCTCCCTATTTCGTAGTGGTAACGTCGTCTCCTTGTAATCAAAGGTTCGATACCCGGTGGAGGGACATTGTGGTTCCACTTTAAACTGTAGGTCCAGTCCCGGTTAACCTATGTGTGCATAAAGCGTACTTAAAAACATCAATTCTATATTAAAATTATTATTATTATAAACCACATATATGCAATACCAACCCAACCAATGAGGCTTGCACCCACGCCCTCCCCTCTGCTTGTACTACTACTATAGCCTGACAAGTTAAGTCTCGATATGCGCAGATCGCCGACGGAGCACTTCCTATTACGTTATCCTCCCCACCACTCTTCTACGTACTGGTCTGGCCTTGAGACTACGAGTGGTGCCAACTCAGCAAAATTAAGCTAAAACAAATATGACAAATGATTTTTACTGTGTAGATTGTCGGTGCCGGCTCATATCAGTTTATCAGTGGTTCATTTGATTTAATCCAGTCTTTGAAAATGCGTGCGGTGCGCGGAACGTAAACTGTAGTATTACGCACGCGCGTTAAGGTTTATAACGAAGAGAAACTACTGGGCGAATAACTTCATTTTCTGAATGCGACATCGAGCAGTTGCCTGGTTGTTGTTTTTTTTAAGCCGAGTGGGGTGGGGGTTCTTTTGTTTATCGTACAACAATCGTTACGAGAAGGCAATCTGATAACACGCTTGTCTGTGTTCTTTTTTAAAGCACTGAAATGTTCTTGCTCTTTAATCTTGGCTGCATATTTTTTAAATGCAAAAATCAAATCATGCTGGGTCCAACGAAATCCACAATCTGCTCTCGAAAGCCCCTTAGAGGACAGGCCAGAGAAATTGTTTACAATGTTGCAACATACTTGCGAAATCAGAAGGAGTTACATAAACTTGTGTATAATGTTGTCGAGTCCACAAGTGCCGCCACGGGAGTATCTAAATGGATGGTTTCTCAAGTTTTAAAAGGATTGGATTGATTTGTTGTTGTACGTCCACTTTATGCACAGTAAAGCTAATAAGGACTAGACCTACAGTTTAAAGTGGGATCCGAACCACTATGTGCCTCCACAAGGAATCGAACCCGGGATCCCTTGATTACAAGGCGACGACGCTACCATTGCGCCATCAGGGAGTTCAAGTTTTAAAAGAAGGAAAAGAGTCGTTGGCGAAAGGTGAGCTGAAGTTCTGTACTCCGACAGGTAGAAAACAGACCAGGAAAAAACTAATACAAATTTCGTTGAAAATCCTCAGACCATTCCGATCCCTCAAGGTTGCAACACTGCGAACCAACGTCGCTGCGGAGAATGGAGTGGGGAAATGTGGTGTGAGCTGCGCAACAGTTATTTGCAGATTCTTGTTTTTAAACTTGTCAAGTTATGAAGCATCTTAATTCCTGTCCTAAAATTGCTCATATTTTCCTTTCAAAATTTCTGAGCATGTAGAACATATCCTGTCCCAGTTATTATCTCTGGAGAAAGGCTGCGCATAGCGAACGCTGGTAACGGCAGTCGCTTTGCCCCTCCATGCAATCCTGTTTCCTCTCACGTGTTCATCGGTGGAGCCGTCTCGCGTCACTACTTGCGCAGAGACGTGTTTCCGTTCGCCTCCTCCAGAGATAGTTCGGACAGAGATGAGCAAATACGATCATAATTAGATTTCGTCCGTAATTTTGACCGGTTTCGCTCAAATGGAACATCGGACCCATCCTTCGAAATATCTACCTTCTTCAAAAGCTGCAAAATTACGTAAGCTCTCGTGCACACTTACAGACATCGATTTCGAGACAAAGCATCGTCTGCGCTTCTGATTCTATTATGAAGTTTTCTTTGACAAAGTATACTAGAAGTGTCTACACCAACATGTTTTTCTTCCTGCGTGTTTCTTCCAACCGAAACTATTTACACTGACAATATTAGTTCAGGTGCATGCAATCATTTAGTAGCGCCTATATTTTTCAACAAACCTGTTAACGTGTACAAATATTATGAATAGCGTAAAATATACAAACAACGTCTACGCATGGGGCCCAGAAAAGACAGAAGGAAAGAATGCTGTCCGATACAGTCACGTACAAAACTGAGTTGCACTTTTAAGGTGAACTTTTAATTTGAATCAGCCATCAACCCCTTGAAGTCAGGCAACCCGAAACACGCAAGGAATTGGCGTTCTGCATAACATGCAAGGATGGCTTTTACGATGGATAATAGCAATGGGAAATATCTCTTAAGTTTTTTGGTTTTATTTGGCAAAACTGATCGCGGGCCCCACTTCCTGCTGACCTGTCAACCAATCGTCGTCGGGGTGCCTCGATGAATGTTAATCTCAGTACCGAAGTAAAAGCTGTAGGAGTAACATCGCTCTCCCGTTATAACGTTGCCAAGCGTACGTCAGTTTTTGTCAGTTGTTATTAGTTTGTATAGTGTTTGGGTGTTGTGTGTACTACTTTTCCGTGCTTTGTGTATTATTATGCAACTTTTATACAGCAATGACGCTGATCAACTCTCTCTCTTACAGTACGTTTGGCAACATGCTGTCTATCCGACGCTTATTTGTTTCGTCCCGCCAGGAAGTTTCGGTGTCTTGTGACTCGAAAATGCCCGATGTCAGTCGAAGTTAAAACTATTACTGTTAATTAATCGTTAATTATGATTAGAGCCCGGAAGTTCAGGCATTTATTTTCGTTAAAATAGGCAGGCAAAAAGGCATTTATAATGTGGTAAATAGGCACTAAAAATGAAAAAAAAGGCAAAATAAACCGAAAAAAAAGGCACATTTAAAAGTCGCTTACTTTTATCTATAATTTCTGGCAAAATGTTAAAATCTAAATTGGGAAGAGCATTTCAATTTTCTCCGTCTTGATTGCACATAACTACAAGGTGTTTTTTTAAGTTCTCAACATTCATTGATAGTCGTCTGTCAGAGAGAATGTTTTTCATAATAGAAAATGATCTTTCTACTTCGACAGAAGTTATTGGAGCATACATATAACAAGCTAATGTAGCTGGACTCATTTTGGTAACAGCATTTTCACCTTTTAGAATATCACAAATTGTTTTCGATTGTTCCAAGTCCTCATTTGCACTCACTACCCGCTTGCACTTTTCCGCAACAGCTAACCCCTTTTCTCCTGGCACTTCCATCATCTGCTGCATAGATTCCTCGTACATTTTCATGGATGCTACAAGGTGTTTTTTTAAGTTCTGTAATTGTAATTGTCTCTGGCAATGCACCATAATGTGCAAAAGTAAACTTGAATAGCACAGGAGTTTTTTCACTTCACGAATTGAAGCCGCTTCATTTTCTGGAAGAGCATCGATCACCTCATTGATTTTTTGAAGGTTGTTAGCATAATATATAGCTGCTGATATCCAGGTTCCCTATCTCGTCAAGACTGGTTGCTGAGGTAAACTAAGCTCAATCGCAACTTCCTGAAATTTTCGGGTTCGAGAGGGAGATTTCAGAAATATCTTCTTTGTGTTCGAAATCAACCTGTCCACTTCAGCAGTCAATCATGCACAAGAAATGTTAACCGAAAGGCAATATCCTGACTCAGCATGAAATACTTTTTTCTCACACTTTTCTCCTTCAGCAATGTTGAAACATGCGTGAGTTCAATATTACTTAAATAAGGCGAAAATTATTCACATAATAAACGGAAGAAAAATAAATGCAAACAACGTTTCTTGGGAGAAAAATAATTTATATACACATTTTTTTAAAAAAAATGTCAAATTTCATTAAAAAAGGCAAAAAAAGGCATTATAATTAAAAATAGGCAGTGGGGTCCCAAATAGGCAAAATAGGTAAAATGAAAAGGCTTCCAAAATATTCGAAACAACATAAGAAACGTATATCCAGAAAAATTTTATCAATATATGCAGTAGATAAAAAGAGGCATTTTGCCAAACTTCCGGGCTCTAATTATGATATATTAAGACTGTTACTTATTTCTCATCTTCCACGGAGAAACATATGTTACTTTGACAATGATGCACGTACTTGCATAATAGTTATTTACACATAACTGCAGTTAATCCACTGACGAGGTTCTAATAAATACCAAGAATCGAACCCGTGACCTTGGCTTCACAGAAGTTCCGAATTGTACACGCAACGGGAAAAGAATCCACAATGAATGCCCCATCAGAGGCAACAATAGGGGCAGAAACGCCGAATAGTGTTCCCCGCAAGAAACCATTGTAAATAAACTAAGGAAGCGCTTCCAAGGCTCGTGGGTGGTGACCGCATTTATGGCTCATCCGTGTGGCTTCCATCTGCTTAACTGGAGATGTGATTGCTGGCTTCGAGCCATAACGGAGGCTGCCTTTAATGACATGCAGAAAGGAAACTTATGTCAGAACACTCTTGTAATGGACCTCAAGCAAGTCTCCATTTGTTCCTCATGCGTATGGGAGAAGAGCGAGTGGTTATCGTTGCCAGTCCCTGTTAACTACAATCAAGATACGTGGTCTGTTAGGAAAGTAATGAGACTGATTTTCTGTAAACGATGAATTTTATTATTTTTACAAATCAAGGTTATCCCCTTCAAAATAGTTCCCTTGGGCAGCTACACAGCGATGGAGGCGTTGTTTCCATTGTTCGTAGCAATGCTGGAAGGCTTCTGCTGGAATACCTTTTAGCGCGTCGGTTACGCTCTTCTTGATATTATCCAAAGTATCAAAATGGCTTCCTTTCAAGTGGTTTTTGAGCAAGGGGAATAAAAAAAGTCGCAGGGACTGAGATCCGGCGAATAGGGGGGCTGAGGAACCACAGGAATGCTTTTTTTTTTTTGCCAAAAATTCCTTGATGGAGACTGCCGTGTGACATGCTGCAATGTCTGGTCGCACACATGCAACCCTTTTCCTGCGTCTTGCAAGGACTTCATTCGGTACACACGTTCAAATTTAACTCACTACTGTTCATTCTCACCGTCAATCGACGATCTGACCTCACCCTTTCCACATTGTCATCCGTTTTTGAGGTTGAAGGTCTTCCCGCACGAGGTTCTTCTTCCACTTGTTCTCGGCCTTCTTAAAAGGACTTCTGCCATCTGAACACTTGCTCCCTAGATAGTGCATGTTCTCCATAAGCCCTTTGTAACATTTCATAAGTCACAGTGGCGGATTCGCCAAGCTTAACACAAATTTTGATGGCACAACGTTGTTCAAACTATTGCCAGTCCATTTTCGTAACGCACCTCACAAACACAACTTCACGTCAGACGCTCTCAACAATCGTCTAGCAACTGTAGCAAGTTGAAACTTGTACTGAGTCAACGGCAAGCATTCACCTACCTGCCGTGTGAAGGTGGGGGCAGCAGCGTTGCCGGTTCGTGCACAGTGTTGCCACTCTCATTAATTTCCTAACAGACCACGTATATTAATTTAAATCAGGTTTATTTAAATCACGTGACTTTTGGTAAATTTCTCCTATCGGACAAACTGATTTCTTCAAATTTACAGGAGAAATTTCTTACCGAATGAAGTTTCTTTACACTTGTGGAAGTTCGGGGAAGTGTTTTCTTGCATCGTTCATTGAATTTTGCCGGTAAATCATCTATTTTTCGATATAAATGTGTGACCGATGCACGAAGCTCTTGCATCCATTTACTTCCAGGTGGATGTAGCCTGTGTCTGATGACGTAATCCCGGTCAGTGTTTCCAAACACGTGTTTTTGTAACTGAAGAAGGTACGTTTCCGCAAATGGTTTGTGGGGCTGTGTGTCAATGGTTCGTGGAGCTATGCGAGAATGTTGTGTGGGGCTACGCATATTTTTTTCTAACCCAATTTTTAACTATTGTAACCTAAACGTGCCCCTACCTAACCTTACCGGAAATGGTTCGTGGGGCTATGCGACAATGGTTTGTGGGGCTACGTAGGTACTTTTGGGTGGAGTGGGGTTAAAACACTGCATGCCGAGTACGGTAGTGAAACTGTGACCGCCATTTTGCGTGTTACCGAAGGCAAAAAGAAAGGAAGTAAACTGACTCGATATGTCGCAAATAGAGCTTATTCCCGTGAAATAAGCGAAATGCCACCTTCAGCAATGTTTCTCAATGCAGAATACGTAAGTACGAATATTCAAATTAAATGAACTAGCAAATTTCATCAGTTTTCCGGAGATAAGAAATTTACCTGACTTATTTTTTTTTTTTTAAAAAAAATCACTGATTTCGTGGCGTAGCGTTTCGTCCGAGTTGAGTTTGGTCCGATTTCCAGGAACAGGCAGCTTTCGGTTACCTCACCGAGTAGCGTTTCGTCCGAGGGCTACCATCCTAATAGTGTTTAATGAAGCTTTAAAACCTACTGTTCATTGCTTAGGTTTTCAGTGCGATAAGGTACATTGTTAGCGCCAGCCAGGACTGTGTGCCCTCTTTAATTGTGACATCTATGAAAATTGAGATGGGCCTGCCGTATAGCCTCGCACTCGGCATGCACGACAGGGGGTCATAAGTTACCCACGGACGCCATGAACCCACACGGATGGAGATTTTAAGTTATTTTGAGAATGTTTAAAATGCCTAACAGCTCCATGGAATTACTGTACACGGTCTTAAATTTAATAAAAATTAGGGCTAGTCCCAAAATTAAAATGCAGCTTGCGCTTTGTCATTTATGTGTTACACAGAATGCCTGATATAATTATATGCAGTAAACCCTTGTTAACACAAACTCACTTAAGATAACTCTCGGTTAACATGAACAAAATGTTGGTCCCGGCAGGGATGTATTATATCTTATAGAAAGTTTTATCGGTTAGCAAGAATTACGAACTGTTTTTTAGTCCGTTGCGTCATTAGATCTCATTTAACACGAACTTCAAAGTTTTTCATATTTTTTTCCGTTGTTCCTCTGCTAGGTATGTAAGAAATCGCTCAACAATCTCTATCATCTTGTCAACAATCAACTTATACAGTATTGTAACCAACAGATTCAGATCAACAATGTGTTCAAATGTGTTTTTCTATTCTTTAAAACATAGCCAGTACAAGTAACATCAAGATTAAAACTTGGGTGCAATTGCTCGACAATCGCGATCATCGCGTCAACAGTATTTAACCAACAAATTCAGTTGGGTGTTCAGATGTGTTTCTCTATTCTTTAAAACGTAGCCAGTACGAGTAACATCAAGTTGCAAGCAGTAAGACGGAAGTCATGGCCAAGAGGAAACAGACAGGCAGAGATCTGCAAACAAAACTGAGAATCCTAGAGGAAGTAGACCGTGGTGCATTGTACAAAACGACAATTGCTGAACAGTACGGAATGGCCAATTCTACATTATCTACAATACTTAAATACATAATACGTAATGTAAACGGTTAATGTGTAGAAAGAACTGTATTCCAACAATAAAATTTGAGTCCTCGGTTAGCACGAATCTTTTTTAACACGAACTCTTGATTTTTCCAACCCTTGGAATTCGTGTTAACGAGGGTTTACTGTATAAATATAGATAACATCTTAATAAATTATAATCTCAATATATTTTAATCCATTTGGATAAAGAAAGAGACATTTCTTAAAAATTTGGCTATGTCTCCTGACTGCTCCATTGCTTCAGTGGCTCTTAAAATTCTGTTGTCAATCGAGACATATTTCTTCTTCCTTTTCACCCCTTCTACATGCAGCTCCATTCTTACAATCTTAGCATCTGAATGTTCCGCTTCTCTCTTCTAATACATAATCAAATCTTTCACTGGGGGTGTGGTTTACCCACGACTGAGTTCAATCGGTTAGTGAAGGTGTGACTCGTCATCAGCCAGGCTCGGACGAAACGCAACTCATTAAACCGTCGCGGACGAACTGTTGCGTTTTTCTAAGAATTTGATAATTTAAAGAATAATGTACATAACGATTTTGTAGATATCAGAGTCACTTTTGGTGAAAGTACATTACACTGGAGAACAAAAGAATATTTTATTTTGTGGCATAAAGTTTAATAACAGTTTCAGCACACAAAACAGCTGTGATTGCCAATTGTATGATTGGTTCAGTTGAATTGACTCCAGTTATAAAAATAAACACACCATGGAAAATGTAGGAGGTAAAATTACTCTACGCTTTTCTCGGTAATATCAAAATTTGATAATGGGCTGAAATTCCCATTAAGAAAGTTATTTATTTATTTGTTAATTGTTGCTAGGCAACTTATGAAGCATTGCTAGGCAATATATCTCTTAATGTTGAATTTTGTAGAATAACTAAGCGAAATTCAAATATAACTGGTGCATAGCAGCAAAGCTACAACCAAATATACATTTATATATATATATAAAAAAAAAAAAACTAAGCGAAATGCGTTTAATGTGAATACGTTGGAAATATGAGTTCCTCACGTAGTAAGTCTTTCAATAACCCAAATGTTTTTTTTTGTTATATAAGTGGAATATATTGTCTACCATCACAGAGAAGAAATACCACGGATGTAGTGAGAGATTTGTATCAGGCTTATTTTGCCAAAAAATCTGGGACAACAGAATAAAAAATGGGTCCCACATATAGTTTGCAAAACTTGTTTAGAATCACTTCGTTATTGGGGGCAAAGCCGACGAAAGGGACTCAAATTTGGAGTGCCCATGACATGGAGTGAACCAAAAAATCATGTTAATGATTGTAATCACAAAAAGAAATAATACATTGTTGTTGGAAGTTCATTTATATGTATGTCTGATGTTTCCGCCATTTTGATTTAGTTGCATTTATTTCATAAATTTGAGCTAATTCAGGAAATATATTATTATACCATTATTCAGCAGCATGAAATCGCCCTAAATTAGCTCTCAAACACTGTGCCGCAATTTCACTGTTCCCCAGTGTTATTCTCGTAATGATTGATTGGTGTTTATTATGCTCTAAATAGGGGTGTGCTCCCGTCCCGATCCCGACTTCGGGAAATGACCAAGTGTTTTCGGGATCCCGAGCAGTCGGGAAATACCGAATGGTCATTTTTAAAAGCCGTTAATTCTCGATGTTTTCTGCATTGTAAATGGCTGGAACGTATCGGAAATTGTTGCTTTTTATTCCAGAAATGCAAAAACAATCACTTAAGGTGAAAATGACGTGTAGAATTTGAGATTTCCAGGGCTTCTGGAAATGGCGACTTTTCCCGTCCCGCACACCCCATAGCTCTAAGAAACAAAATATATGTACTGATGGTGTGAAGCGCATATACAAGGGTTGGATAAAAAGTAATGGCAACACTGGTATAATTGGTACTTGACTGTATTGGCAGAGGAGCACGTGTTACATTCCTTCAAAGTAATCGCCCCTCATCTCTACGACCTTCTGTCACACGTATGGAAGGCGTCGTACACCGTCAGCACGTCCATCTCTGTCGATGTCCCGCAGTGACCGCCCTATAGCACGTATGATGCCTTCGCGCGTGTCGTAGTGCTTCCCGCCCAGTGGTTCCTTCATTTTGACAAAACGGTCGAAATCACACGGTCTCGTACCGGTGAATACGGCGGATGTTCCAGTACCTCCCACTACCAGTTATGCAGGAGCGCCGTCACATTGTTCGCAGTGTGACACCTTGCATTGTCAAGCAGGATGATGGGACACCGTGCCGTCGCTTCCTTCTTAATGCGAGACGAAGGTGGTGTTGCAAGAAGGTGCAGAAGTAGGCTGCGTTGACCGTCTGCCTGAGAGACGTTGTTCTTCTTGCCTAAACATATTGTTACGGCACTTGCACTCTCGTCCTCTGCTTCAGAGCACTGCTGGTTTTCACTGAATAACATACAATCGCTCCCACTCACTATACTTCCTCGTCTGACATTCCTTTATCAGCCACGAAACGCTTGTGGCGCTGTGACTCACCCCTTTCACGGGACAGCAGTGTTGCCATTAGTTTTTATCCAACCCTTGTAAAAGGAAGCGTAATATTTAAACTGTAAAAACACTTAAATTTATCTTGATTTAAAATTCAATAATTTTTGTAGGAAAAATTTTGTGTAGAATAACATACAAAATTCTGATCATATTAAACCGAAAATAGCGTCATCATTATTAAACTGTAAATAAACATGTTACAGTATCAGAAGCAGAAAAATGTATATTTGCATATATTTTTTTTATTTGCTTTAATCAAACTGCTCAAATTTTTCACGGGGCCGTTTACCAGAAAAAGCATTTCTATATATAAAAAAAATCTATATGTAGGAGCACAAAATCCATATAAGCAATTTTAAGCGTGTTTATCAAATAAAAAAAATGATTTAAATAGAAAAAACTGACAAAATTTGAAAACCATCAAAATGATTTTTTAAATAAAAATTCATGATTTTATCCACCACGCGGGCCCCAACTGCCAATGCTCACTGTCTGATATAGGGTGGCTACTCAACGGGAATTATGTGTGAATTATTGGCTCCGGGAATTCTGCGTGAATATTTCTCCGTAGACGTGAAAAACTGCATCTTTTATAATTCCAAGTCCCATTGAATTTATACATATTTATTAATGCCCTGAAGCAAGTTTCTCACAGTTTAGTCATCATTTTTATAGTTTTTATATAGAAAAAGAAGAAAAAGCTGCGCGGGAAATAAAACTGAATTCTCCCAATTCCTTTACTTTGTTAGTGTCCTTTGCAAAACAATCCATGTAACCGACTGAAAATTATTGCAAAACTAAGATATCTTGAGGTTCATTAGGTAAATTTGAAATTCATACATAGAATTAACAATGTTATAAATGAGTGTATTCCGTAACGTTTGTGACTTCGAATCTGAGTATGTGAAATGGCAAATGAAAACTCTGCACCTTGTGTCGTTCCTTTCTGGTGTTCGCCACTGGATCACTACGTCACGGTAGCTACCCAATCTCCTGGTGCGGCGGAGTTGTGAGACTCTTCTTAATGCTACACTGAGCATTTTCAGGACGTAACGATTTGAAAAAGAAATAGCTTCTTGCCATTTTACAAATTTAATTACACATTTTACCTTTAAACAATCACTGCAAAATAACAACGATATTCACAAACACAATCACATTTCAATTAAGCTGCGGCTTTTCGTTTATAACAGTGTTTTTCACAAATTTAACATCATCTCACACAACACAACTTACTTTTTCATTTTTACGCACTGTTGTCCAGGCAACGGAATCAATAAAAGATTAGACAGTTCTACAAATGTTTATAAACCGGAAATGACTTCCGCTTCCGATATTGCGTGTAAAAATTACAAATTTAAATCAACACAAACAACAGTATTGAAACTAACAAATAAATCAAACACATTTCTGTGAAATTAACAGAAAACAAATAAAATATTACATATGGCCAAAATAAACAAGGCGTATCAACTTTAAATTACATATTTCAAATATATGTGTTTGTGGCCTTGAATTTTTGGAAAGTTTGCCTTGAAAAGCTGGAATTATACTTGATTTTTATCATGGTCCTAGAGTGGCCACCTTGTGGTAGCACAGTGTTATCACCTCTTCCTGACGAGTGTTGCCACTTGGAAATTTACAACCCACGTACCTTCAGAAACCATCATTACTATTGGGTGGTGAGAGGGCGCCACCATCTGTGAAATATCATGGTGTTCTGTCACCATCCATCGGCGTCACACGACGTTTACCTTAATCAATTCTATCTCCTCTTTAGCCGCGCCAAGCACCGATGTTCCCAGGGTGGAAATTTCCCACGATCGGGGAATTCGAGAGAGAGAAATTGATGGAGTAAAAGTGTGCGACAACGAGAATATCTAGAGACATGAAATTAATTCGCTAAACCAAATCTCATTTCTAATTCATCTTTGCTTCAAATTTATGGCTGAGGGCAGGATCCTAACAAGGAAATATTGGATTGGATTGATTTGTTGTTTTAAGTCCACTTTATGCACAGTAAGGCTAATCGGGACTGGACCTACAGTTTAAAGTGGGATCCGAACCACTGTGTGTCTCCACCGGTACACCTTGATTACAAGGCGACGACGCTACCACTGCGCCACCGGGGAGGCCCTAACAAGGAAATATGTCTGTTGAGAACTCTCCTACTCAATTTCTAAAACTACGACGGTCAAACATAGACTCCTTACTGACAACTAATCGGTCTTCGAGGATAAAGTATACACACCTAGGTTAAAAGCTCAGGCTGAAAAGGTAAGGACAAAATACGAGGTGGTATCAAAAAGTTTCGAGACTAGTTCTGCAACACGCCAACAGATGGCAGCGCAAGGCTGCACGCACAGGCACACGGAGCACCAACCTTCATAAGGCAGTGTGCCAAGAGACATCGTCCTGTGTACATCGTGAGCTGTGCAGCTGGTGCTCTTCTGACCAAGTGCGTTACCACGTCTGCGATTTCATCATGGACAGCAAGTTAAAACAACGAGCGACGTGAAATTCTGTGTGAAACTGGGCAAATACGCCACAAAGACACGCGCGCTTCAAGAGTGGAAGAACATCACTGGAAGACGACGAGAGATCAAGACGACCTTCAACGAGCACAACACCCGAAAATGTCGAAACCATTCGGCAACTTGTGCATGAGGATCATCGGAGAACAATCCACAACATTGCTGCCATTGTCGGTGTGTCATTCGAAACAGTGCAGGCAATCCTCACGTGTGATTGGAACATGCACCGTGTTGCTGACAAGTTCGTCCCCAGGCTGCAGACCCAGGAACAGAAGGTCCAAGTCTGCCAAGAACTACGTCAGCGTGCCGTCTTTCAGTGTAGTTCTTCCACTCTTGAAGCGCGCGTGTCTCTGTGGCGGAGATGCCCAGTTTCACACAGAATTTCACGTTCGCTCTATTCTAATTTGCTGTCCATGATGAAATCGCAGACGTGATCAGAAGAGCACCAGCTGCACAGCTCACGATGTACACAGGACGATGTCTCTTGGCACACTGACTTATGAAGGTTGGTGCTCCCTGTGCCTGTGTGTGCAGCCTTGCGCTGCAAGGGGGAAGGTTGACTTTGGGTGCCTTAGACGGTCATTCCTTACACCCTCATTACCAACAATGACGCGAGATTTCCTTATTGCATCGTTGCAGGGTGTTTCTGTGACCGTGAATAATGCGTTCGACAAATCGACTGAATTTCTGTAAGATATTTGTGAAGATGGGGATGAGTGATGATGTGATGAAATTGATGAATGAACATTCGCAAACATCCACGCCCAGGCCGGGATTCGAACCCGGGACTCCTGGCGTCGTAGCGCGATGTGCTAACCACTCCGCCACGGGTAAGTCGAGACTCAAGATTGGTCAGGTTGTCTTCATCATATCTGATTATAGAGAATTGTGTACGATTGTGTAAACGTACATAGGGTAGACCGGGGCTATATCGATCATTTCACATTGAACAGTACATAAAAAATTGAAAAAAACTTTTCCTCCCAAAACTGTTAATTTATTCTGAAACGCCATTCTTTTGGCTACAAAAGTGCACAATTTAAAATTATATGTTTATATTTCTGATAGTTGTAAAAATGGAAAAACTGAAACACTACACATTGCAAGATTTTTCTAAACTACGGGGTAATTCTGATCATTGACGGGGCTATTCTGATCACTTGCAAAATCACATGTCTAGATACATTTTCCACAAATGAATTGTATCTTACCAAAGCCCCGTCACATATGTATTTCATGAAACCAAATGTTCCATCGTTCACCTCGTATCCAGTCACCTTTAACAGTACTTTCGTTGGAGTAGTACAACTGACCGCAAAAACGCAAGTGATATTGTCTTCATCGTTACCGACATTCTTAATTTGCTGTCGTATTTTCATTTTCTTCCCTACAGGCGTATGCTCGTCAGATAGCATGCTCCCACTTTTCTTCTACATCGTTTTGTCTTTTCTGGCTGTTTGGTGAGATATGGGATTAATTCAGAGAATGGTGAAGTGGAAGAGGATCGTAATGATCGTAAAAGCCCCAAAAGCAGATATTTCTTTCATTGGTTGGCTACACTGCGCTATACAACTTTGGCGCCACGAACGTGTATGACTAACAACTAATATACCTGCCACATTGTTACATATATAGTTACCCACTTACTAATAATAATGTAGCTGGTACAGCTTACGTTCTGAAGCTTATCTGTTTAACTATGCGAAAATGCACATTCAGAGTACATGCCTTGTTTCCAAAACCAATTTTTTACAGGCACATTAATTTACAAACAGCAGCAATATAGTGCGCATCTCAACCGTGTAGGTTCTCCTTCTCCACTGATGCCATGCAGTTTGCCAACCCGAGCATTAACAATGCGCTAGGTTCGAATATTCTTTCGTCGATCGGAATAGCCCCTTGGTCGAAATAGCCCCGGGCTACCCTATAGCAATGAACGAAACAGTAAGGTGCAGTTATTTTGCACGGAAAATATTTTGAAAACTTCATGTTGTCGAAGTCTGAAAGCGCGAATAAATAAAGAAAATAAGTTTTAAAAATACTTATTGTGAGGATAACTTTCTGCTATTCACAAATTTCAGATGTGAGACTGTGAATATGTCGTCGAAGAAAGTTTTCAATTCAAAGACAGAAAATAAATGTTTTTTGCGATTGTAAAATTTAAGGGAAAAATTCAGATAAAGTGAATAGTGTAAAATTAACTTGAAATGAAGACAAATTATTACTTCGAAATTGCATTAACAATAGAAATGGTAGGAAACGTAAAAGGGAGAAAATTGTTTGCCTGGTTGAGAAGTAAATAGAAGTTGTAAAGGTTGGGCAGGAAAGTGTAGAGAAGGGAACATTTACTTGGACCCTCTTCTCACATTCAATTCGAACTTCTTAGTCTATTCAATTTGAAAGATCAAGTCGAGCAACAAATGCTTCTTGGAAAGAGAGTTCTCACGCTATTTTCGGAGGGACCGAAAAGCAAGACAAAGACAGCAAAAAAACTACATGACAGTGCCGACACACACAGAAGCCCCAACTACGATTTAGGTCACGCTCTAGTCGGGAAACAGATCGAATTGAGCGGGAAGAATTCGTTTGAGGAGTCGCCCTACACCATCACCTGGAAGTTGGTGACCTCGGCAACGGATCGATGGGGACCAGCGACGGGAAATCCTCCAGTGGGGCGGTAATTAATCAAAGCGGCAGAAAAGACAAAGCGAAGATTAACAAACGATTGCTACTATATTTAAATCCAGGGGGATGGCGCGTGCTTGGAAACGCTTGCCTTGTGCACGCACTCCTTCCACCCACGTTCTTAGGCACAGACTCCATGGGGCTTGGGGGTTCTCGAGCCCCCAATGTTAACGATGTGAGGGCGGAGGCCCCCCCCCCAAATAATTTTCCTTAAGAGGATCTAATGTATTATTTTGCTTCTCTTGTAAAGTTTACTCTGAATTGTGCCACATGAACATAACTTTAAATACACATTTGAAATGTTCTAGACCATCAACTTTAGGGGGCTAAGATCGATAAACCATCAACTTTGGGGGGGCTATGACCAGAGACAGCAAAACACATGACATTTTCAAAACAAGAGTTTCAAAAGAAGATTTGAATGAACTAGGAGAGTGGATGGGACGTTTGGGGTACAAATGGCTCTCGCGTGACATTCAGAACGAGATCCTTGACATATTAGGAAGATCTGTTTTGCGCTCCGTGGTAGCAAATATTAAAAGTCGGGAATATTTTGCTAATATGATTGACGAAATTTGTGACATATCCATCCGTGAACAATTAATTTTGCTTTCGAACTGTAAATGAAAACGTTAATATTTTTTGAGGAATTCATGGACTTTTACGAGATTCCGACACTGGGGCCAAAACTTAAAAAAGGGAAGGAGTGAGTCATTCATTAATTTATTTCAGTGAGGAGAGCGAGCGCGCCCACCCACAATAATTTTGAAAAGTCGGCGCCCTTGCACGATTGGCTACTGCGCTCCATGCAGAATGTCCAATGTGTGGTGAAAGACGAGACGAAATTCCACATTCTCCTCCAGTGCAAAGAAACAGCAGAGGCTAGACGGAAATACATAAGGGATATGAACGAATCAAAAATGGAAGGGGCTAATGAGGGCCATTACGGGGAGGGAAATGGCTGGAAGGGAGGAAATTCAAATAAGGGACCTGTGAACCTTCCTACATTACGTCTGGACAAAGAGAGCGAATAAGTTGAGGGACGGGAGCGAAAGTGCCTGAGAGCGGTGTGCAGAAAGCGGCCTTTTGACAATATATATGTATATATACTGCTGGACAAAAAAACCGGACACCTTAATATTTGACATCTGAATTGCAATTACTTATGAATTACGCTCTCAGTTAAGTATTGAACAATTGAACATTCATTATTGAACATTTTCCACAGTTTTCCGTTTATTATTTATCTATTTATTTATTTATTTACTCGTATTTACTTATTTGGAACACTTAGTAGGCTCAAAATTAATTTCATGCAATTTTGTTTTAATTTATTGATTTTCAATTCCTGTTGATGTTATTTTGTTTAATGTCTAGAGAGGCATGAATTTTGGTTCATAGTAACATATATTATTGACATTGTCATTGCTGGTATTTTTCTTGCAAGTGTATTGTAAGTTTGCTGCTAGCTTGAAAATGAGACGTGAAGAGGTAGTGTAAAAGCAGTAGCTCTTCGCGATGATGGTCGTAGTGTACACTATATTGCTAGGGTGCTAAATATAGCACGAAGTACTATCCATGAAGGTCTCAGACGGTATGACGCAACCGGTTCCTATGGTATAAGACCGGGTTCTGGTCAGAAACGATGCACAACAGCACGGGAAGATCGTTTAATGCGTATCATAGTCTTAAGAGACCGTCGTACGACTTCAAATATTGTGGCACAGCATTTGAGAAATGTTCATAGAACTGTGGTTTCTTCACGAACAGTTCGTAGAAGACTGAATGAAAGTGGTTTATCATCTCGGAGGCCGGCTGCAGGTCCCAGGTAGTTAGCACGTCACCGGAAGCGAAGACTGGAATTTTCTACAAAACACTTACGTTGGAATGTGGAGCAGTGGGAAAAGGTTTTATTCTCTGATGAGTCAGAATTCAACCTACGTTCATCAGACGGGCTTGAACATGTGTATAGAAGACCTAATGAGCGTTATGCACAATGCTGTTTCGTAGAAATAACACCCTTTGGAGGTGGTGGTGTCATGGTCTGGGGAGGTATCTCTTTACAAGGACGTACAGAGTTGGTTCTTGTAGATAATGAGGCAATGGCAGCTTGCAGGTATATTACAGAATGTGTGGCAGATCATGTAGTACCATATGCACCATTCATAGGCCCGGACTTTGTTTTTATGCATGACAATGTGCGTCCTCACGTTGCGAATATTGTCACGGAGTACTTGGACGAAGTTGCGATTACGCGATTAGAATGGCCACCACAAAGTCCGGACCTAAATCCGATAGAGCACGTCTGGGATCAACTGAAACGACATATCAGAAACCGCGCAATAGTTCCAGAAACAATTGAAGAGCTAAGACGTGCTATTCAAGAAGAATGGGAGCAATTGGACCAAGAAGTGATTGCCAACCTTATTCGAAGTATGCCACGGCGGTTACAAGCTGTAATTGATGGCAGGGGAGGTAACACCCGCTATTAGACCCCACCAGTACCAGTTAACAATATTAAAAAAAAATATATTGCTAAGATTTTTTTTGGTAGTTTTCTGTAACTTTCGTTTATGTTCTAATTTAACTTATTAACAATAAATTTTAATTTGCTTTCTGTTGAATATATTCAGGATTTCTTATTTCCAATAATTTCTGCAACATTTACTTAGCCTTCGAATCAGAATTTATGCGTTATCACAAAAAATGCAAGTGTCCGGTTTTTTTTGTCCAGCAGTATATATAAAAAGATTGTCTCAACCTTAAAAGTCAGTATGGAAGTAAATGGAGTACTTCCCTCTCTCTCTAATACATGAGTTTTCCCAAAAGCTCTGTCCTTCTCTACCACCGCTGCGTTGCCACATGTTACAAAATGTAAAAGTCAAAAATTTCAAACAGTGAAATTATTATCCTGTAGAGTCTTTTAATGCTCTATTTAATGACGGCATTATTTAACCTGTCATAAATTCACGTGATCTGAAATGTCCATAATCATGCAATTTTGCAAAACGCTTAATTTTTTTGTAGTAAATACTTCAAAAGCCGTAAATATCAAACCGCTTGCACAACTTCGCCAGTTTCTTTTCTACTGGATCTATGATGTTTGTACATATGATATTCTTCGCCTGAGTGAATTAATTTGCTTACGAGTTATACATATACACATATTGGATATTTTGTATAAATCATCAGACCGTAACACGAAAAATTTGGTTAGCAAGAAACTTTTCGGTTTGTCGCGATACATGTGCAGACCAAGAAAAGTGTTGACCATTGTTTGAAGTTATTTTTAGAAAGCATTGTTATTCCACAGCACCGTTATTTATTCCGCAATCGTAGTTTGTTTATGCGGGCTGTCTCGCGTATCAAATTCATTGCGCGCCAACAAGGTTACAATTCAGTTGCAGGCAGGTGCCCCGGTTCGTAGGAAGTGCAGTGTTCTTTATTTTCCGTAAAAAAATCTTTATTTAATGTTTGTTTTTGCATTTATTTAATTCTGTTCAACGAAAGAAGTAACAATAGTTGCGTGTATTACACATATAATGGAAATGTAAAATAGTAAATAGTTACGTCGAAATATAAAGATTTACATGCAAATCTTGAGGTAACTATCGCTTTTTTTTTTTTCAAAATGCATGTAATACATAGATTTTGAAGATTTCCTATACGATATTAAGGAAGTAAATTTGTCACAATCATTAGCGATTAACAGTGACTCGATGCTCCTCCGTTTGTTGATCTGGCAACGCCGCGCTCCATTTAACCCATACTGGCTTTTAAGGTTGAGACGCTCTATAGTGCTATAAGTGTAAAATTATGAGAAAAATAAAACAGGTTGATAGATTGCAGTGAGAGAAGAACGCACAATTAGTAGGAAAGGTAAAGTTTAACATGTAATGGCATAAAGAGAGGGGTTAATGGGGGGGGGGGGGAAGAAGGGGGATAATCTTCATTGATGTATGGAAATGTGTGTACAGCCAGCCACAAAGACTCATACTGAAATAAACCTATATTTTATTCTATTTTATTGCGCTCCAGCATACATTTATAATTCCCACGCAATAAATTGCAGATTTAAAAAATGTATAATCCTAGAGAAAGATTGATTTATTGATTAAGTAGGTGTTTTAAGTCCACTTTATGCACAGTAAGGCTAATCCGGACTTGACCTACAGCTTAAAGTGGGATCTGAACCATTATGTGCCTCCACCGGGTATCGAACCCGGGACCACTTGATTACAAGACGACGACAGTACCACTGCGCTATCGGGGAGGTGCTCTGTTAGGGAAAGAAAAGCGCTTGTATCTGCGTATTAAATTAAGATCTCTTGACTGAAGAGGCTCGGCTACTTTAGCTCAAGAAAGAAAGCAGACTAGAAATAATAAAATTAAGTATCATGACAGCAAACTATAAAAATGAAAAGAAAGACGGTTAAGTAACAACGCAAACTACAAAGCAAGAATAAGAGAGAAGAAAAGTAGAAAAAGAAAAAGTAATTAACAAGGAAAACTCCAAACAAATAAAACAAACTCACCAAATAAAGTTGAGGGGAAAATAACTGCACATTCTTATTTCTGAGAAAACACACATGTAAAATGATATGCTACATGACCCCCTTCCCATTTGAAAATGTGGATGTAATTCCAAGATGGTCGCCATGATACACACTCCCACCATCTGGTGTGCCCCCACCCCAATTACCCACATCCGAAATTTCATCGCCCTCCGTCAAGTCGTTCTGAAATTAAAAGGGTGGTGCCGGACTTTTGCCTCACCCTGTAGAAAGAAGAAAATTAAAGTAAGTATCAAGGAAACTACAGAGCATTCCCTGACATTCGCTACGAGACTCGGCGGCAAGTGGCCCGGCATCAGCGCTTGTCTCTCCCGGTGAACGGGTCCACTACAGTCGCACGCTACAGTCTGTTTTCTTCGCTCTCTTTCCCTTTCTGTTCACGTTGCAGACTGACGCCAGTATAATCCTCCCTCGGAAGTTGAGTTGTGTCCGTGTGTTGAAGATTGTGATTTAATATGGCACCACAAAAGTTTACATTACAACAAAGGATTTATCTTGTCGAGTGTTACTTCGGAAAGAGGAATTGTGGAGAAGTGCGACGACGTTTTGCAAAGAAATTTCCTGGTGTTCCCGTTCCACATAGGACCACTATATTAAACCTCGTAAAAAAGTTGAGAGTAACAGGGTCAGTTCTGAATAAAAGTGGGGAAAAAATGAGGAAATCTAAAAAATAAAGTATACAAAGACAATCCGCACACTATCCGTGAGTTAAAAGAGTATATTGTACGAGAAATCGGGAGAATTACAGTAGACGAACTTGCACGTGTAAATGCCAATTTCCTTCGGAGATGCCAGGAATGTGTTGCAGCAGAGGGACATCATTTTCAACACCTTCTGTAGTCAAGGTTAGTACACAATATGAAAACTGTAATTTTAATAGCCGACTCTAGCGATTGTCGCGGACCCGTTCACCGGGAAAGACAAGCTCTGACGACGGGCCGCCGAGTCTCGTAGCGAATGTCAGGGAATGTATAAAAATGAAAAGAAGGCAAATTACAAAAAAGAAAGAAGAGAAACTAGAGAAAGAAAGTAAAGTAAGATAATTGAATTGTAATGGATGAGTTCCGTGCAATAAAAATTGAGGGAACAAAAAATCGTACAAATGAACCATTACAAGAAGCTATTTGCTAAAATCGCATGCTTTAAGGTAGTGTGTATGTGTGGGGGATTTGCAGGACGGAAATTTGTGTTACAATAATGAGAAATTACGCGATAGATGAGAATCATTATCTACATTCTATTTATTTATTTATTGAGAAAATTCCAGATAGAGCACAGGTGGCCATTATACACTGAAATTGTCAACAAAGACAACGCAATAATAATAATAATAATAATAAGCAAAAATATATATTAAGAATAATAATTAAAAGTAACAAAATAACACAAAAATAATAGCAAATTGACAAAAAATAAGCAAAAGATGGCACTATTTCATATTATTTACAAACATTTCTTCTAATAGAAGACCGAAATGCAAACTCGGAGGAAAATATATCGATTCTTGATGAGAGGTCATTGTATTGTGTGGCAAGTCAGTAAACGATAGATCTTTTTTGAATTTGTAGTCTAGGTTTCTTTGTATAAAATAATCTTGTGTTGCGAGTTGTGCGCATAGATACTCGAAAGTGGAATTCCTCAAGCGGTGTGTTGCAGTGGATTTTGCCATTCACAATTTTGTGTAAATAACTGAAATCGTTCTGCAAACGTCGCTGATAAGCAGTTTGTAGGTTTAGAAAAGTCAAGAGATGCGGAGATGAAAAATTGCGTAATGAGGGAACCCTGTATCGAACTATAGCCAGGAAGAAGTGAAAAACAATCGATTCTAGAAAGTTGAGTGGAACACGCCATGGACCAGACAGGAGAGCTGTATTCTATTATTGGGGAAATTAATGATTCGGGCAAAAGGTAAGGGAATTTCAGACAGAAGCGACAAGTGTCACTTCGAAACGAACCTTCAGGGGGAAAATGCACTTTTCGTACCGGAGTGACACGACAAATGCACGTATCACTTGGACTGTGCCGTTTTCTCAATAGTGTGGATCGTGTCGCCTTGGTCTGCTGAGCGCGCATGCGCAGAGGGTCCTTACTCCCAGACTGAAGGAGCCCGTGTCACTTGTCGCCTGTCTCTCCGGTGTGAAAACCTCGTGTCACTTGTCGCTTCGGCCTGAAGCTCCCTTACAGCCCGGACATTGTCCTAAATGCCTATTACACTGGGGAATAGTGAAATTGCGGCACAGTGTTTGAGAGCTAAGTTAGTGCGATTTCATACTGCTGAATAATGATATAATAATATATTTCCTGAATTGGCTCTAATTGATGAAATAAATGCAACTAAAACAAAATGGCGGAAGCATAAGACATACGTATAAATGAACTTCCAACAACAATTTAATATTTCTTCTTGTGATTACAATCATTATTATAGAAATAAATTCATATAGGCATATGATCATAATAATTAAGAAAATATGTACACAATGAAGAAACAAACTATGTGAAACGTTATCTATACGATTTCCTGCTGTATTGCTTTTTAGGACAATCCCTCTGTAAGCTCCAACAGTAGTCGGCCATCGTGTGGCGATCCCACCGTCCCTGGTACCTTTCTTCCATTATCCTTATATCCTGATGGAACAATATATTCCACATATATAGCAAAAAACATTTGGGTTATTGAAACACTTACTACGTGAGGAACTCATATTTCCAATGTATTCACTTCGCATTTCGCTTAGCTATACTACAAAATTCAACATTAAGAGATATATAGCCTAGCAATGCTTCATAAGTTGCCTAGCAACAATTTACAAATAAATAAGTTTCTCAATGGGGATTTCAGCCCATTATCAAATTTTGATATTACCGAGAAAAGCGTGGAGTAATTTTACCTCGTACGTTTTCCATGGTGTGTTTATTTTTATAACTGGAGTCAATTCAACAGAACCAATCATGCAATTGGCAATCACAGCTGTTTTGTGTGCTGAAACTGTTATTAAACTTTATGCCACAAAATAAAATCTTTTTTTTTGTTCCCCAGTGTTATCTTTCAAGTGTGTTTGTGTTTACGTTGATCATCATGTACAGTAACTCGTAGGAAAAGGAAACAAAGAAGGAGAAGAAAGCAAGAAGGAAAAGTAGAAACAAAGAAAGCAAGAAGACAAAACAGTAAGAAAGCAAGCAAGCTAGGAAAGAGAAACAAAAAAATTCCCTCCTTTCTTTTCCCAATCACAACATGGAAGCCGCGGTAGCTCAGTCGTTAAGGCGTCTGGCGGCTCCAGCGCCCACACAGCGTCGTATAAAGTTGGTACCTGGAGGAAACTCTGGAGGGTAAAGGCGGCCAGGGGCGTGGTGCTGATCACCCCCCCCCCCCCCCGCTCAGCCAGCTCATGGCGTGGTGCAAAGCACAGGAAAGCACTTTAACTTTTTTTTTTGAGAAATTTCATTTTATTACTTGAAGGCAAATCGAACGAACACAACTCTTTACGTTTATGAATATTTTAGAATTCAGGCTACACATTGCGAAGAAAATGCATTCATATCGTATCAATTCTATACAATTTCATACCTTATTATGACCACAAAGGTAATTACTCTAGATTCTTGTCTATCACAAGCACAGCCAGGAAGCAGTCGCTAGGAACTGCAAGTACTGCTGAGTAAAGATGTTACATCAATCGTTGTCCGGCACCAGGTTAACAAACAACTTTTAGGAAAAGAAAAATGGGCATCGTCCTGGTGTTTACAACAGCAATCCTTGGAGAATAAATAGTGGGTATTCTGATAGAGGGGAATCAGAGTCAGTTCGTCGGTTGATCAGTAAGATCTGAACAGAGCAGAACATTGTAGAGACGACATGAGAGAGAGTGGTCTTGCAACGCGCATCGGTCTGAAGGCCTGCTGCAGGTCTGACACCAAGGCAGTGGTGCAGTTACACACAAGGAAAAAAACCCTTCCGTCAAAAGGGTTCGCGCATCTTCCCTGCCGTTATCGGTGCTCGGGGCAGTGTTGCCAGGTCAGACTTGAAAAAAATCGGGAGATTGTTCCTTGGGAAACCAGAAGATCTGCTACAAAATCCGATGAATAGTAGCGGATGAACGACGTTCTCGGGGGAGGGAGGGGGCGGCATAGGCGTGCGCACTGGGGGGCAAGGGGACGTCCGCAGATTTTTTTCCTGCGAGGAAGAAACAATGCACTTTTATCAGGCGTGTAAACGAGGCATATTACCCCAATGTCGCCCTCTCAGAAAACGCCACTTCACTTGAGTTTGAAATTATCACGTTCCTACATCCCTTTATAATAATAGATGTAAATTACTGTGACAAATCAACTCATACATCTGAAATAATAGGTACTTTTATGTCAACATTCATTTTCCAGAAGGGGAGGGGGTGGCGACCATCCTTGAACTTCCCTCTGGACGGCCATGCCGCTATATAATTTTGTAGAAAATTAAGTATTTAAGAATAGTATATTAAGGATAGAAAATTAAGTATTTTCACACACACACACAGTTATGTATAAAATAATTTGCCCAGTAAGGCAAGGACGTTTCACTGTGTTTGTGTCACTTCATCCTTTCATCAGTTTTTCATTCATCCATATTGTCGTACTTACCCGTATACACACAAAAGCGACGTAAAATAACTAAAATAGAAATAGATTTTCGGGTGGGATAAAATACAACCATCTAAAAATAGTAATGTACTAATATTAATAAAATAATAATAATGTCCTAGCACAATTGAGTATCATTTGGCATAATTTCACAGTTCAAACAGCACTTTTCACGGCTGAGTGGAGTTCCACTCTACCTCTCCCCTCCATGTTCAAGTAAGATGAGCAGGAAACGTGTTTTTGAGCAGGCCGTTGGAGGTGCCATAGCAATAGTTTACTATGGAATTCTCCTGAGAAATCAATAGGTCTGGCAACATTGACGTTGGCCGCGCTGAAGGCTCCTTCCCCCTGTCCTTTTCCCCACCCGCCAGCGCGATGAGGTTCTGCGCAGGTTTCTTTCCTTGTGGTTCCACTATACCTATACCTCGAGATCGGTAAGAACAAGTCTATGTTGTTCTTCCATACCACGAGACTTCGAGAACATCAGCTTCTGGTTGAAACAGGTATAGTCCTTACATCATGCCGAGACACTCTTAGAAAGACCTAAAGTATAAATCAGTGTGTATTGTGTGTTTATTTGCCGTTCCAAGCTATCCAGGTACTACCTCTCGCATGAGGATTAATCGCCAAGCGAGTATGAAAGATGATAACTACGAGGGTGGTTTGAAAAGTTCTCGGAATCACCACCAGATGTCAGTGCTAGGACAACGAGGTTCCCGCATAGTAATAGGCCATCCTTTATTAATAAACACGTGGCGCGTCAGTGTTCTGGGTAGAGATCTGTGGTGCGGACATCACTTTGTAGTTGTTCCCGTGCAGTGCTTTGTGAAGATGGAAAAAATAGAGATTCGAGCGGTGATTAAGTACTTCGTAAAGAAAGGTATGAAAGCAAAGGAAATTCATGCCGATTTTCTGAACACACTGGGGGACTCTGCTCCTTCATATTCAACTGTTGCAAAGTGGTCAAACGACTTTAAATTTGGTCGGGACAGCTTAGAAGATGATCCACGTAGTGGTCGCCCAAAATGTGCTACTACCCCAGAAATTATTGAAAAAGTGCATAAATTGGTCATGGAGGATCGCCGACTGAAAGTGCGTGAAATTGCTGAAGCTATAGGAATGTCATCCGAACGGGCGTATCACATTTTAACAGTTGAATTGGATATGAGAAAATTATCTGCAAGATGGGTGCCGCGACTTTTAACACAGGACCATAAATGCATCAGAGTGGACATTTCCGAACAACGTTTGACTCGTTTTAAGAAAAACCAAACAGATTTTTTGCGCCGGTTTGTGACGACAGATGAAACGTGGGTCCGTACTAACGCAACTCAAGGGACGTCTGAAGGTCCCAGGTTAAGATCCCCGGCTCCTAAGGGAACGATACTATATGTTCATCCAAGTTCTTTCGTATTCCTACATGTCTCACTGATATCCATGACAGTTCACTCAGCAGACGCAAATTAGGATGGAAGAAATTAGAGTGACTGTTGGTAAACCTCGATATCGGCCAGGTGGAGCACTTTGTCCCCGAAAATCCTCAAAAGAATAGCATACTACATGTAAAAATAAAATATCATTTATGCCAATCTTGTCTTGAAGTTAGAGCTAGTGGGGTTCATATATGTTACACATAAGAGTCTGAAGGAAGCACAAAACAATTACGGATTCCCAATCATTTTGTCAGAACAAATTCCCTGCCTTTTCCAGAGCAGGCTGTAGATTAATTCACTTAAACTCTGTTCACAACATGGTCTAGATGTAGAGTGGAAATATGTCCCCGTCTGTAAGAATTTTAGTATTTATTGTATCAAACTTGCAAACTATGTGTGATGTTTCCAAATATGTGAAAAATTCATATTCACTGATACAATAACATCGATATTTTTCCCCCTCGCTTGTCCACGTTTTTGGATATTTTTGTGAAATTCCTTGAATTTTCGATAACGTTTTTTAGTCGTTAATTGATTTCCGTAACTTGTAGAATGTCATATGTAGGTGTGATGACCACATTATTGTTCTTGTTTCATTACGTTGTTTACTTAATAATGAGAGCATAGAAATTTACAATGGCATTACGATATCTTAGCATCACCTACACTGTAAAAAAAATACACTTCTTGTACACTTTTGGTACACTTTCTTGCATATAATATGCACAAGATGTGTACTGAAGGTGTTGCAAAAGTGTACTTAAAGTGTTCTAGATGTGTGCGACCCGAAATGACGAAATTTTGTACACTTGTTGCATACTTTGGGGACACATTCAAAGTTGTGTGCACTTCTTCAACGCTTTCTGTACACTTTTGTTTAAAGTAAGTCTGTACACTTCTTGTACACTTTTGTAGCACATGATTTCATTTTGTGTTGTTGGTCATATCGATTGTTATTTTATACTTTTTTGACAAATGAATATCTTATGAACATAAATCAATTCCATTATATAAAGCAGTAACACACTTGAAAGCAAGCAACATTAAACAATAACAAAATATAACTATTTTTTTCCTGGAACACATGGAAATCGCATTGCATCATGAAACTATCAATACTTTTTTGTTTAATGTACCAATTTGATAATTGGATAAATCTTATTAAAATTGAAGAAGGAGCAAGTTGAATGTTCCGAGGAAATTAAGAGATTTTCTTAAATCGAACTATTCATCTTTAAAGCACACCAAAACAGATCGTTAACTTCGGGGGGCTGGTTGTTGCTGGAAACTTGTCATCATCATTATTATGTAACGCCACTTACTTCGCCTTACACAGAAAAAACTGGTTTGTTTGGAATTACCAAAAAAGTTTGGTTGAGCTGTTTGGTTATGCTTTTTGTTTCCGATAACAAAATGTTGCTTGTAATTACTAAATAATTTTGTTTAAGAATACCAAAAAATTTGGTCAGACGAAATTTGGTACTCGTAAACAAAATTATACATATGTAAGTAAAGAGAAACAAAACGTTTGGTTAAATTTACTATATGTGCGTGAGCGTGCTTCTGAATTTGAAATAACGATTGTCCAGTTTCGTCGAGTGTAGTATGAAAATACTTTGTCGAAAATTGAAACTCATGTATATAGATAATTACTCGAAGCGAGTCTTTATGTTGTTGTGTAACCTAATATTCTGAAAAAAGCTCAGAATATACTTACTTTATACTGAGTTTCCTACACCGGCCGCTAGATGGTTCTGCCAAAATGTGTACAAGAAACATAAGTTTTTGTACAACAAATAATGATACGTTTGATTGTAATCATAGTGAAAAATTGTGCTTTAACACTCTTCCAAAAATATGTGAACATCTAAGATACAAATTAAAGAAGAAAATGTACTGCAGTGAATAAAAGTGAATCTCCCATGAGCAACCTTTTTGATTCTGGACTATATAAGCAGAAGGTACGTGCGTCGCAGAAAAACAAACACTCATCACACAAAATTTAAGGTTCACAGTTGAAAGTTGTTGCTTTTTCCTCCTTCAAGTTAAATGTGAGTCAACTGTATTTTTATTCTAGAAACTAAGTATGAGTACTGAATTGCGATATATCTCATGTGTGCAAGAAGTGTTTTCAATGTGTTCTGAAAGTGTCGCTCAAGTATTTTCACAAGTGTTCCAAATATGTAAAGTGTACCAGAAGTGATCAAAAGTAGTTTCTGCAGCACACTTCTTACACACTTTTGGGACACCTTTATATTGGAAGCACTTCTTGCACACCTCCTGTACACTTCTTTTGCTGCACTTTTTGTACACTTTTGAAGCACTTCCTGTACACTATTGAAGCACTTCCTGTACACTTCTTGTGCACATTTAATGTGTACAAGAAGTGATCAAAAGTAGTTTCTAGGAAGTGTGAAGAAAGTGTATTTTTTTTTACAGTGTACCCTTTCAATTAGGAAGATGTTATCCAAAATTTACTGAACGCCAGAACTTTGCTTCGAGGTGGAATTATAATCTCTCTACAGACTCAGCTTTTATCGAGTATGGAGAATTTAGCCATCAATATGATTTTATACGGAGTCCATCTCTGTTTTCATGAATTCGTTTTTAAAGCGCATATTTCGCTTCTTGGTTCATTCTTAAGGGACCTGTCGGGGTGTAAAGTATGACACTCTCCGAAAGACAATCAAATGTAAACATTCCTTCAACGTACTACAACCTGGGCTTCATTTTGCGGGCTACCGATGCTCTGGCATCTCGATTCACAGCCAGTATAATCGTCTGTGGCGCTCGTGTTTGTGATTCTTTCATCATCCTCGTCATTAGCCAAAGGTGGCAGAAAAGCAAAGTAAAATAAAGCAAATCAATCAATCAACAAACCACTCCCCTTCTTACGAGTGGGGCGCAAATAGCCGATCTGCTGACGCGACCACAACTTCAAAAGACAATCAATTGTAACTCTTATTGGGGATGTAATGTTCAAGATTTTATGAAAAAACGACCGTGAACGTTACGTTTCATTTTCTTATGCACCTACTGCGCTCCACTTCATACATTCTTCAAACTCGAAACAAACCTTATTTTATAATAATCTCGTTGCTTAAGTTTTTACTGTTTTCCTTTGTCTTTTTAACCCTCGCATGAGTATCCAAACTGCACGGTTCAAAACGAAGTGTTAAGTAGGCTCTTGAAACTGGAGCGTAATTTGATTTTGCGAAATCAAATTTCTGGTTGGAAAAAGATGGGGGGGGGGGGGAAGTCCATGAATTTTTTACAGTCTGTAGTGTAGTGTCATTAAGGGTAATTGGTGGCGTGATTGATTGGATTTTATTTAATGCAACGTTAGAGCCAATTACTGTAAAGCGAAACCTAGAAACGGGTTCGCCAAGCAGACCGAAAAATCCAGTGGTGTCGACGGATTAGCTGCTTCGACGAATTGCTGCATGACAACGCTCCGGCGCACACAACGATCTGTTTTCTCGTTCAATTTATCTTCCGTTCCCACCTGTGATCTCTGGCTGTAATCAAACGGTGGTATTTTGCTTACTTGCCTATGGTTACATTCGTGCTGAACGGAATAGAATTTTTTGAGAAAAATACAGCTCGACCACGATCTAATCCTGTATATTTTCATGCATTGCTGGTGTTTGTAGCAGCCAGTGTTGCCAACCAAATCCTCCACTCTGGAGCAAGCGAACGAAAACAACTCTCTGCGGAAATACAACTCGCGTGAGGGGGGAAACGCAGCTGCAGCTACCAGCTGTTTCAAACTTCGCTGACTCGCTTTCTCCCCTTTCTCTACCGTTATGCTCGGCCTTGCCGCACAGATTCCCGGGCAGAGTGAGCATCCCGCTCCACAGCATTGAAACATTAGGAAAAAGAAGGGAGAACTTCATCACAGATGCTATGATGTCTCAATGTACGCAATAAAAATCATTTCCATTTTCAATCCTCTGTACATTCAGACTTCTTGGGTACCAGGATTACACTTTTGAAGCAATTTGTTTTCCCCATTGTTTTGAAAGAGGACTCACAAAAGACTGACCTTCCACCAACATCACGTTTTGTGAGATTTTGCCTTCTATTCCCAAGTGCAACTCAAAACAGTTGTATATACAAAGGTACCATTGTGAGCTCCAGCTTTTGTTTTGACCAGAAAGCACATTGCATAGTATTGTGGTTGAAATAGGAACCATCAACTTTCACAGAGCTGTTTCTTTGTGAATACTGAGGAAGATATGTCATTTTCATGTGTATTTCAAAGTTATTACGCAGATAAAGCTAGGAAAGATAATTGAGCCGTTATGGTTGAGTACTGTACAACCTGAATGAAAATTGAGGGAACAAAAAATCGTAAACATGAAACATAAAAAAATATCTTAAGCAGCGTGTGGGGAGATTTCGCTGACAGATAATATTTGTCCTACAGTTATAAAAGATTGCTCGTTAAACGAGAATGGTTAGGTCTAAATTCGGGTAGAAAGGTGGTCTTCAGACAGAAGCGACACGTGTCACTTGGATGATATAGCACTTCCGCAGTGGAGGGGTTAGCACACCGCGCTACGATGCAGGAGTGCCGGGTTCGAATCCCGGCCTGGTGTACTCTGTGAGTGTCCCTTCTTCATGAATTCCGGCATATCGCTGATCCTCATCTTCGCGATTAGCCAAAAGTGTAGAAAAGCAAAGTAAAACAAACAAAAAATCACTCGGCAAGGCATAGGGCGAAATGGGAAAACAAAGACGATGCGCAGCATAAGGCGAAACGGGAAAACAGACTCTGCAAAGCATAAGGCGAAACGTGAAAAGACTCTCTGCAAAGCATAAGGCGAAACGGGAAAACAGACTACGCAAGGCATAAGGCGAAACTTGAAAACCGAGACGCGGCAAGGCATAAGGCGAAACGGGAAAACAGACTATTCAAGGCATAAGGCGAAACGGGAAAACAGACGATGCAAGGCATAAGGCGAAACGGGAAAACAGACGATGCAAGGCATAAGGCGAAACGGGAAAACAGAGACGATGCAAGGCATAAGGCGAAACGGGAAAACAGAGACGATGCAAGGCATAAGGCGAAACGGGAAAACAGAGACTATGCAAGGCATAAGGCGAAACGGGAAAACAGAGACGATACATCGCCGATATTATAGGGTGACTATCGTATCGTCAGCGACGACAAATTACTAGAGGAGTCAAACGAAAGCTTTAAAAGTCCAATAAAAATTGTACGGCAGACTGTATACAGCTCAAATTTACATGAGGAATCAACTGTCATTTATAAGACAACCTCAAGGCTGCAACACTGATCAAGTGAGCTTCAAAACGCCATTTTTGTTATTTTAAAGATGGCGCCTCCTGTACACACCTGCACCAGTGAAGAGGAGTGGTTTCCTGCCCTCTGTCAGCCTAAAACTTACAGAAATCTCTCGTCAAATGAAAATTCAATATCTCTGTGCATGCTTACCACACACCAGTAAGTTTATTAATGGAGGAGAAAGTTCGACAATGGCCTTAGTTCGCAGGCAGATGGGGGGAAAGGCCTTCGCAGTGGCTCATAAGTGGACCCCAAACACTTATTTTTCTCAAGGTATAAAGGCAGTAACTCAAATTTGAAAATACACTCCTCACAAAAAGTTTGAAATATAGTTATAATAGGCAATAACACAAGGTATCCGTATGAACGTTCTTCTGCTTTCACCGATCTATGCCACCTATTGCCTAATATAATAATATTCCAAACTTTTTGTGAGGAGTGTATATGTACAACCTTAGTGACAATGAAGTTCGACCAGTCACAAATATAGGAGTGCGTTGTGAAAGAAGGAGAATACATGCACATGCTGAACATATTTTATTCAGCAGGCTACATGGAACAAAGGAAAACATAAATTTCCGCTGCAACGCAGCAATGTATGGTGTCCACACAAAATAAAACATTTTCGTCCATCTACACGTGACATTGAAGTTCGACCACTGTTAGAGGGGATCCTGTTTACCATGGTGTGACGCCGCCCCGTCGGCGAATAACTGTGGCAATGCGTCGGGGCATGCTGCGGACGAGTCGTTCAAGGTATTCCACATCGATGCGGTGCCATTCCTCCTGCAGGCAGGCGATAAGAGCAGCCACTGTCGTGTGTCCCCTCTGTTGCACACGTCGCTTAAGAACACGCCACACATTTTCAATGGGCGAGAGGTCGGGACTCGATGGTGGCCATGGCAGAGTTCGCACGTGATGGCGAGTCAACCATTCTCTTGTCAGCCGCGATGTATGAGGTCTGGCATTGTCGTGTTGAAAGATGAGACGCCGCCTGTGGAACAGGTGCCTTCGCACTGTGGGAAGATGCCGCTCCAGTATGCGTGTATAGGCGTGTGCATTCACAATGCCCTCACAGACGTGTAGTGGGCCAACCCCAGATGCCGTCATGCATCCCCATACCATCACTGACGCACGTTTCTGTACCCGACGTGCATAACATTTTGCTTCATTCTGTTCCTCCTTCCGACAAATGACTGTTTTCCGTATTTTCCCGTACAAAACATTGAAAATGGATTCGTCCGTCCACAAAACCCTGTTCCACTGCCGAAATGTCCATCCCCGGTACATTCGTGCCCACCGTAGTCGATTGCCTTTGTTCAACATGGAAGGGAAGGGTTTACGTTTCGCCTTGTACACTCGGTAACCGCATCGCTGTAGGTAACGGCGAATGGTTCTGGTTGACACTTCAATGTGAAAGCGTTCTCGAGTCCACAGTCGTAATTCGGCCACAGAAACATGATTGTTGGTCTGGATATAGCGCCTAAATATCCGTAGGTCACGCACGCTCAGCAAGCGTTTCGACCGGGGGCCTTACCTGACTCTGTAGTACCCGTATTTTGGTGGTGTTTGATGATGCAGTGGACGGTTGACTTGGGTAAGTTCAGTTGGCGCCCTATTTCCCGTTCACTGAGTCCATCCCGTTGCAACTCCACCACTCTTCTCCTCACGGTGTTGTCAATAGGTTTACCCCTGGCCATGGTGAGGATGCACTGCGGTTCCTCGGTGCACAGCACGCGCTTATATACGGCGGACTCCCTTATCGTGTCCGTGACGTCATGCTTCCGTCGAATGCGCCACTATCTGGAATTTTTCCGTATGGGTCGGGTGCCTGGTCGAAGTTCAATGTCACGCGTATAGTTCCCCGTTTTCGTTCTTTACGTGACCTTGGGTGCAACATGCTGGGATCACGATTCTTGCCTGCTCACACGCCTCCTCTTACACACATGCGTCACTTCTGCGGGTCACCCATTCCACCGCCTATGCCTCTGTGCATTTAATCACGTATTCCTTTCTGGTCGAACTTCATTGTCACCAAGGTTGTAGATCAGCAATAAGTCTGTGCAGTAGCTGATATTAGCCCCCCACTTTTTGCCACTTTGCCCCCGCACAATGCTAAACCTTACCTACTAAGAAAAAGTAGTGTGTCCTGCCTCCCCAGCTTTGGAACCCAATCGCCGCCACTGGGTCCGTGTTAAAATGCAGCAAACTTGTGTAACTTCGCATACAGAAATCTACTCGATAAACAAAAACAAATTAAGGCTATCATTTGACTCTACCTTGTAGTTATAATAAATGGCGCCGCAACCATTCCACACTGAAATCTCTGGAGAGTTTCCTTGCGGTGGAAAAGATATTGACCATTGAATTTCCCTGTCAAGGCCCCCGACAGGATGCAATCTCGCAGACGATGATTGGAGCACTCTGCAAACTGATCTGGAGGCAGCGTCGCGGGTCAATTGGAAGTTGCTTCTGATCACCCTTCCTTTCTATCACCGCGTTCGACGTCTTCTGTTACGCCCCTCCTCACCCCGACGAAGACGCTTTAATTCTGGGAACCGACGAAACACGGTCCCAAGGAGCGTTTAATCCACTTTTGATGTGGAAATGCTCTCTCTTCGATCCAGTGTTGCCACGTTGCGCGCAGAAAGTATCTCCCCTCGAGAAGATGAATTGAATAAAGAATGTATTTCGGCATCCTATTGATTATTTGCATTCTCGAGTCTCGTCCAATACTTGCTTCAAAGAAAGAAGAATCCTAGATCCTTTGTCTGATCTTGTCTCGGTAAAGGGAAGGTTCATAAGCATTGATTGATTGATTTAGCTTAATTTACTTCTTGACAAATCGCGAAGATGAGGATGAGTGATGAATAGGGTTCGGAAGTTGAGAAAAATTCTTTTGTTTCCTAGTGTCCGAAGACGAGGCCCAACATAATATATAGGGATACAAATTTATGGTAAATAAAAACTGAGGAGAGCGGTAAATAAAATGTTAGATCAGCGGTATATACCAGCGGTGGAAAAAAATAAATTGGCACACACTTTTTCATTATGAGAGGAAAAAACATACAAAAGAGCTATAAATTGATGAACTACTTCATTTTTATATACTGTACACATACACAAGTACTTAGCTGTCCAACCAAAAATAAAACATCAACACAAAACCACTTCATTTCTAAATTGCATATCTCAAGTGATTTATTCATTGTATGTATTTAAAGGATATCCTTGCTGTCCAACAAATAAAATAATCACTACTGCACATACACAAACACATATTGAAAATCACATGATGATAAAGAAAATTCATTCATGACTGAACACAAATGACACCATTGTTTCCCTTGATGTGCGGGAACAGACTAATCTTATCGCTGCTACAGCTAGCAAGTTCAATGAAACTGGAATTTGAGTAGACATTCTGGGGAAGAAAGGAATGCAGCTTGACAGGGAGCGAAGTTTTCGAACTGAGATTATGTGCATGGGAAATCCCAATTTGCAGCGTCTTCCTGATGTGATCGAAGATAAAACTTTCTTCAGCTGCAAGTGGTAGGAAACTTTAGAAAAACGTTTCGTTAAAAATCGACAGTTTGCGCGCACAACCTCGATTGCCGGTTTTTACGTGTTTTCTACTTAATTTGATGATATTCCATTCGTGGAAAAGCGCACATTTCGCATTACTTCGTGAATAAAATTCATGCATATTTCATCATTGGGGTGTAGTTACGTGCAGGATGTTCAAAATTGCATCTTTTTTTCACATTTCGCGATTTCGCGTATCGCGAAAATTCAATGTCCCTAATAATATATGTTAATTTTGGGTCATTGTAGGCCAGAAAAAGGTGGGTTTCATTTGTCCTTTTTTGCCTTTTTCGGCGTTATTTTGCTTATTGCTCCTTTTTTAGTATTTTTTTAGGTCTTAACGGCTTTTTCTTGCAAGTTCACCTTCTTTCGACTACATTTTTACTGCCCATTCTCAATTCGAATCATCGTCAGTTCATCACCTCTTAAACATCCTTTCTGTAGTAAAGAAATTTAAAAAACGAAATAAATATATTTGAACCATCCCTGAAACGGGAGAAAAACATTTTTGGACGACTGAAGCAGGTACGGTACAAGGTCCTTTAACTGTAACTTGTCTGGAAGGTCGCCCTGTAAGTGGCAACTTTCTCTTGTTTTGAAACTTTCAGCACGGTGTATACGTCCAGCGCCTGCAAAGATCTCAAGTCAGATAAGGAGGTGCCGCGCATATTTAAAACTGAAGTTACTAATTAATTTGGATCATATTTATACGTTCTTTTTTGACATTTTTAGGTCTATTTTTGGCAATTTATACGTCTTCAACTTTCGAGCTCTAGTGATGACATAATGAAATTGATGAAGGGACACTTACAAAGACAGTGTTGCCACTCTAGGACCATGACAAAATTCAAGTATAATTCCCAGTTTTCAACTTTCCAAAAATTCAAGGATACAAAACATGTTCTCTCCATTTTAGCCTTGCATATTACCGCTTCTCACCATCCACGCACACATGTATTCCAATGTATCTGAAAATTCTAATTTAACGGTATATACATAAAATATTTTTTTAAGGTATCATTTCAGACACTCAGACTCGAAATATATCTACAAACACAGGTCACAAATGTTACAGAATGAACAAATCTACGAAAAACTGTCATTTGTAGAACAACACAGGCCTACATGGGTTTGGATGACTCACACATGACTGTTGTCACTGATTAATTTCAGCATGCTGATTCCAAAAATTAAATCAATTTTTATCCATCACGTCTAGTTTTTCAGAAAATAGCAATATATTAACTGCCTTAATTTCACAATAAAATGTGTAGTTCCGTCATTTCCTCAATAGATGGCTCTGTTTGGATGGTAAAATATTGGTTTTATAGAATACACAAATCCTTCAATTATGAACTACAAATGCACATAGAATTTAATCGACCTTCTATCTTCACAAGACACATTGGCATAAAAATTGTAAACTATGATTATGTAAGTTCCATTTTCGAAATCCGTCTAAAAATTCCCTTCACAAAATATCCAAAATATGTTGTAATATGATTTGTTGATTAAACTTAATGACGTGGAGAAAAATCCTGATCTAGGGGAAAATCCTGACATGATGGGAAGACATTTATGTCATATCCGTCATCAGCATTCAAAATACTTCCAGAATCACCTACTGGTTTGTAAACAAACGAAATTTCCTTTGTTTAAATTTATTTTGTTGCGTTGTGTAACAGGTGTAATGTAATGGCGAATATGAGAATATTTGTGAAATTGTGCATATACCTGACGTGACGGGAAAAATGGATGTTATTTCCATGATCAGCATTCAAAATACTACCAGAATCACATATTGATTTCAAATGACCCGATTTTTTTTAAAAAAAAAATACAGGGTGGTGTAATTTCAGACTCAAATTTACCTAATCTTCAAGATATCTTACATTGCGTCTGTCAGATATATAGTTCTGCAAAGTGCACTAACAAATTCAAATAATTGAGAGAATTGTGTTATTTTTCACGCAGCCTTATTTTCCTTCCTCGATAACAATAAAAACTAAACAGTGAAAATTGGTGCCCCAGGGCATTTATAAAAAATATGAATAAATTCAATGGCGTTAAGATTAATAAAAGTTTCAACTTTTCACGACTACGGAGAAACATTCACGCAGAATTCCCGGAGCAAATAATCCGTGCATAATTCCCGCTGAGTAGCCACCCTGGGATAAGGGATGATATGATGACTCACAAATAATACCCATGCCCTGGCTAGGATTCGAACTCGGGTTGGCTCATAAGCACTACACACCCTCTAAGACACTGGTATATGCAGGGAGGAGCTGATGGGGGCTATATACGAGGGACATTCCGAAAGTAAGTTTCGTCATTTTTTTTCCACAAGGAAGCGCTATTACAAAGTGAGAAAACACATTGCCATAACAAAAGACAATCTTTCCTGAATTGATGATGGGAGGAGCGAGAGCAGAGGAGCGATGGCGCATGCGCAGAGTGCCGAAGAATAGAGATAAGCAGCAGACCGACGTACCCGAGCAAGGGACACTGCAGGACACATTAGTCGTCCGGGATGGGAGAGTCTGAATCACCCGGCCTACAGCCCCAATCTTGCCCCATCAGACTTCCACCTTTTTCCTGCGATGAAGTCAGCACTATCGGGACGTCACTTCGGAAGCAACGAAGAGGTGTAACAGGCTCTGAAGAACTTCCTTAAATCGCTGGGCACCGATTTTTTCCAGGAGGGTTTCTTGAAATTGATTTCACGATACGACAAATGTATCAGTGTCGGTGGCGACTATGTGGAAAAATAGCCAAAATATTGAATTTTGTTATGACATTGTATTCTTCTGTTTGTAATGAAGCTTCCCTGTCAAAAAAATTACGAAAATTACTTTCGGAACGTCCCTCGTATTTTTACGAAATGTCGAGAAAAATCAAAAATTTCAAATGAAAGGAGGAAAGAACTATGGAAAACACAATAGGTGTATGCAATCCCACCCCTAAAATGACCCCACCCCCAATTGCCATTTTTGTTCTTGAACAACTTTTAAAACAAAGATTAAAAGAGGGAAATATTAAATATTTATAGTGTATCTCGGCACGCCAATACAACGCCGCTATGTAAAATATACTTTCACGATTACAGCCCCCTACGTACCATAGTGCTCTACGATATTGATGGATTCATTTGGTTTATTTTAATTCGCTTTTCTGCCACTTTTGGCTAATCGCGACGATGATGAGTGATATGATGAAATTGATAACGGGACACTCACAAAGAACACCCATGCTCAAGCTGGCGTTTTAGTGCGCGGTGCTAACCACTCCGCCACACAGGGCGGCATCTACGATATACAGGAAATTAAAAGGGGTGTAAAAGGGGGCTATAAGACTTGAAACAGTTACAAAGGAAATGAAGCAGGCACTAAATGAGCTTACATAGTTCTGAAGGGCTGAAACACACCATCGACAAAAACTTATTTGGAAGGAAACCACCATCTTCATGAACTCCAAGCAGAAGCCAAAATGTCATTGTAATGAATAGCATATTTTCACCCCTTTGGAGACTGTCAGTCGTAACAGAAACAAGTGCAAAGTGCCCCTTACTTTCAACGGCTTGCAAATAGCAGAAAGTACTTACCACCTGCAGGACACTCAACTTAAGTCAACATAAGGTTGCACTCACCTGCAAATAGAAAATATTAGCTTATAACTTGTGTACAGAAAAACTAGCAACAAATTATTATCAGAAAATTATCATTGTAAAACTTCATATATACGAGGGTCACTATTTATATTTTGAGCCTAACAATGAAAAAACAGGAATTTGGCATTGAAAACTGCTTTATTGTTTTTCGAAGTATTCTCCTTTATGGTCAATACACTTTTGCATTCGTTCGAACCATTTGTCAAAGCAGTTTTTCCAATCTTCTTGAGACACCTCCATAATATGGTTTTTGAACGCATCAACGGCGTCTGCCGCCGACGAACATCGTTGTCCACGCAATTTATTATTGACGTTCGGGAACAAGAAGAAGTCATTGGGTGCCAAATCAGGACTGTACGGCGGATGACCCATCAATTCGATTTTTTGACTGTTCATAAAGTCGGTTGTTAGACGAGATGTGTGACAGCTGGCATTGTCTTCATGAAGAATGATCCGACGGCGTTTGTTTGTTTTCCGTATTTGACCGAAGACCTCTGGAAAACAAATTGTTGTGTACCATTCAGAGTTGACCGTTCTACGTTCCTCTAAAGGCACAGTTGCCACATTACCAGTTTTCCCGAAAAAACAGGCGACCATTTGTTTCGATGTGCTTCGAGCGCGAACAACTTTTGTTGGATTGGGTTCATCTTGAAACACCCATACGGTCGACTGCTGTTTACGTTCCGGTTCATATGCATATATCCATGATTCGTCACCTGTTACAATCTTATATACGTCTTTTGAAGCACCACGATTGTTTTTATTGAGCATTTGTTTGCACCAATTGACGCGAGCGTCTTTTTGAGTTTTTGTCAAATTGTGTGGGATCCAACGAGAACATACCTTTCTCACAGCTAAATGATCATGTAATATTTTATATATGCTGGTGGAACTAATGCCTTGCAGTATTAGGTTTTGCACAGCATCAATGTTTTCTTGAACAACAACTGATTTTGGACGACCTTCGCGAATCTCGTCGGTGAGCGAATGGCGGCCACGATTAAATTCATTATACCAGCGTTTCACAGTGGCAAAGGATGGGGCGTCATCGCCAAATGTGGAAGTAAGTTGATCGATGCACTCTTGTCTTGATAATCCACGTCGAAAATCGTAAAAATCATCGCACGAAAATGTTCACGAGTTAATTCCATTTTATTGTTGTCGCGCAATCTCCAAGGCAACATAAACAACACAAATCAAGCTATTGACAAAACATTTGAAGTACGTTATGGTCAATAATGCCAGACGATTCCCTGCAAACGTCAAATCGTGCCTAACTTCAATCAGTGTTGCCAAGGCTCAAAATATAAATAGTGGCCCTCGTACTACTTACCCAAAAGTCACCGGACACCCAGTGCAGCTAGGTAACTAAAACTATGTCCGACCTTCCTTCGCTATTATTACAGCATTTACTCTTCGAGGCAGGCTTTCCACTAAGTACTCGTATATTGCTGGTGGATTTTTTTCCATTCGTCCTGTAGCCTCGTGAATAGTTCATGGATGGTTTTCGGTCCAGCCGACGCTCGAGTTCATTCCAAAGATGTTCCATGGGGTTTCTGTCGGGGCTTTGAGCGGACCAGCTAAGCACATCCACCTGATTGTCCTCAAGCCACGATGCCACGGACCCTGCTTTATGGACACGGGCATTATCGTGCTGGTAGAGAAAAGGGCCTATTCCAAACTATTTCCATGCTATTGTTTAAAATGTCCTCATAAACACCACTGTTCATGTTGGCGTTGACCAAAACTAGAGAAGGTCTAAATATGGGCGAAGGTTTAAATATGGGTTTTGGAGTTATCAGCACTACCGGGTGCTGCAGCCTGGCAGAGGCTAAGGGGACTGGTTATCTGTCAAGGACAAAGGTTAGGGCGCCAATTCGTAAGAGAAAGTGGTGGTTAGTTTCGGCCTTGGACGCTGTTATAGAATTGCGACCTCCGAAAACTTTTTGCAGGTACGTTTTAACTCGGCGTTATCTGAATTCTCATCTGCTTTGTATAGGTTATGATATTAGCGGTACATAAAACAAATGTGGGCTTTTATAATGCCAGGATTTGTTTGTGAAATATGTAACACACAGAGCGAAAATAAATTGGAGAAAAATAGCGTGATGGTCTAAATATGGGCTATGACATGAGGTCTAATGTTGAGGTCAAATTTTCAACAAATATTTGAATGTTTTTTTTAATTTTGATTTTTCCCATTCCGCGTGATTTTCAAAACAACAGATTATTAATACATATGAACATTATAATGTTTTAGTGATAAATGACTGTTTTTTTAAAAAAACAATTAACTGCTGTTTGTTATATTGCCACTAGTAGCTCATATTTAGACCACAATTTTGAAATACATAATTTAAAAAAAATTGGAAATTGCTTTTTTTGTTTTTAATATGGAGACCTTCTATACTTTAGCATGCTATTACATTTAAGTATATATTTCATAGATATGCATTTTAAAGGCAGGTGCTTGATATATTAATTTTTTCTTTCCGAAAATGACAACATGAAAAGGGGGGCCCATATTTAGACCTTTTTCCTCTAATGGCCCGAGCACAAACTAGGAAAAAATAGCCCCAGACCATGACACTACCTCCACGTTCACTTGGGTGTCCGGCGACTTTTGGCCATGTAGTGTACATGTACAACAGATAAAGAACAAGGTCAGATTTTTTAAAAAAATGGGTGCAGGCGATTCCCTCCCCCCACCAACACCCTCCAGTTTCCCTGGTAACAGGCAATTTTCTTCCAAATCATGAATAATTTTACCCGCCAGCCAGAATAATGCCATACTGGGTATAAGGAAAATGTAAAGCCCACGAGCGCTTTGCACCATGTCATGAGGGATATATAGCGATATATGCGGGTAGGCCCCACACATTCTACGAAATCAACCATTTTGGAGGTGGCGAGATCAGCACCACGCCCCGGCCGCCTTTACCCCCAGGGTTACCCACACGTACCCATTTATTTGAGGCTTTTTGTTGAGTTTGTACACTTTATGCACAGAAAAGCTGATCGGGACTGGACATATATTTCAAAGTTGGGTCCGAACCACTATGTTCTCCACCGGGTATTGGACCCGTGGCCAACCATTTGAGCAGTGCACATTATAGCCTGTGTAAGATTTTGGTTTCTCTCTCTCTGAATGAAAGAAGGTATGGTTAAGGTAAAAGCCAATAGATGGCACTGATCACAGGTTACGTCATTCATTTTGCCGGTTGGATGTAAGAATCCTGAACCGAAACACTCCTCTTCCAGCTGGCACACGTTCAACATCACACTCGACGTGACGGGAGAGGTCAACAGGGGATTTAGACGAACGTAGTGGTGATGGTTTAATTTCATTTCTTTCATAGAGAATTAGTTTAATAGTATTTTATTTAATTTTGTAGAGTTGTTCGTAGTATTATATTAATTTGCTTGTTGATCTTTACCGAGTGATCGTCGTTACAGACAAGTAGGAAAAGGGGGGGGGGGGGAATTTAACAAAGAAATATTCTCTTAGGTAATCAGGTGAACATGGATGAATAATGATACCAATTAAATAGTCAGCGAAAGGAGAGAAAGTCAATTATTAGTTAAGGATAACTATTGAAAATTATCTTGATATATATATATATATATATATATATATATATATATATATATATATATATATGTTATCGTTGAGGTCATAATTATTAATGACAGTTTATGTATATATAATATTATTGTTCTAATACTAAATTGAAGTTTTGTTAAATAAACTGTCATCCAATTCTATCCAGTGAACTTTATATTCTAGTAATTAAACTACTTGATGTATGGTGTACCACGTACCTATGGGGGTCCAGTATGTCGGTTCATAGCTATCTTTCATCGGTTAATCGGAAGGGTATATTTAATCCCAATTAAAACAAATAATCTTAAATCCGAACCAGAGCAAGAAAGAAAGTGCTATAACATTCGTGACATAGACAAGGCTGCGACTGTGGGTGACAATTCCAACGTTCTGATTGCAAGCCCATAAGTCGTTCAGATAAGCATTCAGCAGACAAAAGCGTTTAACGCTGAAAAACCGACTAGTATGTTAACTTGCAGCAGAGACGAATCTAGTTCGATAAAAACGGCATCTTTCTTCTGCAGGACAATGAGCGACCCCATACTACTCACCACACTGCCTACATATCAGCTCCCTTACTTTCAGTTCGAACCTTTCTCTAGATTTTCACTTTGCCCTTTTCAACCCTCTGAAGTGTCTAGAATTTCAGCAGCGACGTGAAGCAAGCTTTTCGATAACGGCTCCGTCGAAATGACAAATCTTTCTACGTTGGTGATTCCCAAGCACTAGTGAAACTATACTGATCGCACTTCCAGCTGTCGGATGGGAAACAACGAATCAGCGATCAGTTTAATTCTCTTCGACTGACATCGGGTATTTTCGTGTCACAAGGCACCGAAAGTTGCTGGCGGGGCGAAACAAATGAGCGTCGGATACGGCTGTTGCCAAACGTACTCTAAAACGGGGGACAGTGGGGATTGATCAGAGCTTGTACTGGATAAAAGTTGTACAATAGTACCCAAAGCACGCACAATTAGTACACAAAACAACGTAGAAACAAGCTAATAAAAACAACTAACAAAAACAGACGTATCCTTACCAATGTTGTAAACGGAGAGCGATGTTACCCCTACAGCTTTAATATCGCAACAGAGGTTGTTGACACTCATCGAGCCCCACACCCTCAAGACGATTGGTGGAGAGATGGAGCTATGTAGACATCAGCCGCCACTTGAGCCCGCGATTAGTACAGGGTGTTCCGTTCAAACCTCCCACATTTCAATTTATCATTGCTAAAAGGTTATGATTAGGGCCGGGGACTTTATGTTATAACATATTTTTCAATTGGCTTCGGATCTATTATTGGGGTGAGATCTTTACATATCTGAGGAAAATCAGCCGAAATAGACAAACTTGACAAAGCATATTTTGACATGTTTCACCAACTTCGCGTTTTTACAACACATTTCTTCAATTTTGTTGTAATAGGACATATTTCTGTATAATTTCGTAATTATCTCGCACATAATCGGTTATTTCATATTTTTTTCCTTCGTAGCTTTAGCACAGCGGATAGTTCATATTGTCGATGGCAGGATATGGAAATTACGGAGAAAGAAAGGTGCCGTCTTTTCTTAGTACAGAACAATAATACCACACTTTTTTTATCCCACCGACAATTGATAGCCATGCAAACATTATTGAGGCAAAATGTTCTCTCTCATTGTTGCACGGGAAGTAAACAAGTTTCGTTCTCATTTCTTTGCCACAAGAATCAGTCAAAAGTAAAAATAACATTCGTAACATTACAGCCCCTACTCTACATAATCTAGCGGGTATGGGAGAAATTCGAGATTACTGTTGTACATATTTTTGACTTTACTGGGAATATTTCTGCATTTTCCTGACATATTTGTAATTTTTCATGACATATTTTCGAATTTATATGACATAATTACATACATAACAGTTGGGCTGAAAAGTTCGTAGGCTAACATAGTAAAAAATATTTTTTTTGACAAAATTCGATTTTATTATTCAATATAGTTGCCTTCGAGGGCGATACAACGATTATAGCGGTCATACAATTTTTCGATGCCATTTTTATAGTACGATTTCTCTTTAGCCTCAAAATAGGCCTCAGTTTCGGCGATTACCTCTTCATCAGTGCTAAATTTCTTTCCAGCGAGCATTCTTTTAAGGTCTGCAAACAGGAAAAAGTCACTGGGGGCCAGATCTGGAGAATATGGTGGATGGGGAAGCAATTCGTAGTCTAATTCATATAATTTTGCCATCGTTTTCATTGATTTGTGACACGGTGCATTGTCGATTGTGAGCACGCGCGGCACCCATTTTGCACACAGCTTTCGCATGTTCAAATATTCATGCACAATATGTCCAACACGTTCCTTTGATATTTTTAAAGTCTCAGCTATCTCGATCAACTTCACTTTACGATCATTTAAAATTATTTTGTGGACTTTTTTGATGTTTTCGTCGGTAACAGCCTCTTTGGGGCGTCCACTGCGTGCATCGTCTTCGATGCTCATTTCGCCTCGTTTAAATTTAGCAAACCACTTCTCAACGGTTGATTTTCCTGGTGCAGAGTCCGAATAATGTTTATCAAGCCAAGCCTTGGCTTCAACAGTATTTTTTTTTTTCGCCAAAAAGCAATGCTTTATTAACACACGAAATTCTGTTTTTATCCATTTTTTCACAATAACAAAAGCTGCTTCACTCACAATGCTATATCTCACGAACTAATTATCCGGCAGCTGTGAAATTTATACACGTATCTTTTGAAGGTTAGTACTAAGTAAAAATCACATGGATTTAATTCTAGTAACGCCATCTATGAGTCAGCCTACGAACTTTTCAGCCCAACTACTGTTATTTTACAGTTTTATACGACATAGGACATAAGTCATGGGCCCTTGTTATGATGCATAATGGAATGCGAGCCGTACTAGACGAAAGATAAACTCAAAGACCTCGAAGTTCACCGTTCTCTCCCTATGTAGCGCCACAATCGCATAAAGCACAATGGCGATTCCGCAGCAGCGGGCACAATCTGTATTCTGGTTGCAGAGACCAAATCAATCATTACAGTGCAAAGAAATTACCGGAGTATATGGAGGTGTGAAGCACCTGATGGGAAAACCATTAAGGCATGGTGTGCGAAGTTTTCGGCGACGTGTTCTCGTCGACGTGTTTCGGAGGAGAAGGTGGAAGAAATTCGAGCGGGAGTCGCCATTGTGATTTATGCGATTGTGGCGCTGCATAGTGAGAGAACGGTGAACTTCGAGATCATGCAATAAAATTATTTGAGTTTCTCTTTCGTCTGGTACCGCTCGCATTCCATTATGTTTCGTAACCTTTTAGCAATGATGAATTGAAATGTGGGAGGTTTCAACGGAACACACTGTATAATACACACACGCGCGAGTGCGCAATAAAAATTCTAAACGTCCAAGAACACGACGACATGGTAAGTTCTTCAAACATTCGCGAAAAAATATTTTCTAGGACTGCGCCGATACCACTTTGAAGCGATAACGATAATTGAAATTTGTAATAATTAAAATTTGTTCAAACTATTGATAAATGTTGGTGCGTAAATATTCTCCAATTATATGCATCCAGTAACTAGAAAATTTGCTTCAGAATATTCAATTACATCAGAATATTAGAATAGATGGTATGTAATCACAAATACAGTTTTTCGTGCAAAATTGGTGTAAAAGAAAAATAAAGTTTGTATTTTGCATAATTTCCAGGATAATTAAGAGTCGACGAAAGTGCCATGTGGCATTTTTGCGGATCCCGTGAAAGACCAAAATACCGGAAAAGTTTCGGCTGGTATCGGTAGATGAATATATGATGATACCAGTGGTATCGGCCGATGCATTGGCATCGGCTCAGCCCTAAATATTTCACAAAATTTAAAATTTCCCTGCAATGAGAGGAATAGATCTGCACATGGCAACACTGCTTTCATCTCTTCTTGCTTCTCAAAGCAAGCGTGGCAACGTACCAGACGTCAGACCCCGCTCTGACAAATACGAATATCTTTCGTTCAATCCTTCGCAAATGCCATATCACGCAATCATAGACGAAATCTCTCCCGGAAAGGCAAAAGAGCAAGGAAGACGGCAACCGTTATCCGTTTCGATCGATAGGGCGAACTCTTGGTACACTCAATAGACGCCAAGTTAATTAGTGCTATGTATGGCTGCTACGATAGAACAAACAAGCCAAGACGCGATGGGTTTGTTTAGAGCCGCTTCCGTTGGCTTATGATGGGGACTAATTCTGGCGACCGGTGGGATGAGCTCAGAATCCTTGACGTCATCAACCACAACACACTTACGATTATTCAGAAACGCGTAACTTAAAACTCCCGACAACACAGCCCTGCGTTTTGGGAAAAAAATTCGGATGATTTCAAACCGCTGATGACGGATATGACATAAATTTCTTCCCATCACGTCAGGACTTTTTCTCCACGTCATTAAGTTCAATCAACCTATAACATTGAGTTTTGGACATTTTGAGAACGAAGTTTTTACGATGGACTTGGAAAATGGAACTTACGTAATCAAAGTTTAGAATTTTCATGCCAATGTGCCTTGTGAAGATATAAGGTGTGTTAAATGCTTACTATTCTATGTGCGTTTATAGTTCAAAACTGGAGGATTTGTATTCTAGAAAACCAATATTTTAGCATCATCTAAACAGAGCCATCTATTGAGGAAATGATGGAACTGCACATTGTATTGTGAAATTAAGGCAGTTAATATATTGCTGTTTTCTGAAATAACTAAATAAATAAATGGGTAAAAATGGATTTCGTTTTTGGAATCAGTATGCTGAAATTATTCAGGGACAACAGTCATCTGCTAGCAGAGCCGTCTCCTGAACGCATGCGGTGCATGCTACGCATGCGTCAATTGTGGGAAAAAGGACAGCTTGCTCTGCGACGACATTCACGAGCATTTCTACATTCTAATTTCTTCATATAGGAGAAGTATTTATTTTACACGAGAGCGCTCAACTAAGTTTATATTACATTTCTTGGATCTGAAGTGACGCATGCGTCAATTGTGGGAAAATAATTATTACTTTCTTTCACTTCAGATCCAAGAAATGTAATAATAGCGTAGTTGAGCGCTCTCGTGTAAAATAAATACTTCTCCTATATGAAGAAATTAGAATGTAGAAATGCTCATTAATGTCGTCGCAGAGCAAGCTTTCCTTTTTCCCACAATTGATGCATGCGTTCAGGAAACGCCTCTGTTTGCTAGTCATCCAAACCCATGCAGACCGGTGCAATCTTCAAGGAACTTACCGTCCGACACAGGCCCCAAGCCAGGCAGGGGGCAACCCCCCACCCTTTGAACCACCTGGCACTGCAGTCAGCCCCCTTGATATTAGGCAAAACTATTGTGTAATTTGTTTACAGACAGCAGATATTATTTTGCTCAAAACTTTGGTGAAGGATAAATTCACAGAACATGGACAACTGCTAATACATTTGTTTATCTTATTATAAGAAGAAGTCTAAGTAGCGGTAAGTATTTAGAAAATGCTCTTCTCTAGACTTTAGAAAGTTCTTTCACAGGGCAGCTTCTTTATCTGTACCTTCGCTGCCCCTGATGCGACCTCCCGTTTAGACATAAATCTGACTTTGATGACATCATGCGTCAAAGGCCAACAGATCCCAAGTTTTCGGAACTAAGGGGAATTTCATTGCTTCGACCGAGGGTGGAATGTACTACAGGCACTATGATTGAATATTGTGCATTCTTTCTTGTGTGATATAAATATATTTATCATCAAAAGTAGTAAGGGATGATTCAGTAGCAAAAATCGATGTTTTAAAAGATATAGAAAAATGTATTTCTATCATATTTCTAAATTTTATAAAACTTAATAAACCCCTCTCCCAAAAAGTTTTGAAAATTGGGCTTGAGCTCCCGCTGGGGATCCATTCTAGCTAAGGCCCTGACTTGACAAGGTGTGAAGAATCGTGTGGCCAACACTTAAAAGTTCCAGTCCTCACGGGAACGCCACATTACTTCAAACAAAGCAGAAAGATTAGTTTCCCTCTGACAACCAAGTGTCAAGTCCACGTGGAGCCCAGTAGATCCTCCCCTCAAACCTTTCCCACCAATAGCGTCCGTTTTAGGAACTGACAGTACTTGTCAAGTCCACGTGGAGCCCAGTAGATCCTCCCCTCAAACCTTTCCCACCAATAGCGTCCGTTTTAGTAACTGACGGTACTTGTCAAGTCCACGTGGAGTAAATGCAATGTTGCCAATTCAGTTTCTTTAGAGATTGCGGTTATCTGTGCTAGGTTGTGTTATGGTGTTGTGCTTATACACTGTGGAGACCATGGGAGTATAACTTCGTTGCGGTTCGTGTTGAATGTCTAAACACTGCAGGCAAAAGTGACATCAGCGTTTCTCTTAAAAACAGGCGCTGGCTCCAAACCAGATACGCGTCCGGTTGGCTTCATCTCGAGCTGTTTCAAAGATACAGAACTGAACATCTTAAATTATGTGCCACCTGTCCCCTTTCCCATTTGAAAATCTGGAGGTAATCCCAAAATGTCTGCTTTCAAGATGGCTGCCATGATGCATACTGGCCCCATCTGTTGTTTTCCACCATCATTATCCACATCCGAAGTTACATCGCCCTACGACAAGCAGTTTTCAAATTAAAAGGGTGGTGCTGTACTTTTGACTCACCCTGTAGATATCAACAGAATGCAACAGACGTCCTTACAATCAACAAGGCACATTTCCAGAGTGTCCATTGAAGAAAATGCACGCCGATTATCTCTGAACACTGTATTGTATTGTGAAAACAACCTATCCATATCACACGTGGACAGACATGCATTTCTGAAGCAGAGGATGTTATGTACACTTCCATATCAACTACATGTTCACTCTCCAGAAGCTGGAAACTTTACACAGCTTTTGGTCCCCTATGCTTGTTTTCGAACAGATTTCGGAATTTGTTTCTAAGCACTTGAATGCGTGTGTCTGATAGTTAAATTTCCTAACAACTGAACCAACATCCTTTTCTGTTTGGCAAAGCAGTTGTGTGGAAATTTTCAGCTTTTCTACCACGCCACACAAAAAGTTTAGACTTGCAGACAGGAAGTTCAAATTGAAACACATAGTAATTTAGTAAATTCCTATCCTGATCTGAACGCCAGAACAAATAATTTTGAAGCTTTTGCCTGTGATTGAATGAGTTTGACAAAACTAACGCGTCACTCATTGCGATACTTCTACATTTATTAAAATATGGATGCTTGCAAAATGATCAATCAATCGTCTGCTATATGCATTAACTCAAATATGCGTTTAACCAAAGAATTCTGAAACTTTATTTTGTCTGAAATATATAAAATATGTTCATTTTACCTTATTTCTCTACAATTGATTGATTGATTGATTTAGTTCATTTTACTTCGCGTTTTGTGCCTCTTGGCTAATTTGCGAAGATGGGAATAAGTGATGAAGTGATGAAACTGACGAATGGACATTCACAAACAACCAAGCCCGAGCGGGATTCGAACCCGGGACCCTTGGCGTCGCAGCGCGATGTGCTAACCACTCGGCCACAGGGTCGGGCTTATTTCTCTAGAAATACAGGGCACTATTCTCATAAGTAACAGCGCAAATGGGCACAGCTGAAAGTACACGATAATAGAAGCAAAAAAAGTCTCAGAAAACATGGGTCTGCAAACGAGCCGTTTTCGAAATAATCGTGAATGTGTGATTACAAGCCGTCACTGACTTCATTGTTTGTAAACGTCGTCCTAGTTGGTAAAATGCTAATAATACAGTAAGAAAAGTCATTGGAGATCTCATTGCTTTTATTGAACATTCTACTTACTAGCATGTACATTTCTCTGTACTGATTGTATCCATCCTGTTTGACTACAACGCCATCTCTCGGAAATGTTCTGTTTTGTAAACAAAGAGCAAACCACTCTGTGTTTACAAAATGCAATCAGTGACGGCTTGTACCCATACATTCGCACACATTATTAGCATTTTACCAACTAGGACGACGTTTACAAACAATGAAGTCAGTGGCGGCTTGTAATCACACATTCGCGATTATCTCGAAAACGGCTCGTTTGCAGACCCATGTTTACTGAGACTTTTTTGCTTCTATTATCGTGTACTTTCACCTGTGTCAGTTTTACTTTTGAGACACCCTGTATGCGTTTTATGTGCTAAAGATACAATATTTTCTTTATTTTTTAAATAAAACTTCGCAACCATATGGTTGGCGTTCCTACAGAGTTTGGTCGACTTCCTAAAAATCCGCTCCCTAATCATAACTCACCTCCATCGTCGCGATTAACCAAAAGTGGAAGAAAAGATACACTAAACAACAAAAGTCACTAAATCAATGTGAACCAGTTCGCTTAGAAAGTACGTTCCTACCAGACAACTCCTGGGAAACAAGAATTTGACCCGCTTATGCAGATGTGGCTCCCGACGCTCCATGAGAACGGTGGAAGTTCTGTCGATAACGCTGACACGTGACAGATATGTACGGTATCACTTCTCTGCAGTACCGTTTTTTTATATTTCATGTCAACTAATTTACTGCACGTTATAGGACCATTAATAGAGTACGTTTCTGGTCTTTTGTATTTCGCGATCAAAGTATAAAGAATCATCATAGCTACCTGCCAATCCACTGTTTATTTACAATACCTTGGTCGTTTTCCTTAACAATACTTTAGTAGATACCTCCAGGACATACCTTCTGACGTCCATACGCCATTCTAGCTACCTGACGACATCTGGCGAGAGATTTTGTTAACTACCATTACAGGGTGTGTACCAACAAAAAACCTTTTCTTGACATTTTTCATCCTCTTAAAGTTTATTTATATGACCCCTACTTAGGTAAATTTTGGAAATCAGCAGTTAAGAAAACAAATATTTATTTAATAAAAAAGCCCTACCAAAAGGACAGTTAATATGAAAACTGAAGGTGTTTTTAACAAGAGATGTTTGCAAGTGTCCATTCATCAACTTCATCATGTCATCACTCATCCCCATCTTTGCTAATTTGCCAAAAGTGGCACAAAAAGCTAAGTAAAGCAAAGCAATCACTCAAACAAGATAATTAGACTTGCTTTATCAATTAATACAAGGACACGCATAACGGAAGTGAAGGGGAGAAAGCGAGTTGGCGGAACAAAGCAGTCCGCGCTGCTACAAACGGCTGGTATATGCACCTACTGTCCCCCTTAGGCGTTCATTAGTCGAGCAGAGGCTTCCGGGACAGAGTAGGCTACAGAAGAGACATTTCCTCAGAAACAGTGTAAAAAAAAGCCTTCTCGTCTCAAAATGCTTAAAACCATTTGTTAAAACACTGTCAACATGGATGATTAACAGTTGGGAAAAATAAAAGTTTGTCTGAAGGTGGGCAGGCCATGTGGCACGAATGGGAGAGGAAAGAGGAGTTCACAAGATTCTTGTTGGGAAACCTGATGGTAACAGACCTGTAGGAAGGCCAAGACGAAGATGGAGGGACAACGTTGAGATGGACCTAAAGGAAATCGGTAGGGATGGAAAAGAGTATATAGATCTTGCTCAGGATAGGGACAGATGGAAGCCCTGTGTTGCTGCAGCCAGGTTTACGAAGGCTAGAGAGTTAGTTAGTTAGTCTGAGGAAAGCAGGGTGGATAAAATCATTATTTAAAAACATGCTTAAAATTGCTTGCATGGTTTTTGGCACCATACACATAAATAAATGTTTTATATAGAAATGGTTTTCCTAGTAAACGGCCCCCTTAAAATATTTGAACAGTTTGATTAAAGTAAATAAAAAAAATGTATGTAAATATACATTTCTCTATTTCTGATACTGGCTATATGAACCTACTATGGAAATGTTTGTTGAGTGTGTTCGTTTCTTCCAGTTAAATAAAACATTAATAGTTCGTAATATCAGCTGACATGTTTATTTAGTTTAATGATGATGACACAATTTATAGTTTAACATGATTATTATTTTGTATATTTTCTGCACAAAATGTTTTGTATTTTTGCCTATAAAAATTATTGAATTTTACATCGAAAGAAATGTGTGTTTACAGTTTAGATATGACATTTTCGTTCGTAAGGGTTTCATCCTATCAGTAGAGGAAAAGGTCTAAATATGGGGGCTCCGTTCTATGTTGTTATTTTCGGAGGGAAAAAATTAATATATCAAGCACCTGCCTTTAAAATGCATATCTATGAAATACAAGGGTTGGATAAAAAGTAATGGCAACACTGCTGTACCGTGAAAGGGGTGAGTCACAGCGCCACAAGCGTTTCGTGGCTGATAAAGGAATGTCAGACGAGGAAGTATAGTGAGTGGGAGCGATTGTGTTATTCAGTCAAAAACAGCAGTGCTCTGAAGCAGAGGACGAGAGTGCAAGCGCCCTAACAATATGTTTAGGCAAGAAGAACAACGTCTCTCAGGCAGACGGTCAACGCAGCCTACTACTGCACCTTCTTGCAACACCACCTTCGTCTCGCATTAAGAAGGAAGCGACGGCACGGTGTCCCATCATCCTGCTTGACAATGCAAGGTGTCACACTGCGAACAATGTGACGGCGCTCCTGCATAACTGGTAGTGGGAGGTACTGGAACATCCGCCGTATTCACCGGTACGAGACCGTGTGATTACGACCGTTTTGTCAAAATGAAGGAACCACTGGGCGGGAAGCACTACGACACGCGCGAAGGCATCATACGTGCTATAGGGCGGTTACTGCGGGACATCGACAGAGATGGACGCGCTGACGGTGTACGACGCCTTCCATACGTGTGACAGAAGGTCGTAGAGATGAGGGGCGATTACTTTGAAGGAATGTAACACGTGCTCCTCTGCCAATACAGTCAAGTACCAATTATACCAGTGTTGCCATTACTTTTTATCCAACCCTTGTATATACTAAAGTATAGAAGATCTCCATAATAAAAAAAAAAAGCAATTTCCAATTGCTGATTCGGGTGGCAGATAGCGCACCGTATTGGAATGTCTGACATGTCAAGGGCAAGTTCAAGCGTTTTCCTTGAAGTGGTACATTTTTTCGCGGAGTAAATATGTATTTTGAAGTTATTAGTGGATCTTTCACAGGTAGCTGTTTATCTGAGTGGTACGTTTCGTCGCGAGAACCCAAGTTGTACGGGACACCGTTTTGGGACCAGAAGGGAGTGGTCTTGCCAGATATGCAAGTAAAAGGTTCCAAAATAACTAGATACTTTTATGTCCCATTGCTGGTGAAGTTACGGAACGTCATCAACATAGAAAGGTGTTCAATGCTCCTCTCCACAATTCGAAGCAGTCTTCGGTGGCTATGAAATGCTACCCCATCCATCTTATTCTCCTGACCCTGCACTTCTCTTCCTCCTTGAAGTAACTTTGTTGACAGATGATGACGCAGTGAATAATGAGGTGCTGTCATGGATTTAGTCCCAACCTGCCGAGTTCTACAATAATGATCTGCGCAGCGGCATAAAACGATGGGGTGGCACCTATTTAGAGGACTAATAAATGTGCATGACCCACAGTCTCTGGTAAGTGGGTCAGGGGAAATCTTTATTGAACAACCCTCGTATTAAACTACAAAGCATATATTTTTAATTATTTTCTTGTAAAAAGTGGCAGGGAAATGTAGCTTGCACGGGTACTGACTATCCAACACTACACGGTTCGAACAGAAAATTGTGTTTCAGATGTTGCGAAAGATTACGAGCTTGTTTCTGCATAATTTGACACTAAAATTGCAGATTTGTTCATAGTAAACGGGAAGTAACGAGCTGTTTACCGAGTTAATGGAGTAATTCATGCACAAAGAGCTCGTATTACGAAGCAATGTTCAACAAACTAATTATAAACTTTGTTCTGTCTCTCGTTAGTCAGACTATTTATATTTACCCCTCTTTCTGCAAACATTTCTGGAAATATTTTGGTTCGCAAGAAGAGACAATATGGTCCAATACCAATAATCAAGTTTTGTATGTAGTGCTTATCATTTTGCCTAATGATGCTCAACAACAGAGGCTTTGCACGGTAATTGTTGCTAGTTTCTGTGGCGGACTGGTCAACGTAACGAGTTACAGAGTTCGAGGTTCCAGGTTCGAATCCTGGTGTGATTGACCGATTTCTTTAGTATGGGCACATCAGCACATATGCTATTTTTGCTAATATCCCAATACGGGGATAAGTCATTTTACTAAACCAAAAATGAGATCAGGCCCCTAACAAGAAAATTGATTGATTGAGTTGGTGTTTTAAGCAGGGTTGTAAACCATTGGGTTCCGCTGCAGGACCGGAAGCTTTTTTTCTCGCACAATTTAAATTCGGTCCAAGTTGCGAACTGTTTCATTGAAAAAAGGCTCCTGGACCGTATTTAAATTGAGCCGGAAAAAAAGGCTCCTGGACCGTAAATTGATCTGGAAAAAGGCTCCTGGACCGTAAATTGATCTGGAAAAAGGCTCCTGGACCGTAAATTGATCTGAAAAAAGGCTCCTGGACAGTAAATTGATCGGGAAAAAGGTTCCTGGACCCTAAATTGATCGGGAAAAAGGCTCCTGGACCGTAAATTGATCTGGAAAAAGGTTCCTGGTCCGTAAATTGATCTGGAAAAAGGCTCCTGGACCGTAAATTGATCTGAAAAAAGGCTCCTGGACCGTAAATTGATCTGGAAAAGGGTTCCTCGACCGAATTGAAATACTTTACAAATAAAAATGTTCTTTACGATCCACAACACAATTACGCTTGCTGATTTTCTCCTGGACCGGAATTGAATTTATCTAAAATTCCTGGACCTTTAACAACCCCGGTTTTAAGTCCACTTTGTGCACAGTAAGCCTAATCGGGACTGGCCCTACAGTTTAAAGTGGCGTCCGAACCACCATGTGTCTCCACCGGGTATCGAACCCGGGACCCCTTGATTACAAGAACAAGAAAATAGAAGATGTCCAAAAAAACCTTTGTTGCTCAATTCTTAAAACTAATTCATTGATTCATTACTTAATGAAAACTAAAACTATTCCGTCTGTGAGGACTCATATTTTCTTACCTTGGTTAAAAGCTGAGGCTAAAAAGAGACACACAGCCCTACAAAGGATTATACTGGTCGTAGGTTCAGACGCCAGAGCCTCGCTGGCCTGCAAAAAGCAGTTAGGTTGACATTTGGGGTTGCCTTACCAGAAGGTTCGAATCCTGGTACAGGCGTGTGTTTGGATCAGCACCAATTTCATGAGTTAACCTTTCAATTCCCATCGTCGCGACTAACCCAAGAGATAAAAAGGCGACCGCAAGGTAAAATCTAATCTAATATATAAAAATGGATGCGAGTGTGGGTGTGTATATTTGTTTGTGCCGCCATAACTCTCGAACGCCTGGAGCAATTTCAACCAAACTGGGTACACGTATCACTTGCAACCCGGAAAGAGATAATGTGGGGTAAGACACCCTTGATGGTGGGGTGGGAAGGGGTGACATGTAAAAATAATCGAGAACCACGGATATTAAATTCCGTACAAACAGACATTCGTGACTCTATGCAATCCGCACAACGATAGTGTTTCTCGGGTTGTCTAACATCCAGACTGCGTTGCGAATGGAATCCATAGTTTTCGTGACACTCCCAACTCCAAGTTCATGGGGTGTGAGAGGGGGTGAAAAATAAACTGCCACAATTGACCTACATTAGTGTCGAATCCATAGTTTTCGGAGTCGCTAAGCTAATTGGTGACATTCACGATCACATTTTAAATTAGTTACATTTTACACTATAGTTTGAATTCATTATTTTCCTGTCTAATACAAGATTGGGATAAATAAATACCCACGTAACGCCGGGTAATCAGATAGTAACTCAAATAAAAAGAAAGGAAAGTGTACGGAAAGTGACTGGCTCCAACGTGGTTGGTGATCGAAAACAGAAAACAAACATTGCTCTTGTCGCAACCCACGAACAGGAAACTTCTCAGAGAGGAGCAGACGATGCTCGAAATGAAGATCTGACAAACATGTGAGACACGTGCTCAACAGCCAATGACAGTCTCTCTTGCAAATTCTGCTCTGAGGCTGGACCGCTGCTATTCGCACACCCCAACGACGACAAATGCTGGAAACTTACAAGAAGAAAATCGCTATCGCCGCCATATGCTTCATCTGGGAGAGCAAAAGGTTCAAGTCCATTATCTCATTCTCATGAGTATAATCATAACTAACTCTATAGCCTTCTTAAACCCGAAGGGTTATGGCTGCAGCAACACAAGTCTTCCATCTGTCCCTATCCTGGGTAATATCAATCCAATCTTTTCCATCCTTACAGATTTTCTTTAGGTCCATGTCAACGTTATCCCTCCATCTACGTCTTGGCCTTCCTACACGTGTCTTATTGTCACGAGCCGGAAATGAAATGCTGTGAGGTCGGCGGGAGAGTCTTGATCGAAAGAGCAGCGTAAGTCGGTCCGTTTAAAAGGTTTGGGCGTACCCATTGAGGACACCTTCGATGGACCGATAGTGCCACGTCGTGACTCAGCCGAGGAACCACTAAGATGACCAGGAACAGTGGTAACACTTTGGGTTTATCATTATCAGTGTTTAGATAACTTGCTGGCTCGTGTGTGATCATCCTCCCTCGCTTGTGCCGTTACTATTAAATATTGGTAAAGGGCGATAAACGTATATTATTCCGTTCACCATATACATATCCTCTCGCAGCCAAGCAGTTTAACCCGGCGAACGGCCTGAACGAGACATTACCATCAGGTTTCCCAACAAGAATCCTGTACACTTTTCTCTCATCTCCCATTCGTGCCACATGGCCTGCCCACCTAAGTCTTCTTGATTTCATCATTCTAATAATATCTGGACATGAATACAAATTGTGCAGTTCTAAATTATGTAACCTTCTCCTCATCCCTTTCAGGTGAAAATATTTTTGTATGATGGTTTACTTCCGCCACTTTTGGCTAATCGCGAAGATGATGAGGGATGAAACTTACGAAGGGGCACTAACAAAGAACACCCATGCCAAGGGCGAGATTCGAACCCGGAACTCTTGGCTTCGTAGCGCGCTATGATAACCGCTCCACCACAGAGGTAGACAATGATTACATGAAATTGATTAACAAAAATTCACGCAAACACCAGATGGTGTGGTCAGCACTGCCCCCCTACACACTTTCCCCCCCCTTGCAAGGGCACAATTATGAGAACCTTAGTCGGATCCCAGTCTAAACTGTAGGTCCAGTTCCGAATACTCTTATCTAACAAAGTGGACATCAAGCAAACTTTGACAAACTTTCTGAGAACCTCAGCCACGTATTCAGGATATGGGCGGAAAATCCCCCTAACAATATTGACAATTAAAACACCATTTTTCGAGCTGGCATACCACGATTCGCAAAAATAACATTGACTTTAACAACATATGAAAATATACTTTGTTGTTGCCGTGAAGGAACCATCCTCAAATTAACTGACTACAAATTAAGTGTGCTTCAACGAAGGCAGATTGATTTAAATAGCGATTTTATTCCGTGATTTCTACTCGTAATCATTTAATAGTGTTCATTAGGCTTTAAGAAAGGAACAGAACGGGAAAAAATATATGTACTGATAGGGTGAAGCTCATACGAGAGGAAATGTAAACTATAAACACAATTCAATTTATCTTGATTTAAAATTCAATAATTTTAAAAGGCAAAAACAGCAAACATTTTGTGTAGAAAATATACAAAATCGTATTCATGTAAAACCGTAATTGTTGTCATAATCTAAACATGGCAACTGATATTTTGCAAATTATCATTTTAAAAAAATTCCAAAATTCAGCTACAAAGACACTATAAAAATATTTTAAATTACAATAATATAGTGCATCCAGAATGTTTTATTTTTACTGGAAGAAATGTTACTGAAATTATTATAGTTTCATTAACACGCTGAACAAACATTTCCATAATAGGTTCATATGTACGAGTTCATATGTAATTATTTATTGTTGCAGGTCTGCAACAATGTACTATCGTAACTTTTGTAAAAGGGCATTTATTTGTAATCATTTACATCATCGCATAAGCAACATTTAATCTAATTTATTTCGCGTTGTGCATTGTAGATGGATTGCAGTCGTCGTGACATTATTATTTCTTTTAGATTTCGTAATGGCAGTTTCAGCCCATGGCGCAATGAGTGTTCAAAGTCATGTCCCAATTTTGAAAAATGTGTAGTACTACGTGATGGGACTTTCGTAGCATCAGTACCCATGAATGTTTCTAAATTTAAACTTTATAATTCTTGTATATACCTAGTTATTTGTAATTAATTTACATATTAATTACATATTACATACTCGTACAGTATCAGAAACAGAAAAATTTATATTTACACAATTTTTTATTTGCTTTAATCAAACTAATCAAATATTTTTCCGCGGCAGTTTACAAGAAAAAGCCTTTCTATTAATAAAAAAGCATATATCCATATGTATGGTCCAAAGAACCATACAAGCAATTTTAAGCCTGCTTTCTATTTTATTTAAATAATTAAAAAAAACTATTTAAAAAAACATCAAAAATGATTTAAAAAAATAAAATACATGATTTTTACCCGCCCTGGTTTCAACCCTACCTAAAGATCACCTGAGAACTGAAATAAATTAAACTGAAATTTAGAATGTTACACACAGTCATTATGCTAAATTTTGGAGAAAAAAGTTGCTCAAAATTAAAGTGCGTTAATTTAATACCACCAGAACGTTAAACATTACAGAATATCAGTACCAATTTACAAAATTAGTAATTGCAAAGTTAATTTGGTTAATACAAAATGCAGAGGAAAGTTCTCAACGATCATATCATTTACTGTCACCACCTAGTCTGATTATATTTACTTCATAAATAAATTACGCAATTACCTGGGGAATTGTGTGAAATTGCATTTCTTAACCAATCAAATTTCGTTTATTACAAGCAACTTTCAGTGTTTTTTAATCATGCAAATGCAGTTGCCAGTGGCTGCTGAATTTCATGTCAACACGATATAATTAATTAATTATAAACAACATTAAATAATAACTAGATTAATTGGTATCCAAAAATAAAAAGTAAAGCTATTCCGGACGCGTAGGAGTACAGGTAGGGCGTAACACATTATCGATTTCGACCATATAGCAGGTGGTGTGATGAACCCCGTGCAATTGGATGTTAAGCATATTGTTTGGAAATCCCCACCCGAGATTACGCACCCTGGATATCGAACCAGGTCTACTGCATAGAAGTCAGACACCTTAGCGACTAGCTCAATGTGGCTTAAGGGGAGGAGTGACAATTTTGTACCAGTTGTACATTTATTTTAATATCGTCGGAATGGGCTCTGCTACTAAAGAAACCCACAACAGAACTTGCGAGTATGGATTTCTCCCCATGTTGCAGTGGAAGCGTTTCTTTAAAGTTGATTATTAAGCTAGATATATAGGGTGTTTTTCTTAGAGTGATAGAACTTTGAATTGAAATAGAACACATAAAAAATTAAGTTTGAAGCCAATTGTGTTTTCATTTGAAAGATAACTTTCTGACATTTACGTTTTGAAAATAATTTCCGGCATATGTACACCACGACCAGCTGTGATGAACCGGATTCGATCAGTCCAATTTTGAACCACTTTTTCAAGTAATTGGGGACGTATGTCGTTAATAACACGAGTTATGTTGGCTTCCAAAGCGTCAATTGTTGCTGGTTTATCAGCATAAACCAGAGACTTTAGATATCCCAAAGAAAATAATCCAGTGGCGTTAGGTCACATGATCTTGGAGGCCAATTCACTGACAGCACCGATATTTCCGAAGTGCTCTATACATTTGGCGAACAGAACATTGATTTTGGAAATATATTTCCAGAATTTGTAAACGTTGTTGCGGCGTCAGTTTTTCCATTATCATTTGCCAATGCTCACTGATATGAAATGACAAAACAACATGTCATCAAAACAAAACAAATGACAGCTATCCCTAACGTAAGTTCTATCACTCTTAAAAAAACACCCTTTATGTAAATAATATGATGAATAAGTATTTACTGAATCTCATGTATTCCTTATGGAGAATCACCTTCACCTCACGACTAATCAAATGGGAGTTTCGACTTTTCCAACCACAAAAAAACTTTTTCTGTGTATCCTCTTTCCGTTCGTGTAATTTTCTACGATACTAGATGTTCTGATATTCCCGAGAACAAATAAAAATAATGCCCCCATAAGCGCAATGTATTTCTCTGGGGCACAACTCCTCTCTGCAGCAGTGTTGCCAAACCTATTGCGCATAAAAGAACTAGGTTTCACCTTAAATAGAGTTAAAACTGACTTTCAAGGAGCTAGATTTTCGAAGGCTTGATAAAGTGCCTCCTAGGGTGATGTTAGGTGTCAAAGGGGGCGAGTGGCGCTGCTATTGCCGTTAACTTTAAAGTGACGACAATTTATGCTTAGTTTTCACCGTCTGGAACTGGCGGCATCAACCAGCTCAAGAATCCACCGATGGTCGTATGAAATCGAAAATAAAGGATTCCTGGATAACAATATTATGCCACCTTCACGTCAGCCACGACGCTATAAAAATAGAAGCTGTAGCAACGCAGCCAATATAACAATATCACGTGCAAAATGTATATTTATAACAAAAGTTGGTCTGTGTGGGGCGGGCGCCCCAGTTCACAGCCAAAGGAGTGCAAGAAAGAGCTAAGTTGGCAACAGTGCTCCAGCCGCTGCAGAGATGAAGGCCACATAGAAATTCTTCCCTCATGTCCTTAATACTTCCTACCTCAGATCACAAAGCTTATGAATCTTTTACATATAGATGTGTGTGTAGGTGCTCATATCTAATTATTTTACGTTGCTTTTCTCCCGCCTGGTTTAATTGCAGCGATGAGAATGAATAATAAACGAATGAAACAAATGTAAACCCAAAGATACACCCATCACCGACCAAGACTCGAACATGAGACCTCTGGATTCGTGGCGTGTTACGTTAAACACTCAGGCATGAAGTTCGGCTGTCTCTGTGATATGTGTGTCTCCGCATGTGACTATTAATATATAATTTTTTGCAGGACCTGGTTCAGTTTGTCCACCGTCTTCTTCTTAACTTTCGATCCGGCCACTTAATTGACTTTTGTAATGTATCGTCGCTTTTTCTGCCACTTTTGGCTGATCGCAACGATGAAGATGATCCATGTGATGAAATTAATGAAGGGACACTCACGAACACCCCGGACATGCACAGTGCAGGTTACCGAGACTCTGGCGTCTGGATCCACGGTAAGTATAATCCTCTGTGGAGGCTTTATATCATTCTGTCCTTTATGCAGTCATTGATATGGGGCTTGTTGAATATGTCACGGGTACAAACAGCCTTTGTGCTGAGTCACTCAACCTTTTCAATTACAGTCAATCAATCAATCGAGTCGCATATGAAGTAGAGAGGCAAGAATTCAAGTGGTTTTATCTCTGCGGACTTCAAGTAGCACCCATCAACACAACATCAGCATATTAAACCATAACACTTTCGGATGCACGGTACCTAATGGCTACATTTTTTTAGATACGTTTGGAATTTTTTATCGGCATCACCAGCTCAAATGCAAAATATGTACAGAACAAACATTATATCGTTTAAAATTTGCTAACAACGTGCTATGAGGTATGTCAAGGGAAAAATTATAGCACGGAAAAGCAAAAGCTGGTGAATGTTGAAGGTAGAAACCGGGTCGTGCATGAAGATCAGCTGAAGTGGATACAAGACAAGAAAGACAGATATCATTTTGGAAGTCAGAAGAAGGAGGAGGATAATGATGAACGAATTCATGGACCAGATACAGGTCAAGACGGCGGATCAGTTTTCTGCGATGAATACTTATTCTCGATTTCTAACTAAATTCTCGTCGCCATGTATAAATCTCTTGTCATGTATGCATACGCAGAGGTTAAATTATTCACACGAGGATACAAAAAACAACGATTTAATACTAAACTTACAATAACCATTTCTAACATGGCTGAACACAATCTCGTAAATCAATAACTTTACAAGAAACTGAATATAGATTCAGATATTATGCACACTTAACACAACTTTGTCCAACAATTTCCTCAACTTATCAACAGCTTTAGAGACATAAGCACGTTATAGTTGAATTCAATACACTAGTTCTACATCTTTCGAGGGGAACGTTCCCATTTCGATTCGATTTTCAAAATAATACATACAAAACACTTATTAAAATAACACGTTTTGCCACATCAAGTAGTATGAAAAAGCAACTTCGATTTGAGCAAAAAATTAACGTATTTTACATTCTCATTTACTATTAATGTAGCAGCTGGGAAGGTTCTGTTGGAAGATTGAGAGCCAGAAGTTTTGATTGTTCAGACGTTCTCTACTATGGCTAGTGGTTTAGAAAAAATTGGGTCACATGATCTGACATATGGTCATTTTGCAGATATTGCAGCCATCTTGAATTTTTCGATTTATTTTTTTAAAAATATATTATCGCATAATATGGCAATGTAATATGTCATTTTATATGTTTTTGACACCCAGAGTGCAATAATGACATGAAAATCGCATTTGGAGGGACAGAAGTATGAGTTTTGTAGAAATTGTTTCTTAACGTTTAAGAACCTGCATTAATTCATTTTTCTTTTCTCCATTTCGCGGAATAATTCCTGCCTTGCGAAGAATTACAAATGAAAATAGCTGAATTAGTGCAATTTCCATCAAAGTCAAAGAGAAAATACTTTCATGAAGCTTATGTTTGTTTCATAACGTAAATCGAGAGAAAGAGAAAAATTATTGGATGACAGAAACTCAAAGAATCAAGTTCTGTGCTAAATGATGGTGTACGCGTAATTATAGACATAGACGACTTTTCTATCATGCGACCTTATATCGAAACGAGTAACTTAATCTTTAGATCAGTATCCTCTGCAAATTACTTCAAAGAAAACAGACAGGTCTTCACTCCAAGGCCAAGTGGATCAAAATCCATATCAACCGTATGTGTGGTATGTAATCAGTTAAAATAGAAGGGAGAAACACAACTTTTCCAAATTTGCGAGCGTCGAAGAGCACAGGAATTTCTCTAGATGTAGTTTTTGAAATAACTTCTACCGTTAGTGATGTGTCAAGTATTTTGCCTCAGGTGCAACATATCAAAACGAGAAGTTCAAAGCCTCTAACAATACTCAAAGTGATCCTGTATCAATATAATAGATTATAAGATAAGGGAATTTTTTGAAGGTTTGAACTTTCAAATTCTACTGGTGTTGTTAAGGAATGTACCAATAGACTGTGAAGAAGCAAAAAACCTACGACTTCGATTTGGATGGAAAATTTTGGTGATGTGTGTGATACCAAGTCAGTGATGAAGTTTGACACGTCCTTTCCCATTGCACTAATATTTATTGTTATTAATTATCTTTTCTCTTGTACAAATGTTTATTGTTCTTTAATCTTAATTTCTGTAATATACCTATCACTGATAATGTCAGGATAGTGACTAACCTGTATATACTTATCTTGTAAGGGCTGTTACCATGGCAATTACGAGTTTGTTTTGTCTTGCCTTTGGAGTTCGGGCTCTGTTTTTTAATAGAATGATCAAGTTGAATTATAAGAAGTTTAATTTCTTTGAGTGACATGGATTATATGTTAGGCATATAAGTATTTAGTTTGCAAAGAAGTAAAATCGACTTCCTTTTTCTTAGTGCAAACTTAACTTTGATTTTTATTTGACGAACTAACAGAGATATATTAACCCATACCCTGAGAGGCATCACGCGAATGCTTTCGAGTCTTTAATGTGAACTTATTATTTGCTATTTTAGTTAAATCATGTTCTTTTGACTAAAAGAACGTGTCAAATTTGAGCAATTTCAACCAACGGAGGTGTTTCTACAAGAATTAGCGGCTTCAGCCTGTAACCTTTACTCGGCCAATGGGTCACATGTGACCCATAGAAAATATAGGCGTAGTCGGCCGATGGGTCACCCATGCTAATTAAAAAGTTCATGTGCTTTTAGCACCTTCATACTTATATGTGAGGTTGTAAACGCTGACAGATGTTCAGATAAGACTTTGAAATGTCCTGTCGAACAAAACCCGCTTACCCATGACCCCCTCACCTCCTCTTCCTTTCCCGTCGCGTTTTCCATGCGAGGTTTCACAGCTGGGAAAAAAATGCAATGCAATATATGAGATTTAAAAGCTTGTTTTCTGCCTCCCAGCTTGGGAAACCCGAGCTATCTTCTGTCAACATGTTGGGTTGTGTGTTCCAATGCTGAAGTTGGTGACGCGAGTCTAAAAATAGAACAGGGGAAGCCAAAATGCACTGTCACGCCTGACTGGAACAAAAGAAAATATGTTGGTCACAGCATGCTGCGAAGGAAATGTGGCACCTCTGCTGTCTTTGTTGATGAAATTCTGCCTGCCTACCCCATCTCCCGTGTAACTAATAGCGTCTTTGCGAGTCTCCGAGTAATAATAATTTATTCTCTAATATGCAAATTAGCTATTTTTGCCAAAATGCAGAATTGTACATATCGAGTCATATTTCAGCCTGTTTGAGGACTACGGACTTGAAACAAGTTTCACTTTGTTGCAAAAGGTATCTTCTTTTAAAACAATGCAAAAGTTTGCGCCCTTTTCCCAAAATAGCGGGAGAAGAGGGGGCGAACGCCACATTTTTATTTTTCTTTCATTGAAATTTGGGGACTTAGCCCCCAACCCCGTTCTTCTCACTTGGGCATTCTGAATTGTATACGGTCGTGTCCTCCGATGTTTTTTTCTTCCAAACAAAACTTAGCCGAAGTAGATTGCTCAAATAGTCTCAGAGATATATTTTTTCTGAAATAGGTGTATAAATTTAGATTGAGTTGGTGCTTTAAAGTGCACTTTATGCACAGTAAGGCTGATCGGGACTGGACCTACAGTTTAAAGTGGGATCCGAACCACTATGTGCGTCCACCGGGTTTCGAACCCGGGACCCTTTGATTACAATCCATCGGGGAGGCCCCAATATCCGTATGGGATGAGATTTTTGGAAAGCACATGTAAGAAAACACTGCCATACAAATGGGCTAGGCATTGACTTCACGTTTTCTTTGTAATAAAGAAATACATTGCTTTATTTCACTTAGCTTTTTGTGCCACTTGCGGCTAATTTGCGAAGGTAGGGATGAGTTGACATGATTAAATACATGAATGGACACTCACAAACATCCATGCCCAGGCCGGGATTCGAACCCGTGACCCCTGGCGTCGTAGCGCGATGTCCTAACCACTCAGACACGGGGGCCGGCAAGAAACAAATGCTTCCTGCACAGACAGCCATATTGAGATATAACATACAGTTTAAAATGGAATTTGAAACTTATGTATCTCAACCGAGAATCAACCCCGGTAAAGTGACATTTACTGCAAATGGATGGCGATACAAAAGCAGGGGCTTCCTGTTGCATATTTCGAACATGATACGTGGAATGCAACGTGTTCATGCAAGATAGCGAGCGCCATATGCAAGCAGTCGTTAATAACGCCTGTGGATTATGCAACCCAAAACTCATTCGTGCATTACGGGTCATCGGAAACACGAACTTGCAACGCACACCGGAAAGTAAATTCTTGAAATATTCCATTCGGGACGAAAAAAAGCATTGTCACAGTATTAACCCTAGCTTAGCCGAAAAGGAGGGGAGGTTAGGTCCACCACCTCTATATAAAAATTGAAAATAAATTACGTTGTTACCCAGGGTGTGGCCAATATTTCTGCATTACTTTTGTTCATAAAAATATAACTAATATACATAGAAGCCAAAATGTCCTACGCGAGCCTATCAGGCGCCATCTTTGAATGCGTGTCATTCGAGACACTCATTGGTTGATAATGATGGTAACTATTATAATTAATGAACAACTACACCTCTATAAACAAAGTATTCATGAAAAATTATGTTCTTTGTAACTCTGTGACACTCATGGAGTAATTGGTTATTTTTCCTTATTAATGATTATTATAATTAATAAATAACATTCACGTATATAATAAACAAAGGAAGCAGTGATTGAATAACAAAATTGTTTCTTGAATTTAATGATAAAAAGTGTGGGCCTGTGAACCCCCCCCCCCCAGAACGCAACCGGAAGGCTAGACTTAAGAGTGGAAAATGCTCCATATGCGAAGAAGGTTCAAAATAAATACAGGGTAAGTCAAAATGATGGACCCGATTTCAGACATTTATTCTGTGAAATTATTGTGAGACATGTGCTAAGAAAGGTAAACTGTCAAATTTTTTTCAAACAAATCACAAATGTTCTATGTGAGCATCTCGCGTAACACGGCACACATCAAGCCGATAGTCTATCTCCTGCCAAACCTTGTGTAGCATGTTGCGGTCAATATCAGCAATGGCTGCTGTTATGCGGGGACGCAGGTCATCCAATGTTGTTGGAAGTGGTGGTACGTAAACATGATCCTTGACAAAACCCCACATGAAGAAATCACATGGGGTCAAGTCGAGGGAACGAGGTGGCCAATGAAGGAGAGGTGGATCCTCCGGAGATGCACGGCCTATCCAACGTTGTTCCAATGCCCCATTGAGATGGTCCCGAACGCTGCCATGGTAATGCGCAGGTGCACCATCCAATTCAGAATGAAATCTGCGCTATCCTCTGCAAGCTGTGGAAGGAGCCATAGTTGCAGCATATCAAGGAAAACAAGTCCTGTCACAGTACGTTCATGGAAGAAAAAGGGCACATAAATCTTTTCATGGGAAATGGCACAAAAGGCATTCACTTTGGGAGAATCGCGTAAGTGTTCCACAGATTCATGGGGGTTAGCAGTTCCCCAAATTCTTACGTTGTGTCTATTCACTTCCCCTGAAAGGTGAAAAGTTGCTTCATCACTGTAAATTAATCTCTCAGAGAACCCATCTGTTTCCATTAATTCGAGGAAATCAGCACAGAAGGACGCGCGCTAAGCATAATCAGGTTCTTTTAAGGCTTGAACTATTTGCAAGTGGTAGGGTTACATTTGTAAACGTTTCTGCAGAACCAGCCAGACAGTTTTCTGTGGAAGTTCTCTCGCTGCCCGGTTGGTGGACTTCTGTGGACTCCACACGAAACATGTGCGCACTCGTTCCACTGTCTCTTCCCCAGTCGATTTTCGTTTACAGATGCAGCCCGAATGTCTGAAATGTTCATACCACTTACGAATGGCCTTCCCCATAGGTGGTTCTCTCCGATATTTGGATCGGAAATGCAATTGCATACTAAACACAGACTTGTTCACATGATAATCAAGCTCACAGAAATATCTCTGTTCTCCAGTCCACGCCATTTTCCTGCTCGCTGCTGACTCCTAGCGGTAGAAAGTGGAAACACTACATGGAAATAAACTTTGAAAGTTAATCTTTCGAAGCGCATGTCTCACAATAACATATACAGGGTGATTCAAAAAATGTTAACAGTACAATGGAAATAGAAAATTTGCTACAATGACACGAATTTAGTGTGTTATACAGTATAACATAAATTTCTGTAATCGGGTCCATCATTTTGACTTACCCTGTACTGTAAGACGAAGAATTTCACAGTTTTTAAATCCAACTGTTGCACTCTTGTACTTTTATTTTACATTTCAGTCTGCTTCTTCAGATTTATTGCGGATTCGAACCCTGAAATTTTGGTGGCGGGATCGTGAGTCGAACACTCAACCCGGTCACCTGCATTTTTGTTATGCTGTAGCATTAACTTCAGGTTGTGCAGGGTAGCCAGGATCATGATAAAATTCAAGTATAATTCCCGGTTTTTTCAAAAAATTCAAGGGTACAAGCACATATTTTCTCTATTTGAACTTACGTATTACCGCCTGTCACCAACCACACACAAATATATTAACAATATACAGGGTCCGTGTGATTCCAATGTATCAAAAAATTCTAATTCGATTAAACGGTGTATACGTATTGAAAATATTGAATTTAAGGTGGGGAGTTTATTTCCCATACTCAGACTCGAAATATACAGGATGATTCAATAAAATGTTAACAGTACAATGGAAATAGAAAATTTGCTGCAATGACACGAATTTAGTGTGTTATACAGTATGTTTAGTGTGTGACAGTCTATACAAACATTCACTAAAGAAGTATATCTTATATTTCCCATATACAGAGCATTCCATGACATTCGCTACGAGAGACGGCGGCAAGCTGCCTGGCATCAGCGCTTGTCTTTCCCGGTGAACGGGTCCTCGACAGTCGCTAGAGTCTGCTATTAAAATAACAGTTTTCATATTCTGTACTAACCTTGACTACAGAAGGTGTTGAAAATGATGTCCCTCTGCTGCAACACATTCCTGGCATCTCCGAAGGAAATTGGCATTTACACGTGCAAGTTCGTCTACTGTAATTCTCGTACTATACTCTCTTTTAACTCACGGATGGTGTGCGGATTATCTTTGTATACTTTATTTCCCCATTTTTATTTCCACTTTTATTCAGAACTGACCCTGTTACTCTAAAATTGTTTACGAGGTTTAATATAAGCGAATGTCGCGGACCCGTTCGCCGGGAAAGACAAGCGCTGATGCCGGGCCGCTTTCCGCCGAGTCTCGTAGCTAATGTCAGGGAATGATCTGTAGTATTAACATTTTTTTTAATCACTTTGTTTATACGAACACAAGTCACAAATGTTACGGGATATAGTAATCTGCTACAAATTGTTAATTGTATAAGAATTCCAAATTAAATTTGAATCAACTTCAAGGTACCTTATCTTGCAATAATCTTCCGTCTGTCACATAGATTATTCTGCAAAGGACACTAAACGTAGCAAACTGATAGCGAGAATTTGGTTCAATTTTCCACACAGCTTTTATAAATATGTATAAATTCAATGGACTCTGGATTAATAAAAGTTTCAATTTTTCACGTCTACGGGGAAAAATTCATGGAATTCCCGTTGAGTAGCGACCCTGGTATGAAACAGAGAGAACGAAGAGAAGGGGAAGCGCAGGAGTTGACTAAAAAATTCACTTTTAATGTATCAAACAACTTCATGGAAGCTTCAACACGATAAGCGTCAACAACAGGGTTAAACGTTTCAGGTGATTCAGAAACCACTGACATGTTGGAGTTTACACAACATAACGAATTCTCTTTGGGGAAAATAAGCTACGCTCATCATCACAATCTCAAATCCCATTCTAAATATTTGAACGCAATTTCAGCAGTACATGCGCAAATTTTTAATGTTGCAACAGAAAAAAGAAGCTAAACTGAATATTGCCTATTTCACACCATCCACATTTCTAAAATTAGCATTCGCCAAACTAATATGCAAATTTACAATAATACCATTAAAGTGTGTAAATTATTATTTTATAGTTTCAAGTTTTTAATGCGTTTCATTGTGGAATTATGAAAATACGTGTCCAATGCATCTAATATTTCGTACACTTAGAGATCCTGTATAAAACTTCGAACTCACTCTGTAAGTTTGTAAAAAAAAAATTTAAACCACCTACGAGATATTGTTACTATATTAAAATGAGACCTTACTTGAAATAAGGTGTTCATACAGGTTTCACAAGACAAATCGCCATTTTTTTGTTTACAAAAACTTCATTCCCAGTTTGAAATTATGTTGTGTTTTAATGAAGGAATTTACAGAAATAAGAAACATGTTGATCTTACAAATTGAAAACTTTTTCAAACTCATTTGTATTTTATCTATTACGTTAGAATTTATTGAATTAACATCATATATTTATTTGTCGTGCAGTAGTTCATTACTTTAGACTTAAATAATCACAGTATCGCTCTTATTTAGTTTATTTTTACATCACTTTTATGTCGGGGGATTATACTGGCTGGGGGTCCAAGCCCCGGAGCTCCGTTAGGATGCAAAAATGTAAAATGTAAAAGAAAGGTTGACTTTTGAGTGCTTTCAATCCAATTAAAAATATAGTATTGCTTTCTATCAGCATTAGCTTTATTGTTTAATTGATTGAATTGTTGTTTTAAGTGCATTTTATGCACAGAAAGGCTAATGGGGACTGGACCTACAGTTTAGAGTGGGATCCGAACCACTATGTACCCCCATGGATATCGAACAAAGGACCACTTGATTACAAGGCAACGACGCTACCACTGCGCCATCGGGGAGGCCCTTAGCATCATTAGTGTTAGACGTAAAGTGATCACACTGCAGTAGCTATATTAACCAATATCACTTCTTTAATGATTCATATCATATGGCAATATTGAAAACACGATAGAATATAACCGCATTGCGAAGTTGCTCCTGTACATTTCCCCCTAATGCATTCTATTTCTAGAATAGTATTTGCAAAGCATATTTCTGTGAAAAGAAAATCATGTTTGGGCCTATTGAATATCTAAGTCAACCTGTAGAGAAAATTACGAGCAAATTCTTGACAGCTAGGTTACACAACTGTATTTATCTTAAAACTCATCTGCGAGAAAAAAAAATGCCACAAATAAGAATCTTCGTTATAATTTGAACATCATAGAGGCTTTAGTATTATTTCAAATATATTTTTAAAAATATCAATTACGTCTATCGCATCGACCTTTCTATCTCACATTGATTCCCGTAAATTAAATTATGGAACCGTTCTACACACATTCTAACACAATCTCCATTTGTGTTAAGAGTTGATACAAGTACTGAAACGTACACAAAGCACAAGTTTCAGGATTATTGATTGCACTTTCAAAACGATATTCCACAGCTGCTACTTGTGGTCGTGAAAAAAATATAATAAAATACACAACACACGCACGCGCGTACCCGCCTTAGGCAAACAGAAACACCTGCGCTATTTCCTTCGCTATTGTGAGAATAGGTTAGGTTTCACGTTCAGAATACACCTCAAGAACTTATTTGATTTGGAGTAGTTTTCTTCCGATACTTGGGAAGAATTTTGTTTGTTTCGAAGTAGATGGGGTTAAGAATATTGTTAGGAAGCTTTGCTTAAATTTTGTGTTAATATTAACTTATGACTAGGGCTCGAAAGTTGAGGAGAAATCCTTTTTTTTCTTCCTAGTGTCCGAAGACGAGGCCCAACATAATATATGTTCATTTTGGGTCATTGTAGGCCAGAAAAAGGTGGGGTTTATTCGTTTTTTGTTGGCTTATTGGTCCTTTTTTAGCCTTTTTTTAGGTCTTAACGGCTTTTTTTTCCAACTTCACCTTCTTTCGACTACGTTTTTACTGCCCATTCTTAATTCGAATCATCATCAGTTCATCACCTCTTAAACATCCTTTCTGTAGTAAAGAAATAAAAAAAGAGATAAATAAATATATTTTTGGACACTGAAGCAGGTACGGTAGGTACAAGATCCTTTAACCCTAACTTGTCTGGAAGGTCGCGCTGTAAGTGGCAACTTCTCTTGTTTTGAAGCTTTCAGCACGGTGTATACGACCATATACATTAAATATGTAATTAAAACTGACGTTATTAATTAATTTGGATCACATTTTTACGTTTTTAGGTCCTTTTTTGGATATTTTTAGGTCTTCAACTTGCGAGCCCTTCTTATGACCCACTTCAGGTGCAGTAAATCCATTTGGAAACTACATTTGTTTGTTGCTACATGTTGAGAATTCATATACAATTTGGAAGACACAATTGTCTAGATCTATCTAGTTGTGTAGTTGAAACCGGCTCTAATTCCCCCAGCCGAAAAAGCTCACGACCCAGTCGCACTTGATGGTTGAGAGCACCGTTACGCTGTGTGGTTGAACCCGAAGACACTGGGTTAGTCGGACAGCGGGAAAGGGTCCAACTTACCAGGTGCAGCTGGTCGATACAAACGACCACTGCCAAGTTGTACTACTGCAGCTTCCGCACACTCCCTCTGTTCGCCGTCACGAACATGGAAGATTCACCATGATTCGAACATATCTCACTCGACCAACGGCACACACACTAGTCACCACCGAACCGCACACACACGCACACGACTCGCGGTAACATCACGGGATACGAACTGGCACGGAAGGAACTGCCGTAGATATGTCGCCTGGCCGCCTCATGATGGCTGCCCCGGTGTTGCAACCTTAAGAGAACGGGATTTCCCTCTTACAACCACTTTTTCCCCCCTCTGTCAAACAAGTTCAACCTGCTGTTGCCTGAAACAACTTATGAAAACCCTTATTCACCTTCATATTTCAAATCCCTGACTACTGTCATGAATATGTAATTGTGTGTGTGTGTGTTTTGTTGTATGCTCGTGAGTATTGGTTACGCTTTTATTCCCGTATGTATTTTTTTTTCTTATCCTTTTTTGTTTGTATTTTTTTCTTTGTAATCTTATATCTCTCTTCATTTTAATATTTACCTTTCTATGTAATGGTTTAAATGTTGTTTTCCAATTTTCATATCATCAAATTTTGATGTAAACTTGGTTAAGTGAAAAAAAACTAGATATATTGATGAAAAGGAAGAGAGGAGAAGAAATTGAAACCGCTTGGTATCAGAAGAAGTGTGCAGCAGGGGTATTCTGCCACAAAAGAAGTGATGTAAGTGAGGTGACAAAAATAAATTTCATAAAGAATATGGAGGACAGAATAAAGAAAATATGTAAGAAAGAATTTGAAAAAGAAGGCAAAATAAATGGCTATGAGAAGTACGATAAACTGGACATAAACAGAAGAAGGAAGAAAAGGGGCAGAGGAGAATTGGAAGAGAAAGAAAAAGAGATGGTTTGGAATATGGAGTATGGGGAAGACCACAGAAAAGATATGCAAAGTGCTTAGGAAAGCGGGCATTAAAACGTACAGGAAGAGAGGGAGAAGCATGTTAAGAGTAACGAAGAATGCAAACAAGAAAAAGGAAAACAGAGAAGAGGAAGGGATTATCTACGAAGTGAAATGTAAAGAATGTCAGTGTGTGTACATAGGAGAAACGAAAAAGAGGCTGAAAGACAGGTTGAAACAACATAAGGATGATGTACGACTTAAGAGAGAGAAATGTGATATTTAAACACACGAGAGAAACAGGACATGACATAGAGTGGGATGAGGCTAAGCAGATAGGAAGGGAGAAGAGAATGCTAGTGAGAAAATGGAAGGAGGCCAAGGAAATAGAGAAGAACGGTGAAGAAGGCATAATGAACTGGAATGGGAGACTGAAGATAAAAAATAATGGAAGAAGGTGTTAGAAAGAGTGGAAAGGACAAGAGAGAAAGAGGAGAGAAGAAGGAAGAAGAATGAAGGAAAAAGAGCGTGAGATAAAGTCCAACCACATTCTAGATGAAAGAAAATATGTTTAGCCTTTTAGTTGAAAGTACAGTTGACAAGGGAAAGCCACCTGCTAGAATGTTCCAGAACAACTTTCTAATAGTCTGGAGGGAAGTAATATTTGTTTTGTACCTTGTTACATTTGTACTTGATACAGAGTCTGAAGAAGACCTTGCTAGAAGGTTGAAACGTTACGTTTAGTTTATGTTTTATAATAAAATAAATTACTGCCTTGGTCAGCATATTGCGTTTTTTTATATCATGGAAACAAGGCTTAATGCTGTTATAATGGTTAAGTGGTAGAAAAGGTTACAAAGCCTTAACTTCGCCACGATAAACAAGATGTAATAAATAAATATAAAAAAATAAACCCCGGGGTGCAACAGATCTTTCAGGCTCAATACTCGTCCAAGCAAAGAAGAATTGCAACACGGGTACTTACTTACTACTGTTGGGCGACATATTTCATTGATTGATTGATTTGTTGTTTTAAGTCCACTTTATGCACAGAAAGGCTAATCGGGACTGAACCTACAGTTTAAAGTGGGATCCGAACCACTTGTGCCTCCACCAGGTATCGAACCCGGAACCCCTTGATTACAAGCCGACGACGCTACCATTGCGCCATCGAGGAGGGAGCGACATATTGTGACGATAAATAGGACCATCGCATCAACCCAAATATGTGCTTATTTAATAGGGTAGGTCGGGGTAATTTAGGAGTGGGGGGTAATATGGGACATTTTTAGAAAAGTTTGAATTATACAAAACCTACTTTGCAGAATATAATACTTTTTTTACAGATTGTTGGTTCTAATATTTTGAAGACCCTCACTTGTAAACTATTTTCTAGGCTAACCCATCGAACATAAAAAAAAATGTTTTTCAGGTAAAACTGGACAGTGCAGTTTCGAGGGTCAGTGTTTAACTGTGCTCACAACCATACAGAAGGGTTAACCTTCAAGATAGTGTTTGTTTCCCTGTACTAGGCCCATTACATTTTGTGCAGTGAAGAAAAGTTAAAACTGGGGTAATTTGGGGCAGTGTAAGGTGGAAACTGCTGGGAGAAAACATGAACTCTTGTGCTTAAATTTGAAGATTAGTTAACAAAATAGAGCTGTAAAATGTGCCACATTCCTTTTTCATATAGGCTTAATGCCTATACGCTTATCAGTTCATGATTTGCCAGTACGCCTAACGTCCTTTTCTAGCATTTAAGAATATGTTTGATGTCTAGTTTGTAAGCTGTTTACACCACAATGTTGTTAGAAGTCTGAAATTATTCTTTCATAGGTTAGGTTATTAGACACGTCTCAATAATTTCCTTTGTCATCAAAAACTCATGGAAGAAAACCCTTGTTACATAAATATTTCTTTATTGTCTCACTGTAAGCACATAAATGACATTGAATAATATGAATTGATGTATTTTACCGTCCTTTTGCGCAGGTCGTTGGACCTGTCTGCCTGTTCGGAAGCGTTCGGCTGTTCTCGGCAACGACAGGGATCAGCGAGATTCGCACCATTCTGCGATGAGCTGGGATTGGGCGCGAGAGGTAGTACTGGGGCCTCATTTCGATGAGCTAAGATTAGCGAATCTCTTGCGTATTTCGAGCTGTTTGATGCTGTCGCTTGGCTTATTTCGCACAAATATGCGAGTATTCTGACTTATTTTTACTGCTTCTCTAACATATATAAAATGCAATATTTTTATTATTTTGCTTGGTCATCGCCGCATCTCCCGATGACCTCTGACAGTGTCATCTTCGCGATTAGCCACAAGTGACAGAAAAGCGACCCTACATTAACAATTTAAACAACATATGTTTTCCTTATTCTACGTCGGATTACTGCCACTTTCGGATAACGGCAATAATGAAGATGAATAATGATTCAATGAATTTGATCAAGGGACACCTTCAAAGGTACACCCATGAACAGAAAAGTGTGCTTTTCCAGTCCTTCTTAGTACGTGGGTCGTTCAATATATAAGTTTCCGTATGCTGTAAAAGAAATTATTTTTAAGGTACATTAGAAAACTATACATACATGTGTAGGAGGATCCTTCCTCACTTCTCCACATAATCCCCATAGAGATTCAGGCATTTCTCCCACCGTTGTACCAATTTGGCCATACCCTTTGCAAGAAAATCAGGGCTCTGGCTATTGAGCACTATTCTCACATTCCGCTTCACTTCTTCATCTGTTTCGAAACGGTAACCTTGCAATTCAGACTTTAACACCAGAAAAAGATGGAAATCACTCTGTGCTAAATCGGGGCTGTATGGAGGGTGAGGCAGCCGTTCCCACCCCAATTCTTCAATTTTGTGTTGGGTTTCTACTGCTGAGTGGAGGCCAAGCATTATCGTCAAGAAGAATGACACCAGCTGACAGGAGACCTGGTCGCTTATGTCGAATTGAGTTTTTCAGTTTATCCAATGTTTGACAATAACGGTCAGCATTAATTGTTTATTCTCGTTCCAAAAAGTCCATAAGCAGAACGCCCTTAGCATCCATGCTTCTGAACTCCTTATGACGCGAGCCCGCATTTTCCGAACAAGCATTTACTTTTCGCCCTTCAGCGCATGCGTCTGATAACGAATCGATTGTTGTTCCTTGTAGACGAAGGATGGCGTTTGTCAACCATGTTCTTCTTTTTAATGGTATTGCTTTATACAATATTTTATAGCACAGGGAAACTTATATATTGAACTTCCCTAGTACAAGTGCGACAATTAAGATGAATGGGCGAAAGGATTAAACACAATGCGTCTATGTCTCGTGAGGTCATGTTGGTTCACAACGCATCTCGCTAAACCACTTCTTCAAAAGGACCGGTAAAAAAGACTATGGCATACTAGATGATCTAAATGAATACATCGGTAAGTAAAGGCAATTTTCACATAACATATTTATTTCCACAAGAAGAAGAACTCCACATGTCACTTTTCCACATATGCCCCTGCACGGCAATGCACTTTTGGTATCGTGCAATCAGCTTCTGTATCCCGTTCACGAAGAAGGTTTTTGTTTGCTCACGAATCCACGTCTGCACCGCCTGCTGGACCTCCTCATCTGACCTGAACCGACGACCACGAACAAACTTTATGGTACCCTAATTCACTATTGCATATGCTGATCCGAAACTTATGTCGAAGAGTTCCGCCACTTGTGCTATTGTGATTTTTTGATCGTCCCTGATAATGGTATCCACCCGTTGGACGTTTTCTTCTGGGCGTCCACTTAGACTTTCGTCCGTTACACTTGTGCGTCACGCTTCAAAGCGTTCCACCCTCTCATACACCTTTCGTTTGTAACGACCGCCATGTTAGGCAGATTTCAGTTGTATATTGGCATTTATTTTATTCGTATACTTTCAAGTTAAGAACTTGGATTAAATTATTTATACTTAATTGTTTTTATAATTCATGCATATATTCACGATTTATCTTATGTTATAATATTATTCGCGTATTTTTGCAACATATATTCAGAATTTATAGGCTAATAATTATCCCAAATAATATATGCAACGTTTTCATTGTTTTTTTAAGCACAAGTTAAATACATTTCTTCTTAATATCTATTTTTCTTCAACAATGTACAAGATTGAAGTAATTTGTCTTCCTTATAAACTAAATCTTTATTTAATAATTTTTATGTGCAAGAGCAAATATGATTTATTTGATAAAATCAGTTTAGTTATTTCTATATAGTTTAATATTGTAATATTAAAGCACAGTATTTCTCCCTCGTTTTCAATAAAATATTGTATTCCTATTGGCTGTTTATGTTAGGAGTGGGGGATGTAAAAACTTCCACGTTGGCATTTTTAATTGTTGCCAACCTGAACTTTAGCTTACTATCGCTAATTAACATTGATGTGTTATATAAATTATCAGTTTTTCTTTTGCTATTTTATGTTATGAGTTTGTATTGTAAGTTAGAACAATCTGTTATGCTGCGCCTCGCGCTTGAGGTAAGCAGTTGAGGTCTTGCTATTAACGGTGAAGGCGGTGCGCGGATTCTGTCGTGATAAATAAGTTACTCATCCCTGCCTACAAGCGAGCAGGACCCAACACATTATATTTTTGGCTTGTGCGAATCAGTATGTACGCGCGCGATTCGTGATTAAAGATTTTGGATATTTTTAATTATAAAGTATTTGAATTATTTTTATTTACTGTCACGTGTCGCAATTCGGTGGTTTCCTTCCTGGAGGAAGGGTGGATCTTCTTAATCCCGAACCCTGGGTGAGAACTGGTGCTCCCAACTAACCAGCCGGAGCAAGGAGTGGTGGCACGTTGCACGTTGAGTCAGGGTGCTTGCTCCATACTGCGCTAACAGCTGAAGGTTTAAGTCGGCAGGTTTGACTCCTTCCGACCACATAAAGCGTAATACGGCGCGCTGTTCCTTGATGGTGCATTCGTGGAGTGGTGCGTCCATACGTGTGAGCTTTTTGCTCCGCGACACTCGACTCTATGGGGCAGTGATGGATACTCCTACTTCCACGTCACTCAAAGTATACACGTAGTGACGTCAGACACAACTAGTCTTCGTTTATTCCTGCGAAAACACAAAATTGCCTTTACTTTTTGATTTACCCTAATATAGGGATGTGCCGAAGCCGATTACAGATGTATGCAAATCGGCAGAAATTGACATATCGGCATCGGCAAAAATCCGATATTTAAACCGGTACAGATTATACTAGAGTTTTACCATCTAACAAGTTTTACATTCTAGTTTTGTACGATTTATTGAAAATTTGGTTACGATTCGTCATTATTGTAGACTTTTTGTAATAAAACTATTGCAAACTCTAATTCAGAGGATCAACCTAACTATATATCGGAGGAAAAAAACAGTACATTGATGACCCAGGATCTGTAGTTGTATTGGAAATTCAAAAATGAGTATTCAAACCTGAAGCAAGTGCTGAGAAAATACATGGGCATACCTGCTGCATCAGTATTCAGTGATTGAGTGTTCAGTTTTGCTGAGCAGATTTGCGATAAGAGAAGAAGTAGGTTACTTCCTGAAGTGTTTCTGAAGTTGAATCTGGCAGAACAGGAATTCATTTTGCATTTCAAAGAACTGCTTGTGTACTAATGTTAAATCTCTAGGTTCACATAACCTTTTGTAGATGCAAAATGTACATTCGCATCTCTTGAGAATATATATGTATATGCATATGATATGCAATAGAAATGTACATAGCAAATTTATTTTTGTCATGCAGAAAATAACATCCCATTTCTGTTTAATAATCTTATGTATCGGAATCGGTTAAATATCGGCATCGGTTCCAAAAATTACATCGGCATCGGTAAATTTTCAGCTTCGTCACATCCCTACCCTAATATATGTCCCCTTCACGAGAAAATATTTCGTCTTCTCTCCCTACAGAAAATCTTACGTAGCCGTGTAGGTGGCTGAACACTCACCATAAATTCAATCACCATTCATTATCATCGTGGGTAGTCTAGAGGCACACTAGCGGCGTGAAATAAGAAAAGCCCCTAATTTCCCTGCCGCGAGGGATATTTCCCACCTCGTGGCAACACTGCCAACGCAGAGACGCTCCGCTCAGGCTGTTTCTCGGGGCGGGGTACTGCGCAGACGCCCCTGCCGCGTCGCCATGGCAACGTGCGACCTGTTACATGAAGCTCAAAGGCAGGCAGTCCCCTTCCGTATTCTTCAATCATAAGAAAATTATACGAAAGAGCGACCCGAGGGAAAACTCCAGATCAACACGAACGGAGTCGCTCAACTGGTGTAAAACTGCTTTTGGGAAGAGCGAGACAACCTTGCAAAACGGGGTCGCGATGCGAGTGGCGTGCACGAGCCATATGCTTACATGCTCTTGCTTCACACTGCACCCGACATCATTATTAGCTTGGCGGTTTACCACGGAGATGATTTTAAAGGGGGGGGGGATGATTCTTTTATTCAAATCTTATCTTTTTCACTTAAATCGATTTTTCATAATTTAAAAAAAAACGCTTAAAATTGCTTGTTCGTTATTTGGCACCATACATACTGATGTGCTTTCTTGAGCATTCCCTGACATTCGCTACGAGACTCGGCGGCAAGCGGCCCGGCATCAGCGCTTCTCTTTCCCGGTGAACGGGTCCGCGACAGTCGCTAGAGTCGGCTATTAAAATTACAGTTTTCATATTGTGTACTAACCTTGACTACAGAAGGTGTTGAAAATGATGTCCCTCTGCTGCAACACATTCCTGGCATCTCCGAAGGAAATTGGCATTTACACGTGCAAGTTCGTCTACTGTAATTCTCCCGATTAAGAATTTTAGCGGCTCTAAATGCTGTGGTTTTTTAAACATCCGTTGCTTGTGAGAGGCGGCGGATAGATTTCCGAGGAGACTGTTCTAACCTTTGTCCTATCTCATAGAGTTTTTCTTCAGTAAGTACACGTGGGGTTTTCTTTCCACTTTTATTCAGAACTGACCCTGTTACTCTAAACTTTTATACGAGGTTTAATATAGTGGTCCTATGTGGAACGGGAACACCAGGAAATTTCGTTGCAAAACGTCGTCGCACTTCTCCACAATTCCTCTTTCCGAAGTAACACTCGACAAGATAAATCCCTTGTTGTAATGTAAACTTTTGTGGTGCCATATTAAGCCACAATCTTCAACACAACTTCCGAGGGAGGATTATACTGGCGTCCGTCTGCAACGTCAACAGAAAGGGAAAGAGAGCGAAGGCAGGGATAGCGAAAAAAACAGACTGTAGCGTGCAACTGTTCACCGCTCATCGAGACCCCGTTCAAAGGGAAAGACAAGCTCTGATGCCGGGCCGCTTGCCGCCGAGTCTCGTAGCGAATGTCAGGGAATGCTCTGTAGAAAGGCCTTTTCTGAAAACCGGCACTGTAAAATACAGGGTGTTCATAAAATCTCGGTACCATTACAAAAACATTACTACGACAAGCTTAACAGTACAATCTTCCTCATTTGGAGGAATTCCAGCCAACCATACTTTTTCAACAAGATGGGGCACCCCCTCATTGGTCCAAGGATGTTCGAGGTCTTCTGGATAGGCATTTTCCTGGCAGATGGATAGGCCGTGATGGACCTATTCCCTGGCCACCGCGCTCTCCTGATATCACACCCTTGTATTTCTTCTTCTGGGGTATGTCAAAGTTGTGTTTACCGCACTCCTGTTCCAGATGTTGCTACTCTTCGAAGAAGAATAACGGATGTTACTGTTACTGATGATATGTTGGGGCGTGTATGGGCAGAAGTGGATTGCCGCCTTGATGTTCTGAGAGCAACTAGAGGGGCGTACATGGAGATGTATGGAATATAAACGTGGAGAGTTGTAGTTCATTTTGTAATCAACACCATTGTTACATTGCATGTAGTTTTAGAGGTATGTTTCTTGTAATGATACAGGGACTTTATGAACACCCTGTATTTGAACAGTTTCATTAAAGAAAATAAAAAAATATATGTAAATCTGCAATTTTCCGTTTCTGATACTGTACACATGTGAACCTACTAAGGTTGATTGAATTGCTTTATTTTACTTTGCTTTTTATGCCACTTTTGGCCAATTTGCGAAGATGAGGATGGGTGATGATATGATGGACACTCGCAAACATGCAGGCCAGGATTCGAACCCTGGACCCCTGGCGTCATAGAGCGATGTGCTGATCACTCCGCCACTGGGGCTGGCGGAACCTACTATGGAAATGTTTGTTGAGTCTGTTAACGAAATTAGTAAAACTCTGTAACTTTTCTTCCAGTGCAAATAAAACATTCTGGATGTGCTATATACAAGGGTCGTTCAAGGTTGACCAGGACTTTCGTGCGTAAAATATTAATGAAACAATGTAGCGCTGCATTACTTCGGCAGGACAGACCATGATTCCTTGCGAGTAACCATGATCCTTTGCGACGCATTTGGCGGATGCCGAATAGTATAAACAAAGATGGCGGCAAGTAGTGTATCTGTTGCTGTGGAACTGCGGTGTATAATGAAATTTCCCGTGAAGGAGAAGGTGAAACCTGCTGAAATTTGGCGTAGACTGCAAGCACAGTATGGTGAACAAACACTGTCACGGGCAAGAGTATACGAATGGTGTCAACATTTCAGTGAAGGACGGGAGTTGGTAGCAAAATGAATCGCACGGACACGTTCGCCCAACTGCAGTCACTCCGGTGAATATCGCGCGTGTTCAGCAAGTTATCCTTGAAAATCGGCGAGTAACAGTGCGTGACCTAGCGCATACAGTCAATATCGGTGTTGTACGTGGGGCCGTTGGGAAGAAAAGACCTGGAATGTTGTCGAAACATGTCATTCTTCTCCATGACAATACCAGGCCACACACGGCCCATTTGACTCAAACAACGCTGGCCAACTTGCACTGGGAGGTTTTATCACACAGTCCTTACAGTCCAGAGTTAGCCCCCAGTGATTTCCACTTGGTTGGGGCTCTTAAAGAGCATTTGGGCGGGACGCAATTCCAGACAGATGAGGAACTCAAGAACGCTGTCCTGCAGTGGTTACGACAACAACCTACATCTTTCTACGCCAAAGGCATCACGGAACTTCCACAACGATGGCAACGGTGTCTGGATGTTCAGGGGAAATACTTTGAAAAACTGACATAGTTTGGTGCCTCTATGTATGTATATTTCCTGTCTAGAAATAAAAGTCCTGGTCAACCTTGAACGACCCTTGTAATTGTCACTAAATTATTTTTAAAGTCTTTGTAGCTGAAGTTTGGCAATTTTTAATGATAGTTTGCAAAATATCAGCTGCCATGTTTAGTTACAGTTTAATGATAATGACACTATTTAGGGTTTAACATGATTAGTATTTTGTATATTATTCAGGGTGGCTACAAACAAGCAGAAATGAAATTCCCTGACATTTCCAGGTTTTCCAGGACAAAATTTACATTTTTCCCTGACAATTACAAACTAAACTAAATCGATGTTTTTGCAAATAGAAATAATAAACTCACACAGATCTACGTATGTTTTTTTACTTAGTATCTCTATTCTCTATGATTTGAATTCAAACTGCAAAATAGTGAATTTGGAAAGTTATTAAAATTCACAATCTAGGGAAGGATTACGGAATTTTGTCATACGCAGTAAGTTTAAAATAAAATAATTGATTATTTTTAAAGTTACGACTAAATGAGATAAGAGTGATTGATTAAAAAATACAATTTGTAATTTATCAGTCTCCTTATACATTCTCGGTATTATATGTTTATTTCCACTGAGGTTTGGAACCCTCTGCTTGCAAGAACCATGAGTGCGGACTCATTTTTCAATGCATAAAGCTACTTCTCTGTTCTCTGTAAAACAAACAACTTAACTCTTGCATATAAGTGAAACAATTGAATCGAACAAAATAAAGTGTCTTATATCCTTACATTATCAACGGAATTTCTGCTTCAGTACAGTATATCCAAGTGAAGTACTGTGAAACTGACAACATGAAGTTATACCATTAATGATGACGAAAAGGGTATGTAGGTATTAGAAATTGAACGCAAGGAATTTATAGAATTGCATTGCATAGGTACCGCATTTAGCTAATCAACACATTAAAACAGGAACACACTAATAATAAAAGCTTCTGAAAGTTCATATACGAGGGGCATCCTCAAAAAAGCTCCAATGGTGACTATACGCAGCACTAGTGGTCGGAGAGCGACACATACAGGCAGAAAGAAGTGGCATGTAGCTGTAATCTGGTACAATTGCAATGCAGCCGTTTTAGGACAGTTCTAGGTTAAAGATTGCAGCTCTCATACAGTCTCCCACCGACTGCGATGTAGCATACATTGCACGCTCAGAATTTGGCACAGAGCCACCAGCAATCGCGTGAGGTGTGCAGACCGGACGTTGTGAGTGATAGTAAGGTCAGACGTTGGTGCAGACAATTCACGGAAGGCCAATCGAATGTGCACAACCCCATACAGCTGAGTACACACGGCCCTTTGCATCACTTCAGGTGAGAGATCTTGGACCATTCCCTGTACAGCCCTGGCCTTGAATGTACCGACTTTCATCTCTTTGTTTAACTGAAGAGGTTTCTGGCAGGACAAGGCAGTCTTTGCTGTCAGACACATATGCAATGGGCATACAAAATTTAGTGCCATGCTACGACAAATGCCAGAACAACGGTGGTGATTATGCCGAAAATTAGGTTAGGACTCACTGTTACTAATGCAATAAATTACAACTGATATTCTTGTTTTGTTTATGCCTAATCGGTAGGGACCTTGACATTTTGTTATTTTTTTAAAAAAAATTGGTGTATTTTCTTATTTTTTACTATAAGGTGTTATTTTTCCCAAAATTCACATTTTCATTTTAGTGCATTTTCTGGCAAATATCTGAAATTATACCTTCATGGTGTTTTTAGACTACTGTTTCAAATTGTAAGTCACATGGCTTACATGAGAGTTTGATATCTTGAAAGTTATTTTGGAAAATTTATTTTCAATACCCCTTTTTTTAATTTTAAGGTAAGGATTTTAGATAATGGAATTTTCCCCGTATATACTGAAGGGTGCATAATGACCATAAGTGGCGACGCACCCAAAAATTAAAATCAATCAATCTCACGTGACAGATACCGATATATTATGGCACCAAAAATTGGCATTATCTTTTTTTGACTTGGTAGTGTTAAATTTCCCAAAATTCCCCTTTATTGTTTTAGATCATTTATCTGCCAAATATACCGAAACTTAATACTCCATTGTGATTTTAAACTATTATTTTAAATTGTAGGTCACATGGTCTACGTATTTTCGTGACAGTTTGATATGTTGGAACAGATTTTTGAGGAAGTAAAAGTAAAGTGCTCCCCTGCACTTTTCCATGAAGGTATATAGTAGGGGTGTGGAGTTAGGGCCCCACACTTTCTTGATCACGGCTGAAGGTAGGGTTGATGTGATCAGCACCACGCTCCTAGCTACCTTTATCCCTCTAAGTTTCCTCAAGGTAGCAGCTTCATATGATGCTGAGTGGGTGCCGGAGCAGTTTGAATAGGTGGAAAACATTCCGGTTCTCCACCGCAGGGGATCGGCCCCGAGTCTCTCGCATAGTAGTAAGACGCCCGAACGACTGAGCTCCATTATTACTCGCTCGACAAATGCCGATGGTGCGCACTTAGCTTGGTAATTCAAAACATATCTCGTGCGACAAATGCGAAGATGTGGCTCCCGTCTGATGGTAGATACACACTCGATCTTCTGTTAGAACCCTGCCACTTTTCTCTGTGATGCAAATTGTTTCGATAGAAGTTCAAAAAATCGTGGGAAATACATGATTTAATGTGACTTTCGGAATTATTCCATGTACGTATAACTCTATAGTTTACTCTTGAGTAAAATGTTGGAAAACTTGCATGTTCTATGTACACAAACATGGCCTAGAAAATACAAGAATGTTGGATTTCATGGAATTTTTGGTTGTTTTAGGACATTTCTTTTAAAAAAAATCGCTAAAAACGCCAACAATTCGCATTTTATGCCAAATTCGCATTATTTCGATATTTCGAATCGGCGAAAAATGTGTCCAGACATCACTGAACATTCATAAACATAACTTCGCAGCAATTACCATTTTCCACGGTTTTCACGTTTGCAAAAAATCAATGTCCCTACTAATTGGAAATTACTTTCTGGCCACACCTCGTATAAATCAGTAGATGGAAAGTGAACATTTATCAGGGCTGGCAGAGAAAAGTCAATTCTTGAAGAAAGTGATTTGCTTTTATGATTGAATGATTCGAGTAAATATATTAAAATATTTACGAATTTATTATTAGTATTTTATTTCATAATATTGGACATTAACCTTGCTCAATAAGAGATTAATGACCATCTCTCATGAGTTTAAACAGACAGGACAGAGAGTGGCG